>NC_090445.1:1068775476-1069477663 GCF_031143425.1 Pleurodeles waltl
GAGAGGAGTCATAGATTTCTCAAAAATAATTGAGATGTACCAAACTTCAAGGACTGGGGATCTAGTGCCGAATGTGGTAGGGGTAATGGGCAGAGTTTGGGGTAGACAGGCTTGGCCATTACTTTGAAGTCTTTGGAAAAGAAATGATGATTCTTGGTGCCAACAATGTATAAACAGAGTAATAGCCACTGCAAAACTTAAGACAGAACACAGTCACAAACACACGTTAAGTGTATGTGTGTGCAAATCAGCAGCAGGCAGGAGGATGGACGGTTCTTATTTTGCCTTCCATTGCCGACTAACTGCAAATGCATCCTATCAATGGAAACAGTAATTCCTCTTGTTCATTTTGTCTATTGACGAGGACCATTAGGAAGTCACACAAAGCCTATCTGGACACTTATAACTAACTATCTGACTCGAAAGTTCATAATTGGAAATATACCGTATTTTCCGGCGTATAAGGAGTCTTTTTAACCCCTGAAAATCTCCTCAAAAGTTGGGGGTTGTCTTATACGCCGGTATACGGCGTGCTGAAACTTCAGGGACAGGCGCCCTGTAGCTGAGCCACCGTGCACTGCATTTGGAAATCGATTCCAAGCGTACGATAGGTTCCGCATCCCACAAGATTCAGTTACTTTTGGACACGGAGCTGATCGGTCATGAGTGAGTTGAGCTGTTCTTTACGTGTGCCGCAATCCTCGCAGGCAGTTGTCTGGACAGGCGTGTGTTCCTGCGCGTGCCCCAGGCTATTCCAAGGGCGCGATTACTATAGCAACTACATTTGTTTTCTTTTTCTTTTTTTTTTCTCGCGCATGGCACGTATTAGGAGATTAGCATATAGTAACGACCATTTTGGATTGGGATATAACAATATTATGAAGAAAAAAAAATTTGGACCGCATTTAACTTTGGTTGTACTGCAGTTTCTACAATCTTACATGTAATATTCATTCTCTGTGATTGGCTGGTTGTTGTATACTGGGATTGGTGATTCTGAGGGAAGGCAGTCTATCTGGTGAGCAGATACATGTGGTGGTGAATACAGTACAGCACCAGTACCAGTACCAGTATCTGTACCGGTTCATACAGTACAGCACCAGTACATACAGTACAGTATACAAATGGCTAACAGTCAAGACCCCATCGTGGCTCCACCAGCAAGAAGAAAGAAATATGAAGCCGGTTTCAAACTTAAAGTTGTAAACTTTGCCAATTAACATAATAACTGTGCTGCTGCACGGCAATATGGAGTAACGGAAAAGATGGTTCGGGACTGGAAAGCAAATGAAAAAGCATTAAAGAGTATGCCAAGGGGTAAGTGTGCATTATGAAGAGGCACCCCACATTGGCCAGAACTCGAAAAACATGTAGCAGGCATGGTGAATGAGCATCACCAAAGCGGTTATATAGTGACACGAAATCAAATACTTTTGTTTGCACCTCAGTGGGCCAAATCTAACCAAGATCACAGCAACAGATTTAAGGCCACTGTATCCTGGTGTACTAGATTCTTCGAAAGGCATAATCTGGTACTGAGGCAAAAGCCAAAAATTTGACAAAAATTACCTGCAGATCTTGATGCCAAAGTAAATAGTTTCCATTGATACGTAATACAACAGCGCAATAAACATGGCTATGCGTTAAGTAGTATCGGAAATATGGATGAAACCCCAATGAATTTTGATATGGTTGGAAATAAAACTGTCCATCCAAAAGGTGAAAAAACAATTTTAATTAAAACAACAGGACATGAGAAGTCCAGCTTTACAGTGGTACTAGCATGCACAGCTGATGGTGCCAAACTGAGACCAATGATTATTTTTAAAAGAAAAACAATGCAGAAACTCAAGTTTCCTGTTGGTTGTTTTGTACATGTACATGAAAAAGGCTGGATGGATGAAGAAGGGGTAAAGCTATGGCTTGATAATGTTTGGAGCAGGCGACCAGGTGGACTTATTAAAAAACGTAGTCTACTGGTGTGGGATATGTTCAGGTCTCATTTAACTCAAAGCACCAAGCAAAGGCTGGCAAGAATAAACACAGATGTGGTAGTTATTCCTGCAGGATTGACATCATTGGTACAGCCACTGGATGTGTGCCTAAACAAGCCATTTAAAGATAGCATTCGAGAACAGTGGAATGAGTGGATGGTTAGTGGCGAAAAGTCATTCACAAAAGGAGGAAACATGCGTGCTCCACAGTTGGATGTTTTGTGCAAGTTTGTCATAAAAGCCTGGAATGATATTGATGCAGAAACATTAATCAAGTCTTTCAAGAAGTGTGAAATATAAAATTCATTAGATGGTATGGAGGACGACTACTTGTGGCAAGATGAAGAGAAAGCCGAAGCTGAGACCACACCATCTGATACGGAATTAGATCCATGCGATGACTGCCTTACAAATGTACCACAAGATGTCATTGATGTACTTATGATATCAGATGACAAACAGGAGGATTTTGAAGGCTTTTAAAGGGAAACTGTCACACCAGCAAATCCTGTAAAAATAGCTTGGAGTTATGATGCCCGTTGCTGACTCGCCAGGGACTTGCCCGGCACTTGCTCTCTATCTCTATTGTTTGTTATCTTCCTCCTATCATCATCAGTTCCAGTTTGGTTGACAGCTTAGAAACCAAACAGCATGGCAGTTCCCATGGGTTTATTGTCTTATCCTTCCTTTCAGCTTTAGAGTGAATTAGGAAAAGTTTAATCTACTTGCACTGTTTTATGTTTACATGTTTGATGACAAACAGCCTTATGTTTATAAGTGATAGTTTTCCTACTAAGTACCTGCATGGCATAAGCATTTGAATTAAACTTACCATATTAAAATCAAATCTGATGTTTTAAAATTTTTGTTTGGTGTGCGTTGGAAGAGGGGTAGTCTTATACGGCGAGTATAGCCCAAACCCTATATTTTAACAGGAAAAGTAGGGGGTCGTCTTATACGCCGGAAAATACGGTAGATATACTCAACGTTATCACTTCATACATTTCCAAAAGATGTGTATAAGTACAAATGTATGTGCATTTTACTTAGCTTGAGAAAGTAAAAATCACTTTAAAATTGCAGTTTATGGAAAGGACAGTGTGGTTGACACAATGCTAATCTTATGCCTGAAAACTCTGCTAGAAAATCAGACATTTGAGGTGAGCATTTTCAGAGTATCAGGGGTGTTGTAGAGTGTGCCATATACAAGAGCTGCTCTCCAACTTATATAGTATATCAATAAATATATCTTTTTTCACAAATGGGATTTTGGGCATAACCTCCCAATTAAAATATATATAAAATATATATATATATATATACTCTTTACATCTATCTATCTATCTATCTATCTATCTATCTATCTATCTATCTATCTATCTATCTATCTATATATATGTATATATATATATATATATATATATATATATATATATATATATATATCAATAAACAATTCCTTTGTGTTATACTCTTGAAAATGCCTGCACTCCAAGATGCTGTTTAGAAAAGTTTATTTAACGCTCATGCTTGCCAACAAGGTCTTCATCAGAGCACAAAAAGTGGAACTAAACGTCATCACATTTAAAGACACAGCAACATTTTTTTAACAAAGTAAACATGAAGAAAATACAGATCCTATCGCTTTGTTGCCCTTGAAACGACTGTCACAACAAATCAGTGCTGACAGTTACTTGCAACAAAGTATCACCGCAAGATCATTTCCAACAGAAAAAGAAAGGTTAAACTAAATTATCTGTTCACGAAAATTATATACATTGAAGACATTCTCTTAATTGCCTGCCAAGCATTGGTAGAAAAAAACAGATTGGCCGAAAGATAATGGTATCCTTACTACATTTTCATACGAAGAATATACCCAAACAACCAAGCCAAGTGGCGTTTTCAGGCACAATACAAATAAACATCAGAAAAGGCAGAAATGATCAAGCCCAGTGGCCTGTATGCCAGTGCTAACAATTACTTGCATCAAAGTATCACCACAAGATAATTTCCCACAGAAAAAGAAAGGTTAAACTAAATTATCTGTTCATTGAAGTCATTCTCTTAACGTTGTCTGCCAAGCATTTGTAGAAAAAAATAGTGCTAACTGCCAGTTATTTAACTGTATTGGGCCTATAAAATGCCACTTGGATTTGGGCGTATATTTTTCGTATGAAAATTCAGTGCATATACCATTATTATTTAAGTCACTCTGTTTTTTTTTCTACAAATACAAATATATGTATCTTAACAGTTTAAAATATATTTTGTATAAAATAAACATTACATTTTTAAAAAGAATGCGTTGTACTGATTTTCATTGTGAATGTAGTTTTACATAGTGATGCGTTGTAAACGTATTTGTTGTAATGAATACGTTATAATGTACCATGTTGTAAATTACATTGTTGCAATGTCTGATATCCCAATTCCTTATCATATACTAACTCCTTGATAAAAACAGTACCACTTTAGTGTTATGGCTTCTCTGAATCAAATTGAGCTGAGTTGATACCCCAGGAACCACACAGCAGGCCCACTAGTAATTGCCTGATTTGTGCTAGTGTGGGGGCAGCTGAGCGAAACAGACAATAGCTTGTGGAATTAAAGTCTGCAGGGACTCAGACTGGATCTCTAATGCAAAGATGATAGTGCAACGCATTTAATCTGCCATCTGCCATTGGGCCACGGTTTGGAGAGGATAGTGAAAGGTGGTGCTACACTGCTGTAGGGGCTTGATACATGATTTCAATTTGCTGAAGCATGTCCCAACAGGATTGCCATCTCTGAACTCTACTACTGCAATCAAATTGTTGCGTTCAGCGTGATATAATGTGTGAGTGACGTCAGTGCCTGCTTTAAGACGGTGTAACGGGTATCGCCAGTCACCTAGGGGCGCTGTATTTGTGGTAAAAGCACCAAGTGAAGTATTGCTTATCTGCCCAGCAATTTTCAGGGAACTATAAAAATGTCAAGGTAACTCTGGTGATTAAGGTACCTGCTAGAGAGATCTGAGTTTTGGCCATTTGCAGTTTTGACTCACCATAAAGCAGCACAGAGGTTTAATGTGACTGCTGCAAAGCATCTCGTAGCATTCAGGTCACATATTTGTTTTTTATGTGGATAGTTCAGTGTGTTACTGCTTTTGTCACAGAGACACTTCTGTTGCTTGCAGATTATAGATTTCAGTTCTTCTAATATGGCATCAAGGAGCTGCTTGCAAACCACAAGAGACAGGTTTAGAACTTTATGTGTTACCCCAGTCTTTTGTTATGGAAATGTTGCTATAATGGGGTTGGTTGAGTAGAAATACAATCTTAGTAGTACAGCCAACCACTGTGTTACATTTTAAAACCTGAGTTTGGCTTCACCAGACTCAGCACATTAAACTATAATGCCTACCGGTATGGATGACTTGTGACTCTCACACCTTGTAGTCTTTGTTGTCTTATGTAACATTTCTTCTATGATTCATTGTCTTTGTATCAAATGTGTGTGATGTAAAGTGCTCTGATACCAAACATTGGCATGAGTAGCACTATAAAAAGTGAAAAAGTGTCTATGAGGGACAGAGGTGGAGTGTTGTAGTGATGAATCTGAAGAGAAGGTGACCATGGGAGGCCACTAAAGAATATCACATCGGGCACAATCATTGCTTAAGCTGGCCTGGAGTGCAGTGGCAGCCTCCGCAAATCTGATGTGGGTGGGGGGGTAGGGGTGGGGTCGAGGAGGTATAGGGATATAATATTTTAAAAAAGTATGTGTCCTTCTGCCGGCTGCCTCACTCTTCATTTCTACTCCTGATGGTGTCCCAACTGTCTGTGGGACACCAACACAGGCTCCCCACACAATCCTGGTACTGCTTTCATGCTATACCTAGCAAAAGAGCAGTCCTAGGATTGGTCTGACCGGCTTGGTCTGCTGTTCACACAGTGCATGGAAGTCTGTGCTGTTTCTCTAACCCGGCTGTACAACAGAGCTGGGTTGGGGAAACCAAAGTGTGCATGTCTGTTTGGCCGGCCTAAGACGGCTGGCCAAAGTGACATGCGCACTTTTAAGTGCACTCTACTCCTCCTCCCCTCCCCACGGCCTAGCTGGGCCCCTCCCCGCACTGGCTGGCTCAGCCAGCAGCTGAAAATAAATAATAAAATATTGTTTTATTTTTCAGCTGCTGGCTCTGAGACAGTGAGGCGACGTTCCTCCGCTATTGCGGAGGAGTCGCTGCTGCCAGAATGACATACAAGGGTCCACTGCTGTACGATCTTCAATTACATCAGCATCCAGGCCCCTGCCTGCATCTCATTCACGTCACTGTGAAATCTCACCACTCATCAAGCACTAATGTGAGGACAAGATCCAAACATTACTAGGTCACATGACCCAATTTAGAATTTATTGGGGTGGGGCTTCCCTCGCCCCCAGAAGACATGCCACTTGTTCTCGGGTCAGCTAGTGACACTAGCTGAGCAGTATTTTCACACTACAGTGAACAGCAGATTAGAAAGTAAATCATTGCACGTCAATCATCAGCTACGTGCCCCCGTCAAGGTACGTGCCTGGCGCAGTCTGCCCGTGTTAACTTGTAAACCAGAAGAGGCAATAGGTCTGAGCAGACAGTAGCAATAGCACTTGCCACGACATTGACATAATGTGACAATTTCATGTGGGTTTCAACGGGGCGCTCGGTGCAGCCGGTCAAATCCATTAATAACAAACCATCACGCTGTGCTGTTCAGTTGGTGACCCCTGGGGAGTCCTAGACATTTCCTTCCGTGTGTTATTAGCAGATTAATACATATAAAAGCTAATTTGAAAAGTTAACATTTTAAAACACTGCGTAAAGGTGAAGACGTCAAAACGAAAGCTAAAAAAGAAGTTGGTATCCTTGCTCGATTTGTGGGAGAAGCGTTAAGTAACGCAAATGGAATCTAGTATGCATGATTGGTGTCTTCGATTGAAGCAACACTGCTGGGTGCTGCCAAAACAAAGTATTAGGTGGAACAGAAAGGGGCTTTTAGAAAGAAGACTTTTATAAATAAAAATAACTTTTGATAACCTCGAAACTTAAAATTAAAATTTCGATGCAACTATTTGTTCCTTATGAATGTAAACATTTAATAATTTGCGTATGTTTGATGTGACCTTGTTTCTGTATTTCATTTTGAGGTTCAAAGAGTGAACATTGCTAAATTGTGTTCCCTACTTTCCGGTAGTGATTT
Organism: Pleurodeles waltl; assembly: GCF_031143425.1. NCBI lineage: Eukaryota > Metazoa > Chordata > Amphibia > Caudata > Salamandridae > Pleurodeles > Pleurodeles waltl. Next base: position 1,068,782,693 of record NC_090445.1, read on the forward strand.
GTCAGCGGTCCACAGAAGTCAAAAGCTTAAAGAACCACTGCCCTAAGTCTTTCAGATCATTACACATAGTGTGGCACACCAATTTAAAACAATATCCCTCCTCATCAAATTCATGTCAGACCTGACTGGTCATTGTTTCAATTCAAATTTGGTATTTGAAACGTAAATGGCCTTTACAAATACAAAATACATCCATTTCGAAGTACAAATGAAATTCATCTGGAAAGCAGAAGGAGGGCTTTTGTTCATTACAATTCAATAAAGTAGTATCACAAAGAAACGCTAAAAACAAGGCTAAACTGAAGCATTTTGTTAGTTACTTTGGGAGAAGGAAGATGAGAAAGGATGAAGAATTGCTGTAAAAGTAAAGAAAAAAAGAAAAAAAGACATAAAGCAAAAAACATAAATCAGCCAAGCGAAGCAAAAATATATGAAAGCATAAACACATTTTTTTCTCAACCTCTTCGCTGCCAGGCCTTTTCCCTCTCAGGTGCCAAGCCTGTTTTTTGGCTAATTGGGGCAGTTTGCGCTTAGGCCCTCATAACGTTTTGTCCACATAAGCTACCTAAGACAAGTTTGCGTCCTTTTTTCCCAACATCCTAGGGATTCTAGAGGTACCCAGAGTTTGTGGGTTCCCCTTAAGGGGACCAAGAAATTAGCCAAAATACAGCGAAAATGTCATAAAAAAACCAAAAATGGTGAAAACGGGTTGCAGAAAACAGCTTGTGGTTTTTACCCTGAAAATGACATCAACAAATGGTTTGTGGTGATAAAATCACCATCTTCCCAGCTTTTAGGAACAGGCCGGCGTGAATCAGCAAACCACATTTTTCAACAGAATTTTGACATTTTACTGGGACACACCCCATTTTCACTATTTTTGTGCTTTCAGTCTCCTTCCAGTTAGTGCCAGAAATGGGTGTGAAACCAATGCTGGATCCCAGACAGCTAAACATTTCTGAAAAGTAGACAAAATACTGAATTCAGCAAGGGGTAATCTGTGTAGATCCCTCAAAGTTTCCCACACAAAGTAACAGCTAAAATAAAAAAATATTGAAATTGAGGTGAAAAAAAGAGCAATTTCTGTCCACGTTTTCTTCTATAACTTTTTCCAGCTATGGCAGATGTTTGGAGGAAATATACCATTACGTCTGCTGGATTCTTCTGGTTGTGGGGATATATAGGGCTTGTAGGTTCATCAAGAACCCAAGGTACCCAGAGCCAATAAAGGAGCTGAACCTTGCAATTGGTTTTCATTGCATACACGATATACAGCAATTAATTTGGTGAAAAATAAAAAGTGAAAAATAGGTATCAAGGAAACCTTTGTATTCCCAAAATGGGCACAATATAATATGTTGAGAAGCAGTGGTTACTTGCACATCTCTTAATTCCGGGGTCCCCATACTATCATGTGAATTACAGGGCATTTCTCAAATGGATGTCCTTTTTACACACTGTCTTACATTTGGAAGGAAACATTGTAGCGAAAGACAATGGGCAATAACACTTGTTCTTCTATTCTGTGTTCCCCCAAGTCTCCCGATAAAAATGGGTAGATGTGTGGGTAGACCTAATGCCCGCGACAGGAAACGCAACGTGGACACATCACATTCCCAAGGGGGGCAGAAATGGCCTAAAATAAATTTGCCCTCGGGGGGAGATACCCTCGCCTAAGCGGTGGCTCCCTTTGCGTGAAAACTGACATTGAAAAAAAAATACCTGGTGTCTAGTGGTTTCTGCCCCCCTTGGGCAGACTGGCCTAAGAAAAATAGGCTGATCTGCCCCCAAGGGGGGAACAAATGGCCTAAAAACAATTTTCGCCCAGCAGAGCGACCCTTGCCTAAGGGGTGACTCCCCACATGTAAAAAAAACTCCAAAACAATTAGCCCTGGTGTCTACTGGTTACCCTCCCCACCGGGAGCAGATCGGCCAAATTAAAATAAGCTGATCTGCCCCTGGGGTGGGGGGGGGGGGCAGAAAAGGCCTAATAAAAAAATGCCCCCCATGGGGACCGGCCCTTGCCTAAGAGGCCGCTCCCCTTATATGTAAACACATATAAATAAAACAAAACACAAAATTCAAGGTGTCTAGTGGGCATTTCTGCAGCCTGATCGCTTCAAGATCAGGCTGCAGAAATGCTTAAAGAGACATGAAAGGAAAGGCCGGTCCTTTCCTTCCTTGCCTCTCTGCCTGCCCCCACCCCCGATCGGAAGAGAAATGCTTTCATTTCTCTTCCGATCGCTCGGGAAGCTGAGCTTTCAGCACGATGGGGGCAGCCTCTGATGATGAGGTCAGCAAGCAATTGCGCGCTGACGTCATCAGACGTCACTGGGGGCGTCAGGGGGTGGTCAGGAGTGGAAGGGGAAGTGATTTCCCTTCCATCCCTGCCCTGGGTGGGGGGTGGGTGGTCAGCTCATGGGGGGAGTGCTAAGCCGGTCCTAGGACATAATCGTTACATCCTTGGCACCTCAGCGCTGCAGCCAAGGACGTAACCGTTACATCCATGGCAGGTAAGAGGTTAAGCCGAAAAAAGACCATTCATTCATTCAAGTTCACTGAAGTAAGAAAAAGGAAGAGCAGAAAACAATGTAAGCAGCAGCTTTTTTCCATTTCTTTGTTAGAAGGAAGAAAGTAAAAGGGAAAATATATTCAGTAAATGAGTAAAGGAACTATCATAGGCCATAATAGTGATGTGGGGATACACAGCATTTGACCTCCCCTCTCTTTTCTCTTTTTTTGGGGAGTTTTAATTATTATTTTTTGGCTTTTCCTTGTTTTCCTTTTTAGATTACCTGTTGATATGTAATTTGTTTGTGATTGTATGATTTTTTAGATTGGTTCTAAGAGCTAGGAAATGTGTTTTTGACTTTACTCTGATTATGGTATAATGTTAATATTTTTAAGCCACTTGGCATTGTAACACTTGGGATATATGTATATATTTTTTCAGGATCATGACATATAATATAGGGATGGCCCTTGGGCCCTGCCCATTTAAGTTCATTGTATATACATTTTTTGTTGATGATTAATCCAAATTGACTATTATTTGTTGATAATATTGAGTGAGAAAAATATACTGGTGTTATGTTTCACAGATGTTACATGAGACAAAATGACAATGCTGCTGAATTATCTCTGGCCGGACAGGGAGAGTCTTTTCTTTATGTTCATTAAACTGAGGTATATAATTTCAATGGGAGATAGGGAACTTTATTATTGGTAAAGGCTATGAGGAAGCCTGTGTAGGTCGAAACGCGTTAGCCTAACCTAACTAAAATCTTTGGATCACACCGTTTTGGAGTGGCAGTATTTCCTTGCTTCAAACCCGAAAAAGAGAGGTCTGCTGTATATATTTAGCGGATCCTGCACCCTCTGCCATGCACCACCCCATCTGGTAACTGAGGTTGGAAGAACTGCATGATTCAGTGACTCTATATATACATATATATATACATATATATATATATATACATATATATATATATATACACACACACATATCTAGACACTGAAAAAAAAAAGGTTAAAGTGACGTGATAGGTGAAATGTTCAGTAACAATGTAACGTTTTAAACTGTAAAAATCAGTTATAATTATCTCAGATATAAATCGTGCCCTAAGATAATTATAACTCGCATCCCTTCCGTGCACAGTTTTCTTATCAATAATTTCATTGCAAATGTTGCAGTGATATTATCAAGGATGTCATCGAAGATGCCATGAGTGATGTAATATGTGGAGTGATTTCCAGTGCATGGCGATGGCATGAGTTATAGTTATCTTAGGATAAGAGCTATAGTTATTTGAGATAACTATAACTGGTGAATTTCTGTGGTTTTTAGAGTTTACATTGCGTTGTTACTGAACATTTCACCTAACTATAACGTTACTTTAACCTTTGTTTTTTTTCAATAAATTTCTAGTTTTTTTTTAATGTAAAGTAATATTTTGTTACCATATGTAAAGCCAACCCCTGCTGCGCACAGCCGAAGGCCCAGCTTCCACCCCCTGCAGGCATCCAACCCCACTCTGTGCCAAAGTTCGTCCACAGCAGGGGGTTAGGCAAAGGGCTTGGCCTGTGGCCTACCCCCCCACCCACAGGCAGCCAATCATCCTCTGCACATGGCCTTTGGCTACGCACAGTAGGATTGACCACAGGGCCAATAACCCTCTACATGCGGACAACCCCAAATGAAGTCTGCCAACCACATACTAAGAAAAGCCTTTTGCGATGCTGCATAGGATTGGCGGGGGACCCCATTCCCAAGGGCCAAAGCATATATAGATCTATATATAGAGAGAGAGGAGGGAGGGGTGCAGCCCCCTTCTCTGAGCCATAATAGGCCCCGGGGACCCCATCACCTGGGGTCCAGTTCTAAGGAGAGGGGACATACGGGCCCCCTCCCCAAGCCTTGTTAGCTTGTCAGGCTCCAGGGACCCCATTCCCCAGGGCTGACTTGCAAAAAAAAAGGGCCGTGCAGGGCCTGGCGGATGAGGTTCCCAGTGGCCTTTAAAGGCTCAGAGGGGGGTGCATTTGGTCTCCCTGTCTTTTAATTAGAATGATAGCCTTGTGGGATGGTGCCCCGCATGCCCCCCATTTTTATTAACATTTTGGCCATAGAGGATGTCTTTCAGGGGGGCCTAATTAGGCTTAGGGAGGGGTGCGTGCGTACCCTCACCCTTAATTAATTACTTGGCCCCAGGGATGGGGTCCGGGGAACTTTTTAGGCTCAGGGTTGGGGACTGGTTGCCCCCTTCCATTTATTGAAATGGCAGCCTGATGGGATAGGGTCCCCGGGTCTTATTAGACTCGGGGGAAGCCACGTGCCACCCCCAACCACTATCTGCAACACCTCTCCAAGGCCCTGGCCCATCCCAGGGGGTATTGTTTGGAAAATAGTGGCAGCCCATGCTTTAAAAAAAAAAAAAAAAAAATCTGCGGTTTTGCACATCCTCAGCGAACTCATGTCAAAATTAAAAGAACTGTTTTTGGCTCCCACAAGGACCCCCTGGGCTCCACCACCAGGACTAAGGGGTCAGGGTATTCCTACCCTGCCTCTTATGTCTTTTTTTGTGTTTCTTTAAGACTCAGAACTGAGGACTAAAGTCCTAAGATGGCTGCTACCACTTCCTGGTTTATGTGGTGCCAGCCAATCAGATCTCAGCAGGAGATTTGTTGAATTCGCGGAGGCTCTGTGTCCCAAGATAGACAAAGTACTTGAATGTTAATTGCGCAAAAACTAGCAAACGGATTTACCCCAAATCACAACAAGCATTTGCAATGCAATGGGTCTCTCATTTGCTCGAGTTAAAGCTATTAGCGTTGAAAACCCCTAGCTGGACTTTTCTTGCCACATAAAATGAAAACGAAAAGTAATACAGTTTAACATAAGCGAGACAATTGAAAGCTCCACACCATAAGCATGAAGGAGACACGCAAGGAAAATAAGTTTGCTTGCAGTCAAACGTATCAGCAAAAGTGCAAATAGCCATCTAGTGGGGTCGATGTCCAAGGCAGTAACCAAACCGCCCCAAGGAGAGACAAACGTGAAGCATTTAGCAATGATAACAAAGGATTTTTGAAGGGCAAGCCCATGAACGAGTGATAGTGATGGGCGTGAGATGGGTGAGGTTAAAAGCCCAAATAGATAACAACACGTCGGAAAAGCTGCGCTTGAGCGCTGCTATGCTCAACCTAAAAAGCACTCTTTCTTGACCAAGATGCAGCTTTCTGACAAATTTGCTGTAAATCCATTCAGCAATTTGGGCTGTAGCTGTGTCTAAAGTTCCTATGGAAAAATGAATGGGGAAAACTCTGCCCCCGCTTTAGTGGTCCCCCCAAACTTTCCATGAGCAAACCAACGAGAATGTAACACATTTCTGGAATGTTATGTGAAAATTGGTCAAACGGCTTCAGTTATTAGCAACACATAAATGGCATTTCCTATGGAAACATGATCCTAACTATAATTACCTAGTGGTGGTCCCCACTAGGTAATTATAGTTAGGACCTAGTTTCCATGGACAACTCCCTGGTGTGTGTATGGGACCTGGCCTGGGCAAGGCAGGCTCTTACAAACAAGAGAGACTTTCCTTTGAAGTTTGCCTACTTGAAGGGCAGAAAGGGGTATAAGAAGTGGACCCAAACCCCCTGGAAATTAGATCACTTCTGGAATCAAGAGGAACCTCTGCCAAGGAGAAGAGCTGAGGAGAAGTGCTGCCCCTACCTGTGACTCTGCTTTGTTGGGATAGCCTGCAGTTGCTGCTTCTGTCTGTGAAAGGGGACAAATACTGGAATTTGTTGTGCATTCCTGCTTGAGAAGACTCTCCAAGGGCTTGAACTGAGCTTGCCTCGTGTTGTTGAAGTCTCAAGGCCATCAAAGACTTCCCCTGCCAGCACCTGGACTCTCTGCTGAGGCTCCTGCCCTGACAAGTGGTGCCCTCTCCAGGCACTGGCTCTTGAGAGGTAAAGCTGGCAGCTAAGAACTGAAAATCCATGCACAGAATGCCATGTGGGGAAGTTTACGACACACCTTCCACGATGCGGCTGATAAACGATGCGCTGGTGGCTTCGCAGCTGATATCGACGTTCATCACGGCTGGGAGATCCATGCTCACGGCTGGAGAAACGACACACAACACCCGCTTACGGAGCCTGATAACGATGCAAGCCCCATGCAGTGCAGTTTTCTAATACTGTGCAACCGGATTTTCCACGCATCGTCCCCGGCGTCCGAGTCAACCCGACTCCGCGTGGATCCGAGGTGCCTGTCCCGAAATTGACGCATCGCTCTCTTGCGAGGGAGAAAAAGGATGCCTCGCCGACCTGACCGGAGAAGGAAACGACGCATGGGCTCACTTGCGAGTAAGGAATCAACGCATCGCTGACTTTTCCGACGCAGCTTTATTTTTTATGCTACCCAGGTACTTTGTGTAACAACAGCATTCTCACTGTTTTCTAAGGATTAGGACTGTTATTCTTTTGAAAATTCATGACTTAACTTGTGTATGTTGGATTTTTGTTGTTTTGGTCTTGTTTAGATAAATATTCCCTGTTTTTCTAAACCTGTGTTGTGTCATTTTGTAGTGGTTCACTGTATTACTGTGTGTGTTGGTACAAATACTTTACACATTGCTTCTGAAGTTAAGCCTACCTGCTCGTGCCAAGCTACCCAGGGGGTTTGTGGGGGTTAGCTGAGGGTGATTCTCCTTTACCCTGACAAGAGTGAAGGCCCTTGCTTGGACGGGGGTAACCCGACTGCCAACCAAAGACTCAATTTCTAACAAGCAGCATTTCATAGAGTTGAGTGCCATGCTTTAATATTGGGGGTCACTTAAAGGGAGGTGGATGTAGAGAATTATGCATCATGTCTTTTATACATCAATGTGTAAATAATCATGTAGCAGGGACTTTAGTGAACAAGAAGCCTGGAAGCCCTTCCTTCATACATCCACATTATAAATAGATACAAACAGATGGATGAGTACACTCCTGTTAAAAAAAACAGTGCCTCAGATTTTCTACGGCGATCAACTGAACGGATGGAAACTACTGCAGGGACCCACCTCAACAAGTGAAATTATCATTGAAAGAACTGTACGTGGAAAATATATTCCAAACGTATCCATAGAGGGAACTGAAGAAATCAACATGTTTCTGTTGTTTCTGTATAAGGGTGTTCCCTTGTGACACTCCAGGAATTGACTGACCAAAGTGAAAGACTGGGAAAAGGGAATTACTCCACGTAGAGACAGTTGCTCCTATATCTATGTTTTACTAAAACATCTATCTTCTTCCTTACAAAATAATGTCATTGGAAGACTGAACTTGCACCTTCATAAAGTAATAATAAAGGAATCCCCAAAGTGGAACCATGAATTGAATCGAAGGGGAAAACAATCGAGAAAGAAGATTGGATGTGTTTCCTCTGTTGCTGGTGATGGAAGCCTTTGCCTCTGTCTATTGGAGATGCTTCCTATTTGTGGTATGGTAGTAAGAAACTGGAATGTACTGCAACTGCGAGTAAATCACTGTACCCTGTTCCAATTGCTAGATGTATGCTTTGATATCGTTCAAAAACTTCCACTAGTACAAATGATGAGGGCTGAGCATAGGTGAATTTAATTCCCCCAAATAAGCAGTGTCCTTCTACTTACTAATACAGCTATGTATTATGAAAAGCAGGCCGACTGAGGCATATAGTATTGACTGGGATTGAGGAGCAATGGTATGCCGTAAATGGATGGACTGAGACTAAGGGCCAGATGTATCAAGATTTTGCTTTGCGAGTCTCAAATAGCGAATTTTAAGAAATCGCTATTTCCGGCACGCAAAATGTGATGTATCAAAATTGCGAGTCGGAAAAAGCGATTTCTTAAAAATCGCTAATGCAATTTGCAAGGTCCAAATACCGAATCGCAAATAAAATTGCGATTCGGTATTTGAAAATCACAAATTGTGAAAACGGCTACCCGGCACAGCCTGATGACATCACAAGCAGGAAGTGAGTCAACCCATGCTGTTTCCAGGTACCACACCCACAGGAGCAGTCAGAGAGTCACAGACCAGCACCAGTGAGGCATTTTTGGGAGCAAGCCAGGACCTAACACCAACATGGCCAATGCTGGCAATGGGAAGGAGAAGGGAGACAGGAAGAGGAAGCTGAAATTCAGGGAGCAAGGATTGGAGGTGCTCACTGAGGAGGTGGTCAGGAGCCATGACCGACTCTTTGGGAAGAACTCACGCCAGGTACCAGAGAGTGAGGAGGGGAAACTTTGGGCTGACTTCCAGACCAAAATCTGCACAGTGGGGGTTACGCAGTGCTCGGTGGAAGAGATATGCAAGAGGTGGTACGACCTGCGTTCCCGTGCCAAGGAGAGGGTGGCCAGCAGGCTAAAGGAGGCAAGGAGCACTGGAGGCGGACCATCCACCCAGACACCCTCCACCTCCATGGAAGACCTGGTGGAGTCCACACTGCTCCCTGAAGCTGTCAGTGGGGTCACTGACATTGACACTTCCGGCACACTCAGCACTAGCAAAGGTAAGTCCAATAATGATGTGTATCCCCATATGTGCATGTACAAATGCCCCTTAGGAAATAGCAATTAGTGCAAAGCATTGTGATAAGTAGTCCATTCCACATCTTACATGCGGCACAACAATGCCTTATGGGAGTGGTAGTCCACAACCCTGAGCTGAAATAGCACATAGATAGCAATTAAGTAGACAGACACACAGAGGAACAACACACACAACTCACAGTGATACGATGTAAGTGTACATTTATTACCATTGTGCAACATTTGGTGATACATTCATAAATGACATGCTGCACATTGTCGTTGCAGATGTCTCAGGCCCAGCAGCAGCAGAATGTGCCAATGTGGGGGATGCAGAAACGCAGCCACTGTCGGACTCAAACACCAGTGAGTCATTGTGTATAGCACCAATCAGACGCAGGGCAAGGGTGTTACCTCTCCACAAGTTGAACCTGGACTCCGATGAAATGCCGGATGAAGGCCACACACCACCCCCAGAAGTTAGATCCACAGGAAGGCAGCAGTCCCTGCCCCAGCATCACTCAACCCCCCGCAGGAGGCCTCATGAGGCAGGCACACAGCACACAGATGAAGGCGAGGGCCCCTCAATCTTTGGTGGCCTTGAAGCGTCCATGCTCAAAGTGCAGCGCCTGCAATGCAGACACATGAGGTCAATGCACAGGCAGTTGCAGTCACACAATGACAATATGGGAGGACTGCACAAGCAGTTGGAGTCTCTGAATGCAAACATCTGCAAGCTGCATGAGGGACAGCAAACAGCAACAGATAACACGAAGGAGCTGACAAATGCCATTAAGGAACTCTGTACTGAGATCAGGCATGAGTGTGTGAGCCATCGCAGGCGCCAACAGCAATTCATGGGAATGTTCAATGTCTTCTGCAGATCTGTAAATCGGTTCGCTACTTCAACTGCCCATGTTAGCACTACGTGCTGTGGCCGCACAGGTGGAGGCATCACATAGTAGTCGGGACGTTGCACAGGGATTGGTGCAATTAACCAACATTCTGGATACTATGCAGACAGCACGCAGTGCTACATCCAGCGAACTGGGTGTTGGGGATACTGAGGAGTCCTCTAGCCTCAGCAGTCTTACAGTCCCCGTGATGGATCCTAGGCGTCGCAGTGCCAGGCACAGTACTGCCTGTGAGCCTGATACAAGAGGTGCCGGCGAGGCCACTGCGCACTCAAGTGGAATGCGTGGACGTAAGAAGTGACATTGAGGGCTACAGGGGACTACCTTCACATGTAGCAATACAGTAAAACTATGATGATAATAGTGTGACACTGTTAATGGCTCATGTCTGCCTATTGTGCATAGCTTGGTCCTAGTGACACATATGTTACCTGAAGTCAAGGTAATAAAGGTGCTAACCACAGTAATACATCTCAGTGAGGTGGTGTTGTCATAACTAACATCTGAAATGGTTGTGCGTGATGTCAGCACGCCTTTGCCTGCCCTCTGCTGCACTGGTCCTGTCTGCTGGCTGTAGGGGTGCTATGGGATCATCATCCTCATCTGAGTCTGGTTCCGATATTTCCACAGGTATGCCCCTGGTGGTTGCTATATTGTGCAAGATCGCACATGTGGCCACTATTCTACAGGTCGTGTCCGGGCTGTACTGTAGTGCCCCTCCACTTTTGTGGATGCACCGGAAGTGACTCTTCAGCAGGCCAAAGGTGCACTCCACCACATTGCGGGTTGCCCTGTGTGCTGAATTGCATCTCCGCTCTGCTGGTGTTGCAGGATTTAGGTAGGGCGTCATCATGTAGGTGCGCACTGCGTAGGCACGGTCTCCTGGAAGGAACAGAGGGTATAATGAGTAGCTGTGCCATCTGACGTCACACTGACATCAATGCAACATTGTAAAGGTGCAAATTACCTAGTAGATATCCTTCACCAAATTCCCCAGCTAGCAGTCTTGTGTGAATCCCGCTGTGGCGAAAGATGTACGAATCATGTGTGCTCCCTGGGTACCTGGCCACGAGATCAGTTATGATGTAGGAGGCATTGCATATCACCTGTACTGTATATTCATGGAATGTTGGTGTTTACGGTTGAGGTACACATACTCTGTGGCTGATGGTGGACAGATTGCAACATGTGTCCCATCTATGGCACCTAGGACATGGGGGAACTATGCTATCTAGTATAAATCTATTTTTGTCTGCTGTATTTCCTGTGGGGTGTGGGGGAATCTGATGTACTGGTGTATCCTGCTCAGCATGACATTGAGAAATGCGTTGAGAAATCTAGAGAGGGCACTCTGTGATACCCCTCCAGCTGCTGCTATGACCCCTTGATAGCTCCCTGATGCTAGTAGGTGCAGGGAGCGTAATACCTGCACATGTGTGGGTATGCTATTGGTCCTGTGTGTTGTGCGCTACAGTATGGGTTATAGCTCAGCTATCAGGTCAAGTATCATGGCTGAGCTCAACCTGTACTTCTCATAAATCTCCTCCTCAGTCTGGTCAAAAAGGGTTATGCGCACTCTGAAAATGCGCTCCTGTCTCCTCCTCCCTCTCCTCAAACCTGCCAAGATCCTCATTCTCCTCACCATCACGTAGAGTGCAGCCATTGTGGAAAAGAGGCTGAGGCATTCTGGACCTCTTTATATAGGTTGCACCTGGTTAGCACCTGGTTTCAATTCTTGGTAAATTGCATGTGCAAAAGGCCATTCTGCGAATATTCGCAATTTGCGATTTTTTGATGCTTCGCATTGCGACATGGTTTTGCGTGTCGCAATCTGTGTATCGCAATTTGCTACGTGAAATACTGAATCTCTATTTGCGAGTCGCTATTCGAGCTCGCAATTTGCGATATGAAAATAGCGATTCGGTTTCTCATGTCACAAATTGCGATATGCAGATTGCGACACGCAATACCATGTCGCTTCGCTAAAAATCGCAATTTTAGCGATTCCTTGTTTTTGGGCTGCGAATGCCTTTCATACATCGCAAACCACGTTTTTGCATTCGCAAACGGCCGATTTTTGCAATTCGCACCATTTGCGAATGCAAAAAGCTTTGATTCATCTGGCCCTAAAATCTGATTGCTAGGCATAGCTCTCATAGAGCGCCTTTTACGTCAATGACTGGATTTGGGTCCAGTCATTTACTGCTAAGATGTAGTAACAGTGGGTAACAGAACCTGTTAACCACTGTTGCTAAGTCATAAAGGAATTCCAGGCTGCTCTGGCTGGGCTCTGTGACAGCCAGTTAGAGCAGTGCGGGAATGCCGGGAGCGCAGTTTCTGGCGGGAAGGGAAGGCACAGAGAGTGGTTGGGATGGGTTACAGGAAGCCATAGATTTCCTTCCTTAATTAGGGGCAGGGAGGAGAGGTCATGCTATTCGTGGCTTCCCCATTACTCCTCTGCATAGCAGTTGAAAGCTGGGCAGATAGTATGGGGGGGCATAACACAAAATTATAGATGAGTAAACAATGAATTAAGGGGATGTTTTATACCTCAGGGCTCTGAGTGACATCATAGACATCTCAAGCTTTGCTCTTGTTGTCTAGTTAATGTCACTCAGAACCCCTCAGTGAAAAACAATTAACTGTTACCCATCTATAATTCTAAATGTTATGTGTGACTCTGACAGAGATTCACTAACATGAATAACTAGATTCAAATCCAATAACTCACTGCATTCCAGTGCTTTAAATGGGCCGGTACTCACCGGTACTAAGTACCGGCACTTCTGAATTTTCTGCCCAAAGAGAGTACCGGTACTCACGGGGCAACAAGGCAACCTGAAAATGGGTGTCTTAGAAAGCAACGCAAAACTGCAGACAACAAGTCGGTCCGTTTTCGTGCAGCACTCTGGTAATCGAGTGCTAATCTACCCTTAGACTGTGCTAATTAGGCAGCGGCCCCAGGCATTTGATTCAGAGCTGCCAGGGAGTTTGGGAGGGGCCCAAGCCACACTGTGACTATTAACACAGTGTCCAGTCAGGCTCAATGGAGTCAATAGCGCTGTAGGTGTGTGAGTAGAGCCATCTAACAGCCATACATCATAATTGAGGTAAATCTAAGTGAAGGCTTCCTGCTGTACATCAGAGTAAGCCACCACTTATTTGGTGCCATTGTGAGGAAGAAGGTGGTGATAGTAACTCTGTGGCAGAGCGTGTGGGAATCCAGGTTTAATAATGTGGAGAGACATCAGCTTATATGAGCATTTCTAAAAACAAAACAACTGAATGCCTGTATGCATGCATGAGTGCTTGTAAGTGACTGTGCGTGTTCTTGTATGCGTGAGTGTTGTCTGCAGTGTCCAGCACAGTAACTCTATAGCTGCCAGCCCGACAAGCCCTGCATTTACACAGTTTGGCTGTGAAGCAAATGTAAAAATGTTCGATTGTAGCAACTGCAACGCCACTCTCTCTCTCCAGTGCAGATATGTTTTTTTTCTGCAGTGCCTCCACACCACTGTACTTTGTTTTTAATAGTCCGTTTTCTCTTGGGTTAATGGAGTAGCTGGGAGAGGCAGAGATGGGCAACCAACAAATTAACAAGGAGACCCCAGTCAGAGCCGAACCAAGAGTCTGGCTTGGCTTTAAGAGAAATGCAGAAGTCGAGCCTTGAAAACATTAACATTTTAAATACAATTGTAATTTTTAACATGTGGGAGCATTTCACCTTGGTACATAAGCTTATACACTACCATTGACAGGAGTTTATTAAAAGTGATAATGAAGTTAGAAATGGTTGTGCTCCCATCATGATGTCAATCCCACTATTAAAATAAGAAGCAAGTACATTTTCATGTGTACATTATATATGGCCTATTTTATTTCCATGAATGAAACAACACTATAGTGTATTAATTCTAACACAAGATGTGATTGTACGGCATACATCGTGAATTCGCGTATTTGAATATACTAGCATGTGTGATAATGAAGAAAAAGGAGGTTTGGTGACATGAAATATTTGCCTAGGATCACACAAATTGGGCAAGTGGGGAAGCTGGGATTGATCCCAGAATTTCTGGTTTCACATTGTGAAACTCAGCCACCAGATGGCTATATTTTAATTTCTCTCATGTTTTACAACAGAGGTCACTGTTTTGTCTTTATAGTTTACATGTAAAATTAGAGTTTGAGTGGCAGGCAGATTTTACAGTAGGTAAGGAGCCTTGAAGCAAAGCAATACCATTTAGGAGCAACTGGGTGATGTCTGCTAGGAGGCAGTGAGACAATAGGTTTTACCATAGATAAACATTTCCAAAAAATGTTATGGATCCCAAAAATGTTATGGAAAATAGCTTGTGCAAGTCATATGTAATGTAAGTGTTGTACCATGGGAAGCCCACTTCTACTGTGCTATGCAACCGTAGGAAAGAAAAATATCTGGAAAATCCAAAGAAGTTCCCATGATAAGGGCCTCTGTTGCCTGCAGAGTTGGGTATGTATTTGCCGACATGTATACTTTGCTTTTTTTCAAAAGATGATGGTGCTTCCTTTCATTGTAGTGCTCTGAAGGCTACAAGTTGGCTCGTGGGATCTGGAACCCGCAGAAGTGAAGGTCGGGTGTGAATTCAGTCACAGACATGTTTTCTTTTTCAATCTGCAATCAAGAAGTAATGTAATAGGAGTTTTCATCAGGCATCCCCTTAAATGTGCCCATTTTGTTGTTTAATGTCCCCTAGAAGTTCGTTCAAAACCAAGGTCTCTTTACTGGAATCTACAACTTCTAAAAAAAACATCCATTGCCATACTTTGTAAAGGGTATGATGCTGGTGGGTGTGCAAGAATGAAATTACATCTCATCTTAATGCCAAAAGAGAGGCAATGCCACTGGCTAATGTAAGGGTCATAGAGTGGAGTAACATGCTGAAAGACTTGTTTGGTGTAAGGTGGTTTGAAGTTTTTGAGCACTGAGTACTATAGATCTATTATAATGCTATTAAACAGATAAGGCTGTTTTTAAATAGAATGAGATTATGGAGTCTAATTTTCAAGGTTTCTTTCTTAAAAGTAACCAGTGGCGGCTGCTATGTATTTAGAGTGGTACGGGCAAAATACATGTAGCATTCAAATAATAATAATAAAAAAAGGAAATGGCACTTACCTTCCTCACTTGCAATAAACATCCTCCTCGCTCTGGTGTCTTCTCTCCTCGAAGCTCTGGACCCAGGAAACTGCACTGTTAAGCAGCATGAGAGAAGTGTCAGGATTGGAGGGAGTGGCCTCTCTCAGCACTCTTAGGAGCACTGGAGGCATGTGCTTACTCTAACTCAGCGTCTTAAGACAGCTTGGTTAGAGAAGTTTAACAAACTGGCTGTTGCAAGACGGCCGGCCAAAGGGGCATGCGCACTTTAAGCATAAGTGCAGAGCTCCCTGCTGCCACTCAGCAGCAATTGCCCTGCCCCGTCCCGAAACTCAGTTCAGGATGGGTTGTTGAAAAATAAAATGGTGATAAATAAACTTTATTACCATTTTATTTTTCAGCTGCTCTGGGCAATGTTTCACGTTACCATTGATTGACGGGAGCAGCTGCTCTCGTCACACTCCTGTAACATTTGAATATAGACTTCTAAAGACAAGCCGATGGGGGTGGTGTTCATTTTGTACCTAGTGTATGTAAATGTTTAAACATATATTGTCAGGGCAGCAACATGACGGAAAATATACACGCTAGGATCAGAAATAGTTTTCTGTGGATCCGGAGAGAAGCACAATACATGAGACATGTCTGGGATGAGCACTGTAGCGCTGTGAAGCACGTTGCACTGTGAATTTGAATAACGATTCCGGAACCGGCTCGCTCTACAACAGGCCACTGTGGAAAACTGGGTTGCATATGGCGATTTAAGCTTTCAACAGCCTCATGTGAGATGCCAAGCAATGGATGTGCACAGCTTGTTTCTCCTTAATGAACAGTTGTAAACATCGTATGAAAATGCTGAAAATATTGTTCTTCTGCAACATATCTAGTGGCATCCAATTGGCATCTTGAACCACTAAAGTCACACACAGACCTAGAAGCCTTT
Organism: Pleurodeles waltl; assembly: GCF_031143425.1. Classification (NCBI taxonomy): domain Eukaryota; kingdom Metazoa; phylum Chordata; class Amphibia; order Caudata; family Salamandridae; genus Pleurodeles; species Pleurodeles waltl. Next base: position 1,068,798,752 of record NC_090445.1, read on the forward strand.
CAGTTCCTGGTATGTGCTTTACAAAAATGATTCTCTCAGTGGTGCATTCGTCTTCAGTGTCTATGGTAGTGTTGAATTAACCAGTGAGGAGGACTGAACAGAGGAGCTGATGACTGAAAACAAGTCATGAATATTCATAACTTGAGTTACATACAGTACCGGTGGGGAGGACGAGAAAGTTGAAATGAAGGTTTCGTCATTACACCTGATTTCTTTCAGTGTGACACAATCCTACAACACGTTGAACTATAGCCACTCGAGGAGCACTTTGCAAATAAGTTTGGTATTCTATCTCTCATCACATAAACCGAAAGAGGACGATTTAAATGAGAGCAAAGGGTTCCTTGGCACCGTAATTTCTCATACTAACAAAGTGCTGAGAAGGAAACAATGGCCCATACTTATACTTTCTTAGCGCCGCATTTGCGTCATTTTTTGACGCAAAAGTGGCGCAAACTTACAAAATATTAATGTGTTTTACAAGTTTGCGCTGATTTTGCGTAAAAAAAATGACAGCAAATGTGGCGCGAAAAAAGTATAAATACAGGCCAATGTTCTTTAAGCAAAACAGTGCTTCTTCTAGTCTAACCGTACAGAATAAATATGTGGGAAATTATCCATCTTTTTTACATAAATGTGTAAAGAACCATGTTTCATAGAACTTCAGCGAAAAACAAACATTAAATGCCCTTCTTTGCAAAACTATCTGGTAAATAGACGCTAACATGTGGGCGAGCACCCTCCAGTTAACAAGTCTCCTGGGAGGTGTACACCCTGAATGTCGAGCCAGAATATCGAGATCTTCAGATATCGAGGACAATATATCAATCCAAAATATGGAAAAATATCAAATAACTACAGATTTTCTATATCTAATATGTACCTTGATGATATATATCTTCAAGGAATGTAGATGTGGAGTTAGGAATAGTAAATATATTATTTTCTATATGCACTTACCTTTCAATACTTTGCCCCTCAGTATTCTGTCCAAGATATTCTTGTATGTTCATATTCTTTGGCTCGATATTCACTAGTACAACCTCCTGGAACTATCAACCAGGGGCATCTCCTCTGCAATTGCAGAGGGGTGTCGCCCCCCACACCCAGGCCAAGAGCCAGCAGATGAAACATAAAACAATAGCTTACTATTGTTTAATGTCTCATGTGCTGGCTCAGTCGCCAGTGCAGGGAGGGGTAGGGCTGGGCCACAGGAGGTGCGGGGGAGGAGGAGGAGAGAGTGCACCTACATGCACGTGTATTTGGCTGGCCATCTTAGGCCGGCCAAACACATGTGCACTTAGCTTTTGCCAACCTGGCTGTGTAGCCAGGCTGGAGAAACTGCAGAGACCCCAGGGTCCAAGCCGCTCAGACCATCCTAATGCTGTTTTCATGCTAGGTTTAGCATGAAAGCAGCACCAGGATTGCTTGGGAACCTGTGCTGGTGTCCAAGTAAATGCTGGGACACCAGAAAAGGAGCGAGGCAGCAGGAGTCGATGGTAATGACAGCGATGACGAGAACAGTAAGTGTTTTTATTTTGTTTCCCCCATCCCTGTCGTCAACCGTGCCCCCCCATTGACATCTGCGGTGGCCGCCGCTGCGACCATCACTGATTTTACAGATTGGACAAAAGGTACTGCAGAAGCCCATCTGAAGAAGTGAAGTCATCAATGAAAGAGCTGTCTTTGGAAAATCTGTTCCCATTGTATTCATAGAAGGAACTTAAGAAACCAATGTCCAATGTATTTTTCATTTGTCTGTATATAAGGGTGTTGTACCATGTGAAACTCCAGCAGTTCCATGGCCAACTTTAAAGACATGTCTAAGTGTATTACTCTGTCTGGAGTGATTTGCCATTACGTACAAATCGCGCAGTATTAGAAAATAGTTTATTCAAACCTCTATCTTCTTCCTTGCCAAAGAATGTCACTGTCGTATTGAGCTAATGGTGTTGAATGGTAAACAAGACCCTCCACTGGAGAACCATTAATTTAAGGACCAAACAGACTGCAAAAACAGATTGGGAGTTTTCCCACAGAGGCCACATGGCAAGGCGGAACTAAATCTAATAAAGAATAGGAATTCTTCTTGAAGCCTGGTAACAGCAGCATGATCACAGTTCTCGCACCTTTCATTCTTATCATGCAAACAAAATGGTGGTACTATGTCCCACGTGGCTGCTTCTTGGTTACCCTCTTGTGGGTAATGCTTCCTGACTTTGGAATCCAACCTTCACTTCCAGAAGCTTTGTGGGCCAATTGCAGAGTGTTTTGCAACCTAAATTCTACCTATCATTTGGTCTGCGGTCTTAGAATGGAGTACAATTCTCAGCAGGTTATAAAGGACTTATTGTACATCACACATAGCAAGATATCAGGATGTGCCTAGACTTAGCACCCTGAAGTCAATGTGCATCTTATAGTTCCTTTGATCTCCCACACCTTACATTACTGTGCAGTGTAGGATGGGGTCTGAGCATTTTAATTGCACTATTAAAGTAAATGGAGCATCAGCTATTCTTTTTGTAGGGAATTCTGGTGCATTATCTTGATGAAACACACACACAGTACCCATTGCTACCAGAAAAAGTTAACTTTTTTTAACGATGCAAGCACTGAGTGCACGTTTTGGATGCACCCAGGACACTCTAGTTTAAGAGTCAACAGTAGCCAAAATATATTTAAGTTGGTTGATGGGCAGTAGTTGCCCGATATGATTGATCTAAGTACACCACCTTAACATTTCAAAGGGAGTGGTGAACCTCAGCCTCAATATGGTGACAATTGTAATTAATTCACAATCTTGACAGTGCAAGACATTTTTCTTCCTTTGTATTGGCATCAATAGCTATCACCATTTCAGCTGAAGTAAGGTCAGTGCTCCAGCAGTTGCATCATGGGCAAAGACCAGCCCTTCTTGACCTGCCCTAATGTGCTCCTCCCTTTCTTTAGTATTCCAAATGTAATACTCCCTAATCTTGAGAATACCAACAGGCCTAGGACTGACATGTCGTGTTATGTGAGAAGTTCTCTGCCCGACTGTTGAGTCTCTGCAGGTGTACACTTACTATTAACTCGTAGGTTGTGAGAAGCAAAGCAAAAAAATAGTAAACTTACAAAAAAATGTAAATTTACCTTTGTGAATCAGGCCCTCAGTGTACCTTCTTATCCAGCTTCTTTAAAAAAAAAAAAGTTTTTTATTAGAGATTATAGGGTGGTACAGAGTATATTTGAACATATCTTCTGGGTGTTTCATCACAACAGTTAGTTTCACAGTTGATATATAGGTGAGTTTAAACTAAATCATAATCTGAGTAATAAGCTAAGGGATCATGGGTGAGTGGAGGTGGAATAGAGAGAGGGGGTGACAGGTGGAAGAAAATATTCATGGGGGAGGGTGTAGAGGGGAAAGGAAAAAAAAGGGGGGAGGAGGAAGAGAGAGAGATAGGGAAGAGGGGGGGTTTGGGTCAACACGTCAAGGTTATTAAGAGAGTATATAGTTTATTTTTTATTTTCCATCTGGCGTGATTTATCATATAAGGTTCTGTAATGGTGCATGCGTGCCTACGTATTTATAGTGTGAGGTGTAGTGTCTAGTGCGTGGGGGGGGGGTGGAGCAGGGGAGGGGGAATCAAGGGGTGTCTGAGTAAGTATCCTTAATGAGTTTTTAATGTCCTAGGGACGGGTCCTTCATTTCTGCACTGGGTAGTCAGGGGCAAGTCGGATAGGAGCAAGGAGAGGGTTATTGGGTACGTGTTTAAGTGTTCTGGGGTGGAGGGTGCCTTCTGAGGCAGATATTCTGGGAGTTGAAGGAGAGAGAAAGAAAGAGGGGGGAGGGGAAAGGGGGAGGGAGTTCTGGGTGAACAGCTGTCGACTGCCGGCTATCCACAAGCTGCCTTATGATCCTGTCAAAAAAGGGCTGCAGACCTCCGTGAAGAGAGCCGCTTGGTCCTGTAGATTGCAGATTACTTGTTCATGGGTAGCAGTTTGGAACATAGCTGTCAGCCATTCTGCCGGGGTTGTTGAGGTACTAGATCTCCAGTGTTGGAGTATGCAGATTTTGGCTGTAGCGATTGCCATATGGAGCAGTCGTTTCTGGGGTCGAGACGGTGGGGGGTACGGGCGCATATCGTGTAGAAGGATAAGTGATGGCGGAGTCGGATGTGGTATCTGGATGGAGTCCGCCAGTGTGTGATGCACAGCTTCCCATAGGGGCTGTATCGTTGAGCAGTGGCATATGTAGTAGGTCGCAATGAAGGTCTGCGCATCGCCAACACTTCGCATGGGGCATCAGGCCCGCCCTGAAGAGTTTTATGGGGGTCCAGTACCAATCTTGAAGAACTTTAAATAGGCAGAATTTCAGTCGGGCCTCACGGACACCCTTATCAAGGGCTTCCATTATGTCCGACCATTCCTCTTCAGTATAGGTGATCTCAAGTCGATCCCGCCACTTTAAGCGTAACCGTTCGAAGAGAGGCTACGAGTAAAGGTGGTTTGTTAGCTCTGCGTATAGGCCGTCCACAACGCCTCTGTGATGGCCCCATGTCTGTAGGTAGGTGACAATTGGCGAGGCTTTGATCGTCCATGGGGGTGTTCCCAGGGCTTTGCGCATGCAGTGCTTGAGCTGTAGGTATTGCCACTCTTGACTGTTGTGAATGTCGGACTCTTCCCGTAAATTGTCGAAGGGTTGGGGTCGGTCACCATCTGTGATTTGGGCTATGCTGCGGATACCGCCGTTTCTCCATTGGGGCCATCTGAGGGTGTTTCCCCCTATTTTTATGCTTTTGTTTCCTTCTATAGGGGCCTGGGCGTGAGAGAAGGGGTGTATTCCCAGTAGGCGGTGAGCCCTGCGCCATGCTGTGTTTGTTGCCATGAGGATAGGGTTGGGCAGGTTGGGACAATCAGTGTATATCCCTCCTAGCTCTTCGTGCTGAACCTGCAAGAGTTTCTCCGTGGCTATCCACTGTGGGGGGGTCCTGGGTTCAGGGGAGTGTGTATGCTAGTTGCGTTAGTTGCAGGGCTAGTGAATATTGTTCTACTGAGGAGAGTCCTAAGCCACCATAGGATCGTCGTGCCAGTATTATCCAGTCAGCTTCTAAAAATGTAAGTGAAATTAACTGATATAATTTAGGCATAGTGAGGCATGTACGTGTTGTCCAAAGTCCATAAGTGCTTAGAATTAATTTTGTGGATTTAGTGGTCTAGTATAGCACATTGTCCTACGAAATCAGAGGCTAATTATTTGTTTTCACTAGATAGTTAATTTTCAAGGAAAATGGCATATAGGAATGCAATTTTAGATTTCCTAAAATTAATCCTCTAATTGCAATTGTGCTACAATAAACGCAATCAAATATTGTAATTCATTACTAATACTCTGGTTCAAGAGACTATTCCTTATGTCAATGGTTATTTTATATTTTTTTGCACACAAGATTTGTCATGAGTTCTGTGCTGTGTGCATTTAACACAGTGTGAGATTTGTTTGCTATAGAGATTTATATAATATAATACCAGTCTATAACAACTACTGGAGTTAACCACGAGGATCATCTCAGTATTTCATAGGAGAATGGTATGGTACTATCATCTCCTAGTATGGGGCTCTTTTTTATATCCTGCTTTGCCTCAGGCTTGAGCAGTTACAGTGCTTGAGTAAGTGGATCATCTCTCAGGAGAATAACGTGTGGGGTAGCTTCTTTATCCCAAACTGTATGGTTTTCATTGAGAGTAGGATCTTATTCTAAAGCCCACTCAGCTAGCATGCGTATCACAGCGTGTCCTGGGCACTATCAGAGAGAATATTTCAGTTCTCCCTTCCTCAGGTGCTTCCGCATTAACTTGTGAAGGCCAATCCAATACTGATAATATTATATTGTGGGGCTTTGATAACTGGATACAAAATATTGTTTTATGGGTCTTTTTGTGTCTCTATTTGAATTTGAGTGATATATTTATGAACATGCGCATTTAAGTCCCTAACCTGCATGCATTGTGTGGCTGGACTCATGCTATGGAACGGCTGGAGACTCTGATAGAGTATTGTAATTGCTGCTTCACCGTCTAGCAGTGCTGTTGACCACATAGTGTTTGGTAGGAGAACCCTGTTTTTCTGATGCATGCTGCTTTTTCGTAGTTCACCTCAATACCCTTTTCTTTTTCAAATGGACTTACGGACTTAAACTTTCTCTTCGTCTCATCAGTGAATATGTGATGTCGCTGTTGCACTTGATCCTAGTCTGCTGTTTCCTACTGATAGAAATGCTCACGCCAGCTTGAACACTTTTTATATCGCCTTATGGGTGAAGTTTTGAATTCACCAACCCATATTAAGAATCTGTTACATTCATATAGAAGACTCATCAAAGGCAGTATTATGTTCATGGGGATCCGCATCTGTTGTGAAGGCATGATGTCTTTGGTCCTTGCACTCAGCGCAAGGTGTGTCATCATCTCCTGTCTTGCTTAGTGTTGGTTGCTCCAGGCAGCTGTTTCACAGGCTGAATGGAGTGTCAGGCCGAGAAGGCAAAGTGTAGAAGGACTGAAGGAGGAAGAATGTCAAAAAAGGAGCTCTGGTGCTTAGAAGATGCTCCTCTCCTGAAGACGTAGACACAGTTAGCCTCTTATCCATTCCTTTCAATGATGGCGACCTTACCAATGTTCGTTATCTGAAGTTACCAATCAACAGTGGTGCTAACCTTTTATCCTGCAATGTTATTCCTTGCTAGGCCTGTACATAAATAGGCTTTGCATTGAGATGTATGGTCTGCAATGCATTTGGTTTTCTATTCCTCATTGCATTCATCACCTACCTACACGCCTTTTTTATTCTCTTTTTCTATAGTTGACTTCCCTTTGGATTCTCTAGTTTTGGAAGATCCATTTCTCGGGTTTAGAGTGGTTTTGGTGCCTTGCGTACCAGCCTGTCTATAACCCCTCATCTTCAAACAAGAGCCACTAACATTGCTAAGTAGGTTTTTTACCGTTCGTGGCTTTTTCTTCATAATGGCACTTTTGTAAGGAATTATGTAACATCTTTACCATAAATATTAAGTGCAAGGTCACACCATGGCTACTGGGACGAGTCACCCTTTCTTGGGCAATCAAGAAGCAAACGGAAAAGACTTCCGTTTGCATCCTCTGGAACAAGGGAACAGCGCCATGCGAACTGCAATTTAGCAACCCAGGTTGTTTACCACCTCAATTGTAGTATTAATTATGTCTGGAAATGGAATAGCTTTGTCTCTACAAATAACCTTGTCATTTCCTGAAAACATTTTTTGCCAAAAATATTACATTGTTATCTTTAGTAAACAAACATATTTTATAACTAATGTCAGATTAAAAACACACACATTTAGCCCTCTAATAACAACTTTTTATTTGAGTAAATACAGTTCCTGTAAACATCAGCAGGTTGGTTTCAGAAAATACATTTACTGATACCACACGTGGCCAATTTCTTTCCAGTGTACAGCCTCATATTCTATAGAATTGTCGTCATATAACAGGCACATTTTCTTTTCTTTTGCCTAGATTCCATCTCAAATGTTCAGGTTTAGCTTTACGTACTCATGTGTCACCCACTTTATGCTAGAGAGATTCACAGTACCCACAGAAATTGCAATTGAATGCGAGATGTGATCAGCATGTGTCAGGGATGACTACCATATGCTTCGAATTATCAGGAAAGGACATGAATGGTCCACATGGGCAAGGATGACTACCATTTGTTCTAGACGAACATTTTATCTTGTGGATAGTCCTCCATATGCTGTAAATTCTCACTACATGCATGTGATTGCCACTATTTGTCAAAAGTGATCACTTCATGTAGGGGTAGCCCAATATATGTGTACAGTGATCAACCTGTGCACAGATGACCGAAATATGACAGGGATGTATATTATATACCAAGCAAATTCATAAAATGGTAGCATTCGCCACCAGATGCAAGGGAGGGTTATCGTATGCAATGGGTATCCGAAAATGCCAGCAGTGTCCAATTATGTCCCTGATAGCAAATATATGTCAAGGACTGACAGGATTTGTCTGGGATTGTCACTAACTGCCGGGATCATTTCCCCACATTTAGAGTTTCTGTTTTTCAACAGAAAACAAGTTTAATTGATTAAACACCACCGAAGGGAATATGTCTGTTTCAGGAGAAATTAGAGAACAACAGATTTTCCTGCACTTGTCCTGCTTTTGTGCTCTCTGGTATCTAAGCAGCAGACGTGCGGGCTCTACCTCCGAACACTTTTCTATGATGGATACCCACTGGTATGACCCTTTAGGGCACTGCTAAGTGTTAGAAATGGGTCTCTAGTTGGCAGACGGTTCGCATTCTGTCCAAGTAGGGACCCTCACTCTAGTCAGGATAAGTGAGATACCCGCTCAGATAACCCCTGCTCACCCCCTTGGTAGCTTGGCACGAGCAGTCAGGCTTATCCCCGAAGCAAGGTGTAAAGCATTTGCACATAACATGCAGTAACAAAGTGAAAACACTACAAAAGAACACCACACCAGTTTTAGAAAAATAGCCAATATTTATCTATGTAAAACAATACCAAATACAATAAAAATCCACCAGACAGTAGCAATGTTCCCTCTAATTTTTTTCCACTGTGTGCGGCAGTGTGCGGTCTCTGTGCGCTGCAGCCAAGGATACGTGCGCCAAGAAATTGTCCATTCACGCGCGCGCAGCGCATAGCTAGCCAAGATCTTTGGCATTAGCCTCTCCATACCACTAAAGCAAAAAAGGGATATCATTGCTCCATGCAATAGGGCATCAAGGCAGTTTTGTGACCTGGTTGCACACCCCAAGGACATGACCTGTTAGGGGAGCACGTATATTGCTCTAAAAGGCTTATTTAGGCTTAGAAAGTGATAACGCATATAAACTACCACAAAGTATAGGAATGGTGGAACATTTGATAACAGCACATTTTCTACTGTTCTGAAGCATTTCCTAGCTCATTAACCATTAATTTCCAAGACAAATATCACTTGCTCGCTTGTATGCTAAAGCACGCCAAATGATGTTTAAAACACTCCCCGCGGTATTTAAAAGCTGTTTTCATTGACTTTAATCCAGATTCAAATATAAGCATTATCTGCCTTAGGGGAGCACGTATATCGCTCAAAAAGGCTTATTTAAGCTTAGAAAGTGATAAAGCATATAAACTACCACAAAGTATAGGAATGGTGGAACATTTGATAACGGCACATTTTCTACTGTTCCGAAGCATTTCCTAGCTCATTAACCATTAATTTCCAAGATAAATATCACTTGCTCGCTTGTATGCTAAAGTACGCCAAATGATGTTTAAAACACTCCCCGCGGCATTTAAACGCTGTTATCATTGACTTCAATCCAGATTCAAATATGAGCATTATCTGCCTTAGGGGAGCACGTATATCGCTCTAAAAGGCTTATTTAGGCTTAGAAAGTGATAACGCATATAAACTACCACAAAGTATAGGAATGGTGGAACATTTGATAACAGCACAACGTGCGCGCTTGCCAAAGGGGCCTGCGCGATGGGGGAAGGAAAGGTGCGCGTGCGCCTTACAGGGAACATTGGACAGTAGTAAATATGTACATTCTGCAAGATTTACTCAAAAATACAGTTCCTTGAAGTCGATAGCTCAACCTGGGGCTATCATGGTGTCATGATCAACAAAACCAACAGATCAGGTCGGCCGCGGCATCGCAGGCCAGCTACGGTGTCGGGAAGACCCGCAAACAGTACCTTTGGAATTCCAGGGCGTCGTGATCCTTGCGGAGAGCTCTGGGGAGTGGTGTTTTGACGGCGTTGCAGTGTTGGTTCCAGAGTCAAGATGGGAGACGTCGGACCCTTGAAGTCACATGCGGTGCAAATTGAATTCCGGGCTGATGAAGTCAGGAGCGCTGGCGTGGATGGTGTCGGGGTTGCGGTGCATAGTGGGACGATGCAACGTGCAGTGCCCACAAGTCACGGTGCAGGCAGCGGCTCGGAGACAGCATCCAGCGGCATCGGTGAGACCAGGGCTGCGGTGTGAAGTGGGCTGGTGCAATGTGCGGTGTCACCAGGTCACTGTGCAGGCAGCGGCGGCATTGTTGCTGAAGCGCTGTCATCGGTAGGCCCAAACCAGTGGTGCGGGATGGACGTTGCTTTGTGACCCTCATGAGCGGTGTCCATAGGCCACGGTAAAAGCAGGGATGCCTGGTGACGACACTGGAGTCGATGGTGCTGGCGTTGGTGGACCGGGGCTGCGGTGCGGGATGGAACGGTGCTTCGTGTCCCTCACGAGCAGTGTCCACAGGCCATGGTGCAGGCAGCGGCACTGGTGTCAGGAGGAGCGTTGTTGTCGGGGATGCCCAGGCTGCGGTTTGAGCAAGGTGATGCAGGAGTGCGAGGCCCACAGGTCACGGTGAAAGCGGCGGCTCGGTGGCAGCGTCAGATGGCGACAGCGGTGAGACCAGGGTTGCGGGGCAGTGCGACTCTGTGGTGTTGGCAGGTCACGGTGCAGGCCTGTGGCGGCATTGGCGGCGGCGCAGTGGTTTTTCTTCTTGAACAGCACAAAATACACAGTTCCCAGTGCTGTAGGCAGATAAAACTGAAGTCTTTGATGTCCCTGAGACATCCAACAGGAAACAAGCTCTACTCCAAGCCCTTGGAGCACTTTCTCAAGCAGGACACAAAGCAAATTTCACTCTTTGCACTCTTTTCAGGCAGAAGCAGCAACTGCAGGCCAGTCCAGCAAAGCAACACGGCAAAGGGACTGAACTCCTCCTTCATCTCTTCTCCTGGGCAGAGGTTCCTCTTGATTCCAGAAAGATTCTAAAGGTCTGAGGTTTTAGGTCCACTACTTATACCCCTTTCTGCCTTTGAAGTAGGCAAACTTCAAAGGAAAGTCTCTGTTGTTGACAAGATTCTGCCTTGCCCAGGCTTGGCCCCAAACACACACCAGGGGGTTGGAGACTTCATTGTGTGAGGGCAGGCACAGCCCTTTCAGGTGTAAGTGACCACTGCTCCCTCCACTCTAGCCCAGATGGCCTATCAGGATATGCAGGATACACCCCAGCTCCCTTTGTGTCACTGTCTAGAGGGAATTCACAACAACCTAACTGTTCCTCTGACCCAGACGTGGAATACACAAGCAGGCAGAGGCACAGAATGGTTTAAGCAAGAAAATGCCCACTTTTTAAAAGTGGCATTTTCAAAAAGACAATTTAAAAACCAACTTTACTAAAAGATGTATTTTTAAATTGTGAGTTCAGAGACCCCAAACACTGCATTTCCATCTACTCTCAAAGGGAAACTGCACTTAAAAGTTATTTGAACTCAGCTCCCATGTTAACTTATGAGAGAGATAGGCCTTGCAACAGTGAAAACCGAATTTGTCAGTATTTCACTGTTAGGACACGTAAAACAAACCAGCGCATGTCCTACCTTCTAAATACACTGCACCCTGCCCATGGTACTACCGAGGGCCTACCTTAGGAGTGCCTTACATGTAGTAAAAGGGAAGGTGTGGGCCTGGTGAGTGGGTACACTTACCAGATCGAACTGGTAGTTTAAAACTGCACACAAAGACACTGCAGTGGCAGGTCCGAGACATGTTCACAGGGCTACTCATGTGGGTGGCACAACCAGTGCTGCAGGCCCACTAGTAACATTTGATTTACAGGCCCTGGGCACCTCTAGTGCACTTTATTAGGGACTTACTGGTAAATTAAGAATGCCAATCATGGATAAACCAATCACCAATACAAATTTACCTAGGGAGCACTTGCACTTTAACACTGATTAGCAGTGGTAAGATGCGCAGAGACAATAAACCAGCAAAAACAGATCAGAAAATAGGAGGAAGAAGGCAAAACGTTTGGGGATGACCTTGCACAAAAGGGCCATTTCCAACAATAAGCCACTTAATATGGCCTTATAATAATCTGCAAGGCCCTTGGACTTCCTGGACCATTTCCATGCCTACTTTGGGGGCATTACTCACCTCGTATGGAGACAGCTCACTGTTCACTGCAGATTGGTGTGCACAGGCCAAAAGGTTTGCAGCGTAATCAAGAGCAGGGACTCATTCCTGGAAAACAGGCACCACTATGATGTCATCCTCCTTCACTGAGAGCAGGATGGAACTTTGCTTTGTTTTCTGAAAGCTCATATATCAAGATTGTGGCAACAAAGATCCCGATGTCTCTAGAGCCACTGCCCACCTACAAAGCATGTTGCCTAACACTACTGTTCTTAGATTTACACAGCAATGGTTTGAAGAGCCTTCCTTTGAAAGCTGAATCCCCTCCGAGAAGGACAACAACTATATCTGTGTACCAGTTTTGCTGAGAGTGCAAAAGTACATACATGAAGTAAGAAAATGTATACATTTGTGTATAAATACACCTTAATTGAAATGTATAGGTGACAGAACATTCTGAGCAAAAATATGAGCATGAATCTTTTCTGAGCCTACATAATCACGAATAGCTTATTCATGATATAGCCCCAGGATCACCAGGTTCAAATTTCTTAACTATTTCCACCATTCCAAAATTAAGCTTGGAACCTCAGGTGCTGAAAGAAGACCTAACACTTCAAGAAATCCCTGTACAAACTAGAGTAATGGAATTATATTAAAATGTGCTTATTTTTTTACCCAAGGTAGAAAATCCACTAGAACAGTGAATGCTGTACAGAACACAAAAGTAAAGTGCCTTGGGAAATTCGTAGACATGCCTTGAAGGAGCCTGGTTCCTGATCTTTGTCAGTTGTCTGAAGAGTAGACCAGCAGGAAGGTGGGTTAAATGTTCATAACTAACCTTTTATCTGTTGAAATCAAATCTTTGTGGACTTGATTTCAGGAGATGAAATCAAACATATCCCCCTCCATCTGCATCATCGACACGTGGTGGACTGCTGGAATGAGGAATTTGAATGCTGGGAAATGACAAGGCAGTTAGATGAGGAAATAATGAAAAGTAACTTGGGAAAGAAAACTCATGGAAAAGATACAAAGAAGAGAATTAGAGGCAAGGAAGAAGGAAGAATCAAGTATGGAACTGAACAATGGAAGGACGCAAATAAAAACGGAATTCTTTATAAGAACCAAAAACACACCATACTCATAATTTTGTATGGCGCAAAAAGGGTAAATAGTGATAACCAACAATTTTTGAAAACACTGAAAATTACACACCAAAATTCACAACAAATAGAAACATAAAATAGGAAAGCCTACTCATATCAATGATGGCCACTGTTTATCAGAGACATTCTACAGAAGCCAGGAATGGTTACCAAATACCAGGATGTCAATCATAAGCTAAAGATCCCCACCACAAATGAGTGAAGATAGTCATTTGCCAGGGATGACAATCATATGTCTGGGATGTCTATTGTGAGTACAGAATTGTTGTTTGTTATTATGACCCACAAAATGCCATGGTGACTCTCCTAATTGAAGGAAAACCCAACATATGCTAGGACCACTAACTTTAAGCCCAAGATATATTTACCATATACCAGAGATGATGATCAAAAATCTAGGAATACAATCATATGCACGGATGGTCACTAAATACCATGGATGGTCACCATATTTTGAAAATGGCCACCATCGGTCATGTGTGCCATTCAAGCATACCAAATGCATTCATACATGTGTGCATTCACACACATATGCACAGGAAGACACTAACACATACAGACTCATGTACAAAAACACATACAGAGACATGTGAGTCCCCACAATAGCAGTCTTTGACTACACCTTAGCGACAATTGGATCTTTGGAGTGATGATATCATGAGATGACACACATACATACATACATACATACATTAATAGACACGTAAGGCCTTTTCAGAGTTTTGCAGACACTGTAGTTTGCCACAAACATGGTTGCGTACACTGCCTGCCAATGTCTGCTCACTCTATTTAAGGTTGGGTGAACCACCATGTTTTCATTTGTGGAAATATTTGACTGGCGACCTGATTGACACTGTGCTGTGAATCAAGGTGCTTAAGGCTGTTATGACCTATTTAAGTTGGACGTTTTGACATACTTGTTTCCTGTTATGGACTCTCAGGGAAAGCAACAAAGTTACCCCCGAAGAACAAAAAACTTTGCTGATGGGCAACATGAAATATGGCAGCTGCTGAGCAATCTTTCAGTGCCTTCAATGGAGCCAATGTGAAGGCTGCTCTGCCCACGGCAAAGGGATCTCCACTTGCTTGGTGGAGAACTCTGTTGAGGGCAGTTGGCCTTCCACAAAGACAGCTGAGTAAATCCCTCCACTGCGCTGGTGAACCAAGAGATGGGCTCCCAAACCTAAATTAGGCCAATTGACACTTGCTTAGTCGCCTCCTCCTTACTGCTCCTTCTGCAGCCTCACTCATCTCGATTCCTAGCTTAACACTGTTGCTTTCTGGCAGGAATGAATGCCAGACATCCAGGGTGCGGGGATCACCGAGCAGGTTCAGATGGAGGTCAAGTGTGTGATGTACACCAGACGCAGGACATGGCACTGCCAGCACCAGTGTTTACTGAAGAAGACTGGGGGAACATGAGTTGTAAGCAGTGGTCAAAAGGAAAGGCTGCTGTGCTATACGAGTACATCACGGCCGCCCCCTCAGGCCCACTGTTCTCCTAAGAGTACTCTCTTCCTGGAGGGGGTGATCAGCTTCTCCAGAAGACCCAGCTTGCCTTCCTTTGTAATGAAGCGTAGACTGAACAAACACATTGTACACAGGCCTTCCTCTTGCAGGCTGCCAACCAATGCAAAATACCTTCACAGTGGAGAATGAGTCCCGACCAGATCGAATAGCCTCACGAGGGGCACTGAGCATGTGTGCTTAGGCGATGGCTGAAGATGCCCCAGCCACAGCGTATGAGTTTTAAGCTATAGAAGAAAGAAGACAACTCATTCCTCAATGCCACGGTGAAGGAGGAGAGAGTGGTGGCTGGCTAGAGCAGTGATGTGGGAGTACCGCACATGCCCTAATGATCCAGTCACCTATACCTTTCAGTACCTTAAGCAGAGGCGGACAAACTACACAATTTATAGGGAGAGTTGAGCAACATCCTTTGAGCCATGCAACATATAATATGCAAAAGTATTAAAAGACTTTTTAACATTTCAAGATGGTTAACTATTTTTTGTGATATTTGTGTTTCTATTTAATAGTAGTGAATGTGGGATCTGAGTCCAGTGTCCCTTTTCAAATAATGTGCAATTCAGCAACGTGAGTCACCTCATCCTTAATCGGGTTTGATAGGAAAGGACATTTATTGCAGCTTAGTAGTCTTTTAAGAGCTAAATCAGTACACTGTCTTCAATAAAGCTGACTATGAAAGTACACAAATCACATTATCAGTGATTATTCTGCCTTACAGGATGTTAAGAAGCAGTTCTCAATACAAGTTAGTCAAACTGAGTGTGACTCAATCACAGAATTAGGGCAAGGTACAAAGAAGGCTGACCATCTGCAAAATAAAGCAAACTACATCAAGAAGCGTTGGCAAAGTCAATTGGCCTTGCATTTTTGGCAGACATTTTGGCTATGCCAGTGGTTTTTTTGATGCCTTTCAACATAAGCCAAAAAGAGAAAAAAAATATTATTGCTGGTATTCAGCATCAGCAAAAAAAAAAAAAAAAAGAAAAGGAAAAAAACGCAATGATTTATATGTGTGTATGTGTGGAGCCGCATGGGGTTGCAAAGCGGCGCTACATATTGGCTTATACACAGGGCCACTGGAATTATGTGGCGGGGAGGACCATATTATGCTTCAGGGTTTATTTAAATATGAAGCAAAAAAAAGGCAAAATACGAAGCTTAATGGTGCACATTTTGTGATGTATTACCTCATTATTTTGCCATTTTTACATGTGTTAACACCATCTGAGCAAAGTTTTCACCTTATTAGAACCTGTCTGACACCCAAATACAGCAAAGCGCAACAGTAAGATGACCAGTCAACCTTCACGAAAGGCATTCCAACGGCCCAGGAACACGCGTTGCCTCGTTTTGGTATCTTTTTATCTATTTTGACCAAATACCTTTTATGTTAAAATCTGTAGATTTGTAACAGATGATGAATTCTGGTAAATGCAGCAAATCTATAATTATTCGGAAAATATCACAGCTGCAAAATGGCATAATTCTAGTGACTGCATATACTCACCCATGTATCACCATGCACGCAAGTGCATTTGTTCACACAAGGGGCATTTTATTTATTTAAGTAATTACCTATTCCAAGTTGGTGGACGCCAATCTTGGAGCGAAAAATTATAAAAATATGCAGAAAGCCTCCTGGTCCATGCAGTTTATAAGACTGCTTTGGAGGATTTTTGAAATGAGCATATGTGGTCAAGAAGAATGGAGGACACGAGGCATCTTATTCTTATTAGATCGTTGTTCAATAGATAGTGTAAGGAAGAGAACACATTATTGATGGAACAGTACTGAAACCTAGGGGCAGCAACTTAGCCAAAAATCCAAAAATGTGCAACGTATATGCTAGTCTCATGCCTGAAGTTCGAAAGGTGCAGTATAAAATCAAAGAAAAAAACATTTCTCATGCTTGCGCTTCACGTTTCTTGAAAAAAAATATATATTCCTTTTATTCCAGCTGGTGCAATTAAGGGGCAGATTTATGAAAAGTGGCGCCGCACCTAGTGCAGAGTCACTTTTCTAGTGCCCCTTATTGCCCGCCCTAACGCCACCATGTGTGTGCCATATTCAATAAACTGTGCACTATGGCGGTAGTTAGGGAACTAGCGTCATATTTTTATGCTAGCACTGCGCTTTGCAGGATTAGTGTAAAAAATGTTGACACAAATCCTGCAAAGCCCATTGAGGCCCATTGTAAACAATGGTGTGTGCCTCATTTTAACACCTGCTCTAAGCAGGTGTTAAAAGCGCCCAAAAAAATGACGCTAAGAAATCTCTTCTATTTCATTGCGTTCAGCCCCCCCCATGGCGGAACGCCCTCTTTGCATACATTATGCCATGACGCTAATGTGATGCAAAGAGGCACTGGGGGCTCTTAAATCTGCCCCTAAGACCGTACAGTGGCATAAACATTCTTCAAGCAACATTGGTTTTATTTCAATTGGAGAACAGCAAATGTTTTTAACAAAATTGTTTTTCTTGTGTAAAGCTAAGTTTAATGTCGACATTGATTGTCCTCTTTTTGGCCAAAAAGTATTAAAAATGGAAATTCAATTCAAAAGTTTAGCAGATGTTGATGATCTTCCCCAGGTGCCTAATTTCATGTGCACTAAGGTAATAACGTGTGGAGTACAGAAGGCAAGGTGGTGGGGGTGCAGCGTGTTGGGGCGTCTTTCCATCAGTTTTGTCACATGACGTCTAACAGTTTTCACTCACACTGGTGCTGCCCTGCAGCTCGCCGAGGCTTGGCTATGCTTTGTGAGGGCTGATGTCATACACTGAGGTAAGTCCCCGATGAAGCAGAGACCAATAATGACCATGTAGGCCCTGCTTGGGCCTGCCCAGGAGTGTGTCACCTTCCTGTTCCTGTGAGACACCACACGCTTCCCAGGAGGTCCAGAACGGATGAGAACCCTGGAAAGAGGAAGGTCTTTTGTGCCAACTGCCTGAAAGGGTTCTGGTAAAGCACTCTATGAAGATACAGGGAAGATGCCTGCCACTCAAGGTCAGTACAAGCCTGTCATGTCCTCGCCTGAGATATGCCGAGTTGAGAGGACCAAGGTCTGTCTACAAATACTTCCTTACAGCCTCCCGGTGGTGACAAGTGCTGCCCTTTGCACACTAGGTACCATTGGATTCGATGCGGTGATTCCGAGTTTGTTTTTGCTCCACCAGGGCTCGGGTAAACCTGTGCTATTTCGTTAATTTAGGAGGGGCTTCCATAAGTGGGTGGGTTTTGTCCTAAATGGGGTTGCGTTGTGTTTTTTTAAATTCGATCCAGAGCCCTGAAGCTTCCTTTGCCGCGTGCAGACGCCCGTAAATGACATAAAGTAACATATTTAATGCCCTCAGTCACACAAAAACCCTGCTTATTAAATGCAGTCTTGTTAAATGTCCGGTTTAACCAGTCTTCTTGAAAGGTCAAATTTAAGCAGTCGTCTTCAGCGTCATGTTTTTAGTACTCCTGTAAAAATCCTGCTTTGAGCCTAGTTGTTGGGAGCCCTCAGCGAACGGTGTTATTATTTCGAAAGACTTGCAGTGAGGGTGTGGGTGCTGTGTTGTGAGTGTGGTTGTGCAGGTTCGGGTGACTGCCTCGGTTAGAGGCCTTGGAGTGAGATCACTTGTTGGCAGACTTTAAGCGAATGTGGATGTCCGGAGCCCTTAGTGACGGGTGTTATTCATTTAAAAGACTTCTAGTAAGTCAGGTTGCTTCAAGCTTTGTGTTGAATTGGTTGTTTTGCGAGTTCTGGTAATAACTTTTGTTAAAGGCCTTGGAGTGAATTCACTTGTTCGCAGACATTAAGTGAAAGTGTGTGTTGGGTGCCCTTAAGTGAACTATGTCATTATTTTAAAAGATTTCTACTAATTAAGGGTGTTAGAAGCTGTTGTGAGTGTGGTTATTATGTGGGCGCTGGTGACTGCTTTCCTTGGGGGCCTTGGACAGAGATCACTTGTTGGCAGACATGAAGGGCTTGGTTACCACCTTGGCGGACATGATACTTCATCACAAACGTGATGGATATCGCATCCGCCGTATTACAAGTTCCTTAGGATATAAACGAACTTTGCGACAGAGTATCCCATCTGCCAAAGTCTTAATCAGGCCCTAAGTGATGCTGCATGTTGGGAGCACTTAAATGAACAATGTTATTCATTTTCAAAACTTCTAGTAAGTGAGGCTGTGAGGACCTCTAATAAGTGTGGTTGTTTTGCGCATTCTGGTGACTGTCCTTGTTTGAGATCCTGGAGCGAAATCGCACGTTAGCAGACCTTAAGTGAATGTGCATGTCGGCAGCCAATGAGTGAAAGGCTGTGGGGTTAAAGCACATTATGGTAACAACTGAGTGGAAACACATGTCGGAGTTGCTAATAGCTCTCTTGGGTGTGGAGTTGTTGAAAGCCCTTGAATATGCACTTAGGCACAGTTAAACATTTCTAAGTGGAGGTGCTGGCCTTCAATGTCACCTTGTACAAGACATTGTGTTTGTGAAAAATGTAAGCACTAATAAAGAGGGAGTGAATCAACTGAGGCAAACTCAGTTCTTTAGACATACTTCATCCTCGTAAATTGAATTTATTTGTAAATCTAGTAGAACCATACCATAGATCAAAAATCAACATAACACATGATACACTGAAACAAAGTCGGACATTTGAGTTCACTAAGTATAAAGAAATGCAATACAGGTCATTTAGAACACGTGCTAAACTGGGACGTGAACCCTGACGGAGCAGGCATTGCTTCTGTTGGGCTTTACCCCTCTATTTTACATTTTAGGAAATTAGAATGAAGTATGAAGTGTTGTAGCAATAGTATAGCATGTGTTGGCACATTTCCATTTCACCATTGCTTTTATTACCTACGTTTTGGTCGTGGTAATTAGTTATGCTGCTGCATGTTATGAAGTGGTTGTATCTTGTTATTGATGAACCTCTTTCTCTCTCTCTCTCTCTCTCTCTCTCTTGTCATAGGGTTAGCAGAGATAGGGATGTCTTGGATTTTGTCCCTTAATAGATTTGCATCCATTTGACGAATCTCCGTGAAACTTTGCAGACTTGCTGTGTCAGTGACATTGTCAGACGATTTAAAGTTTTGTGGCGTTTAGTCAAGGGGGTGCAAAGAAAAAAGGGGGGTACAAGATACACTTGAAATCCAATGTATTTTACACAGACGTCTGTATTTCACATTGCAGCCTGATGGCTGAGCGGATTGTAATGGAATTTCACAGAAAAGTACCTTAGGCTATGTAGACGATTATGTCTTACTACTGCAGGCGATGTATGAAGTGGTTATGAAGTTATAAGGCTCTTGCACTGTACGCAAGTCCAATCTTTGCCCCTCTACTGTATGGTTTTCCACTCTACCCCACTCCACTATACCCCACTCCAATGTATGCTATTACCCTCCATCCCAGTATGCTACTACCCTTTATGCCATTACACATTATGCCACTCCACTGTACACCAGTCCAGTCTACCATAGTCCACTCTATGCTATTCAACTTTATGCCACTCCTCCTCCCTACGCCACACCAGTGTACTCTCCTCTACTCTATATAACTCCATTCTACAAAACTCTACTAGACTCTACGCCACTCCATCCCCGTACACTCCACTGTTCAATTTCGCACTCAACTCAATGCCCGTACACTCTATTGTACAGCATACTACTCCAATCTATGGCAGTTTCCAACACTGTACAACAGCACTCAGCTGTACTGTATAAGATGCCACTCCAATTTATAACAGTTTCCTAGACTCTTCGCTGTGCTACTTCAATGTATGCCGTCCCATTCTCAGCTAATATACTGTACCCTACAACACTCTCTGCACCTCCACTATACAACACTCTACCCTACGCTATTCCACTCTATGCCACTCCAATTTTCTACACTCCACTGTATAGTATTCCACTGTATGCTATTCCACTCTATGCTACTCCACTTTACAGTAAACCACTGTACGCCACTCCACTCTACGTCGCTCCATTGTATGACACTCTCCTCCGCTCTATATAACTGCACTCTATAAAAGTCTACCACACTTCATAGCACTCTATGACATTCTACCCCACTCTATCCCCTTACACTCCACTGTCCAACACTATACTCCACTCTCTGCCCACACACTCCAATGTACAACACTCTATTCCACTATACAACACTTTTCTATATAACATAGTACTCCAGTTTATGACCTAGGCTACACCATTACACTCCACTCCATGCCACTCTACTCTGTGACACACCAATACACTCTATTGTACTTTAATCCACACTATGTTACACCAAATTACTCAAGTCTACTCCACTGTACAAGACTGTACCTCACTCTACACTATTATACAACAATACCCTGTATGCAGCTCCAATGTTTCACACACTACTGCACTCTATGCAACTCCACTCCATAACACTGTATGCCACACTTCAACACTTTACTCCTGTCTATACCCCTTCACTCCATTGTATTACACTGTACTATAGTGTATGCTACCGTACAACACTCTACGATACTCTAGTCCACTAAACAACACTGTACATAACTCTTTGTATGCCACTGCCCCCTACTTTACTCCACTCTAGTTTGACTCAGTACTCCATTCTACTCCACTCTACCTCACTCCACTCTACGCCACTCAGTGCCATTATACTCTACAACACAGTACTGCGTACCACTCCACTCTATAAAAATCAGGTTGACTATATGCCACTGGAATCTAG
Organism: Pleurodeles waltl; assembly: GCF_031143425.1. Taxonomy (NCBI): domain Eukaryota; kingdom Metazoa; phylum Chordata; class Amphibia; order Caudata; family Salamandridae; genus Pleurodeles; species Pleurodeles waltl. The sequence continues at coordinate 1,068,820,149 of NC_090445.1, forward strand.
TGTAGTCTACATCCCTTTCCAATACTGTACAACATCCCACTACATTCTACTGTTCAACATGGTACTCCAATTTATGACACTTTACTCAACTGTATGCTTCGTCACTCCACACAGCTATAGTTTACAACACGCCACTTCACTCTATGACACTTTACTTTACTCTACACGACCACACTCCAGTGTACTCGAGTCCACTATGCTCCACTCTACCACACTTTATCCCACTCGACACCACTGTACTGTACTCCGCTCTATGCCGCTCCGTTGTCTGACACTCTACTACACTGTATGCAACTCCACTCTACTCCACTTTACTATACCCTATGCCACTCTATGACACTCTACTCCACTCTATTCTCATCTACTCTACGCCACTGTACTACACTGTATGACACTCAATTACACGCCTCCCAACTTCTCTCTACGATACAACACTCCACTATATTACACTGCACTTCACTCTAAAAACACTCTCCTCCACTGCACTCTACGACACTCCACTTGATGATACTCCACTCTATCACACTCTACATCACCCTACTCCACTCTAAAACATTCTACTCCACTCTATAACAGTCTACAACACCTTACTCGTCTGTTCTACCTGCCATTCCACTGCACAACCCCCTGCTCCGGTCTTCGATACTTGGCCCCACTATATGAGACATCAAGCCACTAATTATATAACTTTTTACTACGCTGTACGATAGGCTACTACACTCTACTCTACTCCACTCAATTCCAATCTACAGCACTCCTGTATGTGACAATAGACTTTACATAACTATCCTCAACTGTACTGTAGTACACTCCACATAACAACACTCCACATGCGACACTGGACTCTATAATTTGGAACACATTTTATTAAACATTAAAAAAACATTTAAATTCAATGAAAAAAATCTAAGGTTAAAGCTTAGTGATAGTTAGGAAATGTTATTTCCCCTGTACAAACCCAGTTTAAACCACGCAAACTTTAAACATTTTAAAGTTTTATATATATATAAATATATATATATATATAAAACTTTCATTTTCTATTTTTCTACCACTGTCCATTATAAGTAGCGGACCTTGTTGCACACTCTTTTGTGCCTCAGAAACTATGTAAAATTAGGAAGGAGGGATAGGGGTTTGGACTAAATTGAGGAGGTGATTGACAATGAAAAGTCTGACTTGAACTGCCTCTTAAATCAAACCAATGTGGACCTACACCTTGGGCATGGGCAGAAGAAACATTCTTGTCTGTCCAGTCCACTAAAAGGACCAACAAGCCTAATTTCTCCCAGGCATGGAGGAAGAGACAGAGATAAAAAAAGCCCTTTATTTCCCCATGGCCACCTTGCATGCAGATGCACAATCAGTGAAAGACAAGAACTTTGCATGAACTTAAATGTGAAATATCCGAACCTAGAACCTGCTGCAACTAGCAAAATCACCTTAAAAATTCCCTATAACGGTGAAATAATATATATATTCTCTTCATACCTCCACTTCGTCACAAAATGCTAATTACCCTGGCTTTCCAACCCTTGCTCCTTTTGAACCTGCTGGGTCTCACCTATAGCCATGTCAATATGTCGGCTACTTTCTCTATTAGTTATCTTAAACTTGTAGGATATTCAAGTCGATCCTTCCCTAAGAAAGATCTAACAGCCCGCTTTCCTCTCCTGGATTTACTGGTCGCTATTCAGCCTTTCTAATACATCTGTGGTTATCGTTCTCCAGAGCATACCAACTCCCCCGACACCCAGCCCTCATGGGGTGACCTGTCTTCACTGGCCTCTAGTCTGTACAACCAAGGACCCCATCACAGAATGTTTCTTTTAGAAAGAAGAAAATTAATGTCTGCAGATTTCCAGAAAGGCATTGTGCATCTCCAATCCAACATCTATGGCAGTTCTTGTTTTGAAACATTGACAGTGCAGAGCTTGTAACTTCGCCAGTTACTACAGGCTTTAGCTATTTGACAATTGGCTGTACTATATTGCTTCTGTTGTCAATCACATTGTTACCCTGAGACTTCCATGCCCTACACCCAAAACGGGGAGCTGAGCGGAGGATTGTGAAGCAGAGGTGAGGCAGGCTCAGCAAGATATTTTGCAGCTGATCAATGCGAAGTAGTGTTTATATACTTAAAGTATTGCATGTTGCTGTGTGTGTGTGTTTGTGTATGTGCCTGTGCAAGTTCATGTGTGTATGCTTTGAGACTGAGAATGCTGTGATCGTTCCTGGTATGATATAGGCTTCGGCATAATAGTGGTAATTATAGGTATATTGTGGGTCTCCATGGTATGATGATACCCACCCCTTGAAAAGTACTGGTCCTGGCATCAGGTTGTAATTCTTAGTATAATATGGGCATTAATGGCATGATGTTCTCAGCCTTGGAGTAATGCCGTCTTAAATATGATAGTGGTAAACTATGACTTATTTTGAGCATTCATGGGATGGTAGTGCCCACTGGATTATTGAAGGAAATTCATGGAATGTTGTGGGCAACCATGAATGGTGGTGGTAACCCACAAGTTAATGCTGCTCCTCATATAATGGTAGTAATTTTGGCATATTGCTCTTGCATTGTATGCAAGGGTGATTGTGGGGCGTACAAGGCAGAACTGATTCATATGTGTACTTGAAGAGAATTTAACAATGAAGGTTCGACATCGTGTACATGTTATAAGGTGGTATTTCAGGGTAAAAACAGTATTTTGCCCAAAATCATGATAAGCCTTTACTTTGAAGGATGAAGCTTACTTTCTTAAAACGAAAAACTTGCTTTTCATAGTAAATTATGTGTACTATCATAAACTGATAAGGTAATGTATAGAAACTAAGGCCCATATTTATACTTTTTTTGCACAGCATTTGCGTAGTTTTTTTGATGCAAAATCGGCGCAAACTTACGCAATACAATTGTATTGTGTAAGTTTGCGCTGCTTTTGCATAAAAAAATGACGCAAATGTGGTGCTAAAAAAATATAAATATGGGCCTAAGGGACTGCATTCCCTAACATAGCTGATTTTTAAGTTAAAATCACAACTGTTGCCTAAGATCTTAGTTTGTAGTAAGGTATATCTTGTCTGCTGTCTGAACCTCTAAAGTCTTGTAACATGAGTGAAGATATAGCAATGTACTTCTGTAAAATCTGTGTGCTGCCTACTTGCCGAGATTATGAGATTTGTGTAATATTTCTCTCCACTTTATCGCTACCAAGGCAACAGCCAGTCAAAACACATACCCAAGACTCTACTTAGAAGAGGCAGGATGGAAAATGAAAGGAAGTAAATAGCAGAAGTGAAGACAGATCCTATAAAATGATTGGCCACGTGTCATCTATGGCTTTTCTGACTTTTTGTGGGAAATTGTGTAGAAATAAGTGTCACCTTGCCACCATTTTCTCAAATCTTTCTTGTTACGGGTGAATATCCAACATAGCTGGGCAAGGTCAGAGATACATTCCACATTATGAAATTACTGGAATATTTCACATAGGCCCAATCAGCACCTATTTCTTTAAAATAAATGTATGTGAAAATTGAACTATGACATGCATTATGTAGTCCCGGTTAGAACCCCTTCCCCCCAATGATCTTCCCAGGGGAAGGCACACTCTCCAACTGTGATTGCTCACTTGGGGCAACTTGGGGCAGGTAAGTGTGGAAACACACTTCACCGTTATCAAAGCTCACCAGCCTCCGCTGCCCCCTAGAATAATATGCATTACCTTCCGTTTGATCCTTCTTAAATCTCTCAAGTCTGAATCACAGCCCGTCCCCCCAAACCTCGACATCACCATAGCAACCGCGATACAACAGAAGCTCCAAAAGCGTCCAGGACAACACACCCTGGTTCATCTCCACCAAATAAAAGCCCCCTAGGTTCATACGATCCCTTCTTAGGGAGATTCATTTCATGAACAATTTACTAGGGATACTTGAATTCCTACAATATTAAGCAGACGGTTCTCTGGCACATGCTGTTCTTTAGTGGTCTTACACAATAATAAATGGTGTTTTTGCATCCGTACAGCTTCATGAGCATTACACAGTTGTCTGAGGTACAGCAAGCCTTGGCTGCTCTGCGCTGTACCAGCTGCTGTTACTGTGCAATTGACGCTTCTGAAATAAAAGACAGAAAGTGCTACCCGTGGTAACGTTTTGTCTGTTATCTATTTCATGTATACCTTGAGTCAAAATACTGACTAATGGATTTAGTTTGCTAAACAAAATTCAAAGCTATTATCCATCAATCAGCTGGTATGGTGACACCTTTCTATATTCCATAGTTTTGCAACTTGTGGGTGTTGCGCCTATCTGCTGTCGGAGTCAATTCACAAAATGTACCGCATTGCGAATGAGCTAACACAACTGCAGAGTTACTGTACACACCTAGGGCCATATGTATGAACACATTTTCCCAGAGACACAGAATGGGCAAAACTGCTTGCAACATCTGGCCCCTAGGCCCAAATTTATATTTTTTTAGCACCGCATTTGCAATTGTATTTTGTAAGTTTGCGCCACTTTTGCGTCACAAATGCCGCAAATGCGGTGCTAAAAAAGTATAAATATGGGCCCTAGTATGTATCTCGCCCTAAATGTAATGTGAGTCACGCTAAAATCCAAAAACTCACAACATTTTCAATAACTTTTCATCTTTGGCCTTCTGATTACTCATGAACAACACAATGGTTTGTCTGCACTCCTATCACCTTTACATTGAAAGCCTCTTCAGTGAACAGCAACATTTCCCACAGCTTATCCTATTGAGGTTTACAATGCCATTTTTATAAAGAATGTATTTTATTAAATAATTCAGTACATTATAAACAGTGTACCATCAACAAATCCAAACAGATGAGACATCATTTCGGACATTTAGTGTAATTCTGTACAAAGGGACCAGTGTTTGCAGAACATTAAGGTAGGAATAATCGTCTGTTAAACCTTCTCCCCAAAATGTTCACCCACTCCCCATGGCTACCTGTATTTGCCTAACACACAGACTCTGTAAAAACCTTCTCGAGCCTTGTAAGGATCCCCCTCCATGTTTGCAAATCTTCCTCTGCATACTCATCCCTCCTACACTGACGGAGCCCCATCTCTTCTGCCACCGCCCATTCCAACACATCTTCGATCCATCCCTGTTCCCTGGGCCCCAACGGGCTCATCATTGAAATGGCAACCCCTGATTTCGCTAGCAGCAGGGCCAGGTGCATAAAAGTCCACTCCACTTTCCTACCCTTTTGTTTCCTAATAACCCCCAGCAGACATGTGGCTGGGTTCAAGCCTACTGCTACACCCTTAATACAGTCCAATCTCCAAACCACTAAGTTCCAATAGGCATGCACTAGGGGACAGTACCAGGCTAAGTGAAGGAAGGTTGCAGGTCTGCCCTGACACCTGCGGCATCTGTCTGTTTTGACGGGGTCTAGTCTATGTAGTAACACCAGGGTGATTTATGTGTGGTGCATGTGAGTGAAATGTGCTAGCTCAAACCGCACATTCTATGCCCCCTGCTTGACTAATGCGCAAATCCCTTTCCATTGGGTGTCTTCTAGTGGTGTACCCAGTTCTTTTTCCCAAGCCGCCCTAGCCCGAAATGTGGTCATGGCTATATGTAATTGGGAAACTAAGTGTCTCCCTCCACCAAATTTCAGTAGCATCCTAAACAGTGAAGAGGAAGTCGGGACTTCTGGTATGTGTGCCAGACATCACGCACTATGTCCAAAATACTTCCGTACAATAGGAAGTGGCCGGACCCACACCATAGGTCTGCGGTACCACTTATAATGTAATGAACGTCTCATTAGAGTAGAAGTCACCCAGTATCAGACACTCCCCATCTCTCCAGGCACTGCGTCAACTGCGGAGGTCAACAGTCAGAATGCAGGGAGGTCCCAGAAAATGACTCTTGTGCGATGGGGACACGTCTCAGCACCACTTTCACTGCATGCTCCCACAGTGATGCTGTGTGTTTGATTAGATATGGCACTGCAGGGTCACCTCTCCCACCCTCATGCAGCAACTGCGGTTGCGTCCCCTCCCATGAGTTGTCTGTGAGTAAATCCTATTCCCACTTGTACCCATCGGACAACCAGTGAGCTGCATGTTGCAGCTGAGATGCTAATTAGTACAGTTTCAAATTGGGCAGTGCTAATCCCCCATCCTCCAAAGGTAGGTGAAGAGTCTCTTGTCAAAAAGGTGTGTGGACATTTAAAGACTGTCCTAGGTAGTGTCTCTGAAGAGTGCTGTAGAGTATATAGGCAGCGTGGCAAGAACACCATCTTTGCCACTGCTACATGTCCCATAAGGGACAGAGGGAGCGTGTTCCAGAATTTAACTTGCCTTGTTAGTTCCTCTATCACATGTCCGAAATTGTTGTTCCACTTCTGGACCGTGTGGGCCACCATTATTCCCAAATACCTGAAGTGGTCAGTTTCCCAACGCAATTGCAAATCCGGCAGTGTGGTGGGGTCCTGTGCCACCAGCCAGCCCAGCTGGAATATCAGAGCTTATCCATGTTAATACGCAATCCTGAAATGCTCCCAAAGGCATATAAGTGCTTGAGAAGCAATGGTAGCGATTCCCTATGAGCCGTCAGGTAGAATAGTGTGGCTTCCGCATAGAGCGAGATTAGATGATTCACCCCTCCCAATCGGATTCCCCAACTCTCCATGTCCCGTTGCAGCCTCACGGCCAGAGGCTCCAGTACCATCGCAAATAATAGGGGTGACAACAGACACCTCTGTTGTAGGCCCCTCCTGACCTTCAGAAGGGCGGAACATATTCTATCCAACCTGACTATGGGTTCTGTGTATAGCAAACCCATCTAATTTCTAAATTGAGGGCCAAACCCCATTGCCTCCAGTACTGCTAGAAGGTACTGCCAGTTCACGGTATCAAACGCCTTGGCAATATCAGTAGATACCAAGGCTAATTCTTCCTCCCTGTCCTCCACTGCTTGCAGGCCATTAATTGTGTTATGTTCATGGCAGTGCTCTGCCTGGGTATGAACCCTCACCGGTCCTGGTGAACCAACCTGACAATTTCCAATCCCAATCGCATTGCGAGAACTTTACACAGGATCTTCATGTCCCTAGTTATCATTGTGAGTGGATGATAGGAGGATGGGTGAGATGCCACAGCACAGGTTTTCAAGAGCATTTCAATGGTACCTTCTGGCATTGAAGTCGGGAGTAATTTCTTAACTAGTGCTTCTACAAACCACGAGTAGACGGGGAGCCACCACTGTGCCATTAGCCTGATAAAATTCAACTGTGAAGTCATTTCCTGGCATTTTCCCGGTTGGTAGAAACTTTATGGCCACCCAAACCTCCTCTAATATAAGCTCAAAGTCGAGTTCCTTTTCTGCCACTTTACCCAACTGTGGAATCTGTATCCTGGTCAAATAGTCTGCCAGTCGTTCGCGGTCCAGGTCCCCTGGACCGGTGTACACCCACTCCAAGTGTTCCCGAACCACCTCTAGTACATTATTCTGGGTTCGCGCCTTACCTCCCTGGGAATTTGTAAGGTTGAGTACAGAAGTACAGGGCAGCTTGTGGCGAAGGAGCCAGGCCAAGAGTCTTTCTGATTAAGCAGTTGTCAATACATTTTCAAAGTGTAATGCTCTAGCCTGTCCCTAATTTCCATCAGTTGCCTCAATAGCTCCATTCCAGTTCCCTGTCCACACTCCTTCCCAGCTGGCTCTGTAATGCCGCCAAAGCTTCGTCCTTATGAAGGATTTCTGCCTGTAGTGTGTCACACTCCGCATGAAAGACCTGCACATCTACCCTGTAGCATCGCTTTTAGTGCCTCCCATTCCATCATGTGATTCTGTGTGGTAGTCCAATACGTGTCAATATAACCCATCAGGATCTTTTCCCAACCCACCTGGTCCTGTAGTATCTCAGAAGGAAATATCCATGAGTGGGGGTTTTCCCTCCATTAGAATCGACATGCAACTTGTGCATGGTCAGATAAATATTATGTCAGGTGTACTCCTGAACCCTAATAGTTGTGTGTTGTGTTACCAATATCAATACAACCTGCTAACGGTACCATATGTGACCGAGAGACAGGTATACTCCTGGTGCCCCGGGTGAGTATCCCTCCAGATATCGCTGAACCCCAGCTGAGACATAACTTCAACCAATCTGGTTGTCATCCTAGGTTTAGTGCCCTGTTGTGTGTGTTAGGGTGGGGAGGAATCCAAATCCCTATTCACCACACAATTAAAATCACCCACCCAGAATGTATCAATCCCCATTGTAGCTGACATTACATCTGTCAGTGTAGGATAAAAGGAGTCATCATCAGTATTTGAACCATATGAATTAAAGACCACCATTTCCTGGCCGTCTAATGCACTCTGAACCAGTATATATCGGTCCTCAACATCTGCCTCCATGTATGCTAATGTGAACGGGACCCCAGGAGCTATCCACACCAGCACCCCCCTAGAGAATAACAGGAAAGTAGCTTAATATGTTTGCCTGCTCCATTTTTTGGCAAGCTTTTTAGCTTTGGGGTCTGTTAAGTAGGTCTCCCTGAGACATGATATACTAACCCCATGATGTCTGAGAAGTGATAGCATTCTATAGCGTTTGTTACAGGTGCCGAGCCCTCTCACATTCCAGGAAAGAAGTTTATAGGTAGCATTGACAGTCATTGCGTGGTACGTTCTGATATTCCAGTGCTAAATTGCCCACATGCTAAGATGGCTACAGCTCCCTTGTAACAACCTGAAAACCTTTCTCATATATAGAACTTAAAAAACAAACTTCTCATGCCCCATCCTCCCGCGGGCAACCATACTATCAACATATGGCTACAGGAGCCAACCCACAGGTGCGTTAGGACGAATACAACACCCCGGTTGGTCCAATAGGGACCTGCTAACTGAAACAAGGGACCAGCCACCCTCACAGTCAGGCACCCCTACCATCACCCGCATATTTAAAACCTCATGCAAAAGGCACCCATGTGTAGTGCAATGTATCAACCCGGATCCAGTGGACCTCAACTGCCAGTACACCTTGCTGCCACAGTATGTGAGTTAAGAATCAGCGGTGACAATTATACATACTAAAACATTTCCATGAAACACAATTTCCTACCTGAATAGGCCTCCAACTACTCAAATAATAAAGCATCTCTGAATGTCACCTAAACAGGTCCCCTCAACCCTCTCTATTCCCTCCCCCGATAATAGTTGTGTCCAGAATCATCTCAGACGTGGGGCTCATTTATGCAATATCCACTGATGACGCCTGCCCTGGTGGATGCCAGTGGTGTCAAGTGCATTGCTCCATCCTCTCCTATCTGTATTCTGTCGGAGCTTAAGGGAACCATAACCGTATTGTCACTACCAGTACGGGTCTTTGCAGGGGTAGCATGGGGCGCGTTCCTGTTTTTCGGCGTTGATTAGTACCCCCATCCACAGTAGCAATAGCATCCCTAATCTCAAGCCACTCCTAAACATCTCCAGGTCTGTCAGAAAAGGGGGCTTTATCATTGTGTAGGACTTACAACTTAGCTGGATACAATAACATATATCTCAATCCCATTGCTCTAAGTTTCTGTTTGGCGGCCATGAAGGACTTCCACTGTTCCCAAACCATTTTTGTGTAATCCGGAAAGATATCTATGTTACAGTTCTCAAATCGAGGGACTTCTTGTTCCTGAGTTGCTCTCGAGATGCAATCTCTGTCCCGATAATTGAATACCTTGGCAATGATGGCCTTGGGGATGGAGTGGGGGAGCCCTGGGTTGCAGAGGTAGGGCCAAGGCACTGTAAGCTTGTTTAGTTAAAAAGATGTCATAAAGGCCCGTGATTTCAGGGCTGATCTAATCCAGTCCTCCAAGAAGTGTTCAGTAGATGAGCCCTCCACTTTCTCTGGAGAACCCAAAACCTGAATGTTGCTGCGTCGGAAGCCGACCTCTGCACCCTCCTGTCCAGCTCCGCAACCGTGGTAGTAATGGTGGCCATCTGATGCTTCAAGGTTGCCACCTCCCCCTGCAGGGTTTTGATGTTAGTTTCAGCACTGGTGACCTTGTCAGAGACTTTTAATAAATCAGCTCTCAATAGATTGACATAGATCGACATGGCCTCTATCTGGTGCTCCAGCACTGTTTGTGTCTCCTGAATAGCTGTCAGAAGATCTGCCCTTGAGGGTGCTGAGGTATTCTCCCCCGAGTCCCCCGTGTCTACTATGCTTGATTACCTTGTCAACCTGCGAGTAGGCTGTCTTGGGGTGGTATACTGTATAATAGTGCTCGTCACCGATGCTTGTGCTGTTTTGTCCTTATCCATAATGGCTGTCACGATGCTGCTCACACCTCACAGTGCACAGCTAATTTTCTGCTCTAGAGAATCCTCACTGGTCAGGGGTGGCATCCGCAGCCAACTATACACTCTTCAGTCTTACTGAATCCACCAAAGGAGAGGGGCCCAGGTCAAAAGTGAGAGTGGGTTGGAGGCCGGCTGTCAAGCAGGGTCTGAAGCACCAGTCTGTACACCTCCAAGCCTTTATACCATATCCCCTGTGTCCTCCACCAGTTAAGTGAGCACCGTAGCTCTAACCGTCCCCACACTAGTCCACCTGGTCCAATCAGTGACAACCGACAGAGAGGCAGGGCTAATTACACAGTCAACAAGGTGCACCCCCTCAGGGGGCTGTAGCAACCCTAGGCCCCCAGATGGCAGCGGACAGTGTAGGAGGCTGGACTGGCTTGTAGTGAGTACCAAGGGGTACTTGCACCTTGCACCAGGCCCAGTTATCCCTTATTAGTGTATAGGGTGTCTAGCAGCTTAGGCTGATAGATAATGGTAGCTTAGCAGAGCAGCTTAGGCTGAACTAGGAGACGTGTGAAGCTACTACAGTACCACTTAGTGTCATATGCACAATATCATAAGAAAACACAATACACAGTTATACTAAAAATAAAGGTACTTTATTTTTATGACAATATGCCAAAGTATCTTAGAGTGTACCCTCAGTAAGAGGATAGGAAATATACACAAGATATATATACACAATAGCAAAAATATGCAGTATAGTCTTAGAAAACAGTGCAAACAATGTATAATTACAATAGGATGCAATGGGGAAACATAGGGATAGGGGCAACACAAACCATATACTCCAAAAGTGGAATGTGAACCACGAATGGACCCCAAACCTATGTGACCTTGTAGAGGGTCGCTGGGACTATTAGAAAATAGTGAGAGTTAGAAAAATAACCCTCCCCAAGACCCTGAAAAGTGAGTGCAAAGTGCACCAAAGTTCCCCTAAGGACAAAATAGTCGTGTTAGAGGGAGAATGCAAGGAAAACACAAATCAGCAATGCAACAACGATGGATTCCTGTCTGAAGGTACCTGTGGAACAAGGGGACCAAGTCCAAAAGTCACAAGCAGCTCGGAGATGGGCAGATGCCCAAGAAATGCCAGCGGTTGGTGCAAAGAAGCTCTTACTAGGCTGAAGAACTGTGAATACTGCAGGAACGACAAGGGCTAGAGACTTCCCCTTTGGAGGATGGATCCCCCACGCCTTGGCGAGTCGTGCAGAAGTGTTTTCCCGCCGGATGGACGCCAACAAGCCTTGCTACACGCAAATCGTGCGTTTGGCGTTTTTGGACGCTGCTGGGGCCCAGGAGGGACCAGAAGGTCGCAAATTGGACCTGCAGAGAGAGGGGACGTCGAGCAAGACAAAGAGCCCTCACTGAAGCAGGTAGCACCCGGAGAAGTGCCAGAAACAGGCACTACGAGGATGCGTGAAACGGTGCTCGCCGAAGTTGCACAAAGGAGTCCCACGTCGCCGGAGACCAACTTAGAAAGTCGTGCAATGCAGGTTAGAGTGCCGTGGACCCAGGCTTGGCTGTGCACACAGGATTTCCGCCGGAAGTGCACAGGGGCCGGAGAAGCTTGCAAAGTCGCGGTTCCCAGCAATGCAGCCCAGCGAGGTGAGGCAAGGACTTACCTCCACCAAACTTGGGCTGAAGAGTCACTGGACTGTGGGGGTCACTTGGACGGTGTCGCTGGATTCGAGGGACCTCGCTCGTCGTGCTGAGAGGAGACCCAAGGGACCGGAGATGCAGCTTTTTGGTGCCTGCGGTTGCAGGGGGAAGATTCCGTCGACCCACGGGAGATTTCTTCGGAGCTTCTGGTGCAGAGAGGAGGCAGACTACCCCCACAGCATGCACAAGCAGGAAAACAGTCGAGAAGGCGGCAGGATCAGCGTTACAGAGTTGCAGTAGTCGTCTTTGCTACTATGTTGCAGGTTTGCAGGCTTCCAGCGCGGTCAGCGGTCGATTCCTTATCAGAAGGTGAAGAGGGAGATGCAGAGGAACTCGGCTGAGCTCATGCATTCGTTATCTAAAGTTTCCCCAGAGACAGAGACCCTAAATAGCCAGAAAAGAGGGTTTGGCTACCTAGGAGAGAGGAAAGGCTACTAACACCTGAAGGAGCCTATCACAAGGAGTCTCTGACGTCACCTGGTGGCACTGGCCACTCAGAGCAGTCCAGTGTGCCAGCAGCACCTCTGTTTCCAAGATGGCAGAGGTCTGGAGCACACTGGAGGAGCTCTGGACACCTCCCAGGGGAGGTGCAGGTCAGGGGAGTCGTCACTCCCCTTTCCTTTGTCCAGTTTCGCGCCAGAGCAGGGGCTAAGGGGTCCCTGAACCGGTGTAGACTGGCTTATGCAGAATTGGGCACCTCTGTGCCCAACAAAGCATTTCCAGAGGCTGGGGGAGGCTACTCCTCCCCTGCCTTCACACCATTTTCCAAAGGGAGAGGGTGTCACACCCTCTCTCAGAGGAAGTTCTTTGTTCTGCCATCCTGGGCCAGGCCTGGCTGGACCCCAGGAGGGCAGATGCCTGTCTGAGGGGTTGGCAGCAGCAGCAGCTGCAGTGAAACCCCAGGAAGGGCAGTCTGGCAGTCCCAGGGTCTGTGCTACAGACCACTGGGATCATGGAATTGTACCAACAATGCCAGGATGGCATAGAGGGGGCAATTCCATGATCATAGACATGTTACATGGCCATATTCGGAGTTACCATGGTGAAGCTACATATAGGTAGTGACCTATATGTAGTGCACGCGTGTAATGGTGTCCCCGCACTCACAAAGTTCAGTGAATTGGCTCTGAACAATGTGGGGGCACCTTGGCTAGTGCCAGGGTGCCCTCACACTAAGTAACTTTGCACCTAACCTTTACCAGGTAAAGGTTAGATATATAGGTGACTTATAAGTTACTTAAGTGCAGTGTAAAATGGCTGTGAAATAACGTGGACGTTATTTCACTCAGGCTGCAGTGGCAGGCCTGTGTAAGAATTGTCAGAGCTCCCTATGGGTGGCAAAAGAAATGCTGCAGCCCATAGGGATCTCCTGGAACCCCAATACCCTGGGTACCTCAGTACCATATACTAGGGAATTATAAGGGTGTTCCAGTAAGCCAATGTAAATTGGTAAAATTGGTCACTAGCCTGTTAGTGACAATTTGAAAGTAATGAGAGAGCATAACCACTGAGGTTCTGGTTAGCAGAGCCTCAGTGAGACAGTTAGGCACCACACAGGGAACATATACATGCACACCTATGAGCACTGGGGCCCTGTGTGACAGGGTCCCAGTGACACATACATATAGGCCACAAACCTATGAGCACTGGGGTCCTGACCAGCAGGATCCCAGTGACACATAACAACCATACTGAAAACATAGTGTTTTCACTATGAGCACTGAGGCCTGGCTATCAGGATCCCAGTGAGACAGTGAAAACAGTGACAAACACCCTGACATACACTCACAAACAGGCCAAAAGTGGGGGTAACAAGGCTAGAAAGAGGCTACCTTCTCACACAACCCCCCCCCAAACGAAGGACAATAAGGCTAACCTTGGCCAGTTGAGACTTTATTGTCTAAGTGGTGATAAGTAGAGAGTAGCTCTGCAATAGACTGGTTACTCCCTTTATCATCCACTATATGGTTACTTCCCTGTGGGGATGTAAACCACCCTGTTTGAAGTTTTTTAGCTAACCAACAATGTGAAGATGTATTTTCAGAGTTTCTATCAGTAAGTTTTAGTTTAGAGCAGTGGGAATTATCCACTGAACCTATTTGTAATGATGGAAATGCCAGACAGGGATGCTGTCTCAGTAAAGCCATAGCTGGACAAAAACTTTGTCCATTTGGCTGGAAGAGAGAACAGGGATGCTGTTTCTCTTGAGTTGGAGCAGGGCAGGGATGCTGTCCTATCAGCTCCACACTAGGGCAGGGATGCTGTCCTAAGTGTTGTGAGGCAGTGCAGAGTTTCTGCACTAAAGTTTCTCTGGGAGGGTTGGAGGGATGCTCCATGTTAACTAAAATGGTGCTCTTTTTCTCACCAATGTTAGTTATCCCACAGAGAGGTACTTCCACCTCAGGGAGTACAGTTTTGCCAACTGATGATTCCCTTGGAACAGGTGCCACCCCAGGAGAGGTTTCTCCCACCACAGGAATGGTATCCTGAATGGTAGGGTGGTTAGGGGATACTGTGATACCCTTTTTACCTGTTGATGGAGAGGGATCCTGAGTTTTCAGGCCTTCTCTCCTTTGCTTTTTCATTTCACTTGAAATGAGAGGGAACAATTCCTCAGGGATGCCCAGCATTGCTGCATGGGCATAAAACTCTACATCAGCCCAACCTGAGGCCTCTAGGTCATTACCTAAGAGACAGTCTACAGGTAAGCTAGGTGATACCACCACCTGCTTAGGGCCAGTAACTCCACCCCAACTAAACTGAATTATAGCTAAGGGAAGAAACTTAGTGGAGTTATGGACATCAATAATCTTATACTGTTGTCCAATGATGTGTTGATCAGGGTGCACTAGGTTGTCAGTCACCAAAGTGAAACTGGCACCTGTGTCCCTGTAGGCCAAGGCCTCAACACCATTTATTGAAACTGTCTGCCTGTACTTATCCATTGTAAGGGGACAAGCAGCCAGTGTGGCAAGGCCAGTGCCACTAGGTGTGACAGAAACTGTCTTGGGACTGATGACATCAGTTTCCACTATGGACCCATAAGTGAACCCAACTACACCCTTTGCTTGACTGTTGCCAGCAGTCCCACCACTAGTACCACTACTGCTAGGGGCACTAGAGCTTGATGTATTAGTGGTGGTAGGCTCAGGGGGTTTACCTGGACAGGACTTATCCCCTGGCCTATGGCCTCTGTTTTTACACACAAAGCACCAAGGCTTTTTAATGTGTGCAGGTTGGGAAGAAGAGGAAGAATTTGTTTTATCCCCACCCTCTGAAGAGTGTTTAAGATTTGAAGTGGGATCTTTGGTTTTACCCTTATCCCCATGCTTATCTTGAGATTTTTCACCATCTTTCTTCTTATTGCCATCTTTGTCACCCCCTGTATGAACTTTTCTGTTCACCCTTGTTCTGACCCATTTGTCTGCCTTCTTTCCCAATTCTTGGGGAGAGGTCAGATCAGAGTCTACCAGGTACTGGTGCAACAAATCAGACACACAATTATTAAGTATATGCTCTCTCAGGATTGTGTTATACAGGCTTTCATAATCAGTAACTTTACTGCCATGTAACCACCCCTCCAAGGCCTTCACTGCCTGGTCAATGAAATCAACCCAGTCTTGTGAAGACTCCTTTTTGGTCTCTCTGAACTTTATCCTGTACTGTTCAGTGGTTAAGCCATAACCATCCAGGAGTGCATTCTTAAGAACTTGGAAATTATTAGCATCATTTTCTTTTACAGTAAGGAGCCTATCCCTACCTTTTCCAGTAAATGATAGCCATAGGATAGCAGCCCACTGCTTTTGAGGGACATCCTGTACAGCACAGGCCCTCTCAAGTGCAGCAAACCACTTGTTAATGTCATCCCCCTCCTTATAAGGGGGAACTATCTTGTGCAGATTCCTGGAATCATGCTCTTTTGCAGGATGACTATGGGGAATACTGCTGCTGCCACCATGGGTATCTAAACCCAACTTCTGTCTTTCCCTCTCTATTTCTAAAGACTGTCTATCCAAATCCAGCTGTTGCTTCTTGAGCTTCAGTCTGGTTTGTTCCACTCTCAATCTATTGAGCTCCCTTTCTAACAATCTGTCATCAGGGTGGGTGGGAGGGACATTTCTAGATACAGAGGTATGATGGGAATGAACAGAAGGAGACCTGTCCCTTACAGAGGGCACCCTAACAGCTTGGCTACCAGTATAATGTGAGAGCACACCATCAGTATGGTGTGATTCAACCTCTGTACCAACTATGCTAGACTGTCTAGTAATGGGCAGGCTGAGAAGTTTCTTTCCTGAACCTTTTCCTGGGGGAGTCCCTGGATCAGATTGAGAACCATTAGCTACTTTTTCTACAGATTGGGCACTTATGGCCTTATCCTGTACTCTAAGCATATTAATTAACAGTTCTAAAGAAGGATTCTTCCCTACACTCAAACCTCTCTCTATGCAGAGACTCCTTGCTCCTTTCCAGCTAAGGTGATCATATGCAAGTTTGGACAGTTCAACTTTTTGGCCTGTGCCAGACATTTTTAGAGAGAGTTAAAGTGATAGATAAAGAGAAAAAAGTTTTCAGAACTTTTTGGAAAGACAGAAAAAACTTTTTAAACTTTTAAGAACTTTTTGAAAGTTTAGTAGTACTTTTCAGCACTTAGAAAAGAGTGAAAAGAGGAAATGCAAAACTTTTTGGCTATGTGTATATACACTGACCTTGTTTTGTATATTTTTCTCTTATGAAAAGTACAATGACAAGAGTGGTAAGTAGTCTCAAGCACTTATCCCACCACTGCACAACCAATGTAGGAGGCTGGACTGGCTTGTAGTGAGTACCAAGGGGTACTTGCACCTTGCACCAGGCCCAGTTATCCCTTATTAGTGTATAGGGTGTCTAGCAGCTTAGGCTGATAGATAATGGTAGCTTAGCAGAGCAGCTTAGGCTGAACTAGGAGACGTGTGAAGCTACTACAGTACCACTTAGTGTCATATGCACAATATCATAAGAAAACACAATACACAGTTATACTAAAAATAAAGGTACTTTATTTTTATGACAATATGCCAAAGTATCTTAGAGTGTACCCTCAGTAAGAGGATAGGAAATATACACAAGATATATATACACAATAGCAAAAATATGCAGTATAGTCTTAGAAAACAGTGCAAACAATGTATAATTACAATAGGATGCAATGGGGAAACATAGGGATAGGGGCAACACAAACCATATACTCCAAAAGTGGAATGTGAACCACGAATGGACCCCAAACCTATGTGACCTTGTAGAGGGTCGCTGGGACTATTAGAAAATAGTGAGAGTTAGAAAAATAACCCTCCCCAAGACCCTGAAAAGTGAGTGCAAAGTGCACCAAAGTTCCCCTAAGGACAAAATAGTCGTGTTAGAGGGAGAATGCAAGGAAAACACAAATCAGCAATCCAACAACGATGGATTCCTGTCTGAAGGTACCTGTGGAACAAGGGGACCAAGTCCAAAAGTCACAAGCAGCTCGGAGATGGGCAGATGCCCAAGAAATGCCAGCGGTTGGTGCAAAGAAGCTCTTACTAGGCTGAAGAACTGTGAATACTGCAGGAACGACAAGGGCTAGAGACTTCCCCTTTGGAGGATGGATCCCCCACGCCTTGGCGAGTCGTGCAGAAGTGTTTTCCCGCCGGATGGACGCCAACAAGCCTTGCTACACGCAAATCGTGCGTTTGGCGTTTTTGGACGCTGCTGGGGCCCAGGAGGGACCAGAAGGTCGCAAATTGGACCTGCAGAGAGAGGGGACGTCGAGCAAGACAAAGAGCCCTCACTGAAGCAGGTAGCACCCGGAGAAGTGCCAGAAACAGGCACTACGAGGATGCGTGAAACGGTGCTCGCCGAAGTTGCACAAAGGAGTCCCACGTCGCCGGAGACCAACTTAGAAAGTCGTGCAATGCAGGTTAGAGTGCCGTGGACCCAGGCTTGGCTGTGCACACAGGATTTCCGCCGGAAGTGCACAGGGGCCGGAGAAGCTTGCAAAGTCGCGGTTCCCAGCAATGCAGCCCAGCGAGGTGAGGCAAGGACTTACCTCCACCAAACTTGGGCTGAAGAGTCACTGGACTGTGGGGGTCACTTGGACGGTGTCGCTGGATTCGAGGGACCTCGCTCGTCGTGCTGAGAGGAGACCCAAGGGACCGGAGATGCAGCTTTTTGGTGCCTGCGGTTGCAGGGGGAAGATTCCGTCGACCCACGGGAGATTTCTTCGGAGCTTCTGGTGCAGAGAGGAGGCAGACTACCCCCACAGCATGCACAAGCAGGAAAACAGTCGAGAAGGCGGCAGGATCAGCGTTACAGAGTTGCAGTAGACGTCTTTGCTACTATGTTGCAGGTTTGCAGGCTTCCAGCGCGGTCAGCGGTCGATTCCTTATCAGAAGGTGAAGAGGGAGATGCAGAGGAACTCGGCTGAGCTCATGCATTCGTTATCTAAAGTTTCCCCAGAGACAGAGACCCTAAATAGCCAGAAAAGAGGGTTTGGCTACCTAGGAGAGAGGAAAGGCTACTAACACCTGAAGGAGCCTATCACAAGGAGTCTCTGACGTCACCTGGTGGCACTGGCCACTCAGAGCAGTCCAGTGTGCCAGCAGCACCTCTGTTTCCAAGATGGCAGAGGTCTGGAGCACACTGGAGGAGCTCTGGACACCTCCCAGGGGAGGTGCAGGTCAGGGGAGTGGTCACTCCCCTTTCCTTTGTCCAGTTTCGCGCCAGAGCAGGGGCTAAGGGGTCCCTGAACCGGTGTAGACTGGCTTATGCAGAATTGGGCACCTCTGTGCCCAACAAAGCATTTCCAGAGGCTGGGGGAGGCTACTCCTCCCCTGCCTTCACACCATTTTCCAAAGGGAGAGGGTGTCACACCCTCTCTCAGAGGAAGTTCTTTGTTCTGCCATCCTGGGCCAGGCCTGGCTGGACCCCAGGAGGGCAGATGCCTGTCTGAGGGGTTGGCAGCAGCAGCAGCTGCAGTGAAACCCCAGGAAGGGCAGTCTGGCAGTCCCAGGGTCTGTGCTACAGACCACTGGGATCATGGAATTGTACCAACAATGCCAGGATGGCATAGAGGGGGCAATTCCATGATCATAGACATGTTACATGGCCATATTCGGAGTTACCATGGTGAAGCTACATATAGGTAGTGACCTATATGTAGTGCACGCGTGTAATGGTGTCCCCGCACTCACAAAGTTCAGTGAATTGGCTCTGAACAATGTGGGGGCACCTTGGCTAGTGCCAGGGTGCCCTCACACTAAGTAACTTTGCACCTAACCTTTACCAGGTAAAGGTTAGATATATAGGTGACTTATAAGTTACTTAAGTGCAGTGTAAAATGGCTGTGAAATAACGTGGACGTTATTTCACTCAGGCTGCAGTGGCAGGCCTGTGTAAGAATTGTCAGAGCTCCCTATGGGTGGCAAAAGAAATGCTGCAGCCCATAGGGATCTCCTGGAACCCCAATACCCTGGGTACCTCAGTACCATATACTAGGGAATTATAAGGGTGTTCCAGTAAGCCAATGTAAATTGGTAAAATTGGTCACTAGCCTGTTAGTGACAATTTGAAAGTAATGAGAGAGCATAACCACTGAGGTTCTGGTTAGCAGAGCCTCAGTGAGACAGTTAGGCACCACACAGGGAACATATACATGCACACCTATGAGCACTGGGGCCCTGTGTGACAGGGTCCCAGTGACACATACATATAGGCCACAAACCTATGAGCACTGGGGTCCTGACCAGCAGGATCCCAGTGACACATAACAACCATACTGAAAACATAGTGTTTTCACTATGAGCACTGAGGCCTGGCTATCAGGATCCCAGTGAGACAGTGAAAACAGTGACAAACACCCTGACATACACTCACAAACAGGCCAAAAGTGGGGGTAACAAGGCTAGAAAGAGGCTACCTTCTCACAGACAGCAAGGATGCACAAGTTTCAGTCTGCAGCAACTCAATCCCCTGCGTAACATCAGGCAACCAGCAACCTGTTAGAGTCCTGTGTACCAGTATCACTACGCTGTAGGGATGGAGCCTCCTGTCTCCACAATCACAGATTATCCTGGGAGCCCCCGTTGCCCAGCCCAGGATTTCACTTGCAGTCTGTGCACAAGGGACTCACTGTGGCATTATTAAACTGTAGGCCAACCGGCTTCTCAGTGGGGGTTCAGAGGGGCAATCATGATGCCCCTCAAGTTCACTGCCTCGTGTCATGCAGGGTGGGATCAAAGGGCCACTGGGACTGCAGGGTGATTTATTATAAGGCGGCAGATGTCATATCTGCAGGGGAGGGGGCCAGCAGATGTCCGCCTCACATCTCTCCAAGCCCCACCATCTGCCTCCTGTACCTCGTGGCTCCTCTCAACAGCCCATGGACTGCATAGCACCCCCGCAACATTGTTAGGGCAGGCACACACACTGGTCCCAAGGCAATGCCACTACTGGGGGATCTCTTCAGGAGGCACAGGCTCCCTCGTAAGCGCAGCCCCTGGTCGCCAAGGCTGCCGGTCAAGGAGAGGCAGCCCTTTGGGGTCAGCCGCACCCATTTCGTTGGTGGTCTAGTTGTATGTTGCGGTCAGCTGCACTCAACAGGCCTCTGGTCTCAGGCGCTGCAGCAACCGTCAACATTTGACTGAAACGGCGGCATGTCGTATGTCATCCACAGGTCGGGCGTAACACTCCCTTAAACTGTGCCACTGCATCTGTCGGTTTGAATCACCAACCGGACGGTGGGGCTCAGTCACCTCCTGAGCGGTCACCTCCAGCTGTAACAAATACGAATGCGGTCCGGAACGGTTGAGACTCTCATCCCCAGCCAGCCGTCCTCTGCTTACCACCTCCGAGGCCGCAGGACCAACTAGGCTGCAGTCAGCAAATATCCCAGAGTCACCTCAGTCGTCCGGGAAATAGGGCTAGGATCAGCTATGCTGGTATTTGCTATGACTATGTCATCGAGAAGTACGTCACTTTAGGCAGGATTATGTAGGATACGGGGAGAAAGTCTCCTGGTTGGGTGAGAGCGCCAGGAGCTCATGTCCTGTCGGCCATGTTGTCAGGCCACTCCCCCATGTCCAATTTTAATAGTGTTCAACTTGGTGCAAAACAATTATTTGTTTACTATTGAATCAGAAAGCACTAACCTTGTAGTTGGGATGCAGTAGAAGAGATGTATGCTTCCACACTTCTACATATCCATTGTTCATCCTACACAGTTGCAATATGTTAGTGAGTAACAGACCCAGGAAAAGAGGAATGGAATAACAGAGGGAAAACAGAGACACTGGTGTTTGCCATTCTGACTTGTGAGTTCTGCTGGGCATGGACTTCATAGAGGTTGCATGCAATTAATAAGACTATTTATTAGATGCCCATGAAGTCACGGTTAGGACATCAATGAAATATACCACATGAACCGTTATTACACCACTGTTGAAAATGGCCCTTTTTGCAGGGTTATCTCCAAACGTTTTGCTTCCGACCCTCCTGTTTTTGATCCTGTGCTGAATTCTGTTTTTGTTGGCTTTAAGACACTGGGCACTCTACCACTGCTGACCAATGCTAAAGTGCAAGCATTCCTTGTCTAAATTGTATTGGCAATTGGTTTACCCATGAATGGCACATTTGATTTACTAGTAAGACCCTATTATAGTGCACCAGGTGTACCCAGCACCTGTAAATCAAATGCTACGAGTCAGCCTGCAGCACTGATTGCGCCACCCACATGAGTAGCCCTGCAAACAAGTCTCAGACCTGTCACTACAGTGCCAGTACTTAGCGGGTGCACCCACCTGCCAGGCACAAACCTTCCTTTTATGATATGTAAGTCACCCCTAAGGTAGGCCCAAGGCAGCCCCATGGGGCAGGGTGAAGAGTATTTTAAAGGTAGGACATGTACTGGTGTATTTTACACGTCCAAGTAATGCAATACTGCTAAATTCGCTTTTCACTATTGCAAGGTCTAGCTCTCCCATAAAGCAATATGGGGATAGCCTTGAAATATCTTTTAAGTGTAATTTCCCATTGGGAGCAGATGGAGATATGGAGTCTGGGGTCTCTGAATTCACAATTTAAAAATACATCTTTTGGTGAAGTTGGTTTTTAAATTGTAAGTTTGAAAATGTCACTTTTAGAAAGGGTCCATTTTCTTGCTTAACCATACTGTGCCTCTATCTGTTTGTGGAATACATGTCTGGGTCAGGTTGACAGTTGGCTGTTTGTGGATTCACTTTAGACAGTCACACAAAGAGATCCGAGGTGTGCCCTGCTTATCCTGATGGGTCCTCCTGAGCAACGATGGTGGGAGGAACTGACTCTTGCACTTGAATAGGGCTGTGCCTGTCCTTACACAAAGCAGTCTCAAACCCCCTGGAGTGTTTCTAGGACCAGGGCAGGAAAGGCAGCAGGTCTTGTGCACTGCAAAGACTTCTCTTATAAGTTTGCCTACTTCACAGACAGAAATAGATATAAGTACTGGACCTCTGACTCCATAAAGTTAGAATCCTTCTGGACTGAGGACATTCTGCCACAAAGAAGAGCTGGATGCTGTAGGAGGGACTGCCACTCTGCCTGCTGCTTTGCTGTGCTGGCCTGCTGCTTGCTGCTTCTGTCCTGAGAGTGAAAGGACTGGACTTTGCTTTCTACATCATGCTTCCAAAGGTTCTCCAAGGGCTTGGACTGAGCTTGCCTCCTGCTAAGAAGTCTGAGTGATACCAAAGACTTCACCTGCCAGCGTCTGGGCTCTCTTGCTGAGAGTCTTGTCTTTCCAAGTGATGCCAAATCCAGTCCCTGGGCTGTTGGGACTGAGTTCTAGTATAACAAGGAAGAAACAAGTGCATAGACATCCAGAAAGACTTCAGAACTGGTGCTGTTCTCTAACCCAGCTCGCTGCCTGCACCTGAGCCGTGGTCCCCGCTGAGTGGAACAACCACAACCAATTTCGCTGCAGCTCCTCCGAAGTCCCGCCACAGCGTGAGTCCACCTATGTCCGTAGCACCTGGCTCCGACTCCACCACAGCACCTGTGGCTCCATGGGGTGATTGCGACACAGCAAAGTCAACGCCTCGCCTCTTTACCTGCTGGATTAATCAACCCAGCCTTGTTGTAAGGAGCTGACGCCTCACCGCCAAAGCCACATCACCTCCCCTGAAACCGTAAGGAATAAATGCCTCTCCTCTTCTGCCTAGCAGTAAGGAACCGACACCTCACCTCCCCAGTGGCAGTATTGAACCGAATCCACACCAGCTCCAGTGACGCCTCACCTCCCCGACTCCATGCATTGTCTTTCTTTCCTCATTGTTTTCCAAGGTACTGTGACCGGGTCCGTGTAACGTGACTGGCCCACACTCCCTCGCGAGTGGCGTCGGACTGCTGGAGACGACCCCCTAAAGACATCATGATAGCCCTAGTTGAAGCTATTGTGTTTCTTAGCGTTATCTAAGGTTTAATCTTTGAAAATGTGTATCTTTGCATGTCACCAACATCTGTGGTACCTGTCTCTGCCTCCACCATAGCATCTGTGGCACCGTGGTGTGACTGCGACACCACAAAGTTGGCATCTTGCATCCGACCTGCTGGATTCATTGACCCCACCTTCTCGTAAGGAACTGATGTCTCATCGCCAATGCCTCATAATTTTCTAAACTGGTTTGGAGTACTTGTGTGATGTTTTCCCTGTGTTACTGTGTATGTGTATAAATACTTTCCACGTTGCCTCTGAGATAAGCCTGACTGCTTCAGCGAAGCTACCAATGGGGAGAGCAGGGGTTTTCTTAGCTGTGTGACTCCCTTACCCTGACTAGAGTCAGAGTCCCTACTTGGACAGGGTGCAAATCACTGCCAATTAGAGACCCCATTTCTAACAACTACCATGATGTTTTCAGTAGTAACCCTTGCTGAACTATCAATACTTTCAACTCTACATACACATTGTAAAGACTATAAATATTTTTAGCTTTAAAACTCCTGTCCGTTAACATACATAAATGGATCGAAGTGCACTAAGAAACTTTAGTTCAGAAATCCTTTTAATCTGTATTTAATGTTTCATTACTACTTTGCGGCTTACAAAATCCAATAGCCTTCAAATAACTGTTCAGATTCACTTTTCCAATACTATTCCATTGTTAGAATACTTCTGTGAACACAGTCATCAGTTGCAGGAGGTGAGGCGTCTGTGGAAACAATTCAACTTAAGTTGTTGTGGGTCTTAAATATCAGGAAATTGGCTGAAGCAACTAAACATCTCAATCGCTTAGCAAAGACACCATTGACTGTGAGAAAACTTATACAAAACATCAAAGATGGCAGCTGCTATTCTAAAACAATGGGAGAGTTGAAAAAACATGGACAATGTAGTTCATGCTAAGTGTCATCGCACTGCATGTCCCTCAAAGGCGCAAATCCATTTGCCAAAAGGCACTCATGTTCCCTGTACTGCTAGTCTTTCCTTCCCTTGACTGGAGCTAACTTGATTGCACTCAGAATATGATGCCTATGCACCTGCAGAGTTCGGAGAGTTTCAATGAATTTGGAGCAATTGTTTGTTTTGAAAGAAGGGGTGTGCAATTGGAGCAGAAGTGGTATTCCTGAAAGAGTTTAAGGAAGGACTGTGGATACCTTTAATATTACGTAAGTGAGTGGGCATTAGATGAGTGGAGATTGATGGATTTCCTGAGGATGTTTTGATGAGGAAGGATATTTTATCTTGTGTGGTTCAATTGGGGCTCCCCTATCTATCAGTCCTGATGAAGACCCCTATGGAGCGGGTATCTGGCCCAGGAGCGTGAGGGGGTCGAAACTTCGACGATATTGCTCATGCCTGGATTGGTTGGATTGTCTTTGGAGAGAATTTAGAATGGGGGATAGAACTCTATTCTTTTGAAGAAATAATATGATAATTTAAATGTGGTGAAAGGTGTAACCAACAGGCTTTTTCTTTTAAGTGTATATATTTTTAAGAGTTATCTGTGGAATGGTTTGAGGGATAATTTCTTATTCTTTACTATAAGCACACGAGCACTTTATATCTTTTGCACTTGTTTCTCTCTCTTCTTTATGATAGGATGGGGGGCTATGAATTGTATTTAAATGTTGATATTTATGTGATAAATTGTAATAAATTGTTCTTTGAGATAATTGAATGGTAATTATGTGTATGTATGTTGAAGTGTTTTTTTTAGTTGTTTTTTTGCCGAGGGGTGTTGTTTTTTGTAAAAAGAGTTTGGAGTGGTAAGCCATGGTTCCTTGGGTACTTTCCTTCATCTAAGGTGCCAAGTATCCACAATCTCCATCCTACTGCTTGTTTTAGATGCAAAAGTGTGCCATAGTCACCTGGTTTGATTACTTAGCCTAGAAAACGTTAACGGCTGATTTAGCGTTTGGTGAGAGGGTACTCTGTCACAATGGCCATGGAGTACCCTCTCTCCAAAACTGAAGGTGCGCTCGCCTGATTTACAGACAGGCGAACCATAAGTACATCAATGACGAAGACTACTCTGTCACAGTCCCTCATATACTCCTCTGACGGCGTGACAGAGTAAGCGCAGTTGGAGGTTTGGACATTCAACATTCCACCTGATTTAGAGCAGGAGGTTGAATGGCCAGTTTTTATTCTCCCTTATCACCATGAAAAACATGGCACTAAGGGATTGTAAAAATGTGCAAATGACCCTGACACCATGGGAGAAAACTCCCATGATATGAGGGTCATTCATTGTAATTTTTTTTCAACAAACAAAATCCTGCTTTGGCAGTTTGTTTTTGAAAAGAGAAAAACATGTTTAAGTTTGATGGATGGTACTGTAATGTTGAACAAGAAGCCATTTAAACATCTAAGCAGAAAGACAAGCACATAAAGGGAATCAGGCATCAACTTTTGGGGAAACTGCTAAAGGAGGTTGTAAGGAAATGCCTCCTTGGCATGGTTGCCCCCTGACTTTTTGCCTTTGCTGATGCTATGTTTACAATTGAAAGTGTGCTGAGGCCTGCTAACCAGGCCCCAGCACCAGTGTTCTTTCCCTAACCTGTACTTTTGTATCCACAATTGGCAGACCCTGGCATCCAGATAAGTCCCTTGTAACTGGTACTTCTAGTACCAAGGGCCCTGATGCCAAGGAAGGTCTCTAAGGGCTGCAGCATGTCTTATGCCACCCTGGAGACCTCTCACTCAGCACAGACACACTGCTTGCCAGCTTGTGTGTGCTAGTGAGGACAAAACGAGTAAGTCGACATGGCACTCCCCTCAGGGTGCCATGCCAGCCTCTCACTGCCTATGCAGTATAGGTAAGACACCCCTCTAGCAGGCCTTACAGCCCTAAGGCAGGGTGCACTATACCATAGGTGAGGGTACCAGTGCATGAGCACTGTACCCCTACAGTATCTAAGCAAAACCTTAGACATTGTAAGTGCAGGGTAGCCATAAGAGTATATGGTCTGGGAGTCTGTTTTACACGAACTCCACAGCACCATAATGGCTACACTGAAAACTGGGAAGTTTGGTATCAAACTTCTCAGCACAATAAATGCACACTGATGCCAGTGTACATTTTATTGCAAAATACACCCCAGAGGGCACCTTAGAGGTGCCCCCTGAAACTTAACCGACTATCTGTGTAGGCTGACTAGTTCCAGCAGCCTGCCACACTAGAGACATGTTGCTGGCCCCATGGGGAGAGTGCCTTTGTCACTCTGAGGCCAGTAACAAAGCCTGCACTGGGTGGAGATGCTAACACCTCCCCCAGGCAGGAGCTGTAACACCTGGCGGTGAGCCTCAAAGGCTCACCCCTTTGTCACAGCACCGCAGGACACTCCAGCTAGTGGAGTTGCCCGCCCCCTCCGGCCCCCACTTTTGGCGGCAAGGCCGGAGAAAATAATGAGAATAACAAGGAGGAGTCACTGGCCAGTCAGGACAGCCCCTAAGGTGTCCTGAGCTGAGGTGACTCTAACTTTTAGAAATCCTCCATCTTGCAGATGGAGGATTCCCCCAATAGGGTTAGGATTGTGACCCCCTCCCCTTGGGAGGAGGCACAAAGAGGGTGTACCCACCCTCAGGGCTAGTAGCCATTGGCTACTAACCCCCCAGACCTAAACACGCCCTGAAATTTAGTATTTAAGGGCTACCCTGAACCCTAGAAAATTAGATTCCTGCAACAACAAGAAGAAGGACTGCCTAGCTGAAAACCCCTGCAGAGGAAGACCAGAAGACAACAACTGCCTTGGCTCCAGAAACTCACCGGCCTGTCTCCTGCCTTCCAAAGAACTCTGCTCCAGCGACGCCTTCCAAAGGGACCAGCGACCTCTGAATCCTCTGAGGACTGCCCTGCTTCGACGACGACAAGAAACTCCCGAGGACAGCGGACCTGCTCCAAAAAGACTGCAACTTTGTTTCAAGAAGCAGCTTTAAAGAACCCTGCAACTCCCCGCAAGAAGCGTGAGACTTGCAACACTGCACCCGGCGACCCCGACTCGGCTGGTGGAGAACCAACACCTCAGGGAGGACCCCCGGACTACTCTACGACTGTGAGTACCAAAACCTGTCCCCCCTGAGCCCCCACAGCGCCGCCTGCAGAGGGAATCCCGAGGCTTCCCCTGACCGCGACTCTCTGAAACCTAAGTCCCGACGCCTGGAAAAGACCCTGCACCCGCAGCCCCCAGGACCTGAAGGACCGGACCTTCACTGCAGAAGTGACCCCCAGGAGTCCCTCTCCCTTGCCCAAGTGGAGGTTTCCCCGAGGAAGCCCCCCTTGCCTTCCTGCAGCGCTGAAGAGATCCCGTGATCTCTCATTGACTTACATTGCGAACCCGACGCTTGTTCTAACACTGCACCCGGCCGCCCCCGCGCCGCTGAGGGTGAAATTTCTGTGTGGGCTTGTGTCCCCCCCTGGTGCCCTACAAAACCCCCCCTGGTCTGCCCTCCGAAGACGCGGGTACTTACCTGCAAGCAGACCGGAACCGGGGCACCTCCTTCTCTCCATTATAGCCTATGCGTTTTGGGCACCACTTTGAACTCTGCACCTGACCGGCCCTGAGCTGCTGGTGTGGTGACTTTGGGGTTGCTCTGAACCCCCAACGGTGGGCTACCTTGGACCAAGAACTGAACCCTGTAAGTGTCTTACTTACCTGGTAAAACTAACAAAAACTTACCTCCCCCAGGAACTGTGAAAATTGCACTAAGTGTCCACTTTTGAAATAGCTATTTGTGAATAACTTGAAAAGTATACATGCAATTGAAATGATTCAAAGTTCCTAATGTACTTACCTGCAATACCTTTCAAACAAGATATTACATGTTAAATTTGAACCTGTGGTTCTTAAAATAAACTAAGAAAAGATATTTTTCTATACAAAACCTATTGGCTGGATTTGTCTCTGAGTGTGTGTACCTCATTTATTGTCTATGTGTATGTACAACAAATGCTTAACACTACTCTTTGGATAAGCCTACTGCTCGACCACACTACCACAAAATAGAGCATTAGTATTATCTATTTTTACCACTATTTTACCTCTAAGGGGAACCCTTGGACTCTGTGCATGCTATTCCTTACTTTGAAATAGCACATACAGAGCCAACTTCCTACATTGGTGGATCAGCGGTGGGGTACAAGACTTTGCATTTGCTGGACTACTCAGCCAATACCTGATCACACGACAAATTCCAAAATTGTCATTAGAAATTGATTTTCGCAATTTGAACAGTTTTCTAAATTCTTAAAAGACCTGCTAGGGCCTTGTGTTAGATCCTGTTTAGCATTTCTTTTTAGAGTTTAAAAGTTTGTAAAAGTTTGAATTAGATTCTAGAACCAGTTTTAGATTCTTAAAAAGTATTCCAACTTTTAGAAGCAAAATGTCTAGCACAGATGTGACTGTGGTGGAACTCGACACCACACCTTACCTCCATCTACAGATCAGAGAGCTAAGGTCACTCTGTAAACTAAAGAAAATAGCAATGGGCCCCAAACCTACCAAAGTACAGCTCCAGGAGCTTTTGGCAGAGTTTGAAAAGGCCAACCCCTCTGAGGATGGCAACTCAGAGGATGAAGATAGTGACTTGGACGGAAATTCCCCCCCTCCAGTCCTACTTAGGGAGAGCAGGGCTTCTCAAGCCCTGACTCCACAAATAATAGTCAGAGATGCTGGTTCCCTCACAGGAGGGACCAACAACTCTGAAATCACTGAGGATAACTCCAGTGAAGAGGACATCCAGTTAGCCAGGATGGCCAAAATATTGGCTTTGGAAAGACAGATCCTAGCCATAGAGAGGGAAAGACAAGAGATGGGCCTAGGACCCATCAATGGTGGCAGCAACATAAATAGGGTCAGAGATTCTCCTGACATGTTGAAAATCCCTAAAGGGATTGTAACTAAATATGAAGATGGTGATGACATCACCAAATGGTTCACAGCTTTTGAGAGGGCTTGTGTAACCAGAAAAGTGAACAAATCTCACTGGGGTGCTCTCCTTTGGGAAATGTTCACAGGAAAGTGTAGGGATAGACTCCTCACACTCTCTGGAAAAGATGCAGAATCTTATGACCTCATGAAGGGTACCCTGATTGAGGGCTTTGGATTCTCCACTGAGGAGTATAGGATTAGATTCAGAGGGGCTCAAAAATCCTCGAGCCAGACCTGGGTTGACTTTGTAGACTACTCAGTCAAAACACTAGATGGTTGGATTCAAGGCAGTGGTGTAAGTAATTATGATGGGCTGTACAATTTATTTGTGAAAGAACACCTGTTAAGTAATTGTTTCAATGATAAACTGCATCAGCATCTGGTAGACCTAGGACCAATTTCTCCCCAAGAATTGGGAAAGAAGGCGGACCATTGGGTCAAGACAAGGGTGTCCAAAACTTCCACAGGGGGTGACCAAAAGAAAGGGGTCACAAAACCTCCCCAGGGGAAGGGTGGTGAGACAGCCAAAAATAAAAATAGTCAAGAGTCTTCTACAGGCCCCCAAAAACCTGCACAGGAGGGTGGGCCCAGAGCCTCTTCACAAAACAATCCTGGGTACAAGGGTAAAAACTTTGATCCCAAAAAGGCCTGGTGTCGAAACTGTAGTCAGTCTGGACACCAAACTGGAGACAAGGCCTGTCCCAAGAAAAGTTCCACTCCAAACTCCAATCCAGGTAACACTGGAATGGCTAGTCTCCAAGTGGGATCAACAGTGTGCCCAGAGCAAATCAGGGTCCACAATGAAGCTACTCTAGTCTCTGAGGGTGGGGTGGATTTAGCCACACTAGCTGCCTGGCCCCCTAACATGCAAAAATACAGGCAGCAGCTCTTTATTAATGGGACAAGTGTAGAGGGCCTGAGGGATACAGGTGCCAGTGTCACCATGGTGACAGAGAAACTGGTTTCCCCTGGCCAATACCTGACTGGAAAAACTTATACAGTCACCAACGCTGACAATCAGACTAAAGCACATCCCATGGCAATGGTAACTTTAGAATGGGGAGGGGTCAATGGCCTGAAACAGGTGGTGGTCTCCTCAAACATCCCAGTAGACTGCCTGCTTGGAAATGACCTGGAGTCCTCAGCATGGGCTGAGGTAGAACTAAAAACCCATGCAGCCATGCTGGGTATCCCTGAACTGGTGTGTGTAAAAACAAGAGCACAATGCAAGGCACAGGGTGAAAAAGTAGAGCTGGAGTCTGGAAAAATGGCCCAGCCTACCAAGAGAAAAGGAAAGTCAGTTGGGAAACCAACTGCAACACAGTCAGAAAAAGAGAACCTCTCTTCTCAGGAAGAAGTTCTGCCCTCTGAGGGAACTGAGCCTTTGGAGCTTGAACCTTATCAGGTTGAGCTCTTAGGCCCAGGGGGACCCTCAAGGGAGGAGCTGTGTAAGGGACAAGAAACCTGTCCCTCTCTTGAAGGCCTTAGGCAGCAAGCTGCTGAAGAGTCCAAGGGCAAGAAAAATGGAACACATAGGGTCTATTGGGAAGATGGACTCCTGTACACTGAGGCCAGAGACCCCAAACCTGGTGCCACTAGGAGAGTGGTAGTGCCTCAGTCGTTCAGAGAGTTTATTCTGACCTTAGCCCATGATATTCCCCTTGCTGGGCATTTGGGACAAACCAAGACGTGGGAGAGGTTAGTCAACCACTTCTGGCCCAATATGTCCCAGAAGGTTAAGGAGTTTTGCCTCTCCTGCCCCACCTGTCAATCCAGTGGTAAGACAGGTGGGCACCCAAAGGCCCCCCTCATTCCACTTCCAGTGGTGGGGGTCCCCTTTGAAAGAGTGGGTGTGGACATAGTTGGTCCACTGGAACCTCCCACAGCCTCAGGAAATATGTACATCCTAGTAGTAGTGGATCATGCTACTAGGTATCCTGAAGCTATTCCCCTTAGGTCAACTACTGCCCCTGCAGTAGCCAAGGCCCTCATTGGTATCTTTACCAGAGTGGGTTTCCCTAAGGAGGTGGTGTCTGACAGAGGTACCAACTTCATGTCAGCATACCTAAAACACATGTGGAATGAGTGTGGAGTGACTTACAAATTCACTACACCATACCATCCACAAACTAATGGCTTAGTTGAGAGATTCAACAAGACATTAAAAGGCATGATCATGGGGCTCCCAGAAAAGCTCAAAAGGAGATGGGATGTCCTCTTGCCATGTCTGCTTTTCGCTTACAGAGAGGTGCCACAGAAGGGAGTAGGATTCTCACCCTTTGAACTTCTGTTTGGTCACCCTGTAAGGGGACCACTTGCTCTTGTTAAAGAAGGCTGGGAGAGACCTCTTCATGAGCCTAAACAAGACATAGTGGACTATGTACTTGGCCTTCGCTCTAGAATGGCAGAGTACATGGAAAAGGCAACCAAAAACCTTGAGGCAAGCCAACAGCTCCAGAAGTTTTGGTATGACCAAAAGGCTGCAATGGTTGAGTTCCAACCAGGGCAGAAAGTCTGGGTTCTGGAGCCTGTGGCTCCCAGGGCACTCCAGGACAAATGGAGTGGCCCTTACCCAGTGCTAGAAAGGAAGAGCCAGGTCACCTACCTGGTGGACCTGGGCACAAGCAGGAGCCCCAAGAGGGTGATCCATGTGAACCGCCTTAAGCTCTTCCATGACAGGGCTGATGTAAATCTGTTGATGGTAACAGATGAGGATCAGGAGGCAGAGAGTGAACCTCTCCCTGATCTTCTGTCATCAGACCCAAAAGATGGCTCAGTAGATGGAGTGATCTACTCAGACACCCTCTCTGACCAACAGCAAGCTGATTGTAGGAGAGTCCTACAACAGTTTCCTGAACTCTTCTCCTTAACCCCTGGTCAGACACACCTGTGTACCCATGATGTGGACACAGGAGACAGCATGCCTGTCAAAAACAAAATCTTTAGACAGTCTGACCATGTTAAGGAAAGCATCAAGGTGGAAGTCCACAAGATGCTGGAATTGGGAGTAATTGAGCGCTCTGACAGCCCCTGGGCTAGCCCAGTGGTCTTAGTCCCCAAACCTCACACCAAAGATGGAAAGAAAGAGATGAGGTTTTGTGTGGACTACAGAGGGCTCAACTCTGTCACCAAGACAGATGCTCATCCAATCCCTAGAGCTGATGAGCTCATAGACAAATTAGGTGCTGCCAAATTCTTAAGTACCTTTGACTTGACAGCAGGGTACTGGCAAATAAAAATGGCACCTGGAGCAAAAGAGAAAACAGCATTCTCCACACCTGATGGGCATTATAAGTTTACTGTTATGCCCTTTGGTTTAAAGAATGCCCCTGCCACCTTCCAAAGGTTGGTGAATCAAGTCCTTGCTGGTTTGGAGTCCTTTAGCACAGCTTATCTTGATGATATTGCTGTCTTTAGCTCCACCTGGCAGGATCACCTGGTCCACCTGAAGAGGGTTTTGAAGGCTCTGCAATCTGCAGGCCTCTCTATCAAGGCATCCAAATGCCAGATAGGGCAGGGAACTGTGGTTTACTTGGGCCACCTTGTAGGTGGAGGCCAAGTTCAGCCACTCCAACCCAAGATCCAGACTATTCTGGACTGGGTAGCTCCAAAAACCCAGACTCAAGTCAGGGCATTCCTTGGCTTGACTGGGTATTACAGGAGGTTTGTGAAGGGATATGGATCCATTGTGACAGCCCTCACTGAACTCACCTCCAAGAAAATGCCCAAGAAAGTGAACTGGACTGTGGAATGCCAACAGGCCTTTGACACCCTGAAACAAGCAATGTGCTCAGCACCAGTTCTAAAAGCTCCAGATTATTCTAAGCAGTTCATTGTGCAGACAGATGCCTCTGAACATGGGATAGGGGCAGTTTTGTCCCAAACAAATGATGATGGCCTTGACCAGCCTGTTGCTTTCATTAGCAGGAGGTTACTCCCCAGGGAGCAGCGTTGGAGTGCCATTGAGAGGGAGGCCTTTGCTGTGGTTTGGTCCCTGAAGAAGCTGAGACCATACCTCTTTGGGACTCACTTCCTAGTTCAAACTGACCACAGACCTCTCAAATGGCTGATGCAAATGAAAGGTGAAAATCCTAAACTGTTGAGGTGGTCCATCTCCCTACAGGGAATGGACTTTATAGTGGAACACAGACCTGGGACTGCCCATGCCAATGCAGATGGCCTTTCCAGGTTCTTCCACTTAGAAAATGAAGACTCTCTTGGGAAAGGTTAGTCTCATCCTCTTTCGTTTGGGGGGGGGTTGTGTAAGGAAATGCCTCCTTGGCATGGTTGCCCCCTGACTTTTTGCCTTTGCTGATGCTATGTTTACAATTGAAAGTGTGCTGAGGCCTGCTAACCAGGCCCCAGCACCAGTGTTCTTTCCCTAACCTGTACTTTTGTATCCACAATTGGCAGACCCTGGCATCCAGATAAGTCCCTTGTAACTGGTACTTCTAGTACCAAGGGCCCTGATGCCAAGGAAGATCTCTAAGGGCTGCAGCATGTCTTATGCCACCCTGGAGACCTCTCACTCAGCACAGACACACTGCTTGCCAGCTTGTGTGTGATAGTGAGGACAAAACGAGTAAGTCGACATGGCACTCCCCTCAGGGTGCCATGCCAGCCTCTCACTGCCTATGCAGTATAGGTAAGACACCCCTCTAGCAGGCCTTACAGCCCTAAGGCAGGGTGCACTATACCATAGGTGAGGGTACCAGTGCATGAGCACTGTACCCCTACAGTATCTAAGCAAAACCTTAGACATTGTAAGTGCAGGGTAGCCATAAGAGTATATGGTCTGGGAGTCTGTTTTACACGAACTCCACAGCACCATAATGGCTACACTGAAAACTGGGAAGTTTGGTATCAAACTTCTCAGCACAATAAATGCACACTGATGCCAGTGTACATTTTATTGCAAAATACACCCCAGAGGGCACCTTAGAGGTGCCCCCTGAAACTTAACCAACTATCTGTGTAGGCTGACTAGTTCCAGCAGCCTGCCACACTAGAGACATGTTGCTGGCCCCATGGGGAGAGTGCCTTTGTCACTCTGAGGCCAGTAACAAAGCCTGCACTGGGTGGAGATGCTAACACCTCCCCCAGGCAGGAGCTGTAACACCTGGCGGTGAGCCTCAAAGGCTCACCCCTTTGTCACAGCACCGCAGGACACTCCAGCTAGTGGAGTTGCCCGCCCCCTCCGGCCCCCACTTTTGGCGGCAAGGCCGGAGAAAATAATGAGAATAACAAGGAGGAGTCACTGGCCAGTCAGGACAGCCCCTAAGGTGTCCTGAGCTGAGGTGACTCTAACTTTTAGAAATCCTCCATCTTGCAGATGGAGGATTCCCCCAATAGGGTTAGGATTGTGACCCCCTCCCCTTGGGAGGAGGCACAAAGAGGGTGTACCCACCCTCAGGGCTAGTAGCCATTGGCTACTAACCCCCCAGACCTAAACACGCCCTGAAATTTAGTATTTAAGGGCTACCCTGAACCCTAGAAAATTAGATTCCTGCAACAACAAGAAGAAGGACTGCCTAGCTGAAAACCCCTGCAGAGGAAGACCAGAAGACAACAACTGCCTTGGCTCCAGAAACTCACCGGCCTGTCTCCTGCCTTCCAAAGAACTCTGCTCCAGCGACGCCTTCCAAAGGGACCAGCGACCTCTGAATCCTCTGAGGACTGCCCTGCTTCGACGACGACAAGAAACTCCCGAGGACAGCGGACCTGCTCCAAAAAGACTGCAACTTTGTTTCAAGAAGCAGCTTTAAAGAACCCTGCAACTCCCCGCAAGAAGCGTGAGACTTGCAACACTGCACCCGGCGACCCCGACTCGGCTGGTGGAGAACCAACACCTCAGGGAGGACCCCCGGACTACTCTACGACTGTGAGTACCAAAACCTGTCCCCCCTGAGCCCCCACAGCGCCGCCTGCAGAGGGAATCCCGAGGCTTCCCCTGACCGCGACTCTCTGAAACCTAAGTCCCGACGCCTGGAAAAGACCCTGCACCCGCAGCCCCCAGGACCTGAAGGACCGGACCTTCACTGCAGAAGTGACCCCCAGGAGTCCCTCTCCCTTGCCCAAGTGGAGGTTTCCCCGAGGAAGCCCCCCTTGCCTGCCTGCAGCGCTGAAGAGATCCCGTGATCTCTCATTGACTTACATTGCGAACCCGACGCTTGTTCTAACACTGCACCCGGCCGCCCCCGCGCCGCTGAGGGTGAAATTTCTGTGTGGGCTTGTGTCCCCCCTGGTGCCCTACAAAACCCCCCCTGGTCTGCCCTCCGAAGACGCGGGTACTTACCTGCAAGCAGACCGGAACCGGGGCACCCCCTTCTCTCCATTATAGCCTATGCGTTTTGGGCACCAATTTGAACTCTGCACCTGACCGGCCCTGAGCTGCTGGTGTGGTGACTTTGGGGTTGCTCTGAACCCCCAACGGTGGGCTACCTTGGACCAAGAACTGAACCCTGTAAGTGTCTTACTTACCTGGTAAAACTAACAAAAACTTACCTCCCCCAGGAACTGTGAAAATTGCACTGTGTCCACTTTTGAAATAGCTATTTGTGAATAACTTGAAAAGTATACATGCAATTGAAATGATTCAAAGTTCCTAATGTACTTACCTGCAATACCTTTCAAACAAGATATTACATGTTAAATTTGAACCTGTGGTTCTTAAAATAAACTAAGAAAAGATATTTTTCTATACAAAACCTATTGGCTGGATTTGTCTCTGAGTGTGTGTACCTCATTTATTGTCTATGTGTATGTACAACAAATGCTTAACACTACTCCTTGGATAAGCCTACTGCTCGACCACACTACCACAAAATAGAGCATTAGTATTATCTATTTTTACCACTATTTTACCTCTAAGGGGAACCCTTGGACTCTGTGCATGCTATTCCTTACTTTGAAATAGCACATACAGAGCCAACTTCCTACAGAGGTTACCTGGCTTGTCTAGTAGGCCAACATCCTGGTGGCAGGTGGTCACTCATCCAGCCCTGGGTGTGATTGCGTATAGCTTCAGGCTGGCTCTGATAGCCGTTGGAAACACAGCTTAGTCTGTACAATGCTTCTTACGAGCTGCTGTATCTGTTGCATGGACACAACATCAAAAATGTTGTTGGGTACAGGTCCCTGCTCCATACTTACTACTAGCTAAATACAATGTGATTTGTGAGTAGGGGCAGGAGGTAAGCATGACTGCATGCTCATAGCCCCCGGATGGTTGAAAAGTTGCTGTTTCCATGTCTTGCAGTAGACTGTAAAAGTGCATTGTCGAAAGCATATGTTTTTTATTTTTATAACATCTAGCATTAAGTATTAGGAGGGTAATAGACTGAAGATTTTGCTTGAGAGCTTCCTGTAAACTAGAACAATGCTGAATGACATTGATAACTGAAAAAGGGTGCTTAATAGTGGCTCTCTTTACTTTCCTGCCACGGATATCTGAGTCCTTAGTTCCCTGTCGGGCCACCTCTGGGTTCTTGGCTCAGGTCTTATTCAAGGTTACATAGGCCGATGAGTACCCCTCCAGCCCAATGAAGTATTTTTTTCTTCAGCCACAAGAGGTGATGTATCCATGTGTAATCCATCTCTAATTCCTTTGTCACCACTCAGTGGTGACACACTTAAATTATCCAAAGGCAACTACTCAAATGGTCCAGTCACCCTGCCTTCTGACACTTTCCTGTTCAATTTCTTTAGTCAATCTCAAATTATCAACTCATCTCCCAATTCTAGGCTCTTTGAAACTGAGCTGGAATCCTACTTCAAAGGCTTAATGCAAATCTGCTGCCATTTGCACATCCTAATCATGATGAGCTTCCCCTATGCTCCTGCAGGATAAAAGATATTTGGGCTTTTACTTGTGAATTCTCAAAGGCCATTCCTGCTTCTCTGCTGGCCGATTGGTTGACTACTGAGGGCGGAGCATTTGCTAATATGGTCTTTAATAATGTCTAAATCTGCAGGTTACTCAAAATCACATTCCTGTATAAAATACCAAGCAGATGGTTTCTTTAACTCCATAGTTCCCACTCACTCTAGCAGTCTGACCTGGGTGAGGCAGCATAAAGAAATCCTATAAAGCAGCATTTAACGGTTGGCCGGGTGCAACAACTCAACCAGAGATGTTTGTTGCAGCCAGAGATACTTGTCCTACGCAACTTCTTAACCTTCATATATCTTCACTTTTAACTTTTCACCAAACGAGCCCATGCTAGCCCCAATTATCCTGGGATTTTGTGATGTTGGGTTAAAACTAGATGTGGGCTTGTACCAGTGGTCGAAAGGGAACTAAAAAAAGTATGGAACTGTGATGCTGAATGCAGTGGGGGTGGGGTCAATGATTGTGGGGCAGGGTCAAAGGTGTGATAAAAAAAAAAAAAATTCTTTAAGTTTTTTTTGTCTTTCACCATCAGGTAGCTATATATAAAAAATGTGTAGCTTACATGAAAAATAAATTAAAACAAGTTCTTACTCTGTGGGAAATGCATTATAGTACATTATGAAACCTCTCTTAATTAATGCACTGCAGATATTTGTATGTAACCAGAAAGCCACAAAATTTAATCTTGGTTGGTGCAGTGGAGAGTAGTGACTTGTGTATTTTTGATGCTCCGAGGTCACAGCCTGTGGCAGAAAGCACTTTAAATACGTAAGTCATCATTTTAAGCTTGCATTACACACAGTATGGGATAGACTGTAAATGTGAAAAAGTGTTAAGATAGAATGGTGCTTCCAAAATACAGATTTTTGTAATAGCCAGACTGTACGTACTGCAATTTCCTTTTACATGACTGTCCGGTCAACACCACCAGGAGTAGTAAGCGTTATATAAATAAAATTAAAAGCACACATCTTACAGCTCAGTTGTTAACTCTTTGCACTACCTCTCAAAAAGAATAAGTGTTTGTCATCACAAAGCTTCAAGTGATTCGATCAATTATAGCCAGTACCGGCTCCCAAGCATCCTTTAAATTTGCAGATTACACTTTACATTTGCAGATTAATTTACAGTGCACATTTACAGTTCTTTCAAGAAAGCAGGCACCATGGCAGGAAGGCTTGTTTAGCTGTCTGCCGGCTTCGGTTTTACAGCACAGGACAGTCATTGAATGACACTTCAGATGAAGCATTTAAGCTACTGGAACTAACTGTTCCAGGACGGCTGTCTGTTTATTTAACGAAAAGTAGGGGAATGTTTTTTCATAAATAAAAAATGGATGGGCATGTATTCCTCCTCCAATTCCGCCCACTTCGATGTCTAGCCTGACCTTGAACGACACCATACTGGTAATGTCCGACAGGTGAAAAACACATGTTGGGTTGTCTTCCCAATCAGGGGGAGATAAGCCTAGCTTTTTAGTCTGGAACGTGCCTTTTGGGGTGGGGCCAAAATTGCTTTATACATGGTTGGACTTGTCTACATTGCCACAGATAAGCTAACAAAACAATGCCATTGAATAGCTTCAGATTAATTCCCAGTGGTTCTAATTTATTCATATATTTTTATCCATTGTGCTCTTGTCTGCCTTTGAATCCTTATACTTGAATAACTTGAAGCATTCTGGGTGGTATTAAAATTACACACTGCTGTATTGTCCTAGAACATCATATTGTGGCTTTCCAGATTGGTTTAATATATTTCAGTATTGTATTGTAATAGTATTTTTATAGCACTTACTACCCCTGACGAGGCGTCAAAACACTTTTCGGGGAGTAGCACGCTACTCCAGAACCCAACAAGAATTATT
The DNA here is from genome assembly GCF_031143425.1 of Pleurodeles waltl. NCBI lineage: Eukaryota > Metazoa > Chordata > Amphibia > Caudata > Salamandridae > Pleurodeles > Pleurodeles waltl. Next base: position 1,068,859,347 of record NC_090445.1, read on the forward strand.
GGTGGATTAGTATTGGGAAATATGAGTACAGTTTTAGTATTATTCTGAGTTAGTTTGAGCCGTGGATATGAGAGTTTGTTAGTTAGGTGGACTGAAGTAATGGAGGGGTGGAGAAGGGAAGAATCCAGAAGTGTTAAATGGGAGTTTATGGTAATAGGATTTAGCCTTGGGATGAGTAAAGGGAGGACAGAGGGGGGAAGAGTCTGTGGAAGGGGTTAGGGAGATCATAGTAGCAGGGTGAGATAAATGAGGGAGAATATAGTAGGGTTGTTTGGGAGATCATGGTAGTAAGTGAGGTTAGGTGAGTTAGATGTGGAAGCGGAAGGAAGAGCTTAGGCACAGTTATTTAGGAGATGAAAGTAGTAGAATAGAATGGATTTGGGATGAGTCAGAGTGGGAATGGAGGATAGATTAATAGAGACATGACATATGGTGATGGGTAGATAAGTGTGATATATGATGAGAGCAGGGATTCATAAGTATCTAGTATAACCCCTTATCTAGGAGTTATGTAATGACCTATGAACATGTTAAGCATAGAATAACATACATATATATATATATATATATGTATATATATATATTATATATACATGCACACACGCATACACACACACACACATGAATACACACACATATGCACACATATATGTACATACATATTTAACCCATGAGTAAATATACTTAGTCAAACAGGTTTAAAGAGTGTGTGTGTAGTTTATTGTTATGACATAGTAGCAATACATACTTTCTAAAGAACTATATATAACTAGAATATACACATAATCAGAAAAAAATATTTATCAACATAGGCATATGCAGTCCATAGTTGTTTGAATATGGTGGTTATGAAGGAAAGAGCCAACTCTTGAGTAGTTTTCTGATGACAAGATAGTTATCTGTGGCTCTAATAGTTGGGGGTAATGAATTCCATAGTTTGGCTGCTTGAACGGAGAAGGATGTACCACCTATAGTCTTTTTCTTGTATGGTGGTGTTCTAAGGCAGGGTGCCAATCTTGAGCGGAGGTTTCTTTGTTGAATGTATTTGGTTATTTTGTTTCTGATAAAAAGCGGTCCTGTTCCATGTATAGCTTTGTTGGCGATACAAAGCAGCTTGAATGTGCATCTTCTGGCAACGGGTAACCAGTGTAGTGCTCTCAAGGCAGGGGAGATGTGGGCTTTACATGTAATAGTAGCCTGGCTGCAGAGTTCTGAATACGTTGTAGTTTTTTCATAATAGATAGAGATGATCCATGGTAGAGGCCGTTGGCATAATCCAGTTTGGATAGTACAAGCAAGATAGTAGCTTGCACCTTGTGTGGAAATCCGAGGTGGGGGAAGATGCGTTGTAGAGTCTTCAAGGTGATGAAGCTTGTTTGTGCTAATTTGTCCACTTGGGCATTCATAGTTAACTTGGAGTCCATGGTGATTCCAAGTTTTTGACTTCCTTGGATAATTGAGGAGGTGGTCCGAGATCGTCAGGCCAGGCGCACAGTGGGTCATAACCTTTCCAGTCACCACATATGAGTATTTCTGTTTTGGAGGCATTTAGTTTGAGATGGCTCCAAGTCATCCACTGATCAAGGGCTCTGAGGCAACTGAAGATTTATGAGTTTTCAATGTTTTGGGGGAATATACATGTGTATATGAATAACACACACACATAAGCATTCAAAATGCAAGTTCCCTCCTGTCGCTACCACTGAAAACCTACCCTGATTTCAGAGGGGAAATTAACACTTGCAGCGTCATGATGTAGTATTAGTTATGCCTCTTCGGTTCCGTGTATTCCTAAGCCGCCATTACACTTCTCAACTTCCACAAATTCTCTCATTTATACATTTTTCTCAGGGATATACCAAGCAATAGTGTAGCAGGTGCAGTGGCACGGGGCCCACGGGTGAGGGGTCATGTATGGCTGCTTTTAATACGTAACTAGGAAATGTTCCTTTCTCGCAATAGGGCCTATGGCAGCTTTTTTACGCCAATGGCTTTCTCAAAACCCTGTGCTGACATAAAAGGTTCCCTGACATCCTCAGCAGGAAATGAATCCTTCCTGCACCCTGCGCATGTCTCCTCTTCGCACGCATGTACCGGCGTGGCCGTCAGAATCATCGAAATGTATTTTAAATCAAATTGAAGCAAGATATCAGAAGAAGCACGATCGGACCTTTAACACGCACTCTTCCGGATACGGCTCTTGCGTGGGAGCAGTATTTCCTACGTCCACGCGTAGGCTACCACACCCTTTGTGCCGTGTGTCACGACCTTACTCTTCCTTCTTAGAACAAGACGAGCTTTGTATTTTGTGTTCTTTATAGTCACGCAACGACAGTTGTTACGCAAGGTTGTTTCGCTGTCCTGATCTGGGCAGTCGCTCGTTTCTACGAATCAATGCTGCCATCTGGTGGTTACAAAAGAATTGGTACTGGACAAAATACTTAACAGCGTCCCATTGGCTACGAACAGGTTTGATGTGGTAGATTCAAATTTCACAAATGAAAACGTATCCCCAGTGTTTTAAATGGGGTGAAAACACTGGGGGGTCTCTCGAGGTGGCGTGGTTGATATAATTAAGGTCGTGGCATAAAAACACATAAAGTAAAAATCTGTGCTTAGCATAGAGTATCTCCCCAACTGGTATTTTGCTGCTTCTTTCTAGCATTACTTCCAGATATATAATACAGCAAGTAACATTACACCTACAACAAGCTAGGACTATTGTCTTTGTCAATGGTCGTTAGTTCCATAAATTAAATATGCCACAACAATGGCTTCGTTGTATAAAATATTGAAAATGCTTCTGTTCTGAAATGATGAGACTGTGAATGATGTAACAATAACAAGTCTCTTTGAAGTAACATCAGAGGCAGAGCATGGTGGTACTGCTGCCGAGTTAAGGTTTTTTTTTCACCCTGAAGGTGACGGCAAAAATGGGGAGGCCGATAGGGACCCGCCTCGGTGTCTGATTTTCAGAATTGCCGGTGCTGAGCTGAAAGCCCTCCCTTGTCCCTAAATTTGAAGTGCTACTATGCAAAGAACAGTGTTGGAATTAGAAAACATTTACTTTAGGAACCCATAAATTAGGGTCAAATTGTGGGAGAGTAAAGGGGTGGGGTGGAGTCAGCAGGGGTCAAGCTTGAAAAGGAGTCTGACTTTCAACTTACACATTTTTTAGGAACAATTTTGTTGATTTTCAATATAACTGTTTCTATCACAAGACTAACATACTGTACACAAAACATCACACGTACACCCGCCTTCCTCAGTAGTCCCTCAGGTGTAAAAAGTCTGTAGCTCCTTATAGGGGAGGATGAAGCAGCCAGAGCTGCTTAATCCAGATTTATTAGCCAGAACCCTCCAGACTATGAAAACCCCACCATTTGCTCCATAATCTGTGGTACTTGCAGGGGCACCTGCGTACAGCATATATTGTCTCTTCCAACTTCACACACCAGTCCTTACCTTTCTTCCAGGCAGCCAGGTGGGAGCACTAAAGGATTGCCAATGTTTGGCTATGTACCTTTGGCAAGCAACATACCTATCCCCACCAGTGTCCTGTCCCACGGGGCTCCCCCATATCCTTGAGAATGCCCAATAGTGCAAGTCTAGGGTTTACCACCCTGTGTAATCCCACCTCCTTGGGCAAAGTGGAGAGTATGCATACCCAGTGTTGTTGTATGACAGGGCAGGCCCATACAGTGTCAGAGAAATCCCCTTTGGGCTCCAGGCATCAAAGGCATGTAGGCGAAGGGCTCGCATGGGCCTCCCAGAGGCGATAGGATATGAGATATGCTGGGTGGAGATATTTAAATTGAATAGGCCTGAGCCTCACCGAAATTGCCAAATTTATATATAGGCGTCCTGCCAGTCAGTTTCATTCAGGAGGCCCACCTGCTCTTTCTACCGGGATCTCGGGGTGCCCAACTGATTTGGGGAGTATGTAACCTGGGTGTTATAATTTTGTGAAATCCCTCCCCGCCCCAAGGTACCCATAAGTACCTGTACCTCAATCTGGTTATACTCCGGGACATCCCCAAAGTCTTTGTGATATTTTGAGAGGGTATGACTGAGTTGTAATTATCAAAAGAATTAGGATTTTTGCATGTGTAACTCAGTCTGTAGATCTTGAAAGGAGCAAATATAATCCCTGTCCCAAGCATCTCCCAGGTGCAAGATGCCATCCAGGTCCCACCCACAGAATCCCTCAAGGCATGCCACTTGTGCCATCCAGTGGCCCACCCACAGGAGAGCCTCCATTGTAAGTTTTTGGTCCCAGCCTGTCCAACACAACGCCACTCTCCTGACCCTTAACATCGCCATAGTCGGTTCTGAGGAAGAGGTTTAGGGACTGGTGCCCCATATAAAATATGTGTTATGGTCTCCAGAACAATCAGAGCTCTTTCTCCCCAGTATGCGAGGTCCTCCCAGCCCTCGTGTAACCAGTCAATTATTATCAGGATGTGTGATGCTGAGTAATATAGATGGATGTTCACCATGGCGAGTCCTCCATCATAGGATGCAGATGCATTTAACAATTGCGACTCTGGGGGGCTTATAAAGCCCATAAGAACCATCTTACGAGCTAAGCCAGGGTGTTAAACCAGGTCTGCGGAATGTAAAGGGGGAAGTTTTGAAGGGCCTAAAGTAACCAAGGGAGTATCGTCACCTTAAATAGGGCACCCCTGCCCAGAAGCAAAAGGGGCAGCTTGTCCCACCAGGTCAAGTCCTCCCAGCCAATGCACATCAGAGGTTGAAGTTTCAGGCTCCAAGTGAGTGCCAGTTCCCGTGATATGTGCACTCCCAGGTACAAAACACTAAGACAATGTATGGGGATCCCTGGGTGCCAAGTCTCATCTTGTCCATCACCTAGCAGGGGGCCCAAGAGGGACTTATCCCAGTTGATCCTAAGTCCAGAGGCTGGGCCAAAGGTAGTCAGGATGTGAATTAACTGGGGTCCCGTTACGGTGGGTTAGGAGAGGAACAGGAGGGCTTTGTCTGCATATAGGGCGATCCTGCCCTCCGTCACCAGTCCGCAGTCAAAGCCCCCACACCTGCACATTGCAGCACACCCAGGCCTCCAAGCGCTATTGCAAATAGGAGGGGATGCAGGGGACATTTCTGTTGGGTGCCCAGCCGGATGCAAACTTGGGGGATACCACACCATTTATTTTCACATGGGCTTGAGGGGCTGCATAAGGGACCCCGATATAGGCCCAGTACTGAGGGCCGAAACCTATCTTAATAAGAATTTCTTCCAGGAACGACCGTTGAAGTGTTTCAAAAGCTCTCTCAAAATAAATAAGTACACGCGATGATGAATCGTCCATTGATCACATTAATTAGATAAGTAAGTGCACTTCCAGTCATAAATGGCAAGCCTTGTAATACAGCACAGTCCTCTATTTACCAGCATCAAAGAGCTGCATGCAAACATTAAGCCAATAGTTTTGATCCTTGTTGTTTTTTCCTCAGTATGTTGTTTTTCTAAGATTGCAAAAAATGGATCCTTTGAGAAGTAATAAAGTCTTCTTAGCACAGACAGTCACAATCACTGCATTAAGTTTTATATCCCGACTATGTTTCCCCCACCTTTTTACTCTTAACCAGACACCCCAGGATATTGAGACACAGGTTTGCAAATTTTGCGGTGCAAAACTGGAAATTTTGCAGCACAAAAAAATTAACATTTTCCAACACAAAAAAACGGAAATGTTGCTGCATTGTTGCTGCACTTTATTTTACTGGAAATCATTTATTTTCAGACTTAAATCGGTGGAAACTGTTTTAGCAGAGCATTCCACTTTGAAATAGGCATCAGCTGGGTGGTAGTGTGCATGTGCTATAAGCCCAAGAAACACGTCCTGGCCAAAGCTTTCTAGGTTTAGAGCAAGCAACACAGCTAATAAAATTTATTTTGTGTGTAAGGCGCACCTAGCTAAATTGTCTCCCGGGACTTTAGCAGTAGAAGTTGTACCTAGCGTGTCTGCACTGGAGCGACAGGGAGATACTGCAAATATTTAAATTTCTGAATGGCTGAGCCCAGTAAACAAGGTATGCTTTCATAACAGGGGCACACTTCCAATACTGAAGGGCATCCTATGATATGCATGTTTGACTCATGTTTAATAGCCTTTGCTGCACCATTGTGGGTCTCTAGGTGCCGTGTGCTTGGGTTCAGCCATAGCCTCCGAACAGGGTACATGGAACTACCCCAACAAATACAAGTAGTAGCAACCTTAAAAGCACAGTACGCTGACTGGAACTTGTCCCGGGCAGAATCCAGGGTATACTGCTCAACATATGTGGTGACAGTCTGTGTGTGTGCAGTGCATAATTTGTGCTTGTTGTTTTGGTAGGGTGACCAGACGTCCCGGATGTCCCCGGACAGGCCCGGTTTTTAGAGGACTGTCCTGGTGTCCCGACGCTTCTCTTAATTTTAAATAAATGTCCCGGTTTTTGGGACAAAGGTCAGATTATTAAATAAATGTCCCGGTTTTTGGGAAAATGTCAGATCGTCTAGGGAAGCATAAATTAAAGAGGCCTACAAAATACGAAATAAAGTAATTTATCTGTTACTGTCAGGCAACACAGTCCCCTGTCTGCTCCAAGCAGAGAGACTGAGTGGGGAGCAGAGAGGCGGGTGGGGGCGGGTTGGGGGTGCAGGGTTGAAGGCCAAGCCATGGATAATTTTATATATGTAGTCTTGTAAATGTGTGTGTGTGTGCGTGCACAACCTTGTTTGAATAATCAATTTAATTCATGACAATGCCTGACCTAATTACTCTACCTGAAGCTGCACACACTTAAGTCTAACAGAGCCCCATATTACTTTCAGGCCAAGTGGTTGTCCTAAATTTGTCCTATTGCCTTCCACCCTTCTCCCATCACTCTTTGATTTACTGGTCACAGCTACTGGACCTACCCAACCTCCATCTTGTCTTCTAGGACCTGCAGCCCCGCTTTCTGTCTCCTGGTCCCACCCCTCCTCATTTTTTTGACCTCTGGAGCTTTTAGGCCCAAAGACCTTAGCTCTTCTCTTACCCGCTCCCTCTTTCCCACAGCAGAACAAGCGCAAATCTGCTGTCACTAATTCCCCTGAAATAGCAAACCTAACATCACTCTCCTTTCCCATGCACCACATCAAGGGACACTCTCCCCCACCCTTCTCTAGGGAGTTTAAATGCTTCTCCCTTCTCCACTTATTATGTTGGCATCTGTTTTTTTAGCAGTTTTACATAGCGTGATCCCGACCGAAGATATTGGAGTGTTTTACATGAGCACCAGTTACATTACACAAGGTTACATTCACTTTTTTAAGCATGAGGAGATTAAGTGATTTGCTCGGAATGTCAGGATGTTGAGCCAACACCGAGACTCGAACCTGGTTTCTCAGTTCCAAAATGGGCGGTCTCACTGTAATACCACAACTTCTCCTAGTACCGGTATCTGTACTACTACTGTGTCTTTTTGGTGAACCAGTGGCGGTATCATTATGGTTCAGAGGTTTGCAACACAGAATGGAGATGTATTTGATCCGTTACGTAAAGTCATTCCACAAAAAGGTCAAAATCTGTAACAATAACTTTCTTGCTGTGTATTCCATATTCGCGAGTCTAGACCATGCCATTTACAGAGCCATACGTCCATCACTAACTTACCCTGGAGAACATTTGTCTTCTTCTGCTCTCATTCTTGTTATAAATGCCTTAGTGTATCAGTCCCAGGAGAGCATACCAGTGCTTAATTTGTGCTTGTTGTTCCCAGTGCTAGCACCAGCACTTATTTTGGAGGGCCGGTGCTTATGCTTCTGCCTCAAGCATTTGCTACGAGCAAAAGACAGATATGGGAAAGACGGAAGAAGAGAAAAACGAAAAAGCATCACAAAGGGAGAATGCAGAAAACTGCAAGAGTGAGCTGAAGGGGCAGGGAGTGGCTTTAAATGGATTAAAGAGGCCCAAGATGGCTTCAGGATTTCAACATTTAATTGCAGCAGCCGCCTGTTAAGAGGAGGGCTCTGGGCACCGGCACCTTTTTATTTACAAATTAAGCACTGGGGCATACATCAGCTTAAATAGTGCAATTTCATGCCAGTGAATCAGCATAAAGTAACAAAGTAACATATCTCTCTTCCACTTGAAATGTGTTGGAGAATAGCAAACAGAGAGAAAAATGGCAGCTGCCAATTATTCACATACAGGTGTTAAAGTAACACATTTTAGATTGAAATATAACACATTTTAGATTGAGATAAATAATTTGATTTCATTCTTACGAGATATTTAAGAACCATCTACAATCATTTCCAGACATGACTATCTCATTATTTAATTTCTGTTATAAATTTATGGAGTATACCTGCCATGGAAATTTTATCTTGTAACCTCTGAATTATTAGGGAAATACACACATTCAAGTTTATGCATTTTCAATTACCTAAAAGTATTTAAAGTGTGTGTTCAGTATAGGGCTATAGATCCAATTGTTTGCTTGATTAATTCAAACGGTTTGGCAAAATGTCTGCATACCAAGGAATGCCTCTAAGGGACTTGAAACAGCTTTGTTATCTGTTAACAATGATGGCGCAAGTCGCTTAATGGCTAAACAAATCCAGGTTAGAGAAAGATATGAAAATAAGGTGTGGAATTAAGAACAAAGGGGCTGCTTTTGACTTTGGAGGGTGGAGAGTAGTCCGTGGGGATGGTGAAGGACATTGCCCTGCCATCCAGAGGGGCCTCTGCCCTCCAAATCTGGAGTTCTTAACCAGCCCCGTGGACACCTCTTAAGGTTGGCAGGAATCTCTGTCATGGCAATTCTTGTCAAGGTATGAAAGGTTTGACATATGGGTTCATCAAGCAGTCGGACAAGCGTTCATAAAGTTTTTCATTTTTCAAAAACAAACTCCCAAAGAGGGAGTTTGTTTTAAAAAAAGTAAAAAATAATCACTGCCCCCACACCATGTGACTTCTCTACCCTGGTGCTTGAGGGTTGGGGGGGTGAGGGTTCTAATATTTTTAGTGATGAACAGCAAAAAAAAAGCATTAATTGCCCTCTCTACCTTGGGCAGACTGACTCCAACAGCCCGGAGCTGGAGTAGGCTCCCTTGTTGACATACTTAAGCTCTGCCTACCTCCAAACTGGGCTGGAGGTTGGCAGAGCGGGTATTCTGTGTTCCCTCTCTGCCAAACTCTAAATCACCCCCAAAGCCTAGGTTTTGGCACATTCTTGTTTAAAAGGAATTCAAGTCTGTCTGACATTTGTCATTGACATTTATCACCTATCATGTTAGGTGACATTTGTTACCTATATTATTTCATGTTCTCTTTATAGAAATATATTGAGAATAATGATAGCTGTAGTTCGCCTTTTATGCATATATGGTTGAAAACTTGCTGATAAGACTAGGGAGTTTACTGACTTCGAAGTTGCAACTACAACTTTGTGTTTTAAGCAGCCAATCAGAACAGGAATGCACAGTGTTTTGAAATGAAATGTTTTTATTAACAAAAAGGTGATTGAGCAGTGAAGGTTTCCTTTAATAATGAAGTTTTATGATTATTAGTACTGTTTCCATTGATTTAAATTGTGATATAAAGATAGGGTATGACATGTGGCTGATTTTATCAATGTGGTGACACCATGACCAGGCCAATAAGCCTGATTTGCTTACAATTATACCCCCCTATACTGTGATGTTAAATTTGGTATAGGTGGAGGCATTTTGTTTATGGGGTTCAGGACCTATTGGGGTGAACTGTGATATAAAGGTGTCACCAAAGGTATTTTTCCATCTTCCTGATGTATAGGTATGTAAATTAATGCACAGTATTTAGCACTGTGGGGGTGAGAAAGGGATTTTCCCATTTAAAAAGGAAAAGCAATGGCTGGACAATAATTTAGTGACTGTTGTTATTGTGTGGTAGTGGCTTGGGATTGCTGGTCCATACCACCTTCCCTGAGTAGGCCTTGAGCTGCTTTGCTTTACTACTCTGAGTGAGTTAAGTGCTATAATGGGGTTCTTGATTCCTAGTAAAAACACAAATGCAAACTTATTATGTGTGCAGGGCTCACATCCTTTGCAATAATGCAATTTCTTACAACGATGGTCTGTGATGCCGCCCCAAATAATTACCAGTGGCTGAGGATAATTCAAGAATTCAATCCATCTCATTTGTGTATACTTCAGTGCACACTACTGTTTTTCGAGTCCTAGTAGAGTTGTCAGCCAAAGAAATGGACAAGAAATGGATAGAAAGGGATCAGGCCGTGCTGGGTAGAATGCCAGCTGATATAGCATGGTTACTAAAGGCTGATCCACTGACAAGCCTTTATGTCTCTCTATGCTAATGAAAACGGAGATTAAAAATTGGTACCCCAGAGCAACTAGTGTCAAAGTAACCTCCTATCGTCATGGCAACCCCTACACAATATAGCCCTAAATTGCTGCTTGCTTTCTCTGGGGTCCATTTTGAGGAATGGAGGTGGGAGAGTACAGCTGGTATCAGATATGCTTGATAGAAGGTAATTTATATTCTCCATGACATGTGAGGTAGAAGCTGGGGCTGTAGAATGGGACAGACTGCAACATTTTCAGAAGAGCTACTGAGTTCCTCACCTGGACAAATAAAGGGACAGCCCTCAATAGTAAACAGAATGTTAGATAGTGGTTATGCAACACTTGGGGGCACCAGGGACTGATCTTGAATATATATAAGGTATTGAAGGAGAAAGGTATGGGGGAGTGTGGGGGTTACCAAGACCACCGACATAAGAAGTGAAAAGTAGGGGGAGCTGTGGTGTAATATCCCATAAGGATGTACACATGAGAGGCAAAGAGTGCTGTAATGCAAAGTACAATTTCTTGCAAATTAACAATGCAATGTGACATGGTTCACAGAGTCTGCATAAGACTTAAACAGCTGCATCAGACAAATGCTGGTGCTGTGAAACAGAGATAGGAACTTTTGTGCACCACTGGCAGAAGTGTACTCCACCAATGGAATTCCATAAGCTAGTTCTGTGGCATATAAAGGGTTGCTGCCATTCGCAGGATACAGAAGTCATTATTCTGGGTCTGTGACATACAGCCAATAGTAACATTTTTTGTCCCTCATTAGATTCTGATCCCTATTCAAATCAAAAGTTGTACAGGGATCGGAATTCTGTATTGTGGGTTAATTATGAGAACCCAACTCCTTTCTCCTTATAGATTTTGTGAGGTCAAATCTCCCAAAATTTATCAAGGGAAAAGTACTAGAAACAAAAGAAAAACATGCAAAATGTGATGTTAAATACAAATTGTACATGTTATACTCCATTTCCGAGTTGAAAACAAGGAAAAGGAGGTAGATACCATAGTCAGGTGTGATATTGGGTGTATGGTAGTTCCCCTGGTCAATATTACCATACGATTCTGATTTAGGAGGTCAGAATGAGGCATGACATGTGGTATGGGACTTTACGCACAAGACTACTGCACAGTTCTGCAAGGTCTACTGAGTGTTCAAGTGATAATGTTATTAAGGGCCTGATTCAGCGTTTTGGCATAGAGCATGCTCTGCCTCAATGGTGATGGAGTATCCTCTCCACCAGACTCTCGGTCCACCTGTCCAATTAAAGACTGGGCGGACGAACAGTATGTGTCAGGAAAACTATTACCAGTGTTGTTAAGTTCTTCCCTTAGCGAAAACGATTCCCCTTTTCCTTGTACCCATGTTTGTTGCAGCGGCTTCCTCAATCCCGGTGGCTCTTGCAGAGGCTGTTCTTAGAACTAGTTTCTTCAAGTTTAACTGCCACTCAAGATGGTGGCCGCAAATCTTTGTGAGGTCAGCGCTCTAGTGTTTCTAACTTAGAGGTTCCCTCCAGCTGTTTCTCTCTGGGAGCTGTGCACTTCAACTGTCATCCTGAGGAGAATGAGCAGTGTTCCTGAGGCACTTACTTTCATAGAAAATTCTTCCAGTTTTGAGTAATTAATTCTTTTTCTATTTACGGTGTGCACACAGCTACTTTTTCCCTTCTGGGGAAGCTGAATTTCTTCCTTCTTTCAACAACTGGCTATCGGCTTTCTGAGGAGAATTCATTTTTGCTTAACAGAACTTCAAGCAACTGCAGTAAGGAATCCCTTTGTATGATTTCCAGACTTGCCAATATATATGTACATATATATTCAAAAACTCTTTCCCTTGCAGACTTGCCAGTCTTAGAGACAAACCTCAGTGCTCAGACTAATTCCTAGAGGCTGTGATTGAGAAAACTGAACCTTGAGAAGGAGTTTTCGTTTCCTGTAAAATACATTAGTAGATTGTACATTTGTGAACCTTTGAACTGTTCTCCAGAGAACCTTGGATATCTCTGACTCCTGGAGAAAAGAAGATATTAAGTTAACATTTTTCTCTTAGAGAGAGGCTAGTCTCTCAAAAGATCCAGGTTAGGAGAACGATAGAATTGGGTGACTGAGAATGGCTGAACAGTTGAATGGGCAGTATGGATGTACTTATCTATGCTCTTATCACCCGACTGCAGGTACTTCCTTTAAAGAAATCCAAATAAGAAGAAAGATGCTGGTTACAGAAGCACACACTGAATATCCTATCTTCAAGTGGGAAACACAGGCTGGAACTGGCTCTGGAGGCGGTCTCTCTTTTTCTATTCCCATTCCCCTTTCCCCCTAGCGGATGCAGGGTTCAGATAATCAGATAATCATTAAAGTCTGAGCACGCATCTGTTGGAGGGAGTTGGGTAAAAGGCATCTGCTCCTGTGGAAGTTTGATTTAATGGATACTCTTCTGACATAATGTTGAGGACTTTGGCTCCGTTGCCTACTTTGCCTCCCTCACCTACTTACTCCTCCTACGGCCTGATGGAGTATAGGCTGTAGGAGGAAAGCTATACGATCGTCCGCCCCATTTAGAGTGGGCAATCTAATGGCTTTGCGCAAACGCTGCTTTTCCAACATGGTGGTGTGTATCTAGGCTTTTAACCATGCCTACCAAACCTCCATCACTATCACTTGTTCATGGGCTTGCCTTTCAAAGATCCTTTGTTTTCGTGGGTAACTGCTCTACGTTTGTCCTGCCTTAGGGCAGTTTTTGTTACCGCCTTGGCCATCTACCCTGTTATATGCATAATTGAACTTTTGCCAATAACTTTGATTCCAGCGAACTTCTTTTTCCTTTTGACTCTCTCTTCATGCTCACAGAGCCGCTTTGAATCAGCTCGCTTATGTCAACTGTTTTACTTTTTATTTTCAGTTTGTGTGGCAAGAAAAGTCCAGTTAGGAATTTACAATGCTAATAGCTCTACATCGAGCAAACGCGAGACCTGTTGCATTGCAAATGCTTGTTTTTGCTATCTGTCACTGCCAGTTATCTGGTGGTGAGGGACAGTAAAAATTCAAAACTAACCCCAACACCATGGGAGAAACCTTCCATGGCTGAGTGCCATTAGTTTTACATTCTTCAAAAACAAACTCCTGATTTGTGAGTTTGTTTTTGAAAAAAGTAAAACTTTGCAAATGTTTGACATCCAACTGTCAATATTTGATGAAGCAGTCCATTAAACTATTCCAACGTTGACAGGAACAGTTCTGACAGCATTTCCCGCCAATACATATATATACTCGGGTTGGCAGACATTCCCCAGTTTGGTGGGCAACGTGGAGACAGGGTGGCAGATGTAAAGCCCTCTGCCACTCTGTTTGCCGTTACACCATCCGCCAAACCTTAAATCATGCCTTGAGTTTGAGGTAAACTATAGAAAGTCACCCCTAAGTGACAGTCATGCTGGTAGCCATTCAAGGCTCTTGCATGCCAAATAAAATTGTGGATAGGTATTTGATAAAATGCAGGTGTTGATAAACTGCTTCTTGTACGTATACATCATTTGAGCTATGAGCAAAACAGTGAAAATGCAGTCTGCCAGAGTAAGTCTGTGTAGACGGGCTTCTCCACTTTGATTTCGTATGACTTTAAAGAGCCTTGAAAAAGACTCAGGCATGAAGGCCTCTAAGAGCTAAAACACTGCATCCTCTTCCTCAGGCACATTTCACATTTCTCTACCCATCCTCAGTTCCACCACCACATGCGACTACGCATCCACACCCATCTATGATTCTATATTTCATTCCCCATCACAAATTCTTCACTCACATTTCTCTACGCATACACATTATTATCCTACTAACGGTCCAGCACACACCACATCCCATCACCTTGCACACTACTTCCCCAAAATGTAACTACACATCTGTAGTACTCCTCCCCATATGCCATCTGAAGATTCACAACTCACAACCCACACACAATTCTTCCACCATTTCCTTGTGGAGAACCACAATTCTTCTCATCACGCATGCGCCGTTCTTCATACACAGTTCCACACTACCCATACATAATTCTGACGCCCACTGACTATTACCCAGCCACAGTGGTACCTCAGTGGCCCAGCCACAGCCCCTCCTTCCCTATTCATTCACATGTCACACATATCTCATCCCACTCCCCATCCACACTTCTGCGATCACATTCTTCGATACACACCACCACTTATGCAGTCACTGCCCGCCATTTTCCGCCCTCCCCCGCCACTCGTCCTCCAAGTTGTTACTTTATTTATTCTGTCTCTGAAATAATGTGTATTGTACACATTATAAACGCATCCTCCCTGCGCATTTCTGTGTGGGTGAAGGTCAGCCTCCATGCGTGACGAGTCTGAGGACGGGAAAGTGACATGGAGAACATTTCATATCCACACACAACTGCAAAGGTCGCGTTCATTAAAAAGGTAAACAAATACTTTTCGATTTGCAAAAAAAAGTACGTGCTATGTAAAAACAGAAAAACAACACAACACACTCACTTCATCGCATAAAGCTGTCTAATGTCGTTACGCATCATTTTGTAAAACTCCAAGATTGTGTAAAATAGTCAATTTGTTTGTAAAAGAGAGTTGGTCTTTGATGTATTTATCGTTCTTGTGAATCTATCAACTTTACAATTTTCGCCCAATGATTGAACATAACGCCCAATCTCTGCTCGCATCCATCGCTTGCTTCCAGTCTGTAACTGTGAGACCTGAACAGCAGAGGGCAGTGCTGCTGCATGTTTTGCTGCATGTTGTAAGAACCTTTTCCATGATTACTGCAGCACATCGAACAAGCTAACCCTTTTAGACACCCCCGCCAGATAGCACATGCTGTTTGCGAACGACTTATTGTGGGCGTATCAAACTCTTGTAGTGGACTAGGAGCCCGCCTATTGCTCAACACAGTTGGCTTTATTGGCACTCCTATTTTTTTTGCTTCTTACTCAATGGCTTGAATTCCCCTTCTGTGTGTTTGTTCCCTGATGCGTAGCTTCTGTCCCATTCTTCTGCTTGGCAGGCATGCATCCTTTCAGTCCGGCACAGAGACAATTACTTTTTTGGGTCGAGCCTGCAAGCGCTTTGGCCTGTTGTAATCTCTCTGTGGGCTTTTAACCACGCCCACTCTTGCTATTCATTCTTTGTTGTGCTTGTCTTAAATGGTTCATTTTATTGGTGCATTTGTGATATGCCCCTCTTTTGTGGGCTGAGTTCCCTCCCAAGCGATTTCACTAAGTGAACATTTTTGTTGGCCATCACACTATGTCAGGCTTCCTGTTACAGCATGTGGCCCCTCCTTCAGTTTCAGTTTGCCTTTCATCCCAGCCGCGATCCTTTGTAGACATTCACACAGGGAGCTAATAACTCTCACGCTCATGGTGGCTGTGGGGCTTTGAATTGACTTGCTTCTGTCAACATTTTTAGTTTTCATTTTAAATTTATCAGGCAAGGAAAGTCCAGTTAGGAATTTACAATGCTAATAGCTTTAACTCATGCAAACACGAGACCCATTGCATTGTAAATGCTTGTTTTCTTTTTCTTTCAGCCGTCCATGCGAGTACATATAGACTGCTTGGATTTCAATGCATGGGAACCATTTCAAGTCTGAAAGATATTCTCATTCATAGCACATTCAGGTTTTAATTTCACACGTATTTTATAGAGAAAGTAATATTTTTATATTTTTATTAATGCATTAGAGTAGACTTTTAAAAAATGTTTGTAAGGACACAAGTGTGAGGCATTGGCATCACCAGCTTCAGCACCGCATGCTACATTAAAGTTAAACTTTTTGTTTTTTTCCACTGCTTGTTTGTTTTATACAGGCCATCTGCATGCTCAGAAATCAAAGAAGCATTTGCAATTCAATAGGTCTTGCACTTGTGAGAGTCAGAGCTATTGGTGTTGTAAATGACAATGTCTTTTACCCTTGTGTTTTGGTTTGGAGTCAGAACCACTGACTAACCAGACTGTTAGTGCCTCCTTGTTCCCAAAAATATTAACTGGTTTACTTTCAGAGACAACAAATAGATCATACAGTGTAGTGATATTTATATAGCGCTTTCCTACTGCTTACGGGTTAAAAGTTATTAAGCGTAAAAGGAAATACTGTTCTGCAGAATATTCTGTGGTTCTGCCACAGGTGGCAGTAGATATAAACATACGAATCAATGGAAGATTTTGGGCTATCCCTCGTTGCAGAACTCGTGTTAAAGAAATACAGTTTAAAGCGCGGTGCGCAATTAGTGTTTTTTAAGAGTACAAATACACGCTTTTGAATGACATATTGTTCATTTGAAAGTACAAATAGAATACACACAGTGTAAGTAAATCTAATCATGGGGACAGGTTATAGCCTTTTGCAGCGTGTTTGCAGGTTGGTTTCCACACTGAAAACAATGGGATATCTTCTGAAGCCAAGGGCGGAAGTAAATGTGTTTTCTGGGTCAGAAAATGGGAAGTGTGGAGGGCGTAAAGCGGGCACCGCAAGCCTAACAAAACACAAACACAAGTGGGAAGTGCTGTTTCAGAATTCCAAGAGGGTGTGGCGTAAGTTACACTGCTGCCGACTTAGGGTCTGGATAACTGGGTGTGAGTCTGGGCGTCAGCTCTCCCAGTTCCTATGCCGACTGGAACAAGATAAATTAAACAATCTGGTATCGGAACAAATTAAATGAATGCCGATCTGTACTAGCCAATATGTTCTGTAGGCCACATCAAAGAAAGCAAGCGAGTAGCAGAAAGGAAAGTGGGTGATCACTTTCTAGACAAAAGAAACAAGTCAAAGCATTTTGGCTCCCCCGCCACCTAGTAGCACAAGGAAAGAGGAAACAATGTGATGTAACTGGTGCTCATGCAAAGTGCTCCAATACCACCTATAGAGTTCACACTGTATGAAACTTCAAAGCGCCATGGAACACGAAGGGGCGAGACAAAAGAAAAAAATAGTTCACCCACACTTAAGCATATCAGCAATGGTGCAATTATCCATGTAACAGGGTCAGTCTGCAAGGCGTAACAAAATAGCCTGAAGGCGGGACAAAGGTGAAGCATTTACCAATGACATTAAGGGACTTTTGAAGGCAAACCCAGGAACAAATGAAAGTGATGGGCTTGAGATGGGCGTGGTTAAACCCCACAAATAGATTACAACAGGTCAGAAAAGCAGTGCTTGCGCGCTGCTATACTCGACCTTAAAACATGCAAGCATGTGCACATGTTCTTCACCCCAGCCGACTCTGCTCCTCTGTCTGCAAAATGTGCACCTGAAGCTTGGCTATGTGCAGATATAAATTGGAGAATTAAGTGAACTAAAATAAGTCTCTGTTTACTGCATTTATCCATTTTTGTTGTTTTCTATAGCGCCACCAGCCAGCACACAGCACCTTGTTTTCTGCCACTGTGCAAGGGATTGCATGTCTCTAAAATCTTTGAACTTTGTTGACTAGTGTATGCAACATAAACGACAATTCACCAGAATGCCAGGGACAAAGAAGTGACATCACACGCTATTTGATCCTTACTTGCACACATGCTTACGCATACACACACGCACATTCACACATACACACACACACTTTCACATGTAAGCACACACACAGCATACATTTAAAAGCATTTTTTACTTTCCTTAGTTGCCAGGGAGGGTAGTATTCTAGCTAATTCTTTATTACACTAACAGTGAATTATATATTATTCACTATTGGTGTAATAAAACACTGACAGAAAACATGCAAGGTGGAGCCCCAACCGACGCACGAGGACGACCTTCCCTGTGTTCCTGGCACTGATTTGCCACCTCTGAGGCCGGGGGTCACAAAGTCAGTGGTAATGGTCACAAGGGGCAAGCCAGGGGTCGCAGCCGCCCTTAATGACATCCAGGTTATTGCTGTCCTCCTCAGTCTCCATTAACTGCCTCTATCTGGGGTCATACAGTAATAATAACAATAATAATAACAACAACAATTATAACAAGAATAATGATGATAGTATTGTTATTATTATTATTATTATTATTATTATTACTACAGGGAGAGTAAATATGGAATGCAGCCTTGCTCCAAAGGCATAGGTATGCTTCTTTTTTAGCTTGTTTGTAGTAGTTTACAAATATTAGCATAATATCCATACTGTCCTCCAGTTTTTCAGTTTACGTATTCTTGATGTAGAGACTCGGACAAAGGGCTCCATCGTTAAAGTTGATGTTTCAAAATGACGTGTGATTACTCCTCACCGGAAGGTTGCAACCAGGATGCCATGGATCATCAGAGGAGTACTGGGGAGAGCTGATGCTGAAACTGAGCTGAGCTTGAAGAATGAGAGGGGTCAAGGGGAAGTTGAGGTGTGGTAGATCTCAGATTGGGTATGCAGACTTTACCCTGCAGGACCTACCACACAGACCCTTTTTTGGTACTTTGCCCAGCTGTACTTAACGTACAGGTAACTATTGTTTAAAATGACATAATTATTATGTCATTTAAGAAAAAATGGGATTTAAGGTTTAAGGGATGAGTAAAGGTAAGAAGTGGTAGAGGTAGAGGAAGGGGAGGTGTTGTAAGGGTTTGGGGAGGACAGTGGTAAAGGGAGGTAAGAGATTCTTAGGGTTCAGGTGGGGGTAGAGTTAAAGGGAGGTAACCTTTTTTTCAGGTAGTGGCATAGAAAGTAAAGGTATTTTCAGGGCTCAGGGGCATCTAGAGTTAAAGGGGGGGGGGGGGGTAAGTGTTTTCTGTAATGCCCAGGGGGTAAAGGCATGCGAGTTAAAGCCCTGCATTGTCATGTTTGTTATTATCCAGGTTGAAGTGAGATGGGGTGATATCAAAAGATATTAGATAAATAAACCCTTATGCCAGCTGTCTGTCCAGTTTAATTCACCAATTCCTCATTCGCAAACAATCAACAGCGGTCATTGGTGTTGCCCCATGAATGCAAATGCCAAGGGGTGGCTCAGCAGAAAAGAAGATACCCGCTACCAAGTCCACAGCAACATCTAGGAGGGGGTGCTCCTCTGACATTTTCACCTGACCCCGTTGCATCACTTACCCGATTCCCAGGGCGAGGGTCTTTGAAGGGAAGACTATATTTTACGCTGTGTACGTGATTTGGGGTTCGGGCCTCGTTCTTTTAAGAGTGCACCTGGAGTGAGGCACAATCTTAGGCAATGCTTGTGTGGCTATGAGTTGGGGTCTATGCCTTCCTACCTCGGTTTCCATGCACGATTGTGTTTGGGAGCTTCAGTGTAGGTGACGAGGACCCTTCTGACACACTAGCAAATCCAAAATTCAAATTCAAATAAATTGTGTTGGCTTGACAACCTGTACCAATACTGTGTAAGCAAATACATGCATGTCATATAATCAATGTAAAAACAGCTAGGCTGATGCATTGGACATTTGTGTTTTGATACAAAGGTAAAAACAGGCACAAAAATGTTTTGGAAATAAACGCTTGAGATTGCAATTCATGTACAACCTACTGACAGGATGTCACGACAGGCAGCAATTTAGTGCCTCTGTGTTCCTCTGAAGAAGAAAGCAGTTTTACTTCGCGTTTTTTCTTGTGAATTAAACTTTCTTTCTAAAACAACTTCAGAAAGTCTGTTTCTCTGAGTCAGTGTGCTTTGTACAGTGTGGGATAAATGCACCTGTTTCAGCGTTTCCCTTGTCACACTGGGTGCAGAGCGTGGCCTCCCGGGGCTCGCACTTCTGTCATTGTCCACCGGTTAGGGGTTTCTGTCTGTGGTCACCAGGCCCGCGTCTCTTGAGTGTCTGTGTTGTGTAATCTTCACAGATGTGAGGTAGCCTCATGGGATTTAGTTCCTGAGTATAGATGTACAACACTAGACCCCTCAAGCTGCCCTTCCCAGAGAGACATACGTTTTGTTTTTAGGGCTTGTCATGGTTTCTTGAGTGCGATGCCCTCCTGAGAAGTGGCAGTGATCCAAAACACCATTCTGATGGTGTTCTCATAGCCTGGAACTGGGCCGAGCCCTAAGCAGAACTCTAGAATACTGTGTTACACTTTCTGCTTTTGTTTGCTGACAGTGTAATGTGTTTGTGTCACAATTATTGCTAAGCAGAACTGCTGGGAAATTACTTTTATGGGTGTATGGGTGATAGTTTTGGGTTACTCTTGGTCACCAGACATTACACATCTATGAAATAACTAATGGAATTTTACTATAAAATACTTTTCCAGTTATTTTCTTGTTTTTCTTGTTTATTGTTAATTAAAACCATTACAAGTAAATCAGAGTCATATTCAGTAGCCATATTCAGGATAAAAAGAATCAGCAGCAGCACATCAGCAGCAGCAACACATCAAAATAACTCAATGTATAATATGTCAGTTGTTTTACTGAAAGAATACATTTACAGTAGTTTATATGCAGGGCAGAAAGCATATGGTGTTTTCCAGTAATTGTTTGTGCCTATGTCAGCATTGAAAATGAAGAATTGGACTTTATTTGACTGATTTTGATCCATCAATTTAGGTTTTTCAATGTGACCTGCAAAGCCCTGTTTTACAGCGGGTTGCTGGGAGATCCAGGTTCCTTTGCAAGTCTTCCAGACTGGCAGCTTTACTAACAAGTTCATTTTAAAGTAGCAGCCATGTTATTTTCTCTGCATTGCACCTGTAGCCATTGGGGGGGGGGGGGGGGGGGGGGGGGTCCTCTCAAGAAGGGTTGGTATATCATTAAAGTATTTGGTTAACAGCGTTTTACTGATGTTGAGCCACTGCCTTAGTCCCCACTTCAGATTACATACACCTATGTGCCTGTAATTGATCTTCCACTTAAAGGCCGATATTTATACTTTTTAAGCGCCGCATTTGCGTCATTTTTTTTATGGAAAAGCAGTGCAAATTTGCAAAATTCAATTTGTGCAGCTTTTGCGTCAAAAAGCGGCGCAAATGCGGCACTAAAAAAAAGTATAAATACGGGCCTCAATTGTATTTTGTAAGTTTGCGCAGCTTTTGTGTCTAAAAGTGGCGCAAATGTGACGTTAAAAAAGTATAAATATGGGCCACAATTCATAGATTAATACATTGATTTTATTATTTAATTGGTTGATCATCTACCCCAGTTTTTAAATTTTTGATACACATTATCTTTAAGGAGAATATGTGGCCACAAAGTCAGTTTATTCATGGTACTAACCAAAAGCACAGCCAAGCTTCACGTCTCATCTTTGCCAAGAGATTTTCAGATGGTGAATCTACCCTATCTTCTGCTCCATCACCCAATCGTAGAGAGACAAGTCAATGGCTGAGGACTCTCTTAGCCAGACCTAATTGTGAACTCCATTCTTACAGTACTCTGGCCGTGATTTTGGTGTAAAGATACTTCAAGTGTCAGGGCTTGGGGCAATCTTTTGGCCCCGGCCAGTGTTCTGGTGGTTATTATTATGGCTTCTTCGCACAATAATCTGTATCGTTATGAGTACACCAACTCTAGGATGAAGCATGTCACCCAAGCCTGGGTGAAAACCTTCTGGCCCAAAAAGTAGGGATTTCAGAACTTGACAACTTTTTATTATTCATAAACATCACAGATAGAAAATCAGTTGGAACACATAACATAAAGTTCCACTGTTTCCAGAGTACATTTTGCTTGCATGTACCAAATAAACAACTACATTCATGGTCAGCTAAGCAAAAGATATTTTGAAATAAGTAATATCGTAAATCAGACAGAACAACAAGCTTATTATTTTATTATAAAGTGAAGATGTCAAAGAATATACAATGTTGAACGACGGGCAGCATCCCCAACCAGTGGTGCTGGAATACTTCTAGGAGCAGGATGCTAGCAATTGGCATCACTTCACTAAATTGATAAGGTTGCAATATTCCAAGTGCTACTTAAACAAGCATTTGCAATTCAATGGGTCTTGCGTTTGCTCGAGTTAGAGCTATTAGCGTTGTAAATTCCTAACTGGACTTTTCTTGCCACAGGCTGTAACAAAACTTCCCCAAGGTTGGAGAAACGTAAAGCATTTACCAATGATAACAAAGGGTTTTTGAAAGGCAAGGTGGGCGTGATTAAAAGGCCACAGATAGATTACAATGGGCCAAAGCACTTGCGCTCGACCTAAAAATGAGTGTACTGTATATATATCAAACTCAGCATCAGCAGAATCTTCTGCGAGTAGTGGTGTCTAGAGGTGCATTTTGGAGAAGCTTTATGTATTGCTAAAGCCTGGTGTGGTAAGATTGTGATTTTAGAGAGCACGTTCTTCAGCAAAATTACCTCTACAGCAATTACATCACCAGCGGAAATATCAACTGACCTTCGACCACGTACTCAGGCCCTCATTACGCCACGGTCAGGGTCGCGGGCGGACCTCCGCTTGACCCTGACATTACAACCATGGTGTTACCGCCATGGTAGGATCACAGGCACCACTACTTTTTGGCCGCCCAAAGGCCTGGCCGTGCTGGTGGTCCCAAACCGCCAGGGCAGCGCTGCAAGCAGCACTGCATTGGGATTATGACCCCTCTCTCTGCCCGCGTTTACAAGGTGGTTTCACCGCCATGTAAAGGCTGGCGGAGACGGGGCACTGCCCATGCACTTGTCATGGGCAGTGCAGGGGCCCCCTCGCCACACCTGTTGCAAAAATCACTGTCTGCTCTTCTGGTGCACCCGACGCACAACAGCATTGCTGCCGGCTTTATTATACGCCGGCGTCATTGTTCTTGTGCGTTTCCTGCTAGTCCAGCAGGCGGCAACTGTGTTTCCACCCGCTGACCCAGCGGGAAACTCATAATAGGGCCGGTGGAAAGGAGACTGCACTGGCAGTCTCCTGACCGCAGAAGTTTGGCGGGCACCCTTTTCTGCCCACCAAACTCGTAATTAGAACCTCAATTTTGCCTGTGGTAGAGAAAGGCCTTGATCATTTGTCACATATTACTTTGGTATGTATTAATGACAGTACTGGGAAACTGTGGCGTCTGAACACAAATTGCACTGTGCTGAGGGGCCTTCCACTTTCAAGTGAACTGGTTTTATCCCACCTTCCACCAGTCACTGGTCCACACAAAAATGTAAAACGATTACAACCTGGCTGGTGGTTGTTGTTCTTTGCACCTTTGGGTGGCGTATCATGAAACGGTTTGGAACAACTAGATTGTGTCTCGGAGGTGTCTTTCTCTCGCTATCTCTGCTCTGTTTTTCCTTCTGCTACTGCTACAAGGAATGTGGAAATGCATAATTCTGTTGGCAGTGGTGCAATAGTTCTCAGTCATGGCTATCTTTAATCCTTCAAAATCTGAAAAAAGACCGATCTGATGGAGACCACAATAACACATTGAATATTTTTCAAACACGGTTCCCAATAGTGCCACGGAAAGAAAAATATTGTTTCCCTGGTTTGTGTAATTTTATACTTTGACTTGTTTGAAACATTGAACCACATTAGTCGTAATAACCATCCCAAGAACTGTGCCTGGAAAAGTAAGGTCACCAAGAATGCAGTGTTTGTGTAAAATAATAACCCACAAGAAGACGCAATGAGTCAGATACATTATGCAGCAGTAGAATGTGTCCAGCAGAAACAACTTGCAATACTGGTGCTGGAGGGAAATAAATTCCTCAATACCATCCAACAGAATAGAGCTTCTTGGAACAGTGGGGAAGGACCAAGCATGCACATTACTGTGGGGAGGCCAGACCAATGCTCGGTTTCACTGCCAGGCTCTGAAACAAGGGTTGCCTGATGCTGGCAGCCTTCCAGGATCCCATGACTTTATTTCAGAATACATTGGACACGTTGGAAACCAAAACGAAATGTGACTCACAGAAAGCACACATTTGTTAAATAAAACCTAGGATGGAATAACAGTATCCTGCTCACACGAAGGCCCATATTTATACTTTTTTTAGCGCCGCATTTGCGCCATTTTTTGACGCAAAAGAGTCGCAAACTTACAAAATACAGTTGCATTTTGTAAGTTTGCGCCGCTTTTGCATTAAAAAGCAGCGCAAATGCGGTGCTAAAAAAGTATAAATATGGGCTGAAGAGTCCTGGCAACCCTATATCAAACACAGCACAAACTCATTGTCAGTCAGATGCTTAGCAGCCCACACACTGAGCAGCACCCTCGCCCATCTGCCTTAACTGCACCCTGGTCAGAAAACGTGAGGATGAAAAAAACGATTGGTGCAAACTCCTGATGTCTGCAGGTGAACTTAATCCAGACTGCCACCTACCAACTCCCCAAGCCAACTCCACCTAGTGAGTTGTGAAATATGTATGTTGATTGGTTAATGTAACTGTGCACGGTACTTTGGGCCATATGTACAAACACTTTTTCCCATAGTCACAGATTTTGCTACATCTGGCCCTTTGTGTATATGAAGTCGCAATATTTGTTTATTTAATATGGTTGGGAACTTAATTGGATGGTAAAGCCTGACAGTGGATATAGCTGCTCCTCTGGACAATGCAACCCTGATTTGATACCACTGGATAAAAATGAAGCCAGACATGCGGTAACACTGTTACTAATTGATAGTTCCCATTTACATCTCTGTATATTCAACCCCATTGTTCTTGGCGGTAATCGGACATCTGTTTTACTTGCTGTGATGCAGTTTTAATAGATCGTGTGAAACTACATCAAAAAAGGCAGCTCACTGCTATACCTACGTTATGGGTATTTACAGAGCACTTTCCATACCCCTTGTGAGGCATAAAGTGCAATACCACATACAAACAGTAAGAGCTGCTTCATTCGCGTTTTTTGCACATATTTATGTTTGCCCCGCTCTAAGTAAGTGCCGTCTAAGTGCAATATGTAAGATAAATGGTATGTATGCCAATTATACAGGAGGCTGGCATTTTCAGTTGCAAAATGCAATTCTTTTTGGGAATTTGCATTTTTTTTAATTTTAAATTAAAATAAAGCATACGTAAAAAGTACAACCAGTTTGTCACACAGGTTAAATTCATATGTCTTGACTTAATTGAAGAATTAAGAGACAATGTACTTCATCTGTACAACCTGTACATTACACCATACGCCTGGTCACGTAATTAAAGAGTTTATGCAGAAATTCCCATCGCAGGAGCACGGGAACAATGTGAATGTCCAGAACGTAAGTGTCTGTTGTTTGTGACACGAATATGTTCTGCTTTGTTTGGTGCAAAATGCGTCACACAAGGACATAGCTCTAAAAACCCCTGACTCGGTTCCTTGTTCCTGTTGTTTCCTTCCAAGTTTCTTGGCTCCTCCTGAGGAGCTGATATTGTTCTAAAAGTGTTGTGGTCTTCAGGCTTTGCTCACTTCCGGGGGTGTTGCTGTCCAAGGAGCCTGAGGTATCAGTATCAGTGCATGTGACCACACTTTTGTCTGATGTGGAGATATCATCCTGTGCAGGTCCTGCTGTTTTCACTACCTGTCATAAAATTCACTGTCGAATATGCGGCTGAAAGTTAGTGGTCTGTCACACTTGTCGCCCCCTATATCCCGCTGCCATTTAGTACGTTCCCTTGATTTAATGTCATCTTCATATTTCTTGAGACGTGTGGTAATTTCTGTCATGAATTTTGTAATGTTGTCTTTATCAGAACCCATGGCTAGTTCAGCTTCTAAAGTTTAAATATTTTTCATTAGGGTTTCTCTGTCAAATCAGGTATATTTAATGAGGATGTCTAACATGCATTTCCCACCCACTCCGCAAGCATTTTAGGGTTTGGTGACCTGCAAGATGGGACAGTATAAATTATCAAGCCTCTTGGGACAATTCTGTTGTCCACGTATTTCTGTAAAAATGTTGCCTCCCACCATTTTGAGATTCCTGATCTTCGCAGTTTTTCAAGACTCCTTAATTTCTGTCTATACCTGTCGGCCGGTGCTGGATCTGAATAAAAGAAAACACAGAGTGATGAAGCAAAATGATCCTGCACCCGCGGGGGGTGAGCGCTGTGCCAGTCGAGCCTCTGGCAATATAATCCACAGTCCAAAAAAAGGATATAAATAAAGCGTTCACGCGGGCAGCCAGTGTCCATTTGTTTATTTGCTACATAATGCGGTTCGGCCGTATATATATATATATATATATATATATATACTTATATATACATATATGTATATACTGTATACATATATAGTAACATCATAAAGAAAAATATGTATTTTACATTATATTTTAAATCTAATTAGTTTAAATCTATTACTATGAATAGAGGTATAAGCATATATAGTTTCACATTAAAACATTTAAAGTGTTAAAATACTACAATGTAAAATACTTTTTTAATAATCATATATATATACAAATATATACATAACAATAGATGTAAAATATAAACATAATGTAAAATACAGATTTTTATGAATTACGTTACACTATGGATATAAACACATATGAATACAAACATACATATACATGTGTTTCTGTAGATAAGTATATATTTACATATAGTGTTAAATATTAGTGGAATATATTTCATTTACAGTATAGTACATATAATAAAATATTTAACATTCAATACTTTAAACTTTATATTAAAAATGATATTATGTCTTTTTTTGATGATATCAGTGATATTTATTTCCAATATTTATGTGCTTACCATTATAAATATAAATATATGAGCACGATATTATGGTAAATGATATTTTTGATACTATATATTTGTCAACCACAATATTGTGTCAGTGATTCTAGCCCCGGCCGAGCTCTTCCCAACAGACCTCTGGCGAGCCACACTCACCCGAAGACCGGGGAAGGAGGCAGGAAAGGCTTATAATAGACTGTAACCCCAAAAGCTCCATTCCAGGGCTCAAAGGTGTGATGAGGGGCGCACCGTTTTTCTGTCCTCACTCAACATTGCCTGATTGTGCTCTTTACTAATGTTTATTATACTTCTTGCTTTGATTCTGGCTGTCACACCCTAAAATGATGTCCCCTTGTGTAATCTTGGTATTATTTGCTGTGATCTCTTATCTCCCGGTGAACTCGACGTCACCACTGATTGTGAAATGGCTGCTTGGGTCAGAACTAATGTTTATCGCTTGGAGGCACAGTGTGCATAAGATGACGTACACATCATCAAATTTTTTGGTCCATGCTCTTCGGTGTTGGCAAACAAGCATGTTAGCTAATAGGCCTCCATTTGCAAAGCCTAAAGGAGGGACATACTGGCGTTGGCAGTGTTTTTTGATACCTGCACTGCCACTCTATGGTGTAGACACTTTTCATCAGAGAAGGCCCCTCTAAGGGGCATATTTATACTCTGTTTGCGCCGGAATTGCATCGATTTTTTTGACGCAAATCCGACGCAAAGCTATCTCCATATTTATACTTTGGCGTTAGACCCGTCTAGCGCCAAAGATCTTGGAGTTTGCGTCATTTTTTAGCGTGGACACCTACCTTGCGTTAATGATATGCAAGGTAGGCGTCCCCGTCTAAAAAATTACTCCAAGGCATGTGCGCCTTATTTAAACTCCCGTGCAAAAATGACGCACGGGAGTGGGCGGATGAAAAAAAATTACGTCCAGCCGCTTTTGCGTCATTTTTTAACGCCTGGTCAGGGCAGGCGTTAAGGGACCTGTGGGCTCGGAAGGAGCCCAGAGGTGCCCTCCCATGCACCCAGGGACACCCCCTGCCACCCTTGCCCACCCCAGGAGGATGCCCAAGGATGGAGGGACCCATCCCAGGGAACTTAAGGTAAGTTCAGGTAAGTATTTTTATTTTTATTTTTTTGTGGCATAGGGGGGCCTGATTTGTGCCCCCCTACATGCCACTATGCCCAATGACCATGACCAGGGGACATAAGTCCCCTGGGCATGGCCATTGGGCAAGGGGGCATGACTCCTGTCTGTGCTAAGACAGGAGTCATTTCAATGGGGGTTGGGAGTAAAAAAAAATGGTGCAAATCGGTTTGAGGCCAATATTTTGCCTCAGACCTGACTTGCCCCATTTTTTGACACCCAAGCTCCATTTTCCCCTACGCCGGCGCTGCCTGGTGTGGGTCATTTTTTTTGACGCACCCCAGTCAGCTGCGCCGGCTAACGTCATTCCATAAATAAGGCGCCCGCATGGCGCTTTGGAATGGCGTTAGCCGGCGTTAACATTTTTGACGCACAACTGCGTTGGCGCAGTTGTGCGTCAAAAAGTATAAATATGGCCCTAAGTTTTTCATTGAAGCGCATAACAGGCATTGCCAAATGCTGCTGTTTGCCTAGTACCACGGCTGCCTTATCTTAATTCAACCTCAAGCTTCTTTCTTCTTACACATCCTTCCTCTTTAACTTGCCCTTGCAGATTCTTTCTACCTCTGTGTTTTCCCTTTGTTATTGTTTTCCTGTATCCTTCTATTTTGCACTTTTAAAAGGCGAGCGCAAAGCGCTCCGTCCCTCTTTTAATCTCTCTTTAGGGGGATTTTAACCACGCCCATGTTACGTCAGTCACTTTCATTGGTTCGTGGACTTGCCTTTTAAAATCCACTTGTTTTCATTCGTGAAAGGCATGCATACTTCATGCCTTTTCCGATGTTTAGCCTTCCTCGAGAGAACCGGTAAACTACTGGAAATATACGAGGCTCCATGTTTTCCATATGGTTTCTGGACTACCTTTTCTCTTTATTTCGCAGAACGAATGCGCTCTCACGCTTGTTTTTTTTTTCCCCATTTAGTGTGGCAAGAAAAGTCCGGTTAGGAGTTCCCAACGCTAATAGCTCTAACTCGACGTAATGTGAGACCTGTTGCATTGCAAATGATTGTTTTGCTATTCTCTTTTCTGCTCTGGGTCAAAAACTATGGCCCTCATTATGACATTGGCGGTAAATCCCACTTACCGCCACGCTGACTGCTGCCAACATACCGCTGCTGCAGCGGATATACATTCACCATATTATGATACACACACCAATCCGACAGAATTCAGCCACATACACAAATCTGCCACACCAAACGTCAGTGATAAACTAGCAGTATCAAAACCCACACCGTTACGCCAACAGAACTATGCCCATCACATTATGACCCACGAATCACCACGGCGGACATTCAATGGTGGTAAACCATTGGCGGTACATGCTGCCGTGCACAAAATGGACACACACAAACAAAACAACACCACATTGGGCAATTCATTAACACACACCTGACACCCATACACACACCACACCCACACACCCACACCACTATAAAACACACACCCACATTACCCACAACCCTTTACGAATACAATTACTGCTAGGAGATTGACACCAAAATCACTGACACAACCAGAGCCACACACTATACACACCTATACACCACTCACGCACCCCACATCACACACCCCAACACATTTCCCAACACACCCTCACCTACACACCTCACACAACACCCATGGCACCACAAAGACACCCCGCTTC
This sequence comes from Pleurodeles waltl, assembly GCF_031143425.1. Taxonomy (NCBI): domain Eukaryota; kingdom Metazoa; phylum Chordata; class Amphibia; order Caudata; family Salamandridae; genus Pleurodeles; species Pleurodeles waltl. The sequence continues at coordinate 1,068,889,070 of NC_090445.1, forward strand.
ACAGAGGAGGAGCTAAGGGTCACGGTGGAGGAAATCATCAGGGTAGAGCCACAGCTATTTGGAGCACAGGTGCTGCAGATATCGATAGCTAGGAAGATGAAGCTATGGTGGAGAATCGTGGACAGGGTCAACACCGTGGGACAGCACCCAAGAACCAGGAATTACATCAGGAAGAGTTGGAACAACCTACGGGAGAAGGTACGTTCCATTGCACCAAGACACCAGCTCGCTGTACAGAGGACTGGCGGTGGACCCCCACCTCCTCCCCTACAACTAGCAGCATGGGAGGAGCGAGTCTTGACAATCCTGCATCCTGAGGGCCTAGCTGGAGTAGGAAGAAGACTGGACTCTGGTAAGTCCACTCTCTACTACTACTACCCCCTACCTGCATGCCATCACATACCCCCACACTCACCCTCACTCTCATCACTCCACCACTTCCCACACACCCCACCATCACATCTCACTCATCCCAATGCCAAGCCTTCCATGCTCTAACAATGCATGGACACCACTCACAGCCCTGCATGGACACTCATCACAAAAGAATGCACAATATAGAGAACTAATCATCCCACCATACACCAACGTACACAAGTGAAAGCTGCCAGGGCAAATACAACCAAAGAGGGCAAGCCACGGATGCACAATATGTCAGACACAGAAACCATAACACATAATTTACATTCCCACAGGTACCCCAGCCAATGTCAGCGGAGAGGCTGTGCCAGCAATATCCAGTCCCCCAACAGAAGAGGCCCACAGTTATGACAGCAACTCTAGTCTTCAGGATCTGGATGACCAACCTGGCCCATCAGGGACCTCTGGACAGCCGGTTACCCAGGCCCAGTCAGACACCACCACAGAGCCTCCCCCATCAGAAAACACCACCACAACACCGACTCTGCGTACCCACACCTCTGTCCCCAGGACACGTCAATCAGCAGTGTGTCCAACTTTACAGGGACTCCAGGCCACACCTCATACCCAAGACAATCAGGGACCTGGGGTCAGTGGCAGTGGGCACACTGTTCAGGGTACAGAGGCACAGGCCAACAGGGAAACTGAGAGGACTGCTGTACACCAGGGGGAGAACAGGCCCAGGGAACTGACTCTCCAGGAGGCACCTGCAGAAATCCTAGGAGCCTATCAACATTCCCAGGACACGATGGGCCAGATCCTGGACATTGTGAAGGAGAACAGGCGGCTGCAGGATGGACAGTACCAGGGGATCAGGGAGAGCTTGCAGGCCATCAACAACACCCTGATCTCCTTAGCAGGGGTGCTGGCAGACATGACCAACATTATGAGGGAGGCAGTCATACAACTGCGAGCCCCTGCCACTAGCCAGACATCTGAACAGCCTTCCACTTCCGCTGCTGCTAGTGGCCAGGAGGCCCTGACACAGGACTCACAGGCCACAAGCATCCCTCCCCCTGTAGAAAGAGAACCACCCTGCAAACGTTCCCCGCGATCCAAACAGAAGCCAGAGACACTTGCCAAGACCCCCGCCAGGAAATGAGACTCTCCTGATTGTCACCCTTGTGTCCCACTCAGTCACCCTGTCCACCTTGGACTGCCATTGCTCCCCTTCCTATGTCCCGTTGGGCAATGCACCTGTGCTACAAACAGACTGGAACAATACCCTGGACTTTCCTCCATCATCACCCCATCCCCTTGCACTTGCCCCTCAATATTTTAGCACTCCAATAAACACCCCTGGAAAAAAGAAGTTTGGAGTATGTCATATTTTTCAATTATGTATTAATTGAAACAGGTACAAACATTGCAATTCAACTGTACAGAAAATGAGCATAGATTAATGACCTGTAGCTGGCTTCAGTGATCACACCAGGACTATATGTGAAGTCACCAACATCTGCAAAATGAATTGCCAGAGGGAACAGTAAGTGGGCATAGAAGTGGGAAATATCAGCATGCCAGTGCCACAGAAATTCAAACAAATGTAATTGAAATGTGAAGTAACACTGTCCTACCTGTGTGTCATTGGAAGCATCATCTGATCACTGATGTACTGTTGTCCTCATCCTCTTCCTCCTCATCGTCACTGTCCACAGGGTCCACTGCTGGCACACGGGCATCTCCAGCCTTCTCCTCCTGCAAAAAAGGCACATGGTGTCTCAGGACCAGGTTGTGCAACATGCAGCATGCCACTACTATCTGGCAGACCTTCTTGGTTGAGTAGCACAGGGATCCAACTGTTAGATGGAGGCACTGGAACCTGGCCTTCAGGAGTCCAAAGGTCCTTTCAATTTTCCTTCTGGGTCTCCCATGGGCTTAATTATAACGTTCTTCTGCCCTTGTCCTGGCATTCCTCACAGGGGTCAGCAGCCATGATAGGTTTGGGTAGCCAGAGTCACCTGCAAATATTGAGTAACAACATTTAGCCACACACTATCCCATATGGCCCGCACCATGCCCATACTACAACATATACTGGGTAGGAAACAGGGCTCACGTATTAGCCACACCCTGTGCCTCTGTAGTTGGCCCATCACATTTGGGATGCTGCTATTCCTCAGGACAAAGGCATCATGCACTGACCCAGGATATTTAGCATTGACGTGGGAGATGTACTGGTCCTCCAAGCACACCATCTGTACATTCATAGAGCGGAAACTCTTACGATTTCTGAACACCTGTTCATTCTGACAGGGGGGGGGACAAATGCAATATGTGTTCCATCAATCGCCCTAATTATGTTGGGGATATGTCCCATTGCATAGAACTCGGCCTTCAATGTGGCAAATCTTCAACCTGGGAAAATACAATGTAGCTGCACATGTGTTTAATCATGGCAGACAACACTCTTGTCAGCACAATTGAAAACATTGGCTATGACATTCCTGCTGCCAATCCCACTGTCACTTGGAAAGAACCAGTTGCCAGGAAGTGGAGCACTGATAAAACTTGCACAAGAGGGGGGATCCCTGTGGGGTGACGGATAGCAGATATCAGGTCAGGCTCCAATTGGGCACACAGCTCTGTGATTGTGACCTTGTCCAGTCTATAGGTGAGGATAATGTGCCTGTCCTCCATTGTTGTCAAGTCCACCAGGGGTCTGTACACGGGGGTATGTCTCCATCTCTTATTTATCCGCAGCGGTAGGAATCTATGGGCCGAAAGAGTGAGGAGCTGGTCACAAACTGAACAATGGAGCTACAACAGAACTTTGCATGCTGTTAACTTGTAATGGGTCAGCATGATTTGTCCAGTATGTCCTAATTTCACCAGGGATGCAGCAATTTTCCAGGGCCTACGCCCCCCTGAAATGGCATCCGCCTGTCCTGTGTGGAGGAACAGGTGGAAGTGAGGTAATTCCGCTGACGTTGTGCACTGTTGCGGGAGGCAGTCGGGAACCGCTGTGCAATTCCTCATTGGTTAACATTGAGCCCTATGGGTTACAGTGGCCAATGTTGACCTACGCCGGTGGTGACGATATGCACAGCAGCAGACGTGGCCGCCATTTTCTATCTGATCCCTTACTTGCTACCTGATCTTCCACAGGAGAAGACCTACACTGCATGTGCTGCTGTGACCTGTGTCTGGAACCTACCATGGCCCGTGTGACTGGGGAAAGGGCCCCAGCCTTCAATTCGGCGGAGTTAGAGAGACTGGTGGATGGGGTCCTACCCCAGTATGGACTGCTGTATGGGTCTCCAGACCAACAGGTGAGTACACTGTGGGCACGATGCATGTGGCATGAATGCATGAAGTAGTGTGTGTGAAGGCCTCGTGTGAGGGGGTGGGTGGATGTCCTCTGGGTGGCATAGAGGTTGTGTGCTGGGCCATGTGTGTGTAACTGGTGATGTGAAGGGGTATGGTGGGCCATAAGTGTAACAGGCAGGACTGTTTGTCTAATTCTATTTTCCTGTGTGTATTGCCTCTGTAGGTCAGCACCCATCATAAGAAGGGTATATGGCGTGCCATCGCCAAAGAGGTGCGGACCCTGAGGCTTTATGGCATCCACTGTTGCAAATGGTGGGATGACCTGAGACGCTGAGCATGGAAGACTGTGGCGGCCCAGCTGGGGATGGCCTCCCAACGAGGAAAGGGCGCCCATCGAACCCTGACCCCCCTGATGGCCCGCATACTGGCGGTGGCCTATCCTAAGCTGGATGGGCACTTGAGGGAATCACAGCAGCCACAAGGGGGTTAGTACAGTTCCCATCATTACAACTTACGCATGGTAGGGTTGTATCTGGGTGGGGGATGTGTGTCAGTGGGTGCCCCTAGGCCAGGCCTGACATTGCAGCGTCGGTCCCCTGGTGGCTAGGGTTCAGAGGGGAAGATCTTGCTACCTAGCTCATAGGCATCCACTACTGGTCAGGGCTGCGTGGGTCCCAGGTGTGCTGCATTTGGCGATGTGTGCCCCTCCCCATGCCTTGGCTGCAAACTATTTCTCTGGTAGTGCTATGGCATATTGCGTAGGTCTGTTCCCTGTGTGTGAGGGTGCTGTGTACGCCAACGGTGGTGCTAGTGCAGCCATTGACCAAGTGTATGCTTTGTCTCCTCCCCTTTTTGTTTTGTCATCCTGTCCTTATGTGCATTAGCAACATCTGGCAGAGGAGCAGAGGCACAGGCGACGGAGGGAGCTGCATCCCACAGGACCCAGGAGGCAGAGTCTACTAATGCTGAGGGCACCAGTGGGACGGAGGGTGAGGGGAGCACCACAGAGGAAACTGGAGGGGACATTTCTGACACAGGTACCTCCTCCGATGGAAGCTCCCTGGTGGTGGTGGACACTACTGTGACCACCCCAGCTACAGGTACATCTGCCACCCCCATACCAGCACCGCCCTTCCAGCAGCTCCTCATCGAGTTGCCTGTGCCCGCTCACCCAGGAGGGTGGGCATCTCCTTCACCCCAGGCCCCTCAGGCCCTACCCCAGTGAGCCCTGCTGCCCTGAGTGGGGAGGCTATTGACCTCCTGAGATCCATCTCTGTAGGGCAGTCAACCATTGTGAATGCCATCTAGGGGCTAGCAGCCCAGATGCAACAGACCAATGCATTCCAAAAACTATTCCTATCCACCATTGACCTCTTCCCTACCCTCCCCCGTCCTGCATGTATGGGCAGGTTTGGAAGAGCCCAGCCAAGCACCTCAGCCACCCAGTCCACGGGCCCAGTCGTCACCACACCCACTCGTGGTGGAAAAGGATCCAGGCCACATGTCCTGAAGGTGAAGGAGCAAAAACAACAAGTGATGGACGGAATGCTGAACATTGTCAGACACTCACCCCCAGTCACAGATCTGGGATTAAACCCAGATCTATGACTGGGGGTGAGTGTTTGACAATGTTCAGCATTCCGTCCATCACTTGTTGTTTTTGCTTTGTCGCCCTAAGTGGGAAGGGTATGCCCAGACGTGGGTCCCGTGCTTCCCATGCCACTGGATTCAAGCTAGCCTGGCTGATGAGGGGTGAAACCCCGAAACCGGTCCCAGGATGCTTGTTTCCGGTCCAGTGAGGACCTGGCTTGGCAGTTCGGTCTGGACTGTTCCCATGAGGAACAGGGTTGAGACTGATTTGCATATGGCTGGGTCCAAACCGGGGTGGCATGGTGAGCAAAAGAACGATGGATTAAACCCAGATCTATGACTGGGGGTGAGTGTTTGACAATGTTCAGCATTCCGTCCATCACTTGTTGTTTTTGCTTTGTCGCCCTAAGTGGGAAGGGTATGCCCAGACGTGGGTCCCGTGCTTCCCATGCCACTGGATTCAAGCTAGCCTGGCTGATGAGGGGTGAAACCCCGAAACCGGTCCCAGGATGCTTGTTTCCGGTCCAGTGAGGACCTGGCTTGGCAGTTCGGTCTGGACTGTTCCCATGAGGAACAGGGTTGAGACTGATTTGCATATGGCTGGGTCCAAACCGGGGTGGCATGGTGAGCAAAAGAACGATGGATTAAACCCAGATCTATGACTGGGGGTGAGTGTTTGACAATGTTCAGCATTCCGTCCATCACTTGTTGTTTTTGCTTTGTCGCCCTAAGTGGGAAGGGTATGCCCAGACGTGGGTCCCGTGCTTCCCATGCCACTGGATTCAAGCTAGCCTGGCTGATGAGGGGTGAAACCCCGAAACCGGTCCCAGGATGCTTGTTTCCGGTCCAGTGAGGACCTGGCTTGGCAGTTCGGTCTGGACTGTTCCCATGAGGAACAGGGTTGAGACTGATTTGCATATGGCTGGGTCCAAACCGGGGTGGCATGGTGAGCAAAAGAACGATGGATTAAACCCAGATCTATGACTGGGGGTGAGTGTTTGACAATGTTCAGCATTCCGTCCATCACTTGTTGTTTTTGCTTTGTCGCCCTAAGTGGGAAGGGTATGCCCAGACGTGGGTCCCGTGCTTCCCATGCCACTGGATTCAAGCTAGCCTGGCTGATGAGGGGTGAAACCCCGAAACCGGTCCCAGGATGCTTGTTTCCGGTCCAGTGAGGACCTGGCTTGGCAGTTCGGTCTGGACTGTTCCCATGAGGAACAGGGTTGAGACTGATTTGCATATGGCTGGGTCCAAACCGGGGTGGCATGGTGAGCAAAAGAACGATGGATTAAACCCAGATCTATGACTGAGGGTGAGTGTTTGACAATGTTCAGCATTCCGTCCATCACTTGTTGTTTTGCTTTGTCGCCCTAAGTGGGAAGGGTATGCCCAGACGTGGGTCCCGTGCTTCCCATGCCACTGGATTCAAGCTAGCCTGGCTGATGAGGGGTGAAACCCCGAAACCGGTCCCAGGATGCTTGTTTCCGGTCCAGTGAGGACCTGGCTTGGCAGTTCGGTCTGGACTGTTCCCATGAGGAACAGGGTTGAGACTGATTTGCATATGGCTGGGTCCAAACCGGGGTGGCATGGTGAGCAAAAGAACGATGGATTAAACCCAGATCTATGACTGGGGGTGAGTGTTTGACAATGTTCAGCATTCCGTCCATCACTTGTTGTTTTTGCTTTGTCGCCCTAAGTGGGAAGGGTATGCCCAGACGTGGGTCCCGTGCTTCCCATGCCACTGGATTCAAGCTAGCCTGGCTGATGAGGGGTGAAACCCCGAAACCGGTCCCAGGATGCTTGTTTCCGGTCCAGTGAGGACCTGGCTTGGCAGTTCGGTCTGGACTGTTCCCATGAGGAACAGGGTTGAGACTGATTTGCATATGGCTGGGTCCAAACCGGGGTGGCATGGTGAGCAAAAGAACGATGGATTAAACCCAGATCTATGACTGGGGGTGAGTGTTTGACAATGTTCAGCATTCCGTCCATCACTTGTTGTTTTTGCTGAAGGTGAAGGAGCCTGCACCAGGCAGCCTCAAGGGAAAGGAGCCTGCCCCAGCAGGCAAGAAGGGAAAGGAGCCTGCTCCAGCTGCCAGGAAGAGCAAGGAGCCTGCACCAGCTAGCATGAAGACCAAGGGGCCTGGGACAGGAACTGTGACGGAGCCCCTACCACCAACCATGGTTGTGCAGCCGTCCGAGGTTGCTGGGGATGAGCAGGAGCCCCCCCGCAGGACCACCACCTCCACTGAGCAGCCGTCCGAGGTTACAGGGGATGGGCAAGAGCCTCCCCACCCTCAGCAGCACCACCACTACCTCCACTGAGCAGCCGTCCGAGGTTGCAGGGGATGTGCAGGAGCCTCCCCCCACCAGCAGCACCACCACCACTGAGCAGCCGTCACAGCCGGCAGACGGTATGTAATCCTGCCTCCATGGGCTGCTGTGCGACCTGCCCCCTGAAAATCCAGTGGGTATGACACCCACCAGAGAAACTGTGACCTTGCACTCCCCAGGATCAAGAGCACATGGCATGAGGCCCCCTCCAGAACTGGTGGGTAGCACACCCACCTGCCCAACACTCCCCACGATCAAGAGCACAGGGCACGATGCCCCCTCCAGAACCAGTGGGTAAGACACCCACATGCCCAACACTCCCCAGGATCAAGAGTACAGGGCACGATGCCCCCTCCAGAACCAGTGGGTAGGACCCCCACATGCCCAACTCTCCCCAGGGTCAAGAGCATAGGGCATGATGCCCCCTCCAGAACCAGTGGGTAAGACACCCACATGCCCAACACTCCCCAGGATCAAGAACACAGGACACAATGTCTCCTCCAGAAACAGTGGGCAAGTCACCCACCTGAGAGACTGTGGCCTTGCACTCCCCAGGACCAAGCACAGGGCACATTGCCCCCTCCAGAGCAAGTGAGCAAGTCATCCTCTCAAGAGACTGTGGCCTGGCACTCCCCAGGACCAAGCACAGGGCATGTTGCCCCCTCCAGAACCAGCGGTCTTGTTACATCTCCCGGCTGAGGTGCCCCCCACTCCCCCTGAGGTGCCTACCTATTTACCAACTGATGCCCCTGCAGTGTTCTCTCCATGTTGAAGCAGGTGACATGTGTGGCTTTGGATTTTGGTCTGTGGCGAGCTGGCCTACGAACATTGTAGACTGGGCTGTGTTCCTTTTTGTGTACATATGTGTATATCTATCATCTTGCCTAACTTATTTTTCATTCTGTGTTGATCTCATTACATTCACTTTTTTTAAATCGTTTTGTCCTTGCATTATTCATACGAGTTAAAGGGTAAAATTGTTTTTGTAATGCAGCTGATTGTGTGTATGGTGTTGGGTGTGTGTGTGTGTGGTGCGTGTGTGTGTCAATCTCTTTTTCCTCCCTCCCTCCCTTGTGTGCTAGGCGTCTGTACTCACTGTTGTCGTCTTCGCTGGCATTGGTGTTTGTGGTGGAGCAGAACATAGAAGATCATGGGGAAAACATGCAGTTCAGGCTGCATGGTGGCGTGGTTGTTCCCTGTGTCTCCAATGGTGAGTCCTTTCGCTTCTGAGCTCAGTTTCCACCAGGCTTTTGATGTCGTTGGTACCGCCCTGGAAAAAGTGACGGTTTGCAGTGTCTTAATATGGTGGGCGGAACATTGACTTCCGTCTGGCTGTAGGCTGCTACCACCGTGGTGGCTGTTGTTTCCACCCTGGTGGTCGGTGTGGTACATTGGCTGTCTTTTGGATATCTTCCCGCCATGGTCATAATTTGGCAGTAGTTACCCCCAGCCTGTTAGCGGTATTACTGCCACTTTAACACCAAATGACGGGGTTGCAATGAGGAGCTATAAATCTTTAATTATGAAAAATATGTCCCCGTATGCAAAAATTAAGCACAGTTGACATTTGAGATGAAAATCTATGAGTTTGAGAGAGGGTGATTGGTAGGCTGAGCTGCATCCTTCTGACAAATACCAAACATATCTAATAGTCCCTCAGTATCTTTCGGCCATTTTTTTCACTGGAAACCTTTGTGAGGAACACAATCTTTAGAGATGTACAGAAAAGTTTCTAGAGTAGTGTTATCATGCCGCCAGCCCTAAAGTGTACAGAGCAGCAAAACAATTGCCCCACACAGAACATTACTAGAGACAGATACCTTAAAATCCATTTCAATCATATCCTCTTACAACAGCATCCTTCCTTAAACTAAGGATAGAGCACTTGGCCACTTACCCTGATGAATGTGCCTGACCTCAGAGGGGGTCTTCAAAGGGCACAGAAACATGTACATAGTGTTAGAGGGTTGATAATTAAGCCATCTTGTTTTTAAACCTTGTGCGTGGGCGGCCTTAGTAAAAGTGCTGTTCACCTAGTTGCACAAAATTTTAATTATTTTTTCCTGGCAATTAACCATTGTGATTTTGAAATGCTGGAAGAGTGGCTGCACTCTTGTAATGTGGCAACATAGGTGTGGATTTCAAAAGAGGTGAAGAGGAGTAGACTTAAAAATATATATTCCCCTCCACGCACTGGCTAGTATAATTCCCATCCAAAACCTTAATAAGTCCACTCATCTTGACACTTTGGCCTCAATTTACTATATTTTAGAACCTAACGTTGATCTCCTGCTGTACAAAAAATGTTTTTTCCCACGAAGACCAATCCTCTGGTAAGTTATGCAAAGGGACATGTCAGGGAGTAACAGAGCAAACAATCCTAAGCTGTGATATCGAGCAAGATCAAGTAACATAGCCTGACCTGGCTTTGTGTTAAAATGGTATCCCAAGCACAAGCCAGTTGCCAAGTAGTCAGTCCTTAATTTGTAAATAAAGAGGTGCTGGTACTCAAAGCCCTTCTCTTAAACATGAGACTGCTGTAATTAAATCTGCCAGCACTGAATACTGAGGCACCGTAATCCTGAAGCCATCTCGGGCCTCTTCAATCCATTTATGGCCACCCCTGCCACTTCAGCTCATCCTGCAACTTTCTACTTTCTCCCTTTATTACGCTTTTTTGTTTTTTCTTCTTCCGTCTTTCCCATATGTGTCTTTTGCTCGCAGCAAATGCTTGAGGCATAAGAATAAGCCCCGGCCCTCACAAATAAGTGCTGGTACTCAGCACCGGAAACAACAAGCACAAATTAAGCACTGCAAGTAGTAGATCATGTGATATACCTATACGTAACATGTGTGCTTCACACAATAGCACACATCTTATGAGGCGAACCTGCATGCGGTTGTCTTTGTGTAGGAACTTGTACTAGAGGGTGTACTCAAGTACAAAGCCTATTCTAGACACTGATGGGGTCGCTTGCTCCACAGCGCAAGGCTGAGCAGTGCACGCAACAGCCTTTTTTTTAGCACCGGTGATTACATCATCTGCAGACTCTTTGGAAATCTGGTGTTGTGCTGTTTTCTATCACTCGCACAGGTGCAACTATTATTTTTCATTTAGTTGTCTATTGCATGAAAGGTAGAAAATCTGGGCTCTAGTTTGGGTGGTCCTCGGGCAATCCTTGGTTATTGGGCTTCAATTGTAACAACTGGAGTTGATTACCACTGGAGTGCTGGACTCACTGTGGACCTCAACTCGAATGATCAAGTACTCCCGTTTAGCATACGTACCTCACTGGTAACGAGGCAGAGTAGTCTAAGCCTCACCTAAGGAGTACTAAGAGTTAAACTCTCAGAACACAGTAAAACACACTCATATCCACTAATAGCTAGATGTGCAGTCAGTAGATGACTTTGACCAAAATAAATATCTTAATACTCATTTACTACTAAATACCACATGTGTAGCAGAGATATACAAAGAAAACAAAACTTTCTAGCTCCTTATTTGCCACACATCTGATACCAAACTTTATTATAGCACCTATACGCTAAATGCTACCGCTTTCTAAAACGTTGGAGTATATGGCCAACGCTGAGTCTATGGAAGTGTCCAAGATTATTTTCCAACTTCGAGAGCACAGAACCAAGGCTCACATATAGATGACATTCTACTTCGATGGGAAAAATTCAAATAACATGCTGGTGAGCACAAGCCCAAACAGTCAAAAGTGCACTGCACAATCTCAGACATTCACTAAATACATTCAGTGTGGCCAGCTGTGATCCTGTGAGAATCACAAGGTGTTGATGCATTTCGGCCCCTTCTATTTTGGGCCTCATCAGGACTACTATGGGACCACTTTTGCCTCTGGTTGGATATTGTTACACAGAATCTCCTGCCCATTGAGATTGTGCACGAAAATGGTTTGTCTCATGCGTGTGGAAAACATGCGCTGTGTTGCCCGTAGTTGCTGACATCGAGTATTTAATTCGGACATTGACCTTGTGATCCTTGGCAGGTCTTGGTAGAAAGTGCCAATGATTTTTCAAAAAACTGGACAATGCAATAAACCCTAGGAAGTTGTTGATTTGGGTTCAGCATCTGTTGTGATGACTAACCACGACCACCGCATTTAAGTGGATTTAGCTTTTAAGTACTTCACATACCACTGCCTCCAATAGGGGCGATTGAGTTGGGACGCTTTTCAGATGTTCTATTGCCAGTTTTCGTTTTGTAATATGTTTACATTTATGTATTTGTACATTTTGTAAATATGACAACATTGTGATGTAAATATTAGGGTTGATGTAATTAGTTAACTTAAGAGTGAAAGTTTGTTTTGCATATGATTTTCCTCATTCTAAAATAATATAGATGAATAAATTTTTGACAAAGAAATTATGTTCCCAAGAGAGTACATGGCACTCGTCTTGTCAGAAAACTGAGTAATTTATCCCAGCCTTATGACCAACTGTTTTTGTACACATGTGTCCTTACCCAGGTCAGGTAGGGTTATCTTTGGGTAAACCTCTTTATTTTTGCATACACACAATAATATCTGCAGCAGGTGTCTTAACCATGTAAGATAATTTTAAATGTAGCCTCTTTGTGACTAACTACGTAATCTAGACCCAACTAAGTAATCTAGAACACAGTCAAGTGTCCTTGTTGTCAATTTCTTTGCAGATTTAAAAACAATATAGTTGTACAGGATGTATAAACAAACTGCCAGACTCTACTTTTCAAGCTCCACCCTCTGTGACTCCACACCCTTTCCTGTGCCACACCTTAACATCCAATTTATGGGCTCCCAGAGTAATTTATTTTCAATTCGGGCACTGCCTACAGCAGACTCTTTTCACATCGCGTGGTACAAGGCCAACCCATAATTGGAAATACCCAAACCAACTAAAAGACAAACCACTTCAGCAGTTCATCTCCACATTTAAAATCTGGTAGCTTCCACTTCCTGGCACAATCCAGGAAAGACCTCGAGTCAACAGCCTATAGACTTCTTAGAGCCCAATGTACGAATATTTGGAATTGTGATTTTCAAACTGCGATTCCATGTGAATTGCAATTAGGAAATCAAAATTCCAAATGTAAGAAACCACATTGGGTTTCTTTTGCGATTACCAGTGGGTAGCAAATAGACCTACCTCGTTAATATTAATGAGGCAGGTCGCAATTTGCAACCCACCAGGAATCCGAAAAATCACAGGGATTGTGGCCTGCTGGGGTCAGCAAACCACCATGTCTGTGATTGCTTCTAAATGGAGCAATCTTTTTTTTTTAATGAAGCCCGTTTTTTATGGGCAAGCACAAAGTGCTCCGTCCATTCTGTAATCTCTCTTTGGGCTTGAAACCACGCCCATGCCACGTCAGTCACTTACATTGGTTCATGGGCTTGCCTTTTAAAATCCACTTTATTTAATTTGTGAAAGGCATGCATACGTCATGCCTTTTCCGGTGTTTAGCCCACCTAAACAGAACCGCTAAAGTACCAAAAACATACGAGTCTCGATGTTTTCAGCCTGTAGTCCGGACTACTTTATCTGTTTATTTTCCACACAGCGCAATTGCGCTGCATTTTACATAGCGCGATCGCGCTGCGTGTTTTTTTGCTTTAGAATAGCTCTAACTCGAACAAATGCGAGACCCGTTGCATTGCAAATGCTTGTTTTTTAAGGAAAACAGGCTGCGTTTAAAAAGAAAAAAATGGGACCAGTGCCTGCTCCTAAAAAATGTTTTCACATGCATTCACAAAAGGGGACCTCTTCCCCTTTGAGAATGGGTTAACACCGAATTAGATATTGGTGCTAACTGCAATTGTTTTGCGACCGCATTCACAAAACAATCTTACATACCATTCAGATTCGATGTTAGGAAGGGGCGCCCTGAACATGCCCCTTCCTAATACTGAATTGCAAAACCCAAAATATGATTTGGTAACAAGTTACTGAATTGCAATTTGCGTTTTGGACATCCCAAAAAGCATTTTTTTTGTCGCAAACGGGCCAACTCTGCGAATCAGCCCGTTTGTGACTAGAAAAATGCTTTGTACAAGTTGCTCTTAATGTACTACAGTACCAGTCTTGGCTTCAACATTGCACCCACAACCCACTCATCTATCCTTCCCAACACAAATGGCCATGAATTTGCTGTCATTTTGTATATTTACCAAACTAGCTATAATTGTACTATCTAGATGTGAAAATGCATGTGGTTTTCCAGCAATTGGTTTGAGATATTGTTTAACACTGACCATAGCTAAACGTTGAAAAGTTGTGTGAAAGTCAACAAATTGTCATCCACCCTTGCAAAATACTGTTACAAAGTAACTTACGATGCACCTTTCTCAAGTCCTTGCAGCACTCCAACGGCCCTCTCCTGACTGATAAAAGCACACATTCGATGAATGAATGAATTCATGAATCAGTCAGTAGTTTGGATACCCTGGTTATACCCCGGTCAATGCATATTAGTTCAATGCAGCAGAGTAACTGTCAGTGAGCTATCTAGTTCACAACATAGTTTTTACTCGGAGAGCAAATGTTTAAATCTACCATTCTTCTCTGAGGGACCTTGCAGTCCAGCCCAGACATAATATAATAATAAACCATTAAATTGAATCATAGAAAATCAAAAGAGCGCCTTTTGTAACACCTCTGGGGAAAACTCCTCAGGCCATTTGTAGTAAAAGTATGGTGAGTGCAATATTTATCACTCCTGGTAAAATCTGCCTCCTCTGAGTCTCAATTTATCGGATGTGATTAATACCACCGAATTGAAATCATGTCCCATTATTTTCCAGGCCAGGTGAAATGTAAATGACACTGGTGTAATTCACGTTATGTTGTGATTTTTGCTTCACTCTTGTTATGAGAAATTCCCGAAATCACACCGTTATGCCAAGTCGCATAATTATGCAGCGTTCACAGTGAAAGTTTACTGCAGGTGTGCGTGTGTAACGCAAACAGCTGGAAGGCATGCGGCTGTAGCTTGGTAATACTTGTGTTCCTTCGTGTTTTTTTAACACGAAAATCATCATGCGAGGAGGCATTTTGCATTAAAATATAAAACTAAATGATGGTATTGCATATTGCGTATTTATGCATAATTGCATGGAATTTCCATGAAAATCCACATAATTAACTGAAAGCAAATTACGGAATTTCTCACACCAATAATATTTACCAGACATTTTTCTCAATAAATTTCAGGTTTGCCCTGCCGAAATGGATCCAGAGGGATGCGATCTACTGTCAGGGTTAACAGGATTAACCACAGATAATGCAATTTAACAGCCAACTAACAATGATGGCCGTAGACTTCTAAACAAATGCGTCATTTTCCATGCTGTGTGATGGCAATGTTGACATGCTGCGCACCACCCTCCCCCATGCTGAGACTTTTAAAATGTTTCCGTGGGAGATGGCTACGCTGTATATTTGCTCCTCCCCCCGCCCCAGCATAATTTGATGAGGGCTCCCTGAGCCTTCTATACCCCTTTAGCTGACTTGGGTCACCCACTCGGGAGTCGGGCTCTCCTGCGCCGTAGGTGCTACACGGCCCTAGGTTAATCTACGCCCCTACATCAAGCCCTTCCCATGTCTACTCTTGACAGACGCGACCAGCCTTGCCTTGGCACTCACGCGCCTTCCACCAGTGTTCTCTCTGTCTGTCGTTTTCTTTGTTTTTTACGTACTTCTCTCCAACACAGATAATAATGCCGAGGATGGGCGGCTTTGTTCAGAGCTGACGAAGCAAAATGAATAAGAGGTTTCTGAGGAAAATAAACAGTCTAATCACTGCGACAGTTAATCAGTTGGGACCAACTCACATATGCGCTTCGCGATAAGGCCCATGGCAGATAAAACACATATTTGTCTAAGGATTCCGTCCCGGAAAACTACCGACGCGAAAACAAAACGCCCTAGTCCCGCTCTCTGACCCCAGCGAGGAGCCCGACTGGCTGGAAAGACAATGGAATTTACCCAAGAGTTAATGACGCCCAATCAGCTGGGGCCTTTGATTAATCTGGATTCAGGCCCGAGAAAAAGCCAGAGGTCTTCGGTACACCTAAGGTTAACCCAGTATTCGTGTTGGGTCCTAGGTTTAATTTGATTTAATTGGACACATTGAGTTATTGGTTGTGAATTAACCGCATGGGTGCTGCCACGCACAGCTGAATGTAAGATTTCACCTATTGGTTCTATGCACCTGCATACCCATCCCCAGAATTGTATTGTAGCGTTTGTACTTATGTATTTTGCATTTTTATTCAGTGCGAACATTACCCAAAGGTTCCAGATCGCTTAACATTAGATATATGTTATTACGTGGATTGTTACAGAGGTGCATGTGATTCGTACCTCCCATAAGGCCCAAAAGCGATTTGTGGGTGGAGAAGTAAATAGCTCCTATTGAATTTGATGCACATGGCTAGAGAGCCATTGGTAAGCCGTGCATCATTGAAATTAAGGGGCATATTTATACTCCGTTTGCGCCGGATTTGCGTAGTTTTTTTTTACGCAAATTCGACGCAAAACTAACTCCATATTTATACTCTGGCGTTAGACGCGTCTTGCGCCAAAGTCCATGGAGTTTGCGTCACTTTTTAGCGTGGACACCTACTTTGCGTTAATGATATGCAAGGTAGGCGTTCCCGTCTAAAAAATAGACTCTGAGGCATGTGCGCCGTATTTACACTCCCGGGCAAAAATCACGCCCGGGAGTGGGCGGGTCAAAAAAATTACGTCCAGCCGCTTTTGCGTCGTTTTTTAGCGCCTGGTCAGGGCAGGCGTTGAGGGACCTGTGGGCTCGGAAGGAGCCCAGAGGTGCCCTCCCATGCCCCCAGGGACCCCCCCTGTCACCCTTGCCCACCCCAGGAGGACACCTAAGGATGGAGGGACCCATCCCAGGGAACATAAGGTAAGTTCAGGTAAGTAATTTTTTTTTTTTTTGTGGCATAGGGGGGCCTGATTTGTGCCCCCCTACATGCCACTATGCCCAATGACCATGCCCAGGGGACAGAAGTCCCCTGGGCATGGCCATTGGGCAAGGGGGCATGACTCCTGTCTTTGCTAAGACAGGAGTCATTTCAATGGGGGTTGGGAGTTTAAAAAAATGGCGCAAATCGGGTTGAGGCGAAAATTTTGCCTCAGCCTGACTTGCCCCATTTTTTGGCGCCCAAGCTCCATATTCCCCTACGCCGGCGCTGCCTGGTGTACGTCATTTTTTTTCACGCACACCAGGCAGCTCCGCCGGCTAACGCCGGCTAACGTCATTGAATAAATACGGTGCCCGCATGGCGCTTCAGAATGGCGTTAGCCAGCGTTAGATTTTTTGACGCACAACTGCGTTGGCGCAGTTGTGCGTCAAAAAGTATAAATATGGCCCTAAAAGTCTAGTGTTGTGCGTGAGTTTTGGCCGCGTGCTCAAATCCTGTCCCAGCAGCGCTTGAAATGGAAAAATAAAAGTGCAGGACCTCTGTTGCAGAGTACCTGCTTGTTTCTGAGAAGTGCCAGTACTCTCCAATTAAAAGTATTACGTTTTTCTTGAGAGGTGAAGGTACTCTCCCTCTCCAAATAAAAAAGTGCCGGTACTCCGTACCGGACAGTACCGGCCCATTTAAAGCACTGTGTCCCAGGTATTGGTAGGAGTACTTGCACATTTGTAAGTGCCAATGGAACTTTGAGATACCAGGTTTAAGAAGTCCATAGATGCATGCTGGAGTGACATATGGATGATTGGGGAACAGAGAGAGGTTTTCGAGGGTAAATACAATAGTACGAGCTGAAAATAAAATACACCACGTTACAAGCGGGCCGGTAATCCATCCCCCAAAACTACTGATACCGCAAATACAGGTAATTCCAAATCAGAGGGAATTATCTCCAATTGTACATCAGGCAGTTGTACACTACCAAAATGCTTCAATTTGATTTGCTCCCAGCTGGTTGCTATCTACCCAGGATATTCTAAGCTTGTACCTGAGATGAGCCTCCTCACAGTATCAATCCATATCTCACTGCTCCTTCTTTCCATAGCAGCTGCTTGTGAACATCACAGAGTTCTAATAAAGAACTAGAATGCTCACTTAGGTCACAGAATGCTCTTGTGCTGAGAAACATGATGGTGGTTAAAACAGATCTAGAATCATTCACTTTTATGTGTAGAAGGCTTTATTTGTACATGAAATTGTTTCTTATCTCTGCTGCTACAACTTCCTTATGTAAAGGTGTTTCTGAATATATTCCTTTCTGTGCATTTGTTTAATATGTTAATGACATAGGTGCTGGAACTAGAGGTGTGGGAGGTGCAGCAGCACCATGAGATATGTGAGGAGGTAAGATGAACAATCAGCCATCCAAAGGTTCTGAAGTGTGTTTTTTGTATTGCACTTGCTGCTTCTTGAAATACACAGGGTCCAGTGAAAGCCAACTTCACAAAATAAGTTGCTGCTAATACCTTTGCTAGCGCGCCCGGTCCTTAGTAAGTAAACTTACAAGGAGACGCGTATAGGTCGATGAATCTTTTGAATCGCATGGAGTATCCTAATCATGCAGTGATAACTAAATCAATAATCAACATCAATAAACAAGATAACCATTTTGTATAACCACAATTGAAACCATACTAATCAGAAATAACCACTACTCTTGGAAAGGGTTAACAAGTTTTATTCCCTATTGCTTACAATTCTAATCATCTGTTAGTTAAATCTTCATTGAAAATCAATTCTTTATTAATTCATCAGTTATAAGACATTATTTCTCACGGGAAATATACGCAGCAAAGCAACACCATAAGCTATGAATATCAGCATTAATAATGTAATTCTGCAATTAAGTTCATCAGTCATTTGTCACCGTCAACGTCACCCCAACAACCTACCCAACCAAGATTAGCATTAGAATGGGGTCTTCATGCTAAAACAATTTAGAGAAAACATTAATTTGGAAAAAATCTACCTAAGTGTGAATCTCTGTAAAACAGTGCAGAAGGTACCTAGAAGAAAAGGCACAAAATCGTGAGTTACATTTTCATAGCTTCCTATCCAGGATGGATCAGC
Organism: Pleurodeles waltl; assembly: GCF_031143425.1. Lineage (NCBI taxonomy): Eukaryota > Metazoa > Chordata > Amphibia > Caudata > Salamandridae > Pleurodeles > Pleurodeles waltl. The sequence goes on from NC_090445.1 coordinate 1,068,907,759, forward strand.
AGCAAGTCAGTCTTCATCTTCAGGTCATCAATAGTCAGCTACAGATCAGGCTCATAGAGTATGAGCCCAATATTAGCACCTCGGACAGCGTCTCCTGACGTCATCAACTTTCTCCTCACAGTTCTGATTCCTCACCCTTTGTCATGACTTTTATTAGGGTCTCCCAGTCCATCCCACTAATTGCTAATTGGTCAATCAGTCGGAAGATATGACTCTAACCTATAGTTTTTATTTACCAAATCATATTCTTATATTTCACAAAACGCTGATTAGTTCTTCTTGCAATGAGGACATCATCCGGCTCTTCAGGTATCAAAATTGTTGCACATGGTTCTCTAGTCAGTGCTTCCATTATTCAAGTCCTGGGAAAGTACATTTAGCCTACACTACACATAATTGTTTCAACTTGTCTTCACCATCTCCTGTCTGTCGGTACATTGCAGAATGTTCTAGCTAAGCGACTTGAACTCTGAGCGGTTCAAGGTCTCTGTCTCCAGTTACCAGTCCTTTGCAAGGCGTTTGAATTTTCCGTGTTCAGAGCGAGCAAGGCCCAGTGAAACATGGCCTCTGGTACAGCTAACTTAAAACTATTGAATTAATACAAAACATAGGTTATACATTTCATTATGACATATTAGTGCATTTTTCTCATATTTTTTCATTATTTCACATATTTTAGTGACTTTTGTACGTATGGTGATCACTCCCTGAGAACACATTTTCTAAACATGCACATTATTTTCTATTATTAATTTCTGTATGCATCTTTCTCATTAGCATACACACATATAAATCATTAATAATTTCTTAATTAACATATCTGCTCCAACACTTTCGATATGGAAATCTTTATTTACCTTTCATTCCTCTAAATGCAAAGTGAGCACATGTTAAAACTGAAACACAGAGACGGTCTTCCTGTGGTCCATGAAAATGTGTGAAATGATGAGGCTGCAGTATTGAAATTTATTTATGAGGCATGTAAATACCTACATGTGCTATATCACAATATTTCAACAGCTGAGTACATACAAATGGGGTACAATTGGGCAAGGGTCGCTCCCCAAGGGTGGCATTTTTTTATAAGGACATTTCTGCCCCCCATTGCAGTTAGATCTGCCTATTTTAATTAGGCCGATCTGCTCAAAAGGGGCAGATGCCACTAGGCTCCATGGATCTTAGTTTTTAAAAAATATTTTACAGATGGGAAGCAACCCCTTAGGCAAGTGTCACTCCCCTAGGGGTCAATTTTATTTTAGGCCATTTCTGCCCACCTTGGGGGCAGATCAGCCTATTTTTATTAGGCCAATCTGTCCCCAAGGGGGGCAGAAACCACTAGAGATCAGGGATTTTTTTTGTGCCAATTTCACACAAGGGGAGCGACCCCTTAGGCAAGGTTTGCTCCCCTGGGGGAAAATTATATTTTAGATCATTTCTGCCCCCCTTTTGGGAAGATCGGCCTACTTTTATTAGGCCAATCTGCCGCCAAGGGGGGCAGAAACCACTAGACACCAGGGATTTATTTTTAAATTAATATGTACAGATGGTGAGCGAACCCTTAGGCAAGGGTCACTCCCCTGGGGGCAATTTTATTTTAGGCTATTTCTGCCCCCTTGGGGGCAGATCAGCCTAATTCTATTAGGCCAATATGCCCCCAAGGGGGGCAGAAACCACTTAGGCACCAGGGATTGGTGTGATGTGTGTGTTTTGTTTGAGGGGGCAGCCTCTTGGGCAAGGGTCACTCCTCATGGGGGCACATTACTGTTAGCCATTTCTGCTCCTCTTGGGGGCAGATCAGCCTACTTTCGAAAGGCCCGTCTGCCCCGATGTGGGGCAGAAAGCCCACTAGAAACCAGGGAAATACATTTTTTTTCAGAAAAAGAGGATGGGGACATGACCATACCCCCACCCCAAATAAATGGGGACAACGTTGTTCTGCCCACCGGTGGGCAGATGGGGCAATTACCCCCGATCCACTCCCTGGGGTTTGGGGGGCAGAAAGTCTTCTAGATGCCAGGGAATTAAAAACAAAATAGTGGGGTGGTGGCTACCAACCAGTAGGGCCATGGTTAATGCCCCACCCCAACCAAAGGGCGTAACAGTCTTTTCGCTCCCCCGCACACTAAAAGATCTTATCCCAGTGGCAAGCAAGAGGACATTTGATTATTTTGGGTTTTGATTTTACATTTGAGCCATGAGAGCTTGGCTAACTCTCATAATCATCCCACTTGGAATGGTGAGGGCTGCACTTTTTGGACTTTGGGATGTTGCCATCTAGAAGAATCTACAACAGCTAGACACATCTGAAAACAAAACATCTGGGTGAGTCCAGGGTGGTGTGCTTCACATGCACATGCACCATTTTCTTACCCACAATGCCCTGCAAACCTCCAACTTTGCTTGAAATCACACATTTTCCCCACATTTTTGTGATGGAACCGTCCGGAATCTGTAGGAGTCCACAAAATTCCTACCACCCAGCATTGTCGCATCTATACCAATAAAAAGTTTGCCCCACTTGTCAGCCTACATTTTTTTTTCTCCAAACTGCCCTTTTGGACCCACTTTGGTTCCCCCTCAATTTTAACATGTTTTTGGCTCTTCCCTGTCACAGGCACTTGGCCTACCTACACAAGTGAGGTACCATTTCTATCAGGAGACTTGGGGAACACAGAATAGAAGAACAAGTGTTATTGCCCCTTGTCTTTCTCTACATTTTATCCTTCCAAATGTAAGACAGTGTGTAAAAAAATAAGTCTGTTTGAGAAATGCCCTGTCATTCACATGATAGTAGGGGTACCCCAGAATTCACAGATGTGCAAATAACCACTGCTTCTCAACATCTTATCTTGTGCCCATTTTGGAAACACAACGGTTTCCTTGATACCTATTTTTCACTCTTTATATTTCACCAAATGAATTGCTCTATACCGGGAATACAATGAAAACCCATTGTAAGGTGCAGCTCCTTTATTGGCTCTGGGTACCTAGGGTTCTTGATGAACCTACAAGCCCTATTTATCCCCACAACCAGAAGAGTCCAGTAGACGTAACAGTATATTGCTTTCAAAAATTTGCCATAGCTGGAAAAAGGCATAGAAGAAAACGTGGACAGAAATGGCTGTTCTTTTCACCTAAAGTTCAATATTTTTTATTTTAGTTGTTACTTTCTGTAGGAAAACTTGGAAGGATCTACACAAATGACCCCTTGCTGAATTCAGAATTTTTTCTACTTTTCAGAAATGTTTAGCTGTCCGGGATCCAGCATTGGTTTCACACCCTTTTCTGTCACTAACTGGAATGAGGCTGAAAGCACAAACAGTAGTAAAAATGTGGTATGTCCTAGGAAAATGCCAAAATTGTGTTGAAAAATGTGGTTTTCTGATTCAAGTCTGCCTGTTCCTAATAGCTGAGAAAATGGAGACTTTAGCACTGCAAACCCTTTGTTGATGCCATTTTCAGGGGAAAAAAACACATCTTTCTTCTGCAGCCTATTTTCCCCATTAAAAAAAAAAAAAAAAAAGTGGCTGTATTTTGGCTAATTTCTTGGTCTCCTCCACAGGAACCCACAAACTATGGGTACCTCTAGAATCCCTAGGATAAAAGAACACAAATTTGGCATGGGTAGCTTATGTGGACAAAAAGGTATGAGGCCTAAGGGTGAACTACCCCAAATAGCCAAAAGAAGGCTTGGCACAGGAGGGGGAACAGGCCTGGCAGTGAAGGGGTTGAATGAGCTGAGTGCTGTCTCGTAGCATACAGGGGCCAACCAGCATCCCCAGAATGCGCAATGTCTGCAAAGCAGACTGTGCACATTCCGATTGTGTTGGGCAAGGGAACCACTGCACTGCTTGTGCCATGGGTAGTGCAGCCCCCCCCCCACCCCCCAATAGCCCCTGGCACTTGCTCTTTTCCAGCCTTTTCATGGTGGGGAAACCGCCATAAAAAGGCTGGCAGAAAACAAGGAGGTAATCAGACAGGCGGTGCTGAGTTCAGCTCCACCCTGGCTGATTACCACCAAGACCGCCTTCAGCCCGTCAGGATCTTGGATCCTGGCAGAGACGGCGGTCTAATGGCGGGTCCAACCTCGTAATGTGGTGGTCAGATCACCATGGCGGTCTGATGCCACTGCAAGTCTGGCTGTCTTGTGGCCAATGTTTCTTAATACTTCAGTTAAGTCAAGACACATTAATTTAACCTGCATGACAAAACACTTGTTAAACTTTTAAAATATACTTGATTGTCATTTAAATAAGAAATGTCAAATCCCCCAAATCTTTGGATTTTGTAGGAGAATATGCCAGCCTCCTGGATTATTGGCATACACACAATTTATCTTACAGACTGGCACTTATTTAGAGCAGGGCAAACAAAAATATGTACAAAAAATGCAAATTAAGCAGCTCTTACTCATGGACGTTATTTAGGGGTCTGGCTTGCCCCATGCGACCCCGGGCACTGCATTTTGCGACCCCTGGCCTCATATGGCATCAGATGTGGCAAAATCAGTGGCAGGAATACAAGGGCAGCTCGTCCTTATGGACGTCAGTTGCTGCTCCCCTTTCCCCGTTGTCTGACAACTGTTTATCACAGTAATAGTGAAGAATATATTATTATTCACTATTACAGTAATAATGGAATACAGTTAGCTGGCATATGTCTCTCCCTAGCAGTTAATGTGAGTAAGCATTACTTTTAAATATATGTTGTGTGCATGCTTGCGGGTGCGAGTGTTTTTAAGTGAGAGAGAGTTTGTTTAAGTGAGAGAGATGGTGTGTATTTGTGAATGTGTGTGCAAAGCATGCATGGGTGTGAGAATGAAAGAAAAGATTTAATCATGTATGATGTCACTTCCGCTACCCCAGGCATTTTGGTGAATTGACGTTCGTGCTCTTACTGTTTATATGTGGTATTGCACTTTATGCCTCACAAGGGGTATGGAAAGTGTTTTAAATACCCATAACATTAGAATAGCAGTAAGCTAGCTTTCGAGATGGAGTTTGACATGATGTATTAAAACTGTATCAGAGCAAGCAAAACAGATGTCACATTACCACCAGCAAAACAATGGGGAAGCACATACCAAGATATAAATGTGGAAAATCACTAAATAACAGTGTTAGCGCATATGTGCTGCATTTTTATCCAGGCATAATAAATCAGGGTCTTATTGTCCAGAGGAAATCTTATATCCACCATCAGGCTTTAGTGAACAATTTAGTTACCAATCATATTAAATCAACATATATTATAACTTCAAATACACAAAGTCCTATACACAGTTACATTAACAAATGAATTAATAAACAAACGTCACAAATTGCTAGGGGCGAGGCTTTGAAAGTTGGTAAGTGTCAGCCGGGGTTAAGTTCATCGTCCAACATCAGGAGTTTGCACCAATCTTTATACTTATCTTCACATGTTCACTGACTAGGGTTTAGTTAAGGCAGTTGGGCGAGGGTGCTGCTCAGCATGTGGGATTCTAAGGATCTGACTGACAAGGAGTTTGTGTTTCCCTGTGTTTGAGATAGGGTTGTCTGGTCTCTTCATATCACTAGGACACTGTTATTCCCAGCCTGGGTTTTATTTAACAAATTTGCGCATTCTGTGAGTCGCACTTCTTTTTGGTTTCCAAAGTATCCATTGATTGGGATCGTGGGATCCTGTCAACTATTAAAAAGGTAGCACCCCAAATAACTGTTAAAAGGTATAGAAGTAGGCCTTCAGCACCGTAGTTCTCTTTGCAGCTCAGGGAACTAACACAAAAATGTAGAAGACAAACAAATTAGGAGGAAAGACTATTCCGAAGATGAAAAAGTGAAATACAAGTAACTCCTTCATTAGTACATAAATCAGATAGTTAAGGATAAGACCAAATATTTCGCAGATAAGATTTTATTAGCAAGAAATTCCTCAAAATAACTTTTTTAAAACAGTACAAATCCTGTCCTCTCCTTCAGCTAGCTGTAGGGCTCCTCCTAGTCAGGATTTTTGTGACAAGCTAGCTGATTTAAAAATAAAAATAAAGTGAAGGACATTTATGATAAAGCAAATACCATAGGTAAGAAGTATACCTGGAGCTCAGATACTGTCACAGCTTGGTTGGGTGATGCTCTTACTGAGTTTCTTTCCTTCACAGAAGTTAAAGTTAAATATCCAACCTATTATTACCGATAACATAAGGGTTCAGCCATGTGCGTCCCAGTCGGCAAAGAAAGTACTTTCTTTGCCGACCGGGACGGACATGGCTGATCCCTTACTTTATGGGTAATATTAGGTTGGACATTTAATTCCAATAATATGGAAAGACAATCAATTCAAATCCCATGCAAATATAAGCCCTGAAGAAGTCCTTTTGTGTAGGACGAAACGCTTTGGCTGATTGTTCGTTTGTTCAAGAAAAAGCAATAATCAAAAATGAAGATTTTTAAAAGACAACGTTGTGTTACTGGACTTTACTGACTTTGCGCAGTGGTGCACTATCCATATCTTTTTGCATGTAATCCTTTCAGGATTGCCCCTGTGGTGGCAGGTGCCGTGATTTGTGCACAGGTATAGCCATAGATATTGGGCGACAATATAGTTCACAGAGTTTTAATATTTATGGTAGTCCAAGACAGGTGCATTTGTAAGGTTTAACCCGCCACCAATTCAGTAGCAGAAGTTAAAGTTATGGAGATGGTTGCTCAAACTAAATCTGGAGCACCTTTGGATCCTATTCAACCATATATTGTTCATAAAATTGCAGGAACAATTGCTCCTCCCTTGACATTGCTACTTAACTCTCTAATGGAATCTGGTAATTTCCCTAAGGATTGGAAGAAGGTGTCCATTTTGCCACTATTGAAAAAACCTACTTTAGATCTTGTGGTGGCAAAGAACTATCGACCTATATCGCCTGCCTTTCCCAGTGATGATTCTGTGAAATTATGAATAGCTTACTCTCCAAGTACCTGAAAGATAATGATATTTGGATTCAGCTCAATTTGGGTTTAGGCCCAACCATAGTACTGAGTCAGTTTTGGGAGTGGCAATTGATGAACTGAGAAATACTCTTGATAGAGGCGGAAAGGCTGCAATGATACTTTTAGATTTATCGGCAGCTTTCAATACAGTCAACCATGAGATCTTACTGAATTCTATGAAGGGTGTTGGGATTGGAGGCGTGGCTCTGAAACTTTTGGATCTTTCGGACAGAAAGCAATCAGTTGCCTTCCAAGCCATTTTGCCCCCTTGGGGTGTTCCTCAGGGCATTTAGTTGAGCCCTACACTTTTTAACATTTATATGGCGCTCTTGACTGTACTGATTCGCTCATTTGGCTTTACACCAGTAGCTTATGCTGATGACACACAACTTCTTGTGTCAATCAGTTATGACATTGATGAAATGGCACATTGTTTCAAGAACTGTTTAATTGTTATACTAGACTGAATGAATAGCAACGGTCTATTGCTGAGTTCTGATAAAACAGAGGTCCTGTTGTTCGGCAAAGATACATCATTTTGGGATCATTCGTGGTATCCACAAACACTTGGCCTGATTCCATCTCCAGTACCTTCAGTAAGAAATCGACATAGTTGTTGATGCCAGTCTGTCTTTTTATGCAGAAGCCAACAAATTGTCTTCCTCCTGTTATTATTTGCTCTGTGTCCTCAAAAAGGTTCTGCCTTTAATTCCGTATGATTTGCAAAAATCAGTTGTTACCGCCTTGATTTTATCAAGGTTGGACTATTGTAATGCCCTATATCTGGGCATTCAGCAGCGCTCTTTCAATGAACTGTAGAGTGTACAAAATACAGCAGCATGACTCTTGAAGAAAATTGCAAAGTTTGTATCAGTAGCTGATGCACTTCAGGAACTGCATTGGCTTCCTGTAAGAAAAAGAGTTGTGTTCAAAGCTCTATGTCTAATAAATAAATCCCTATAAGGCAAAAGTCCGGCCTATTTTGTAAAAGACTGTATTTAGTGTATCCTAAGAATCTCTCTCCACTCGGCATCTTCCAGGTCTGTTAATGCCGTGAGATTTAGAAGAAGCTGCTGGAGAGGCAAAGGCTTTTTTCATATCTCATCTCTAATCTGGAATAAACTACCCCTTCAATTAAAAACTCATTTCTGTTTTAGAAAGCTTCTTAAAACATAGTTGTTTTCCTATTCTTAAATCTTCTGTTGGATCTAGCAGTCAGCTCAGTTTTTTTGTATCCTCTTTCTTGTGTCTGCAGTTGTAGCACCAAGACTGCTTGGTATTTGCGCTCTTTGTCAGAAATATCAATATCAACATGGTGCAATCAGGCAACCCCTGTTACAGAGAATAGCATGATATAGGCCACAAAACTAATTATTTGTCTGGCCTCCGCACAGTAATGTGCACGCTTGGTCCTTCCCCACTGTTCCAAGAAGCTCTATTCTGTTGGATGGTATTGAGGGATTTTATTTCACTCCAGCACCAGTATGGCACGTTGCTTCTGCTGGACACACATGCTACTGCTGCATAATGTATCTGACTCATTGCGTCTTCTTGTGGGTTATTATTTTACGCAAACACCGCATTCTTGGTGACCTTACTTTTCCAGGCACAGTTCTTTGGATGGTCATGACCTATGATGTGGCTCAATGTTTCAAACAAGTCAATGTAAAAAAATTACACAAACCAGGCACAAAATATTTCTCCTTTTGCGGCACTGTTGGGAAACATATTTGTAAAATATTCAATGTGTTCTTGAGGTCTCTATCAGATGTGTCTTTTCTCAGGTTTTGGAAGAATATCTGCACAGACTGAAGAGGGAAGGATCGCCATGACAGAGAACTATTGAGCCACTGCCAGCTGAATTACAAATTTTTCACATATTTTGAGGCAGTAGCAGAAAGAAAACAAGCATTTGCAATGCAATGGGTCTTGCATTTGCTTGAGTTAGAGCTATTAGCGATGTAAATTCCTAACTGGACTTTTCTTGCCACATAAATTTAAAATGAAAAGTAAAACAGTAGACATAAGTAAGCCAATTCAAAGCGCCATGGCCGCCATGAGCATGAGCGCGAAGGAGAGGCACAAATGGAAAAAGTAGTTTGCTCACAGTCAAACGTATCGGCAAACATGCAATTGTTCATGTAACAGGGTGGATGGCCAAGGCGGTAACAAAACTGCCCCAGGGAGGGACAAACATAAAACATTTACCAATGATAACAAAGGATTTCTGAAAGGCAAGCCCATGAACGAGTGATAGTGATAAGTGTGTGGTGGAAGTGGTTAAAAGCCCACAGATAGAGTACAACATGTCGGAGCACTTGCAAGCTCAACCTAAAAAAGAGGAGAGATGGAGTGAGACAAACACCTCTGAGACACATTCTAGTTGTTCCAAACTATTCCATGAGAGGCCACCCTGACCCCAAGAGACAAAGAACGGCAACCAGCAGCCAGGTTGAAACCTTTTCACATATTTGTGTGGACCAATGACCGGTATAAGTTGGGATAAAACCAGTTCACTTGGAAGTAGAAGGCCCCTCAGCACAGTGCCATTTATGTTAAGATGCCACAGTTTCCCAGGACTGCCATAAATACATACTAATGTAGATTATGAGAAATGATCAAGGCCTTGCTCTGCCCCAATCAAAACTGAGTATGAGAGCAACGGTCACTTCATTTTTCTGTTGATTTCATTGCACTAACAGGTCATTTTGCTGAAGAATGTGCTCTCATAAATAGCAGTTTTACTATAGCAGGTTTTTAGCAATATATAGTATAAAAAAAGCTTCACCAAGATACACCACTTTTCCAGATTCTCTTGATGCTACGTTAGACATATTGGTACACTCTGTCTTTAAGCAGCACTTCGAATGCTGTCAACCTTATCAATTTAGTGAAGCGATGCTGATGGCTAGCACCGCACTCTTGGAAGTGTTCCAGCACCACTGGTTTATTGTGCTCCCAGTCTGTCAACATTGTACATTCGGTACATGCAAACAAAAGGTACCCTGGAAACAACAATGAAACCTTATGTTGTGTAATCCGAATGATATTCTATCTGTGGTGTTTATGAATAGTCAAAAGTTGTCAAGTGCTGAAATCCTTCATATTTAGGACGACAGGTCTTCACCCATCCTTGGGTAGCATGCCTCATCTTTGAGTCGCTCCTCACACTGGTCAAAGGTGTTAAACAGGTGTCGGCTACAACCATGCATAGGGGAGCTCTTCTGACCCTATTTCGATCAGATTTCTTTGATAGGAACAGAAGTGGAACAGAATAAAAGAGGTAAAAGTACCTACAATCTGATAAATGTTTTATTCATGTCACTAGTGACTAAGATTAAGAACAAAAATGCAATGGAATATTTCAACCCTGTTAGGTGATTGACATGCTTCAGCCATCATACCAGTTCACCTTGGCAAGATTTCTGCAGATCCATCAAATAGGGGCCAAAAAAGGAGGGATATCACAAGTGCCATTTTCCATTTTAATTCTGATAGGATTCTTTACTCTTCGATACAGAAAAAAACCTGCTGAATGGAGTTACACCAAACGTTGCATTATGGTAGACATTTACTCAAGGTTTGTGCTTTTATTGATTTGGTGTAAATCTGTTAGATAGTTTTTGAGGAATTAGACTTTAAAAAGGTAAACGGGTTGGCTATGAAGAGGTTACATTTTAGATTTGTGACTCCAATTAAAAAATAAAGGCATCCCATTGAACTAGGGAGTTTTTCCTCCCACTGTGCTTTGCAGTTTCTCAAGTTCAGGTTTGGTTTCACAAATCTGCACTATTCAAAATGGCTGGCAATCTCAGAAACATTTCTGTTGCTTCCGCCGCCATTACCTCATTACCCAACAGTGAGCAATGTGCTGGGAGAAATGGAAAATAAGAATAAAAAGGACATAAGGAGGCTGAGTTTATGCAATGACCATTCATAGAGTTGGCAACGTGCGGCAAGACAGGTGCTTTAGCAAAGTACACATTTGTAACATGCTCTGGAGAAATCTGATAGAGGCAAAGATACCCACCAACCTCTCCCACCACGGTCTCTAGTGTGTCCTTCAAGCTCCTTATGGAGATGCCCGTATCCAGTTCCTATTATTTTGTGTCAAGGACAAGGGTAGTTGTCCCCATATTGTAGTCCTAAAAAAGGAATCATTAAAGACCCTCCTGGGATTTGCAGAACAGATCCCAGGATCGTTTGTTTTCCGGTGCACGTGACAAGGTCAGACGGACTGCTTGAGAGCACTTTTACAGTGGTATTTCCACAAAGAGCATTGTAAAATTAAATCTACTTAGGTCTTTCTGCCAGGAAAGGTCTACTGCACTGAAAAGGGTACCGGTTATTAAAAGAAGTAATCTAGCGAAAACCTCCAGAACACTGACAGGCCCAAGATCGCCAAGAAGCCAAGGTCATACATCTGTACTTGCTCTCACTCCAAGTACCTTTACAACAAAATCACGGCCGGAGCACAGTAAGAATGAAGTTCACAATTAGGTCTGGCTAAGAGAGTCCTCAGCCATTGACTTGTCTCTCTACGATTATGTCATGGAGCAGAAGAGAGGGTAGATTTGGCACCTAAAAATCCCTTGTCAGAGATTAGACATGAAGCTTTCCGTGATCATGGTCTGTACCACAAATAAACTGACTTTGTGCCCACATCTTCTCCTTAAAGGCAGTGTTTAACAAACATGTCATAACTGGGATAGCTGGAACAACCAATGAAATCGTTAAATCTATGTACTCATCCATGACCTGTAAGCAGGAGATCAAATACAGGCACATGGGTGTCTGTAGACTGAAGTGGGGGCTAAGGCAGCGGTGCATCATCAGTAGAACCCTGTTAAGCGTAGACTTCAATGTTATGCCAGCCCTGCTTGAGAAGCCCTCCACACCATGGCCACAGGTGCAAAGCAGAGAACTAACATGTCTGCTACTCGAAAATGAACTGGTTAGTAAGCCGCCCACTCTGGAAGACCCCCAAAGAAACCTGGATCTCCTAGCAATTCGCTGTAAAACAGAGGTTTTGCAGGTCATCCTGAAATAAACCTAAATTTAAAGCTCAAAATCAAATTCTATGTTTTCATTATTAATTTTGACATAGGCACAAATAATTACAGGAAAACATGATATGCTTTCTGCACGGTGTAGGAACCACTGTGAAGATTTCATCTCCCAACAAAACAACTGGAAAAAGTATTTAACTGCCAAAACAGTAGCAACTGTCCACAAAAATATTTTCCAGCAGTTCTGCTTAGCAATAATTGTGATACAAACACATTACACTGTCAGCAAACAAAAACAGAAAGTGTAACACAGTATTCTAGAGTTCTGCTTAGGGCTCGGCCCAGTTCCAGGCTATGAGAACACCATCAGCATGGTGTTTTGGATCACTGCCACTTCTCAGGAGGGCATCGCACTCAAGAAACCATGACAAGCCCTAAAACCAAACGTATGTCTCTCTGGGAAGGGCAGCTTGAGGGGTCTAGTGTTGTACATCTATACTCAGGAACTAAATCCCATGAGGCTACCTCACATCTGTGAAGATTACACAACACAGACACTCAAGAGATGCGGGCCTGGTGACCACAGACAGAAACCCCTAACAGGTGGACAATGACAGAAGTGCGAGCCCCGGGAGGCCACGCTCTGCACCTAGTGTGACAAGGGAAACGCTGAAACAGGTGCATTTATCCCACACTGTACAAAGCACACTGACTCAGAGAAACATACTTTCTGGAGTTGTTTTATAGGGAAAGTATAATTCACAAGAAAAAACGCGAAGTAAAACTGCTTTCTTCTTCAGAGGAGCACAGAGGCAATCTAAATAGCTGCCTGACACGTGACATCCTGTCAACAGTTATTTTAGATACATTTTTGTCCTTGTTTTTACCTGTGTATCAAAACATGAAAGGACCACTGTATCAGTCTTGCTGTTTTTAAATTGATTATATGGCATTATTGGCTTAAACAGTATTGGTACAGGTTGTCAAGCCAATACAATTCATTTGAATTAGAATTTTGGATTTCGCTAGCACATCAGATGGGTCATCGTCCCCTACACTGAAGCTCCCAAACTTAATCGTGCATGGAAACTGAGGTAGGAAGGCAGAGATCTCCCCCAACTCATACCCATAAAAGTATTGCGCAAGATTGCACCCCATCCCAGGAGCATATTTAAAAGAATGAGGCCCGAACCTCAAATCACGTACACAGCGTAAAATATAGGGCCTCATTCTGACTTTGGCGGGCGGCGGAGGCTGCCCGCCAAAGTACCGCCGTCAGAATACCGCTGCGCGGTCAAAAGACCGCCGCGGTAATTCTGAGTTTCCCGCTGGGCTGGCGGGCGACCGCCAGAAGGCCGCCCGCCAGCCCAGCGGGAAACCCCCTTCCATGAGGATGCCGGCTCCGAATGGAGCCGGCGGAGTGGAAGGGGTGCGACGGGTGCAGTTGCACCCGTCGTGATTTTCAGTGTCTGCTTGGCAGACACTGAAAATCTTGGTGGGGCCCTGTTAGGGGGCCCCTGCAGTGCCCATGCCAGTGGCATGGGCACTGCAGGGGCCCCCAGGGGCCCCGCGACACCTGTTACCGCCAGCCAGGTTCTGGCGGTCAAAACCGCCAGAGCCAGGCTGGCGGTAAGGGGGTCGGAATCCCCATGGCGGCGCTGCCTGCAACGCCGCCATGGAGGATTCCCCAGGGCAGCGGGAAACCGGCAGGACACCGCCGGTTTTCAGTTTCTGGCCGCGGCGGTACCGCCGTGGTCAGAATGCCCATGGATGCACCGCCAGCCTGTTGGCGGTGCATCCGCGGTCGTTGGCCTGGCGGTAGTCTACCGCCAGGGTCAGAATGACCCCCATAGTCTTACATTAAAGGAACCTCGCCTTGGGAATGGGGTAAGTGGTGGAACGGGGTCAGGTGAAAATGTCACAGGGACACCCCTCCTATATTTTGCTGCGGCTTAGCAGACCTGTAGCCTCTTTTCTGCTGAGCTCCCCCTTGGTATTTGCATTCATGGGACAACAGTTACCACTGTTCTTTGTTCGAGGTTGAGAAAGCGGAGAATTAAACTGGTCAGAGGGCTGGCATGAGGGTTTACTTATTTAATCACTTTCGATGTAGTGCTGCTAAACCACGGTGGGTGACAGAGCTCCCTACAACGAAGGTTAGAGAAGAGGACAGATCATGTTTAGATTGATTGGAAGGGCATTCCAGGCCTTGGTAAGGTTCCCTGAGAAGGTGCGATTGAGAGTGGACTATTTTGTTGCAGGGAGTTTTCGCAAGTAGAATAACTTGTTTCACAAAGAGCTGTTTTTGCCTGACTATTCCAATTTTTGTACGAGTTAAAGCGGGAAATGTAAGTGATTAACCATGTATTCACAGGTGAATTATTGTGGTATTTCTGATTTTACATCCATGCAAACTACTGTAGAATTATGGGATTAAAAAAAAAAAAAAATTCTGTCAGACGGGTATAACCAGTTTGGTACCGTACCAACAATGCCCATCCTGTTATATAAGGTGCGTGGGAGGATGTATTGATCAATATTATTGAATGATGCACATTTGTAGAGAAATATACACAGTGCTTATTTTGAGCCGGTGGTTGTACGTTGACCCACCAGAGACTGGCACTTATTTATCCCCAACAAGCTTTGATCCAGAGCAAGAGGAGAAAAACACAAAGGGGGGGAAAGAGGGAAGAGTAAAATAGAGTGACAACTAAAATGCAGCAATGAGAAATACAATGCAAGAGCGAGATAAAGAGACAAGTAGTGTTTGTTGGTAGAGTAAAGATGCATGAAGTGGAATCAAGACTATGCAGCCATGGTATCTGGAACTCCGACCTTTGACATCGCGGGCCACAGGCATCTGAATTAAAAACTTTGGTCACTGTTACTTTTCCACAAAAATAAATGACAGATTAGGCACTGAGTACACACTATGTTTTCTCTCATGAAGGAGAGGTAAGTTCCCTTCAACATGGAGGTTTCTGTTCTGTGATCAGATCTATATCCAGATTTATGCAGCCAATTAGGCGGTTTGCGTAGTAATAAAGGTTTCCAATTGAGTGGCAGCACAATTCTCCTTGAGCTGAAGGGGGAATGCCAGTCATGTGATGAGTTAGTAATTATGACAGTTTTCCGGGTCTGCATTAAGTGTTTTTTTGGAAGAAGGCAAACTTTAAAGGTTTTGGGACCATAGCCCTGTGCAAAAAGAGGAATTGAGATAATTCCCAACCAAATGAGCAGGGGCGGCTCCTCCATAAGGGTGGAGGAGCGTTGGCAACCGCTAGCAATGGCAGCTACAGAACTGTTCCCAATAAACGATAATATACTGTGTTTATTTTCGTTTTTTGGGAAAAAGGGCGGGGCCACAGGGGTGATGAGCAATGCACTTCCCCTCAGAGTGCATGTGTGTTTGGCCGCCTGTCTCGGGCTGGCCAAACACACATGCGCACAGGGCTCTCTCCAGCCCAGCAACACAGTTGCTGAGCTGGAGAGAGCCTGCACAGGCTCCCAGTCTGCCTGGGAGCGCCCTGGCTGGTCGCTCCCAGCCAATCCTAACGCTGCTCTAAGCAGTGTCAGGATTGGCGCAGGGCAGGCTGGGAGCCTGTGCATGCCTGCAGCGAAGAGACGGAGAAATGGAGCGACGCGCGGCGGTATGGTAAGTGGCTTTTAAAAAAATATATATTTTAAATTTAATTTAATTTAATTTCCTCCCACTCAACGCCCCACCCCTTCTACTTCTGCACATGGGCATGAGGGTATACATGTGGTCCTGGATAAGGGATGCTACAATGGGGTCAGAGGACTAGGATGAAGCCTGGCTGCTTAATAGGGCTAATTTTAAGTCAGTTTTAGAGATGGACCCTAAGGAGTATCATGATGCATAGGGTGTTATCCAGGTAAGGGGAATGTGCTCACTCTTGGCAGTGCATATCGACCCTGATCTTCTGGATTTTATGTTTGTAGGTCATTGCTGCTGGGAATTACACATAGAGGAGCACAGTGGTGTAACGAAACTGGAGCCCCTGGAAGAACATAGAGGACCCCCCCTCTGGACTCACTCAGGCCAGGTGCTGTGCTGAGGGGGGCCCCTGGAGCTCAAGGGCCCCCTGCACCACAGATGTGCAGGGGCCTTTGTTACGACACTGGAGGAACAGGAGAAGCATGTGATTTGATTTGCAAACATTTCACTGTGGGGCAAACACCGACACTCTTGACTTCGGTTTTTACCTCACAGTAATTTTAAAGGGATGCCCCCCTATTCCCTCTGCTCTCCCCACCCTGCCCATGGGCATTTTGCACCTACAACTTCAGTGCTTTTTAATTAGGTGCTGCAGTGCAGGGAGCGAAATATCTGTCAGCATAACAAATGCGCCACAAAGTCAGCATACCACACGATTTGTCCTGTTAATCTGAATAGGTTTCTTTAAATATAAGGGTGCCGAAAACCAAAGCTGCACATACTTGATCTTATCTAATGCCTCTTTAATCGACTCCCTGGCCTTTTATTTCACTCTTGAAGGTTCTTTGCATCCCTGCTTTTTAGGTCGAGCGCACAAGCGTGCCGTCCCTGTTGTCATCTCTCTATGGGCTTTTAACCACGCCCATGTCACTCCCGTCAGTTAAATTGGTTCGTCGGCTTGCCTTTCATAATCCGCTTGATTTCATTAGTGAAAGGCATGCATGTGTCATGCCTTTTCCGGTGTTTAGCCCTCCTCGAGCGCACTGGGCAACTACTGAAAACATACAAGGCTCCATGTTTTCAGCATGGTTTCCAGACTACTTTAATTTTTTATTTTCCACGCAGCGCTATCGCACTGAGTTTTACATAGCGCGATCGCACTCGTTTTTTTGGTTTTCAATTTCAACGTGATCGCGCTGTGTTTTACATAGCGTGATCACGCTTGTTCTTTTAAATTTCAATTTGTGTGGCAAGAAAAATCAGGTTAGGAGTTTACAATGCTAATAGCTCTAACTTGAGCAAATGTGAAACCGGTTGCATTGCAAATGCTTGTTCCCTTTGTCATGATTTTTCTGTCCCTATCATCCTTCTTATTTCTCCTGGTGTATTTTCCTCTTTCTGGATTTGGACCAAAGTCTGATGAGAAATAATAACTGCCAGGTTAAAAAATGAGTGGCAGTGGGCCCCACCTGTAACCGTGTGCTCAAATTAAGCACTGCTGACAAAGTTGGAGGACAGCAGAACATGACTGTAGTATAAAATGGTTAGGGTTGGTTCTTTGGTAGCTGTGATGTTGGGCACAAGTGTGCTAGCTTCACTGGATTCAAGACTCTGGGCCTCATTACGAGGTTGGTGGTCCGTTGACTGCCAAGTACACATCTCATCTTGTACACAGTCCAAATCATACATGAAGATGGACACAGTCACGATACGCTCCCTTTGGGCAGCTCACTCACACTGCACAGCAACACTACACAAAAACACCCGGCCACAGATCACAGACACAGTTACAGTAAAGGTTACACAACATTGTCTCACGCACCACCAACATCACACAAACATCACATATGCAAATATAACTCACACACTCACATTCCACACAGGCCAGGGACTGTCATCACATATTACACACATATGTATTGATGTGTCATAGAACACAAACAACACTTCCAGTAAACTGCCCTGCAATGGGCACACAGATTACACACATCACAGCACAATGGAAGGACAATGGCATGAAAAAATAGACAGGGAGACAAGTAGACAAAGAGCACTAAGCTAACAATACCTGCAAAATTGGAATGGGGGCATCAGTAACAGTCAGAGAAGGAGGCTGCACTGGGACACATATCACTTTGCACACATACCTCAAACAACATGTGTTCAGGAAAGGGCCCTACTTGTCTCGCAGGGACAAACACTACAATACCCAAACGACATGCCAATCTGCACAATGTGGAAGTGCAACCCAACAAAGCACATACAGCTCCAACTGCCCGGGGCATACCCATTTGAGGCTCGTGGGAGAGAAAAGGGGGGGGCTGCGAGGCGCGTGGCAGGGGACAACAAAAAAAAATAGATAGTAATTTTTTAAAAACGTACCTTTCTCGCCGCGCTGATCTGCTCCTCTGGCTGCCAGTACTTGCAGGCACAGGCTCCCAGCCTGCCCTCCGGCCAATCCGTACGCTGCTTTCATGCTGCTAGCAGCATGAAAGCAGCGTTAGGATTGGATAGAGTGCCCTGGCTGGCCACTTGGAGGCAAAGTGGAAGTCTCTGCTTGCTTTCTCCAACCCGGCAACACAGTGCCGGGTTGGACAGAGCCTAGTGCACATGTGTGTTTGGCTGGCCCGAGCTCTCCCGCCATAGTGCAGGAGCCTCCCCTGGGCATACCTCTACATGAAGTAGCTGCAAGGGACACACAGATAAATGGACACATGCACAGTCTAATGCAAACAAAGCTAGCACAACTGAACACACTCCATGTCTGCACAAACAAAACTGACACACATCAGATGAATACATTAGGCATATCATGGGGACAAGTCCACCAAACATGCACACACTGGACAACGCAAGGTGAAGTACTCTTCATAACAAACAACACAAAATGCCATGACACCACCATTGCATTTACACCCACATATCCATACAGTCAACATATACCCTTGTCTTGGGGGACACCAGCACTGCCCACAAAGTCAGATACTGTAAACAACAGCAAATGGATCAGCAAGCAGGCTCAAACGCACACAACTGTAGGCACAAATCGCAAGTTACTCAGGAACACCACTAAGCTAGAAAAAGAATTGCAGGACAAATGTATACACCCAAAAAACAACTGTTGAGTTTATTAACCTGTAAGTAGTATAAAGGCCAAAGGCCGTTGGGCAGTCCATAAATATTGCTCAAAAGCCGCACAGTGTTGTGCCTAACCTTGACTCCCAACAGTCATGGAGCCTCCACAGGAAGAGGCATCAAGGGGGTAGGAAGGCACCTAACGGATTATTAATGGGTGGGGGGGCTGGATTTGGGAGGGAAGGTTGGGCTTTAGCTTGGAAGGGGCGGTCTTCTTCTTGGGAGGGCTGGACTTCTTCTTGGGAGGAGAGGCATGGGTGCTTGTAGTGGGGGCAGGAGAGTCGTTGGAGGTGGAAGGGATGGGTTGGGAGGTGGGTTGGGGCCTTTTGGGATTGGGACGGATGGTAGAGGGAACAGAAGTATGGTCTAGGTCTAACAAAAAAAGTTTTTTAGGAAAAAGGGGACAGTCAGCAAAGGGGGTCGGGATTTGGAGGTCGAGGGAGTGGGTGTATGCTATGTCTGTGTGGATGTTATGGGTGCGTGCTTATGGGAGGAATGCTTGTGTGTGGTGGGTGTCTGTTGGGTGGGTGAATGTGGTGGCTGTCTGGGGGTCTGCTGGGGTGGTGTCTGCGCGTATGATGAGTCTGGTGGGTGTGTCAGTGACTGTTGGTGTGGTGCCTCAGGGTATGCTTGATGTGGTGTGCGTGATGCTGTGGGTGGTGGGCGTGTCCAGGGAAGTGGGGACTGTTGTTGTGTCTGTGGGTGGATGTTTTTTGTGTGCATGCCGGTATGTTTATGTGTGCTGCTCTTGGGTGTTGAGGTGGATGTGTGCTGATCTGTCTGTGTGCTCTGGGTAAGTAGGGGAAGGGGAACCCAGTTTGGGAAAAGGGAGCTGGAGGGGGGACAGAAAGTGAGGGGTGACTGACTGAATTCGTTCCAGGAATGAGTTGGTTTGTTGGAGTTGGGTCACTGATCCCTGGATGGCATTCACAATGGCTGAGTGACCCACAGAGATACTTCTCAGGAGGTCAAATGCAGATGTAACAGGGACTGGGGGAGAGAGGTGCCTGTGGCGAAGGAGACACCTACCCTCTGGGGTGAGTGGGCACTGCCAACTAGGTGGAGAGCAATAGGGAGGGCATTGATAGAACGGGATTGGCAGACAAGGATGATACTGGGGGTTGCCCCGATGGGTTTGCCACCACTAGGCAGTGCCCACTGGAGGAGGAATCCGATGATGTTGAGGATCATGTTCTGGTCTCCCTGGTGGCACTCTCTTTGCCCTCCGGGCCACTGGGTCCCTCTGTGTCAGTTGTGTCTTGACTCAAGGTCCTGTGGCCAGATGCCTTCCCACTTGAATTCAGAATCTCAGACAACTACAATTGCATGGCTGAAGTTGTGCAATCACAGTAATGAAGTCAACAAGTAGAAGGCCTCATCACCCACAAAGCTTTGCCCCATGTAGAAGACCCCAGTTACCTGTTGTCATTCAATAGTAGGCCAATGCCAACTGCATTCGCACAGATCCCACACAAGGTCATGCACACATCTATTTGTCACATACATAATGACCCTACAATAAGAAATGATGCTCCAAAATTCTGCTATGTTGATGTCAAAAGTACAATAGCTTGGATAAGGTGACATGGAAATACTCATGTCACACTGGAAACATATCAACAATGTGCACTTCACCATGTGACATTTGTCCCAATAGAGTCAAGGAGGTAGTATTGATGTTGCTCATATATGCCACACAAGTGGCATGGAAATGAACACTGTAGCCATCATGTGCAAGATGTCAGGGAGAGACGTGCCCAAGGTACACAGCACTCTGAATCAGAAAGCCCCGGGGTAATCACCACTAATGTCTGGCACCCCTTATTATGAAGTACTCTGAGTGCCTCAGTAGAAGCCAATAGTCCTTTACATGTAGCAGAGACACAGAAATTGCAAGGACTTGTAGAAGGCCCTCAACAGGTTGCCCAATGTAAGAGATGTCTAAGGCGGGTTCTTCCCCTGACAGGGCCTCCCTTCTAGTGGCTGGCAAGGATGAAGGGCCTGGTTTTGCTGTGCCAAAGGAAGGGGTAGATTGTTGCTGACAATCCCTGATCAGGGTACTGTTAATGTCCCTCAACACCCCTATTAGAGAGGCCACATTGGTATTGGTGGCCTTCCACTGTTGAAGCATATTCTTATGGATGTCCCTCTGCAGCTGCTTGATCTCCGGAAGTTCAGCAAGTATCTGGTCTATCCCACCTGGGACTCCTGATAGACCTCCAAGATGTGGCTGATGGTGTCCTGGCCTGGAGCATCCCCAGTGGCCTCATCCCGATGACCCACAACATCCCTCCCATGCACCCTAGCCCCATGGGCCTGTGCCCTTGCAACAGGGTGCACCCTCCAACTGGTACCAGGACCATCACTGTTTGGGGGCATGAGATCGTTGCCACAGTCCTAGGGACACAGGTTGGGGGTTAATGGCTTCCTGTGATGTTGAGACAGCCAGGCAGGGAGGTGTTGATGTGGCCACAGTGAGACTCACTATTGGGGTCTGACCAGGTTGCCCATATGGGCCTGAACCTTCCTCCACGTCCAGACGTCCAGGAGTGTCTTCTTCACCGAGGGCTTTATCCCAGGGGATAGTGGAAGTCTCGCCTGTGGCCTCTTTGTGCCCAGTGGCAGCTCGACCTGTAGATGTGAAAGATACAATGTTACAGGTTGTATTGTAACACCGACCTTCAAAAGTTTTGCAGTGACCTTTTGCAAGGCCTGTGTACATAGTTGATTTCCAGGTTATCCTATTTTGACCCATGCTATTGGTTGTGTTGACCTGACATTTGCGAAGCATGGCAATTCCACATAAGGCAAGCCGCTGCTTAATTTTAGCAGGTCATTAGCACTTGGGAGGATGGGCAGATATTTATATTTTGCCACCAGTGCAGGCACCACAGTGACTCAGCAGGATGTGGCTTTGACCATTTTGAGGCCTAGTTGATTGTGATTTAGGCAGACCCAGGAGTTAGTTTTACATGTGATTTGAGTCATCATGTGGTCAGTGCTTTGTGAATGAATCTGCTGCCAATACCATTCTGTTGATGCACCTTGAGGTCTTGGTGATCATTTTTGTTTACTCTAGGTGAGCTGTCCTTCCTGTCCTCAATGGTTTCATCTTGGGTTAGGTTGTCAAGATGGAGCTAGGTGGCCAGACCCATCTTTAAGTTGGGCATGATCTGTATTTTGGTCCCTTCCAGGTGAGTAAACATCATTTAAGAGTGAGCAGGCAAGGGTTTTTGGAGTGATAACTGTTCTGCTGTCTGGAGTCACTTGAACAGTGCCTCCTGGGAGTTGCATTCAGTTCACTCCCTATAGTTCCCAAAACTTGACAAATGGCCTCAGAGCCTATTGGGCTTTGCATTCAGGCCACACCCTCCACTTCCCAACACTAGACAAATGTTGTCCTCCCAGGTGAGTAAACTTCATTTGAGAATTCACTAACAGATGCGTTGGGGCAAGAGCACACTTGGTTGGTGACTGGAGTCACAGAGACAGGCCCTCCTGGGTGTTGCAGTCATGTTACTCTCTGTACTACACACAGTACACAAATGGTATCCTCCCAGGTGAGTATATTTCCATTGTGAGTTAACAAACAAGAGTATATGGACACGTGAATACAGGGCTTGTGCTTGAAGTTGGTGAGACAAAGCCTCATGGCTTTGGCTGTCATGTCATTCACTCTAATTCATACACGCTAAATTTCATCACCCAGGTGTATACACTTCATGTGTGATTTCCCATCCAGGAGTCTTTAGAGAAGAGAGCACTGGACTGGTGGTTGGAGTGATATAAGGAGAGCTTCCTGGGAGTTGCAGTCATATAACTCCCTGTACTGCATACACTATACAAATGGTTTCCTCCCAGGTAAGTACACTGCAATAGAGAGTTAAGACACAGGGATCTTATGAGGAGAGAACTCTGGGCTGGTGTTTGGAGTAGTGAACAGTGCCTCCTGTGAGTTGCAGTATTGTCACTCTCCCTATTCCCCAATACCTGACAAATGTTTCCCCCCCCAAGGTGAGTAAACTTAATTTGTGAATTGACAAACAGTGGTCTTTGGAGAAGAGAACACTGTGCTGGTGTTTGGAGTTACAGATACAGGGCCTGCTGGGAGTTGCAGTACTGTCACTACCCAAATACTTGGCAAATGTTATCCCCAAGGTGAGTAAATGTCATTTTGGAATTGACAAACAGGAGTCCTTGGAGAAGAGAACACTGTGCTGGTGTTTGGAGTAACAAATATAGGGTCTTGCGACAGTTGCAGTCAGGTCCCTCTCTCTAGTACACACACTTGACCAATGTCATCCCTCCTGGTGAGTACACTTCAATCAAGAGTTCACTGACAGATGTATTTGGGCAAGTGCACACTGTGCTGGGGGGTGGAGTCATAGAAACAGGGCTTAATGGGCTTTGTAGTCATTTCACTCCCTCTACTTCCCAACACTTGACAAACGGTATACTCCCAGGTGAGTAAACTTCATTTTGGAATTGACAAACAGTGGTCTTTGGAGAACAGAACACTGGGCTAGTGTTTGGAGGTACAGATATAGGGCCTTCTTGGATTTGCAGTCAGGTCCCTTTCTCTAGCACACACACTTGAACAATGTTCTCCCACCTGGTGATTATACTTCAATTGAGAGTTCACTGACAGATGTATTTGGGCAAGTGAACACTGTGCTGGTGGTTGGAGTCATAGAAACAGGGCCAACTGGGCTTTGCAGTCATGTCACTCCCTCTACTTCCAAATACTTGACAAATGGTATCCTTCCAAGTGAGAAAACCTCATTTTGGAATTGAAAAACAGTGGTATTTGGAGAAGAAAACACTGTGCTGGTGTTTGGTGTTACAGATATAGGGCCTGCTGGGGGTTGCAGTCAGGTCCCTCTCTCTAGTACACAGACTTCACCAATGTTCTTTCCCTGGTGAGTACATATGAACTGAGTGTTCACTGACAGATGTATTTGGGCAAGGGAACACTGTTCTGGTGGTTGGAGTCATAGAAACAGGGCCAATTGGGCCTTACAGTCATGTCACTCCCTCTACTTCCCAACACTTGAGAAATGGTATCCTCCCAGGTGAGTAAACTTCATTTTGGAATTGACAAACAGTGGTCTTCCTCCCTGTATTACTCCTAATATGGCAGTCTATAAGACTGCACACATGGTGGACTTTTTGGGACCACCAACATGGCGGTTCGAACGCCAAATTCACAATGAGGCCCTCTGTGTCACTATCATGGATTGAAGCACAAGAATGGGTGATTATCTGTTTATCTTTGTATTATGCCTGATACACCTATGGTGGAGTTAGTTGCGTTACGTATCTGAGACAATAATCCACCTTGTCATCATTCTTCAAATCAAAGTCATTGACATAGTATCACTATCAGAGTTGCTGGTGTTAGAAGTAGAGAGGACAGCACTAGGAAATTGAGGGTTTTCCTCCTGTGCATAGGGTTTGTCATGCCAGGTATGCATGAAGTAGAGGTTGTGGTGGTTTGTCTTTGATGATTGTATTTATCATGGCCATCACTGCAGTTGTGGGAATTATTGATTACTATAATTTACAGTGTTGGCCTTGATAGGGGAGGTGATAGCAGATAAAGGAGGCAGGTCTCTGTGAGAGTTTGTAGTGACTGATTTGACGGATTTTGGTTGCTCGTTTCTGGTGGTAAATACATGGAAATTTATGTCTTTAGGTTGGAGCATATGCTTGCCATTGGTAAAGAGACTCAGTTGAAGTTCGTAGACTTGATTAAAGCTTTTGATATCATTTTATTCCCAAATATGAATATAACAGTTTCTTGTGATTCAAAAGAAATAAAAAAACATACCTTTCCATGAGAACTGTAATTGAAAAAGAGGGGATCTAACTTTGGTTTACACTAGGCATTTGGGTTCTCAGTATAGATCATTGTGCTTGAATGTACACACTCTTTACTGTATTATTTCCTGTGTCACAAGGACTATTGAGGTCAGTGCTTCTTTTTTTCTCCGTAGAAAATTTAATGTACAGTGGGAGCTGGTAGACAATCTCTGGATTATAATGATTACATTTTTTAGGTCAGTGATTAAACAGAAAGACATCACCAGCAGTGAAGTATATCAGGCCCTAATGAAACAAATGTAGCTTTCCTGAGCCCTTAAGGTCACCCTTACGAGAATGCCAGATTTTGCTGGGAGCTACTCAGGGCAAGGGCAGAATCTCCAATTCTGGCTAGTATCCTGGCACAAAATTATGGAAAACACATGTTATCTGCAAAGAAGGGGGTATCTCTAAAGGCCTATAGACCCTTTTCAATGTGTCAGTCAGTCAGTGAAATTATTCATTCGATCAAACAGGAGGACAAGATAGAGCCGGTTTGGGGTGGAGAGGATGGGTCGGGGAGCTTCTGTCTGTACGTCGGGAGCACTGTCTGTTCCATCCCTGCTGGAGTCAAGAGGGGCATAAGCTATAATGAAAACGGCAGGCCCTGTTTCTATAACAGTAAAGACAGTACCGGTGTCTACAGGCCTGTAGATATCAGATCCGGAGTGTGCGGACCCGATAAGATCCAGATAGACATTATCATTTACAGAGATATATCTTAAGTTATCACTCCAGGTGACATTCTGCCACTCGTAAAGAAAACCTAAATGTTGCAAGAGTAGCATTATGACTTACCTCCTAAACGTCTTTATATTACCACTCTTGCCTCCTTCAAAAAAACCTCGGGACAAATTTCTTAATCTGTTGTCACTTATGCATGTCATGTATTTAGCTGGATATGGTTTTTGATATGGTCTTGCTTTAGTTAATTACTTCTTTATCATTTGAATGGCATCATTGACACAATATCGTGGTAAACAATATCATTGACAAAAACATTGTGTCATACTATTGTGCTCCTAAAAACATGGCTTTTCGAGCAATAACCGCCCCCACTCCCACCCTCCCAGCGCCTTGAGACCCTACCGCATGAGTAGTGCGCTTAAGAAATTATTTGATTGATTGATTGATTGAAATGTGAGTTATTGCTCACTGCCAGCCCTCCAAAGCCGGCTGGTTGGGTGCACTCAACACACTGCCAGTCCTGTGGGGAACTTAGAATTTGGCGGTCGGATGCCGCCAGCTTGGCAGCCTGTTTTCGACCCCTACCGCAACAGGCTGGCAGTGTGCCCACCAAATGCGGAAACAGGCCCTTTGTCAGGATACCCACATGTTGTGATGTACACTCCACTCCAATATGGCTGAAACTAATGTTGCTACAGAAAATGCTTTTTCTGCTTAAATCTGTTTTTTATATTTATCACTTTAATATTAGCTTTAAACGACGGCTCAGTGATTGATTGTGCAAGCGTGACCAAGGCCAGTGTGCAGAAACATGTCTCTTGTGTTGGTGTTGGGTACCTAAATAAATAATTTTGATGCAGAGCCCTGAGTGCACAAGTTTTCTAGTTGGAAAAGAGAAAACAAGAGTTTTTGAATGAGTATTTTCAGATCCCCTACCGAATCCATATATACCTAAAATATAATCAATAAAACATTTATTTTACATCATAATATTTCTTAAAATATATTAAATGTATTAGTTTGAAACTATATATGTATATTGTATATAATTGTAGTATTACATTTAAAATAGTACAAGAAATATACAATATGAAATAAATATTTTAATTAATTATGTTACCCTATATATAGTATGTATATATATATATATCATACATGCACACAAAAACATAAAAATACAAACAATTGACTAAACAAAAGTATAACAATTAATATAGCCAATAAATAAAATATTAAAAACTGAAATATCAAAAAACACATTTACATTAAAAAATATAAAAATGATAAACATTAAAATACATTTAAAAATAGAAACAAATAATATAAAATATAATCAAATGAAACAATTAATGCTATAAAAGCTATTCAACCAATATTGTGCAAACCACTTGGATTTAAGAATATTCAACATACTATTCCCACTCTAGTTTATGCAACAGTAGGGAAAGCATTGGGCTTCAGAGGGGTGAAATGCACTATCCTCACTCCTGTCCAAGCAACAGAAGAGAAAGTGTTGGATTTCCAAGGGGTGAAATTTACTATTCCCACTCCAGTCTACACGACAATAAGGACATTTTTGGACTTCGGAGGGGTTACATTTACTATATCCACTCCAAACAAAACAACAGCAGGGAAAATGTTGGACTTTGAAGGGGTACAATTTACTATTCACACTCCATTCTGTGCTACAGTAGGGAAAGCTCTCGATTTTGCAAAGGTGAAATTTACTATTTCCACTCCAAACAGCGCCATAGAACTGAAAGTGCTGGACTTTGGAGGGGTAAAATTTACTATTCCCATTCCAGCCTGTGAAACAATAGGGAACACATTGGATTTTTGAGGGGTCAAATTTCTCTTCTGTTGCCCTGACTGGGGTATATCCCCAATAAGGGTAACAACAGGGAAATTCTTGGACTTTAAAGGGGTAACATTTACTCTTCCGACTTCAGTCTCTGCAACAGTAGGGAAAGCATTGGATTTCAGACGTGTAAAGTTTACTATCACCACTCTAAACAGCGCAATAGTAGGGAACGTTTTGGACTTAGGAGGGCTAAAGTTTACTGTGCCGACTCCAGTCTCTGCAAGAGTAGGTAAAGGGCTGGATTTCAGAGGGATGTAATTACTTTTCCCACTCCAAGCAGCGCAATATTAGGGAAAGTGCAGAACTGCAAAGACATTAATTTTACTATGCCTACTGCCATCTAAGGAAGAGTAGGGATAATACTTCATTTGAAACACATTACATATATGAGTAACCCCATAAATGTAGAAAAAATATCAAACTAAAAAAGTAGAATACAAATATAGCTGTATTTACAAGCTAAAAATAATTAATCAATGTACATAATTACTATTCAATAAATACTAATGATCAATTAATAAATAATTGTTCATCAATAATTAACTTCCCACCTTGTACCCCTACAAACCCAGCAGTACTCACCCAAAATACAACTAGAAAATAATGATTCCATAACTTTCATATTTAAAATACATGAAATAATTAATTAGCAATAATAATTCATTGTTGATTAATTATGAATTAGTTAACTTCCCACCCTAGATTCTAACAAACTCATGATTCCACTACTAAAATAAAATGACATTAAATAAGTAATCCACCATTTACTTATTTAGAATTCAATTTAAAAATCAATTTACAACTAATAATTAATAGTTCATTTTGCTTCCCACATTAAACCCCTACAAACCTAGCATCCCACAACTAAAATAAATCACTATTCCATATTTTACATAATTAAAAATCAATTAAAACGTTAATTAACAAAAAATAATACATTGTTAATTAAGTATTGCTTAACTAACTCACCACCCCACACCCCTGCAAATGTAGCAGCCACTAACTAAAATATAAGTGAAATAACTAAGGGCCTCATTATGAGTTTGCCGGTCCCGCCGCCGGACTGCCATACTTCGGGGGAGGACGCCATCGCCATGGCAGTTACATCCTTCTGAGCATATTACAATGTTCCCAACGGGCTAACAGGTGGGAAAATTGTAATATGCGGTTCCCACCGGGCTGCCCGGCGGGAATAGTGCTACGATATTGGTCTTGGGTCCCTTAAGGGAGCAGAGGCCAATATTGCAGCACTCCAGCACCCTCAGAATGCACACTGTCTGCAAAGCCAACAGTGCGCATTCTGACAATGCTGGGCAGGCATTGCCCATGCCATAGGCCGCCGGCACTGGCTTTCCGTCAACCCTCTCATGGCGGGGACCCCACCATGAGAAGGATGGCAGAAAACTCTTGTACTCAGCCAGCCAGCGCTGAGTTCACCACTGCCCTGGCTGAGTAAAACTCAGGTCTCTGTCACCACCAATGTCGTAATGAGGCCCTATATCTCACATATGGAAAGGGGAGCAAAAAGAGAATTTTCAGGTTTTTGCTAGATAGTTGGGTCAAGTTTACTAGTTTACTTGATAAAGTCGGAGGACTGATACACTCGTGTTAATGGTCGGACTGCCCCACTCCAAGTGGTCCGACTGCCCAATTACAACCCTGGTGGATGGACCCGTCAGGAGACCGCCGTCCTCGCCAGGAACATTGTTCCCAATAGCATGACAGCGGTCTGGGTTGTACTCAGCCAATGCGGTGCTGAACTCAGCGCCACCTGAGTGATTACCACTCCCATCACCGCCAGCCTTTCCATGGCGGTGTGAGTGGAGGTATGTTATCGGCCACAGGGGGCGATGCACTGTCCATGCCAATGGCATGGGGAGTGCAGGGGCCTCCCTGCCCAGCAACATCGGAATGCACACTCTATGCTTTGCAGACAGTGCACATTCTGAATTTTTAGGCGTCCTCCTCTCGAGTTTGTTCCATAAAAATGTAACCAACAGACTGTATATGAATGAAAAAACATTTTGGCAGATAAACTGGAAACATCAGTAAAGTAAAATGTATTATTGGCAACAGCATCATCTTAATTGTGTCAAGTCTACCCTACCAAGATATGAATAGAGGCGGCCATCTCTCAGACAGCATGATTTTTTTTTAACTACCGCAAGGTTGATACAAATAGTGTTTTTTATGGCGGTGGCGTATAGAATACCACGACATTTGATATGTTTGAAATTCCATTTAAAACCAGATTCAATAAACGTCTCTTTAGGGCAATACTTATTAAAGGGCATCACTGCTGATTTACCAATACCCAGCCTATTCCCTGATATAGTAGAGCATTGATTTCTAACCATAAATAATTCAGGGGTGGTTGTGTGTGGGTCAGATACATAAAGAAAAGCACCATCTGTAAAAGCAATAAATTTGACCTCAGTCTATTTATTGAGTTGAAGCTGTGCCACTGCAATGCTCAGAGCATAAAATCCCAATGAATGTGGTCAAATGCTTTTTGGC
The DNA here is from genome assembly GCF_031143425.1 of Pleurodeles waltl. Lineage (NCBI taxonomy): Eukaryota > Metazoa > Chordata > Amphibia > Caudata > Salamandridae > Pleurodeles > Pleurodeles waltl. Next base: position 1,068,937,477 of record NC_090445.1, read on the forward strand.
ATCAAGTGTGATGACTGCATGAAGGATGTCTGGTGAACAATGTTCAAAAAAGTCCTATAATTATCAGCAATATATCTACCCTTAACAAATCCGGGTAGTTCAATTCCAGCTAAATTGAGGACGACTTGATTAAGACATTGAGCCAAGAGTTTTGCAAAGATCTTGCAATCAAAGAAAATCAGGTAGATGGGTCTGTAATGTCCATATAAAGAGAGGTCTTTATCTTTATTAGGAACTACACAGAGCTTAGCTTCGACAAATGTGCCTTGTGCAATGCTTAACAAAAGTGTTGAACTAATAATAAAAGTTTTGGGATTAATATTTGAGAAAATTGGAAATTAAACTGAAGAGAAAATCTACCTGGACCAGGAGCCTTATCTTTTGATAATTTAGTAATGGTTGCCTGAATCTCAGTTACTGATATGTTCATTTCTAAAGAGGGAAGGTTAACTGAGTGGGCTGGATTTTTAGATATAGTTTAAAAAAATTATTCCAATGCATCTTGCAATGGGTTATGTTGTAGGGCATATAGTTCTTTATAATACTCCATGAAACATTCTAAAATGTTTAAATCAGCACAGTATCTATCACCAGAACTATCAGAAAAAACATTTATTTTAGATTTTTGTTTTTTAATTTTTAGGCTATTTGCTAACATTTTACCTGATTTATTATGGCCACCATAAAACTTTGAATTGACTTTTTGTAAAGATCCACTTACTTTCTGAACAGATGTTTTATTAAATTCTAATTGAGCTTTAGTTAGCTGGGCTAGAGTGCTTAGTGATTGGAGGAAAATATTTATATCCAAGAATTTTAACGCTATTTAGTAACATTGGGATTTCTTTGAGGGAGGTACATTTTTTTCGATGTTACATAGTCAAAAATAAAACCTCTGGCAATTGCTTTAAATGCATCCCAAATGTAATTCATTGCAGTATCAGTGGTAAGATTGAGCTTAAATAATTCTGTACTAAACTTCTAAAACATTTCAACAAAATCTTTATCAGTCAATAATGCATTATTGAATTATTGAATGCATCTATGAAAATGTGAGCCATCTGGCAGGATATCTAAGTTGACTATAAAAGGCGCATGATCAGAAAAACCAATTAAACTAAGTTCGGTCCATACAACAGATTGCAAAATGCTATAGGTTAAGAATGTATATTCTATCCTTGAGCTGGAATGGTGCACAGAGTGACTAAATTAATTGCATAACATCAGAGTTACAGGTTTGCCAAGCATATGCAAAACCCCAGGAGAGTATTGAGTTTCTAAAAGGGTGTTGCATTTTGGTAGGAACATATTTAGTTTGAAAATGTCTTCCTATGAAAGGATTCATCTATTGATTGAAGTCTCCTCCCACTATAAGGTTTTCAGTAGTACAAGGGAGTACAATTTTTCCCAAAACTGTACATCAACACAGTGAGTGTAGAGAACTGGATATTGTTAATTTTAAGAGTTAATGACAATCCCCAGCCATCATCACTGATTACAGTTGTTTCAATAGCTAGAGATAAGGATTTATGGAAAAGAACCATTACACCATTTCTGTTATGTTTTGCAAGGAAACAAACCCTTGACCAACCTAACTTTTTGAGAAAAACAATAACCTTTTCTTTAAGATGGGTTTCTTGTAATATTGCAATCTAGTACTTTTGCATGGATAAATGAGTGAGTACTCTAGGACATTTAATTGGGGTTTGAAAACCTTTGACTCATATTAAACAATCAAGAAAGAGGTAGACTATATTACAGATAATAAACAACTTTGAATCATGGAGGAGACAATATGGAGGTATACAATAGGTGCAAAAAAAAATGTTACAATAAAATGAGGGTGGAAGTGAAAGTCAAAATATAACAAAAGAAGAGGAAGGGAATGGAAGAGTGATGGAAGACAAGAGAGTAGGAAGAGGAAGAGAAGAAAAAAGGGAGAAAAAAGAAAGAAATGAAGAAAAGAAGGGGGAAAAATAAATTCTCTATGCTAAAGAAAGAAAAGGTGGCAGAAAACAAAAAGACTTTAACCATAAAACGCACTCCAGAAAAAATGAGAACAGTACATGTAGGAGGATGTGGAACACAAAAAAAGGAAGATGAGACCAGCCGCAGGCAGGGCTCCAGACATATTATTAAATAAGAAGAGAGAAAATGAGAAGAAGAAAAAGTATGTGAACATTAAAACTGTGTCACATCAACAAACACGCATAATAAAAGGGGTTTAATCACTTACCAACACTTGGTGGGACAATATACTCATGCTGAAATGAGGGAAACAATCAGAATTACATGGAAACAAGGAACACAGCAATCCAAAAGTCATGGACAAACAAGGTAACTATAAAGGAAACTGAAAATGTTAAACATCAGTAAATATTAAAAGAGAAAAATGTTTAATTAATTAAATGGCATACAGAAGCATGGCTTTACATAATCCATTTGCAACAAGGGTAATCATACCTTGCCAAAATCCATCACCTCGCCTTTATAGAAGAGGAGGAATTTTTTCAAATCCTCTGTGCTGTCAAAAGTAGAAGGTTTGTCCTTGTAAGTGACCTTGAAGAAACAAGTGTGAATGAGGTTAAAGCTGGTGTTCGTAGATTATAAATCTGGGTAAAAATCCCCAAACTCCTTTAGTCTATTAGCAGTTGATCAAGCAAAATCTTGAGTAAAGAATATCTTCTCACCTGACCACAGCATTTGTTTTCGTTGTTTTGCAACTGAGATGATCTTTATAAGATCTGAGTACTGTAGGAAGAAGGAAATAATACTTCTTGAATGATTTAAATTGGTCTTGGAAGTGGACATAGAACTAACTCTGTGGGCCTGTTGTATGTTAAGTTAAGGTGCATCAGGTAAGCTGCCAATTTTGTGAATAGTAAGTTTTAGAAATGCTATCATGTCAGAGCCGTCTGCACATTCAGGAATCCCATAACTTCTCAGGTTATTCTATCTGTTATGATTTTCAAATCTTCAGTTTTTTTTTTAGAAAAATAACTTCTTTAGCCAGCAAATCAACTTTCACCACAACGTCGTGAACGTCACTAATTCTCTGTTCAACCTCTGAAATTCTGGATCCCAAGGTGGACCATTTTTCTTCAACTGTTTAGAGGGCAGCAGTCATCTCCGCCACAAAAGGTTTTAAATTCTTAATTTCGTCCATGATATCCTCAAACGTTAGAGGGAGAGGAAATTTTGTAGGGGAAGATGGATCTTTCTTTGTACTTTTATTAACATTGCAATTCATTCCCTTATGAGTATTGATAGAGGGGTAGGTGAAGCAAAAGGTTTAGAAGTAGAGGAAACATGGTTAACCGTTATGAAGAAGTCAAAATAACTTGCTGCTCTGGAAAAATAAAAGAAATATTTCTGACGTAAATGACCATCAAACATGTCAATAAAACCTGTAAACAGGGCATAAACAGAAGGGGTGAACGGCAAACTGCTATGATAACCATAAACAGCCATGAATGAGAGATCACAGCAGCAGTGAAGCGTAATATGAAGTACTATATACTGAGAAGTCAAAATGGCAGCATTGCAAATCAAAGAGCTCCAGTCAAAAGGTTTCTTAAAGATGACACATCAATATTTGGAGAAAAGTCATGTTGAAAAATTCAGGAACAGATAGTTGCCGTACGCGTCAAATTCAATTTGCAGGACAAAATGGTGTCTTCGGTGGCGCTGTGTGCGGAAAGGCAGCAGTTGAGAAAATGTGGCATGAAAGACTGGTGAGCAGTCAAAGAAAACGTACTGAGTCACTCTGTGATCACTAATCAGAAGGATACACGCAGACTTTAAGCAGTTGTATGTTTCTATGTTTATTTGAATGGTTATATTACTTTTGGCTACAGAAATCTAAATAAGTTTATGCAAGTGTATTCAGCTCTTCGTTCTGTGGTCGGGGGGTGAGTGGACCCTTCTTTTCCCCCCTTGGCTGTCTTAATCTTTTCTTCAGGATATGACGTTCTCTCCTTCAACTCAGGTACTTGTGGCGATTCTCAGACAAAAACAATATCTGAAATCCAAAATTAATGGAACAAAAAATATCAAATAACTGGAGCTGACTAAAAGTAATTCTGATTGCTTGGGGCAAAGTGGTGATCACCAAGTGCTCAGAGTCTCAAGCTGTGGTCTAGTGCCTGTCTTTGTATATTCTCCCCATGCTCTTGTTTTCCTCCCCGTGTATCCCTGCCCACCACCTTTTTAGATAAACACCTGACAGCTCAATCACCTGCTTGAGACCACAGCCCTCCAGGACCATGGTTGTGGAAGCCTAGGTGTCCACCTTCCCTTGGGGATCACTAGACCTCTGAGCAGTCTTCTCTTCATGTCCCTCCGTCTCCCTCCACCGCTCACTACCACACCTGCTGGCTCCCTTGCTTCTGTAACTCTCCTCCTTGCTTCAGGTTGGGTCTTCAGGATCCAGGTGCTCTGGGCTCTCCATTTTCCTGTGTTGCTCGTTGGTCCACGGCCTCCGATCTGCTCGCCTCCGTCGACTGGTCTAAGGGTAGTCCTTATTTTATGGTGCCCTACCACATTGCAATGTTGCGGTCTTCATCTTGCCTGTGTTCTACACTTTCAGACAGAGGATTGGCGGCGGCCATGTTGGAGGTAGCCAGCACGACCGATGCCGTACTACACTGCTTCTCCTTAAAGATTGGGCGGTCGGGCCATTCCAAAACAGGATGCCGGGATAAGAAGTGAAAAAGGATGTAAGGCAAGAAACCACTGAAGCACTTTCTGGTTCGTGTCCATATGCTGAGATAACGAATGAAGAGGTGCATGGTCAGTGAATAGTATAAACGGACATCCTAACAAATAGTATTGCAATGCTTCCATGACTCAGTTGATAGCTAGGCACTCCTTTTCTATGGTAGCGTGGCGTAGTGCTCCTCCCTGGGAAAAAGCTTACGAGTGAGATATAAGACAGGTTTCAGTTCCTCCTGTGAGCCTGGTTGGGATAACAGAGCCCACAGTCCACAACTCAATGCATTTGTCTGTAAGACAAAGGTTTTCTCAAAATCAAGACCTAATGGGATGGGAGTATGACACAGGTAGTCTCGCAAGGTTAGGAAACTTTGATCATGTTTGTCCATCCAGTGAAAGCTCCTGTTGGGATGTTTGTGGGTTAGGAGGTCCACAAGGGTGTTTGCTATATCAGAAAATTGTGGTATAACTTGACAGTAGTGTCCCACCAGGCCCAAGAAGAATCGTATTTTCTTCTTGGTCGTACGTTGAGGTATTTCCTGGATGGCGTCATCCTTGGTGATCTGGGGCCATAGTTTCCCGGATTGAGTGATAAAACCTAAATATTCAATCTCTTCTGTGGCAAATGTGTTTTTTTGGGTTCAGTGTCAGGCCTACTTGGTACAGAGACAGCAAACCTGGTTTAGATGTTGCATATGAGACTCCCAGTTGGGGCTATAGACCACAATGTCATCCTGATAGGCCATGGCATACTTTTGATGGGCCCATAACAGAATGTCCATAAGCCTCTCAAATGTGCCAGAGGCACTCTGGAGGACAAAAGGTCTGAATTTAAATTGATAGAGCCCTGTGGATGTCACGAATACTGTTTTTGCCCAAGATCCCAGGGTGAGAGGAATTGGCCAATACCCCATGGTAAGGTTAATGGTGGGTATCACTTGGGCTTCGCTCAGTCTTTCCACTAGTTCATTGACTCACGGCATCAAGTATGTATCAAACTTTGAAATAGCATTTAACTGATGAAAGTCAATATAGAGTTGGAGGCTGCCATCCCCTTTGGGAACTATGGGTGAGGACCAGGCACTCTGGGAGGGCTCTATGATGTCTGCTTTCAGCATCACCTTTACTTTCTGTTCTACGGCCTACTTCCTTGCAGCTGGAATACGATATGGTCTAACCTTATTCACCCGTGTCCCCTCAGTGTTGATACTGTGTGGCACTTTTACGTCTACCAGGATTTCCTGACAACAATCCTGGATGGCTTCCAATTGGGATTTCTTTTTTCAGTAATGGTCTTCCCTATATTGACTGTTTCAGGTGTTTCGCCCCTAAAAGATTGAATGGGGATGTCAAGGGACCTGGCTGTATTCAAGTAGTGTACTGCATTCGCAGTGGGGTTGTTTACGGATACAGGTTCACAGGTTCCCACACCTTTAATAAATTTACATGATGTATCAGCCCCTCTCTACCCCTGTGGGGAACAGCTACTTGGTATGTCACTCGAGTGACTAGCTCTTGTATTTGCATAAGGGTCTTGCCAAGTGGCGAGTAATTTCTTGTCAGAAGATAGCAACAAAATAAACCCCTTGTCTCCAATGGCAAATTCTCTCAATTTAGTTTCCACATTGTAGGTCTTCTTTTGTCTACTTTGGGCTTTTTTTCAAATTATCATGAACCTCCTCCCACAGATTAGCTAGGGTATTCTTTAAGGTCGCACTGTACCCCAGGAGGGGTTGATCACTATCTTCCTCTTCTGCCCATTGTTCTACCACCATGTCTAATAAAGTAAGTGCTTTTCTTCCAAAGAGGAGATCAAAGGGAGTTAATTCCACAGACTTTTGTTCATGGGTCCTAATAACAAACAAAACAAGAGGAATTTTGTGACCCCGAACCCTACCTGTCTCTTGGACTACCTTTATGTAGCATGGTCTTGATGGTTTGTTTGTAGCGTTCCACCAAACTGTCCATCTGGGGGTGGTACATGGCCATACCTATTTGTTGGATCCCCACAGAAATCTAAATAAGTTTATGCAAGCGTATCCTGCTTTTTAGTCCTGTGTTCGGGTGGGAGGGGGGAGTGGTCCCTGCTTCTTCTCCCTTGGCTTTCTTCCTCTTTGCTTCGGGATATGAGGCTCCCCCTTGAACTCAGGTGCTTGTGATGGCCTTCGGCCCCAAACAAATAATACATGAAATTCAAAATTAATAGAACAGAAAATAACAAATCCCTGGAGCTGAATATAAGTACTTCTGAGTGCTCGAAGCGAAGTGGCGATCACCAAGTGCTCATGGTCTCATGCTCCGGTCTAGTGCCCGTCTTTGTAGATTTTCCCTGATTCTTGTTTTTCTCCCCGTGCATATCTTCCCACCACGTTTTTAGATAAACATCCGCTGGCCCAATCACCAAGCCAAAGCCTCTACATCCATCTGCCCTAGGGAATCACCAGACCTCACAAACTGGCACAGTCTTCTCTACACATCCCTCCGTCTTCCTGCACCGCTCACCTGCCTGCCTGCTGGATCCCCTGCTTCCGTCACTCTCCTCTTTGCTTCTGCCTGGGCCTTCAGGGTTGGCGTGCTCCAGCTCTCCGTTTCCCTGTGTTGCTCTGTTCGCTGATCCATGGCCTCCGATCTCCTTGCCTCTGATGACTGGTCTAGTGGTAGTCCTTCTTTTATGGCACCAACCACGTAGCGATGTTGCTGTTTTCATCTTGCCTGCGTTTTACACTTTCAGAATGGGGACTGGTGGCGGCCATGTTGGAGGTGGCCGGAGTGACCAGCGCCATACTACATGCTCCCTCATGCTCTTAATCTCTCAGTGGTGCCCGGGGTGGCCGAAGCGCTATGGACTGGTGGCCATAATGTGGGTGCTCCTGAGCGCCTCCCATAAAAATACATTTTCAATGGGGAAATAATAAATAGAATAGCTCTCAATTAGTTGAATTTCAATTACAGTGACAGCAGTACATGATTTCTAACAGGATACTGTTAACAAATAATTTTTCAGCATTAGCATATTCACTGTCTACAAGGTTCATTAACATAACATTCCACTAAGAATTCAGAAGAGTAGTTTCTTATATATCATGTATTCATCATGCATATAGCTAATTTCTGCCATTTGCATGGTGCCAAGTGCTTTTAATCATAAGGCCCGCTGTTTTCATAAGGAGTTTCCATTGCAGATCACTAACGATGTAAGAGTTTTGTGTATCTAAGTACTGAAGATGGTTGGTACAACTGATGACTTGGGCTACGGTTTTACGGTATTTTTTATTGTTTCTGTCTGTTATGGAAGACAGGCAAAGAGTAATGAAATACTACTCTGCACTTCAAATATGTTTTAGCCACAAGAAACAGATTGCCCTCACTGGGCATGCATGCACAAAGCACAGTACTTTATATTCAACGTACCCTTTCAGCAAGAACCACAGGATGGATTTGTGACACTTGTGCTGGATTTCACAAATTAGTTTAGCAGCTTCCCCCCTATGTTTTCTTTAGGCTTTGTAGGCAACCCATGGTGGGAGTATTCCTCCTTTTTCAATTGAGGTTAGTACCATCTGAGTTTAACAATCTTTGCTCACATCTTGTGATGGAGTTTATCAACCATTGTGGCCTTCTCATGCTGGAGTTAGCACTGTTTTTAAGCATTTCATGGAGTCATTTAACTTATTTTATACATACCTCATGGACACCTCATGGTTAGGCTAACTTTGCAGATATCCTTTGGCAGACATCTGCAGACTTTGCAGACATCTTATGTTGGAGTGTGGCTGCTTTTGTAGATATACCTTGGTTGGATTATTGAGCCTGTATTTGCATTGCAATGTGGAGTTTAGTAGCCTTTGTATACATTTAAAGATTGGTTACTGAGGTAATTTAGGCCCATATTTATACTTTTTGATGCAAAACTGCGCCAGCGCAGTTTTGCGTCAAAAATATTACCGCCGGCTAATGCCATTTTGGTGCTCCGTGCGGGCGACATATTTATACTTTGATGCAGGGCGGCGCAAACAACAGGTGGGAGTCATTATTTTTGACACACACCGCAGCGTCAAGTCGTAAAGGAAAACGACGTTAACGCGGCGGAAATGACTGTGGGTTTTATTTACGACACCGCAAACCGGATATGCGCCGTTTTTTTGGACGCAATAGCGTAAAAAAACACAGCAAATACAGCCATTTCACCAGAGGAGAGCCAAAATGGATCCCAGACGCCACTACAGACCCCAGGAAGATGACAGCAGAGCAGGAACCAGCCAGGAGGACCCACACAAGAACCAGGACACTTTTAAGAAGAAAAGAAAGTGTCGCTGTAGTGCAGAGGAGCAGGAAATTCTGGTTAAAGAGGTGACGGAACACCAGCACCAACTGTTTGTCACATCAAAGTTTCCAATCAGTAGGAGAGAGACTATATGGCAACAAATTGTCGACAAGATTAACAGTGTGGCTGAAGTACGCAGAACAGTCATCGAGTGCAAGAAACGCTGGCATGACTGCAAACGCAGGACCAAGGAAAAGATGGCAAGGAACAGGAAGGCAGCACTGCAGACTGGAGGGGGGAGTCCAGCACACCAGGAGGCCCTGGACCACATGGAGGAGATGGTCGCAGCCATCATCCCTAAGGAGATCGTCACAGGGATTCAAGGACAGGACAGCGCAGACTACAAGGAGACAACGCACATGCAGGGTAAGTTGCATGGGGAATTAAAATGCACAAATGTTAACTGCAAGCGGGGGGGATACCGACCACAAAATGTATGGAAGTCAACATATACATGGAGTGGCCTGGGTAAAGGGGCATGGCATTGGGGTATGGCCTGCACAGACAGAAGCTGGGGCACACCATTACACTACACCAACAACAGTCCCATGGGGGCATGCTGTCATGCCAACGATGGAGCAAAGAGAAAGCCACGACAGGAGGGAAGGCCACTATGTCAAACTTATATCCTGGCACTCGTCAGCCAACATACCTCCTACATTAACTAGGGCCCTATTAGCAATCCTCTAGCCAAACCGACAACTGCAATGTAACTGCGACAACAGTTGCCACTACCACCTCTGATATGTGTGCAGCTCAAGTAGCCAATGGAAGTAACCTATCCATGGATCATACACACCTAAATTAGAGGGTGAGGATGATATCTGCAACAATCCCCAGAAACAAGACAAAGGCCCCAGTACACTCAAATGTCAATGCCCATAGTTGTCACAAACATCAACCAAAGTAAACAACAATAGGAGCGACACAGCACTAAGGACACACCCATGTTGCATATGTCAGGGTCCATCCTGTGCCTGGGTAACAAGGCAACATCCCAAATGTCATACTGCTCAGACAACAGCATAGAGTAGGGGACACATGTAACTGGTCACTGAAATACACCTGCACAGTCAGAGGAGGAAATAGGACACTGATCCGACTATCAGGGCAATCCAATGTAACACACATTACCCAACATCAGCAGGACCCATTAACAATGTCAACATCCATATCGGATCATAACATTGCCATGCATAGGATATGCCACATGTCAATTACATTTAAGTTGATGTGAACGATCAGGGATTGGGGCATGTCCAGATTGTTAAGTGTGCTGCCAGGGCCATCAGAACACCCACAGCCAGTGAAAGGTCTCACCATGAGAATGGATGTACACGAAGGGTCGAGTAGGGAAAGAAGGTGGCAATTCTCTATTTGGCTAAAATCAACACCTAGAGGCGATGAGGCTGACAAGTCTAATAACTCAATAACATACATGTGACACACAGGTGGGCCATAGGCCTGAAACAATGCCCATCGGAAGGATTGCAGATATTAACACAAAACAAGATCACAAAGTGAATTAATCAAAAGGCAGGCACGTCACATCAAAATTGCCACAACACAGACACACTAATTGTACCCTGTTTCATTGCAGAGGAAGATGGATCTCCTGCCGATATGCCTGTCCCAGATTTCCCTGATGACATGGATGACGAGCCGATAAACATTCCCCAGGAGACTATCCAAAAAGGTCCTTGAAACCCTCCAGACCCACCTTCTGTCACAAGGAGGAGCACAGAACAAGCAGCCACCGCAGAGGAACCACCCACCACCCCAATTGTAAGACTTGCCAGCTCCAATACAGCTGAGCACTCAGACGACACCGGCACCAGCTTTGAGAGAACTGTAGTTGGAGTACAGCGGGAGCTGGCCAAGGAGGTGCGGGTGGGGATGCAAAATATGGCAGCCAGCCTTGAGGGGGTGCGTTCGTGCATGATGTCATTTGCAGATCAGGCAGCAGCTATGCACGCCCTAACATCTATCTTGCAGGAACTGCAGAAAACCCAGAAGGAAATCAGCACAGCTGTAATACAGTTGACCCAACACCTACAACAGCAATCCTGTCAAAGCGTGCACAAATGCAACATTGAACCCCTCAGGGCCGACCTGGCTGCCTACCATCGTGATGTGGCTGCTATTCTCAAGAACCAGCAGGTCCTCCTTGCAGCAGTACTGCCCTTAAGACCTTCACAGGGAGCAGCGACCGGGATGTCTGACTCCACGTCTTCTAACACTGAGGTGTGTGTTGCCCCTTCACAACCAACAACAACAAGGACAAAGCAGGCAACACACACATCAGAAGAAGAAGACATGGAACAGATCACATTCACAAGGAAAAGTACCCGGAAGCACTAGTCCCTGCCACATGGCCAACTATTACCAAAGTCCTGCGTTTTGAAACATGACAGTCTTACAACAACTGAACTCAAGCACTGTTCTGCTAACCACTGTATAACTTGTCACCCAGCCCAGTGATTGTCTCTCTCCTACTCATTGCCAAATCCTGTCCCTCTGCACTGTCTGAAACATCAACCCCAGCATGTCAAAAGCATTTCCGTAACCCCTTGTGTTGGATCCCAATTTAAGATGTCACCATGATGGACTCACAATCATGGACAATGTACAGATAGCACTACAGCACTTTTCAATAAATAGCACTTACACAACAAATCTGTCTCTGGGTAATGTGACATATCAACTGTGCAGTAGATAACTGAAATGTGCCTACTGTCAAATTACGTAGCTTGTCAATACAACTGTCCAGATATTATGTAGTTAGAGAAATCTGCACAGTGACCATGATTGCATCATACTCTGCCCATCCTGAGGGAATAATCTGTTGAAGTGAGAAACCATACACCACCATGCTGTGTAGGACAGAAGAATGCTTCCTCAGGGGATAAGTAAGTCATCAAATAGTGCCCGCTAAATGTTGTCAACATGTACAAATAACACAATAAACATGCCACACTAATCTAAGTAAATACAAAAAAAACTGCACAATTAAAGGTGTCTGAGTTAACATACAAATAGGTAATCATGCCAAACGGTGTCACAAATGATGTATGATGGTCATGAAGACAAGAATACAAGATTGCCAATGAGAACTCATCGTATAAGGGTGTGCATGATCATCACACTGCAGTCAGACCTAAAACTGTTTCCCCAATATCAAGTCTGGAAGCACTGTTAGTGACTTTGTAAACACACTTATCAACAGAAACACATTGGGATCCATATTAACTGTGATGGGTGGTTGCAACAAAGGGTCGATACTTTGCAAGGTAGCTCTGGGCTAGCTGCCAATCGTACAGCTCAGTTGGGATTTGTTTGTAGCATAGGACACAGATTTTATAGTACAAAATTGATGTACACTGAATCCAAACCCACGATCAAGTACCATTCAACACATACTATTAAGGGGTAACCAAATATTTATTAAAAGCTAACCATAGATGAGGAAACTGAAGGAAAAATCTTACCTACCCTAATCTACCCTGACTACTCATTACCCACAACTGTCCCTAACTAACCTAAGCTACACTTACTAATCATGTGTAATGAAACGTTCTAAACATCTACCCCCCACCCCCCTTATGAGGCTGGACACATTGAGGACATCACATACTAACCTAAACACATACTATACTATCCTAAACAAATATATATATATATATATATATATTATTTTTTTTACACACAAGAACCCCAACATAGCCCCCCACCCACCCACCCACACATGTAATAAGTCAAAAAAGAAACAAGCAGGACCACCCACTAACACTAACTAAACTAACAGCCTATACTAACCTAACACTAAGCCCCCTAAGCCCACTAACTATAAGAACAAGGAAAGAGGAGGGAGGGGAGGGTATCATGTCCATCAAATCAACTGTCTAGAGGTTGGCCCTCCGAAGGGTCCTCTTTATATCCTTGACCCGCCAGTTAATGTGCCGCACGTCCCGGGTCAGGTGGCTCACCTTGCGCAGCACTTTGTCCATCTTATGTTCAAGTCTATTGAAGGCTGCAGGGTCAACAGCTGGAGCAGTAGCAGTCTGGGTACCTGTGGAGGAGGTCTGTGTGGGCTGTCCTGCACTGGTGGCAATGCTGGGGCCAGGAAGTCCAGCAGATGTTGGATCAACAGTGGCAGCTGTGGGTGGGGCCACCTGGCTCTGATTGGTGGTTGTTTCTGTGGTGGCTGTGGTGGGCAAAGTAGGCCCACCCTGTAGGAAGGCTCGCCATGCCCCGGAGGAACGTTCATGGCGATATCGCAGGGCCATCCTCCGGAACCCCGACTCCACCAGCAGGATGTGCTGATATCGCATGGCCCGACGCTGAAATTCACGGACCTGGTCTGGAGTCATGTTAGCTGCTGTGAAGACAAATGCAGATATGCTACATTAGTAACTGCATTGTGTGAAACGGCACAGCAAGTTAATCAGACATTACATCTACTGTACTTGTAACAGCTCATATCACGATACAGAGCATTGAATGTCCCTGAGGAAGTATATGGCAGGCCAGACAACAAAGGTGACATCACAGAAAGCACATCCATAACCCACAAGATGAGTAACAACTGGCTTTGACTTGCAATCTGAGTTCTGACAGTTAACATCTAAGAATCATGCTGCATATCCTCCACCAAGAGCTGGGCTACAAATGTCAGTGTACGAAAAGAAAAACTAAAGCCTCATGGTCTGCAAGTTGTAACTGGACTTTCCAGTATGGTACCAAGTGCCAAACCTGAGTGTGTATACTAGTATGCAACCAAACCGTCACTTATTCACAGGTATGTGTAACATACTGGTAGCATCAATACTAGGTACCCCATTCACAAACCCATGGCCGTGTTTGAGGGGGGGTGGTGGATACACAACTATAATTTGCCAACAACATGTACACCAAGGAGTGTATAGGCAACTCCACACATGTTTGTCTCTACAGACACACCACAGGTAAGGTCTATCTACAATTTTGAGTCAGCAAACCCTAGAGCACTCGTAGGGTCAGACATGTCAGGAAATTCAGAACTTAGTACACAACATATACTTCCAGTGAGGCCTGACTTACATCAGACACAGAGTTGCTAGAACACCCATGATCATGAATTGCATGCACACCTAAGCCATTGCACTCAGGTTCCACATACTTGATGCACTACATGTGGAAGTACATGCTGCTAGGAGGTTCTATCTACTGTTTCAAACTTACGTAGGTAAATAGTGAAGCAGATGTCTATTGGGAAGCTATTAGCTCCACCAATCTTAGAGAATGTGGGTCTGACAGGCTGACTAAATAGGGGCTGACTTCCATTGCGACTCTTGGTGATACAAGTGTAAGACACATGACTATCCCCTGTACTCACAGTGGGGCCTACAGGGATGTCCTACAGTCCCTACATGATACCATTGGGTACGCATTGGCAAACTCAAAACATGTGAGAACTGCTTTCCCACTCATAGAACAAGTGAAAAACGTGCCCAACGCATCACACCTTGCTATGCGTCCAACTCACACGAGTCCATAACCAGCAAACACAACACATAACAGACATATCAACACTTACTGGAGTGGTCGGGGTCCTCAAATGTCGCCACCTCTCCCACAGTGTAGGGTGCCGGTCCACCTGTAAGGTATGGAAGGAAGATATGTGCTCAAAATCTGTGCACAGTGCAACAATTTCATAATCATTTACAATGTGTAGGCTGAATAAGGACATGGCAGCCATTCAGACATGATGGTACTGCATCTGATATTTCACGGCCAACTTGTACATATCATGAGTCTCATGTGACAGTTACACACATATCTGCACACATACATTGGCCCTAACTATCATGTGGTTGCAAACTTGCCCCATAATTGGTGAGCACTAAAAAATATGGAGTGTAATCGTCTCATCATGTGCATCCAAGAGAAACATCCAACGCCTGGTTACTTGAGGACTGCATTACCAATCAAACATGCCTTGTGGCCATGACACATTTATTGCACATAGGCCCAATGTACAGAGGGAGGGGCAGGGACTCCTGTACGCCATCCTGTTGTTACAGTATAGTCAATTGTTGTGGCCCAGCTATGGTGATTTGCACCAACCATGAAGATGTGAAGCCATGTGCATACACTTGGACTGCCATCCATATTTGGATTGTGGCTCAACTAATTCCAACAAACATCTTAAGATGTTAGCTGAGGGCACCTTACACCTTTTCACGATGTTTTCAAATCATGAACTGACATGTATCCAAAAAGATCAAGAAACCAAATAATCCCACACATTCATAGTACTTCTGTGAACGCTTTCCTTCCACACTCACCAGACTAACATGAGACCAATGTTTGAGCCACTTTGCTATTATCAATTGACGTGAAGGCAGCACTCATTTTCATCATCATGTAGTGATTCTAAAGTCAGTCTAGCAATTGCGTCAACATAGTTGTCCTAAATGTTGGTACATCTGTACTTCTCTGTCAATAATACCCTATATAGACATGATTGGCTCCTATTTTGTTAGCTGTGCTGACAAAAAGGCTGCACCAATTTCCTTCATGGTAAAGTTACCTGTAAGTTTGCTGAGCACGTGCTACCTGACAGCTAGCAATTGTGATCCTTGCCATAGTGCATCAATGATCCCCTTATATTTCCCCAGCATTACACACAGTCATCAAGTTAGCTGGCAGACATTGCACTAATCCCCTGATGTCAATACAGAGCATTTAATCGTGCACATTAACAATTGTCGTACTCACCAACAGGGCCACCAATCATGATTCCCAGGTGGTCCAAGAGATCCTGCTCCCTGGTGATGAGGTCAGCCTACCGGTGCTTCAGCTGGTGGTCACTCCTCTGGCTGGCATACACACGCTGCAGGTGATGCAGCACCTTTGCCCACCGGATGCTGCGTGCCTCTGTCGGGTACCTCTGTATGACCCTGCCCCCTGCCTGGATCATGAGCGGCAAGAAATGTGTCACCAGCCAGATGAAGCCCCCCAACTCCTCTTCCCCCATCCTGCCAAGACGTGGCCTACCAGACATACTTATAGTTGAAGATAAGGAATAGGGGTAAAAGAAACAGAAAGGGGAAATGGGTGAAAGTAGGGGTAAAAAGACAGAAAAAAGTAAACCTAAACACTAAAAGAGCCCAACTATCCCCAAACTAACACTACCCACAACAGACTCCGACAAACAAGAAATACACAAGATAAATGGACAAATGTAGACAACACACAGTACTACAGTATACACAAACAATATTTATTTCACAAAAGGACTTTACAGATAACACACAGGACAACTACAGCACAAAATCTCTGGACAACAATCTCCACACAGCCACACAGCCTAGAAGAATCATAGACTGCAAAGTGAAAGTGAAAGTACACCCACTGTACATGATCTGTAAACAGGATATCCTATTACATCACTTCCTGTATGAAAAGTCCCGGCGTCATTTTTTGTTTACCAAAACTGTATTTGCGTCATTTCTTTTGACGCACAGACGTGAATATTAACCCGCATCAACATAATGATACATGGACTGTACAAATATCTGGATGCGGGCTAAATTTCACTCCTGTGCGTCAAAAAAAATGACGCAAATACAGTTTTGGTAAACAAACAATGACGCACACCGCTAGGGACGTCAAAATTACAGTGCATTAACTGGTTTGGGACATTTTTACTTGTTTTTTGGTTATTTTACATTTGGAACACATCAGAGATTGGCTAATTGAAGACAGTATGGTGTTGATGGTATATGTTCACATGTGTGACATCATACTGCAGCGGAACATCATCCACTACACCCTTCACAGTATGTTTACAGTTGGCTGACATCATAGATGGTCATAAGTGTGGCCTACATATATGTGTGGCACAAATTGTGCATGTTTGTCATAAGGAGAGGATAGCAATGTGACGCACATATGTACAATACCTAAATGCCTTTGGCTCAAAGTGTGTGCTTTGACAACTAATGTGTTGGTTGACCAAGTGTGTGTGTATATCACATGAAGCATTATTGTACATATGGTTGTATGAATGTGACGTCCATGTGTCCAATCCTAAGATGCAAGTCAAATTTGGAATGAGCAAGGGCATGTGTTAGTCATACATGTAACAACACCCGTAAAGTATACTTCCGAGTTTTAGGGTCACGTAGACACCACATGTGACATAGCATGCACCAGATGGATGGCAGACGCATGTTCATGTCAATGGTCCACATTTTCTACATCCTATGTCCTAGAGTATTGGTAAGAGCTTCCTAGGCACTAGTTGATGAATCCCACAGTGAGTCATACACATGCATTGAGGAAGTGGGTACCATGTTGTTTGCACAGACAGACAAGGGTCAATCTCATATGTATGATGACACCACAGTTGAGGCCATAGTAGTAAGCCCCAACTATGAAGTGGCTGTGGTGGACCAGCATACAAGACAGCACGTGTCCACATATTTCCTGTGATCAATTGCACATAGGTGTCTTGTTCATGTGTGTGGTCCAATGATGATCCTGTAGATTGTTTGGGGTGTAATTTGTCACAGTTCGGACCAGGACTCATCATGAGTCAGTGGCAGCTATTCCTGTAACTACTGAGTATCCGTTGTTGATCAATGTGAGTGAAGTAGATGTGGACATGTGAACCAACATGTGGATGGTCCCACCCTGTCACTAAAGACGTGTAATGAGACAGTCAACAGGGCAACCTTGGTGTGCTGAGTGAGATAATGTCTCAATTGTCATGTTCCAGCAGGTGTCATTACAACATTTGTACACAGGTTGGCCTCTGCACTTCCCACTGCATCTGGGAACATCATAACCTCTGTGCTGTTTATTCTCGCAGCTATTCACCACACACGGCCCATCACTATGTTGTGCGCACTGTGATGCTGTGTGTGAACTGTCATGGTTCTGACATTTGTGTATTATTCATGTACATTATCAGAGGTTGCTGGTTGTGCTGAAAGCCCCGTACCCAATCCCTGTCTATGACCCTGGGACACTGTCACACTTTGTCATTCATGCATATATGCAACCCAGACAAGGGATGGGCCATGAATTTTGCATTTCCAAGAGGATGTAACTCAAATGGTACAGTTAAAAGACAGATGATGCTATACAATGTATTTGGGTATGCATGGAAGTAGCCCATGCCCAATGCCCCCAGATGAATGGGAGGTTTTCTTACGCATGTGTGGTACATATGTAGACACAGGGATACTTTAGTGTGATGCACAGACAGTTGCCAGTCAGCTGACAGAATGCAAGGTGATTCAGGAGCCAGCTACTGGACAAGTTACATAATCAGTGGTATGACTGAGACTGTTTGGAGGACAAACTAGACAGTTGACATGTCAAACTGTGTACGTCCTGTGTTTTTGAAGATGACAAATGAACCCAAGGGCTGTGTTACACGGCTTAATTAGTATCAATGGTTGACGGTGTATTTGACATAATGACAACTCCTATGCTGTTCCAGGCATCATCAGGGGCAGTGCTTTTTGAAATGGGTGGTGTGCATGGAGGTGATCACAGGTGTGGGCTGCATCTGTTTCTCACCAGTCCTGTAGGTGAGACTTGCATTCTAAGGGCCAAAAGACATTTTCACAAGGGGAAGCAATTTACATGTGCTAACAGGGCTTTGAAACTAGAAGACAGTGTATGAATTGACCTGACGTCCTTGCAGTCAGATGTTCTATGACCATGGCATACCTTAGGAAAGGGTGTAGCACACTGGTTTGCTAATGTTGGTCTGTGTGTGTAGAGGAGGTATTATCAGGGTACACATCTTAGTATTCCAGGGACCTCTTCTGACAGGTGGGTTGTGACCAGGTGCACGGGTGTGTCAGGAGTTAGGAAATGGGCTGACATGTGCATGGAATGTCATGTGCGCAATGCATGTCATATGTGTGGCACTTGTGCTGTCTATGTTCTGCTTCTATGGAACTCTAGTCACAGATATTCCTTGCAAATATTGGATGCAGTTGGACTAACTGCTGTCAAGGGTCTTGTCAGACATTCCTGTTAGTGATGCCAAAGCACATTGACTGCCTCATGTATGAGGGTTGTTTTCCGCTTATTGAGTGATAGTTGTGTCCCATATGCTGCGTTGGACCTTGCTTTCAACATGTATGTGTGAAATAGTTGTGGTCCTCTGCTATTGGCCTTCAAAGGAGATATGTACTTGATATATGTCATTAAGAGTGTGTGTGTATGTGACTATTGTATGTTAGGCATCACATTAGCTCTGGGATGTTCCGTGTCCTACTCAGTATCTCAGCAATGCTCCATGAGGCAACACTCTTATTCTGATAAGTAGAGATGAAGGTGTGCAAAAAGGAATAGCCAGACCATGATATGGTGATTAGAATAGGTGGATATTTAAATTAGTTAACTAAAGTGGTGAAGGTGATCATATTCAGAAGAAATTATTTACAATCTGTTACCGCCTGCGTATACCAGCAGCTGTGTTCTGTAGTTCCCCCTCCTGTTGCAGGCCAGCATCCTCCTCTTCCTCCTCTTCAGGCATCTGTGGCTCTGGTTCCAGGAGGGGAATGTTTCTTCTGATACAAATGTTGTGCAATATTGCACATGTGAGGATGATCCTACAGACCATCTCTGGGGAATATAGGAGGCTACCACCAGTGATGTCGAGGCAGCGGAACCTTGACTTGAGGATGCCGAAGGTCCGCTCGACAATGCTGCGTGTCCTCCTATGGGCGTCGTTGTATGCACGCTCTGCAGCTGTACTTGGGTTGCCAAATGGTGTCATAATCCATGGCTGGATGCCATACCCCTGATCAGCTGCAAGAGGAAATGAATGGGATCATGTTGATGTAGCTGCCACTATTGAAAAGACCTTTAATGGCAGTAGTTGTCTTGTGTTGTCTGTGACTCTTTTGTGTACTAATGTGACATCCTATGCTTGTAGGCTGTACCATCTGCATTGTGCTGTTTCCTTGGCTGAACGAGTGTTTGTCTGCTAACCGTTTGTCAGCAGTATGTTTTGGGATTTGCAGTACAGTGTGCCCTCCCTAGCATTGTGACTTGTGATACAGGTGTCCGTGTGTCTTCACTGGGGGTGAGATGATAGTTCCATGCACAGTTAAAATTTAAAGTGTTGTTAACACGTTCATATCAAAGTACCCTGGACATCCCATACCTTGACACTTATGCAATGTATTAATGTAAAGGTCATTGGGACACTTACAATTTGCAAGGTGACATTTAGGCAACCACATTCATTGACGTCTTCACATTAGGTTGTACAGTAATTTCCAATGTGTGACAGGTTCAATGGTGACTTAAGAAACATGGCTAGTGATGTCACGACCACAGTGTGTTCCTGTTGACATGTTGCTGTTGTGGTGTATGTGTTGTGTGTCCTACAGGGTTGCTGTGCAGTGTGTATATAAGTAGGTTTTTGTACTTACCAACAAGTAGTCCATTGCCATACCGTCCATCCTGGAAGTGTTCATTGATGGTGCAGTGACGGAAGATGTATGAGTCATGTACACTCCCAGGATATTTAGCCACGATGTTGGTGATCAATCCCTGGTGATCGACTATGGCCTGCACGTTGATGGAATGTGTGTGCTTCCTGTTGCGGTAGAGGTGTTCAGTTGCAGCAGGTGGCACAAGGCGTAGATGTGTGCAGTCGATTGCACCAAGGACGTGTGGGAAGCCACTGATTGCGTTGAACCCCTGTTTTGTTTCCTGCTGCTTCTGCAGTGTGTTAGGGAAGCAGATGTGGCGGGGTGTCAGTCGAATGATGGCATCCAGTACTTTGGGCAAAAAGGCGGAGAATGATGGTTGTGATATTCCGCCAACCAGGGCACCAGTTGTTTGGAAAGAGCCACTTGCCAGCATGTGAAGTACGGCAAGCAGCTTGGTTTCTGTTGGGATGGTGCGGGGTGTCACCAAAGTGAGGGCCAACTGCAGTTCAATATTTCGCAGCAGGTGCTGAATGGCCTGCCAGTTCAACCGGTACCTCTGTATGATGTTGTGTTCCCTGAGGCCCTGAAGGGTTGTTCTTGGGCGGAATATCCTCTCCTGCCTTCTGCGCTGCCTTTGGGGTCCCTGCTGGGATTGTTGTAGCTGCTGTTGTTGCTGCTGGGCTCTGCGTCTGCGTGCACGCTGAATTAGAATCACTTCCATTGCTCCCTGTTGCTGCTCTGCTGCTCTGCTGCTCTGCTGTTTGTTCTGTGTGTTCTGATTAAATACAGGTGTGTTTGCCCCATTTTAACGCCTGCCCTGACCCAGGTGTTAATTTTTTGCGCAAATCGGGCTGTGCGTCATTTTCTGGCTCCGCCTCCCGGCCGTGTGTCATTTTTGCCCGAAAGCATAAATACGACGCACGGCCGTTTAAGCCATTTTTTGGATGGGAATGCCTACCTTGCATATAATTAACGCAAGGCGGGTTGCCGCATCCAAAAAATGATGCACACAGCGGAATTTTATCATCCGCGGGCGTCAAAGTTTAAATACGGGGCAACGTTTGCGCTGATTGTGCATCAAAATTTTTGATGCACAATCGGCGCAGACGGAGTATAAATATGCCCCTTAGAGTTTAGCAGAGTTGGATCTCCATCCGTGCAAAACTTGTCTTCCCCCATGCAGCTTTCTATAAGAAAATTGAACAGTGCTACAGCTAAAATATCTGACCCAAATTTCACAAACTTTGGCAGGAAGCTATAACTTTCTCCAGAAAACGTGCTTTTTTGTGATTTGGTGAAAATACTTTCAGTAAATTTTGAGAAAGTAAGGCTCAAAATGAATAGATATCGAGAGACCTAGTAAGGCAGAGAAATGTGAAATGACGCTTTTGGGATTGCCAGTTCTCTCAGTCTTCTACCAGAAACAAGTGAAAAGTATTATACCTCTCAACTGCATTATTCTCATTTTAGTTTCAGGATTGACCATTTTCTCTGCCTTTTCCATCATTGAGCATTGTAAGACTGAAAAGGTCCTTCTTTTGATCCATGCACTGTTAAAGAATGTCTGGCATCCAATGGCATAGGCAGGGCTTTTTGTCAGGTGGGGCCTAAATCTTATACCTTTTACCCACAGCATGTGGTGGAGTGTATTTACGACAACTGATAGCCTTCCAATAAAGAGATTTTAGGGAAATATTTGTGAAGACGCATTTGGGAAATACTTTTTCCCAAAAATATATCCAGAAAAACATACCAAAGTGATGCATTACCTGAAGGAATTTTGCTCGTCATCAGTCATGAAATTGACCTCTGCTAAAGCACTGCCAGCACAAACCATAATCAATGCCAAGGTTTCCTTCTCAACATCCTGAAAACGGAGTGATCTTCTCACTGCTGAAGGATGCCAACATCGACTTTAATGACTTATCGCTTGAACTCCTCCCCATCCTTAGCAGACCAAAACCAAGGCTTTCCTACGGCGTGTATATGGGGTTCACTCTGCTTCCAGAATTAACATATAGAAAAATCAATCGGAGTGCACCTAAAAAAGTCGTCAACCTTAAGGTGGAAGCATGCTGAAACATGTCGACCTTTTTATCAGCACCAATTAGATGTACAGAACACATACAATATTCAGAATAGATCCTACAATTTTTAATCTTGCCCCAGTCCCCCCTCCTTGTTTGTAGTAATTAAAGAGAGCTTTTCAGGGGTCAGAGACAATTTCAAATTCACTTTCTGCACAGATTATCCCAAGTCTCTTATGAGAGAGACTCTACCTCCTGGGAGAGGCGAGACCTTCTGATGATGCCACTGGCTACTGGTACTCCAGTAGAAAACAAAAACCACAGGAGAAAAGTAGCCAATGAGGCTCCCTCTTCTACTTTAGGAAGAGGCTCGAACCTTGTGATAATGACGAGGGTGCACTCCCATCGGTTTTTCTACCTAGATGTTGAAAGCCTACGTAAAACTAAACCCCCGAAAATTGAGCTTGTAGCAGACAAGCTGAAGTACAAAAATGTGTCTGAACAGTGACCTTCAGTGGATTCACACAATAACTGTTCTATCAATTAGTTTGCATTTTTTAATAAGGTGATGCAGGACTACAAACTTGTGCATGAAGTGTCATTAGTTCAGGTTCAAAGCATTCCTACACCCATTGCATTTCCTTACACCAGTAAGAAACTTAATTAATGTCAACATATACATTGTTCCAAAACCAAGGCAGATTTTAGGCATACACAGCAGGGGCCATTGCCTTTGCCACTCTATAATGATGGGTAGCCTATTAGGACTGTACCAGCTGCCATGTAGTCAATATCGGAAGAGAGTGATTTGGTATAGGAGATGCTGTGTCCCATGGCTCTCGCTAAACATTTCTCCAGTGCTGATCTGTGTGTACTTAAGTCAGGGCAGTGCTTAATTTGGGCCAGTGGTTGAAGGTCTGGCCCACAGCTACTCATTTTTGAGCGCGAGTAAGTATTTTTCCTCATCAGACTTTGTTCCCGAGGCAACTAGAAAAAAACAATAAAGGTGGAAAGAAAAGAAAGGGAAAGGCGGAGAATAGCGACAAACAAAAAAAGGAAATATAAAACAGAACCTGAAAAAGTGAGAGGAAGGACCTGGGAGAGTCTGGTCTGGTGGTTGATGAAGGAGGCCTAAAGTGGAATTAAGACTATCCAACATTGGTTTTCGGCACAAAAAATGTTCGATAGCGCCCATCGAACACCTCTGAGCAAAACCGTGGGCACCAGCGCTGATTCTGTCTCAATTTAGGAACTGAGTTAGGGCGAGTATCCATCCAGTGGCATAGCAAGGATGCCTTGAGCCCTAGTGCAATCAAGGAACAAGGGCCCCCTAAGTGCTATTTGAGATTAAAGTATGTCATTAATCATGGCTCAGTGAGCCCCTCAGGCCTCTTAGACAGGTGCAACTGTGCCCGCTGCACCATTGATTGCAACAACCTCTACATCCATTACCCAAGAAAGTAGATTTTCACTTTTATCTTCCTTTTATGAGATCTTATAGCATTTTTTTTAATACAACCTCATGTACCTGACTTGATTGCCTCCTGCCTAACAGTGTATGACGTTGATTTATTGTTTTTTGTGTACTTTGCAAGTTATTTTATTGTAATTAGCTAACTATTTTTTATTCAATTTAATACTATCTGTTTTTAAATCTAATAATTGGCTTTATAAAATAACACAGTCAGAATAAACCTTTGTAGACAGACATTTCTGACATCAAGAAATGGAATAAGAACAAGGATAAAATGAGGACGCATACCTGATTTCATAAGGTCAGCTTTTTACCACTGTCCTGTACACCTTGACTTATTCCATGGGATCAGTAAAGTGTCATGTTGGGTTCCAGGTTCGTGTTAACTTCAAACAACTTAACCACAACTAACACCATTGTTTCCTGTGGACCTTAATGCGCCATTTTTCTTGTCACCTGCAAAGTTTGTGTATGGCAGGTGACAGATGCACAGTGCCCTTAGAACTGAAAGAACCTCGGCTCCTGTCAGCTGCATTATCCCTGGCAGTGTGGCCTGGGGCTGCTAACCTAGAATGCCCTAATTTTGAATTGTTTGCCTTTTGCTTCTTGAGCCAGGCCCCCTGCCCCAAGCCTCGTAACTAATGTATTAACTTAACTGATACTGAGGTGATTGATTTATGATTTTGGCAACTAAGGGCTTGATATAAAATGCTGAGTACTGTTTGAACTCTGTATGGGCGTCGGAGTACGATATTCCATCGTCTTGACAGAGTATCCATCCCCTACATTTAGAGATGTTTGCCAGCCCTGTGGACATCGACAGGAAGTGGCAGGAACTTCATCGCTGTGTTTCCTATCAACCTGTTAAATGTTTCACTGATAATACTGTCAGACTGACGGACATTCTTCAAACTTTTAAAATGTTTTGGAGTTTTCAAACATAAACTCTCAAATAAGGAGTTTAAAAAAAAACCAAATATTAATGACCCCAACACCATGAGGTTGTCTCCAACGGTATGAAGATCATTTAAAGGACTCATTTAAAATTTTTCACTGTCCACTATCATCAGGTTCTTCCCCGCGGTGAGGGACACCGACAACTGGCCATACAACTGCCCCCTTTAAATAAGGCCAGTGGTCTAATTGCCAAAACTTTATTCCGTCTGGTTGTCAGAGCACTATCTCAGTGATGGAGCCGGAGTAGCTCCATTATCGAGATACTGAATGACAGCGTGCTTGTAAATCAATTGGGTGGACTGAGGTTTTGGTGGAAAGGGTACTCCGTCAAAGTTGGGGCGGAGGGTTATATTATGAAACAGCTCATGCCATTACCACACACGCCTTAAATATGCAGTTCTTACAATGCATCCACCACTACAAAGCATGTTTTTACCATGCATGTCATCTCACACACACTCATAGCGGTATATTATAAGTATCATTACAATGCATATAATTACCATGCTGACATTTACAATGCAACTATTTCATATATGGAAAACGTTACTTTTGTAGTAAAAAAGTGATAGGCTTAATTTTTTTTTATTATTAAAAAAAAGGTTTTGTACATTGATTTACTCTGTTAGGACTCTAGTAAATTTAGATGAAATAGACTGTGGAGCTATTCTGGATAATCTGTGTAAATAAAAAAAAAAATGTTTTGGGGATTTTGCTGGTTAATTATAACAGTGTTTAATGTGAACGTTGTACTTACTTGTGCAGATAGATGGCAGTATCTGAACACCAATCTCTGTTCTCTATTCCTCTCTCTGGATTGAAGTCAGTGTACCACTAAGAACAAAATGGTGGACAGCACAATCTATGAGTTGTTTTGGTGTATTCAATAACTCACTTTAAAATATGCTTTGGAATGTAGTTTGTAATGTGGTTTACATTCTGATTGAAAGTACATTTCAATTGTTTGTTTTAAAAAAATGCTTCAGACCTTCGTCACAGACATCTTGGTTGGGGACAAGGTGCAAAGATATGACTGAGATGAAGCATCGACCACTGTATACATGGAAAACACGTAGAACTGTTTATTAAGGTCTCTTTGATCATATGCATTTTTTAATATTAATTTATTTTAGAAATGTGTATGAACATTTCCTGTAGTGCTTTGTTTTTCATTGTGCAGTGTGCCAGTCTAGTCCTTTTAATATGATGGGGGGACGCCACCGGTACGACGGTGGTGTCCTCCCCGTGACTTTGGCAATCCTGTGGTGGGACCCCCAAAGTCGTAATGAGGCTCTAAGTGTTTTATACTAGAGAACCTTTCCTCCTCTATGCCTTTTAAAACACTCTAAAAAATACTAATATTCTGCACAACCCATAACTTAGTAACCCTTAAGAATAGTGGAATGATGGCTGAGACATTTAAATCAACACCCCATTTATTCACCCAAATGTACACTATTCATGCTAACATAAACTACTGTCCTATTAGTGTACAGATTACTGCCTGACGAGCAATCAATCCTCAACATAAACTGAATATGTATTTTTGTAAAAGCCACCATTTTGAAAATCAAATCCTAGGAGTGTTATAATTGACTTTAATTCTTCATTAAAACTGACCCTGAAACCCAAATTCAAGGATGTTTTTTTCACTTTTCCCAGGCTTATTGGGGGGAAATTAAAAAGAAAAAAAATCCTAAATTGAGGTATAGATATTAAGCAGTAAACTACAGTATGAGTTGAAAAAGCTAACAGCTTTGTGTTTTGTACCACGTAAGTGTGCAGACAAGTTATATGCATTAATTACAAAATCAGATTTTTTTCTCAAATGAGGACATTTTGGTTGCACTCCTAAATCACTTTGAGGACACATGGATTGGCCATCTAAGCATCTAACAAGGTTTCCCATTGACTGGTGGAACTGTTACTCAACCTGCTTAGAGGGTGGTGCAATGACAAACAATGCCATAGAGCAGTGGTTCCTAACATTTTGACTTATGTGGACCGCCACTTTATCATTACAGGAACCCGGGGACCCCCACTGAATCATTATTGGAATCTGGGGACCCCCCTACTAAGTCTTACTGAAAGCTGGGGACCTAATCTATTAATATTATTTAATTTTCTAAGCAGTCACGGACCCCCTGAGGAGGCTTCGCGGAACAAATCAATTGGAAAATATCAACCTAACTTTAATAATTTCTTGGAAAATTTAAAGAAAGAATAACGTTTCCAAAAATAGAACGCCACAACCATTGTCTGGTAGTCTGAACCCTCTCATTTAAAAAAAAAAAGAAATGTCTGAAAGACTATTGGCCAAAATCCATCAATTGTTTTTGATGAGTGCTTCAGACTACCTGGACAATATTACGCATATCTTACACTTCTAAAATGTACTAACAGCCTGTAGAATTACGTACCTGTTTTATCAACACTTACTAATTCAAATGACATTTTTGCATTTTCTTTAAACAAATTTAAAGTGCAAATAATGTTCCTACCTGTAGTTGTCTTCTTGTTTTAACTCTTGGTGATTTTTCAGTCCACCTGTCACCAAAAGTCTTAAATAGTACAGTTATCCAAAGAGAGAAACCAACAGCCACGAAAAAGCACAACTTCAGAAATCTTTTTTCAAAACAACCATCTCCAAACCTCCATTGGTTGTCAATCCATCCAAAAATCAACAAATAATAGCAATTCCAAAACGAAATTCCCGAAAATATGAAAGTTTTAAAAGAATTCCAGAAGGAATATCCAATCTCCAAAATGAAATTCTAAGAAATTGTCCAGTAGAATTCTATCCATGAATCCTGAGTTTCTCCAGCAACGATGTGAGCTTTGTCTGAAAAATTTGACTCTAGAAAAACTTTTTTTTTTTTTTAAATCTCCAAAGCTCCACTGATTGGCAACCCACAATAAAGTAGAAAATAAAAGCAATTCCAAAACCAAATTACCAAAATCTGAAAAAGTTTAAAGAAAATTCTAGAAAGAACACCCAGATGCCAAAATAAAATTCCAAGAAAAAGTCAAGTTTAAATCCATCCACGAATCCCAAGTTTGCCCAGAAACTACAAGGTCTTTGCTTGAAAATTCACAAAACTTTTTATTAAAAAAAAATGAAGCAAAAAAAGCTTTATCCAATTTTTTCAACTTTTTAAAATCCTAATTTGAAAAAAAAACAACCGTCCTGACATGGGCATACAAACGTTACCTGCGTGAGGATGTAAAAAGGTTTAACGCTACAATAAAACACAACTCTGTAGTTTACAACAACTACCTACCTCCCGCTCCTCTAAACGTAACCACCTATATCTTAAAAACAGTAAAGTAAACTTTTCTTACCTGACCGCAGCTCTCCCTGGCATCCGACTTTGACCGCAACACTTCACTGACTGTAGAAACAGATGGAAAACGTCAAGCCTGAAAATAAAAATAAAAACAGGATGATGTTTCCCAATGAAGTCAATGGGAAACTTTGGGAAAATACTTATAAAAATATAAAAATATTTGTTAACTACTTTTTAAAACATGTGATATATTTGTAACAAAATAAGTAATATTTTTTGCTATGCAAATATTAATGCATTTTTTAAATAAGCAACATGGTGTGTTTATCTTTCTAATTCAAAATAATGCAAAATGTTTTAATCTTTCTAAATTTTATTTTTATTGGTGTTTACATTTCAACAGTATTTTAAATATTTTACAAACTATCACTAATTTTATAATCAATTATAGTATTTAATAAACACAACATTTATGTTTATAAATTAATACTCAGGCATTAAAATTAATACCTGATATACTCAGGTAGTACAACTATTTTTTATTATAAATATTATTATTCTACCTATAAATATACCATGTACTTATCTAGTTAATCACCTGTATATTAACTGAATAAAGCATGGTAAAGTCATGTGTGGTAAAGGCATGCAAGGTAATGACATGCATGGTAAAGGTGTATGTGTGGTAGTGACATGCGTGGTTAAGACTTATGTGTGGTAATGACTACGTGGTAAATGTATTTAATGATTAAGGCTCTGTTGTAATGGTTGTTTCCTGCGAAGGAGTATCCTCTCCACCAAACTCTAAATCAGGTCCTTAGTGTCCTGGGAATGAGAGTAAAAACTGTATGCATGAATTCTGCTGTAGACACATTAACATTCCTTGGGCCTTACCATTTTTTCTGCATTGCCTCCTGACACTGCCTTTGTTTCGGCATCATTAAATACAGGTCCATATCTACAAAACATTTTTACTGTTGATAGATTTGGAGCTTATGACTGCAATAATGCTTTTTTCTGTACCAATCCCATTTTAGAAGACGATAAACGTTTATGACCCTAACAATTTGGTATTTAGAAGGGGTGAGATATGGGCAGCCCTCCTAAATATTAAATCAGTATGTAGTGGATCAATGTTATGCAACCCGACTACAGACATGAAACATTGAAAAATTAGTCTCCCAAGCTGAGTTTGCAACCCATTCACAAGAGGGGATCCCTTCCCCTTTATTGATATAAAAACGTTTGTTGATTAGTAAGCAGAAGTCCTGAGAACCCAGGCCAACTCTCAAACAATCTTTAAAAAAGAAATACACTTTTATTTTACGCAGCACCATTTTCTTTAAGGAAAACAGACTGCATTTAAAGAAAAGTTCACTTTTTTAAAGGCATGGTGGTGGTTTGTTGATCCTAGTAGTCCACCATCCTAATGATGGCCGAAAACCACAGTGAGCCACAAGGACCAACCTACATAAAAAATATTCATGAGCTAGGTCAGATTACAAACCACTCCAAGTTGGAATTTTACAAACTGACTTGGTATAGAGGTTGATTTTTAAAATTGTACTGCTCAGTCGAAGAGCCAGGTCTTGAGGTCCTTCCTGAACTGCTTCAGTGATGTGGTCTGCCTGAGCTTGAGAGGTAGAGGATGTTCCATGTCCAGACTGCTAGGTAGGAGAAGGATCTTCCTCCTGCTACACTTTTCCAGATCTTGGGGTTGGCTGCAAGGGCGAGAGGGACAAATGGACATGTCTGTTGGGTACGTAGAAGGTGAGGCAGTGGTTGTGGTATGCAGGTCCTATGTTGTGCAGTGCCTTGTAGGTGTGGATCAGGAGTTTGTATGTGATGTGCTTGTTGACTCGGAACCAGTGTAGTTCTCTGAGGTGGGAGTAGATGCGGCTGTGTCGGGGGATGCACAGGATGAGTCTGGCTGCTGCATTCTAGACTCTTTGTAGTCTTGATTGAAGTTTCTTGGTCATGCTGGCATAGAGTATGTTACCATAGTCCAGTTTGCTAGTGATGAGTGCGTGGGTGACTGTCTTCCTTGTGTTGGGGGAATCCATTCGAAAATCTTCCACCGGAGTTGGAGAGTGTGGAAGCATGACAAAGAGACGATGTTGACTTGGCGGGTCATCAAAAGAGAGGATTCTAGGATGATGCCAGGTTGTGCGCATAGTCAGCGGGGGCATTACCCAGAGCTACGAGCCACCAGGAGTCGTTCCAGGCAGAAGGGGTGGAGCCGATCATGAGGGTCTCTGTTTTGTCCGAGTTGAGCTTGAGGCAGCTGGCCTCCATCAAGGTAGCGACTGCTGTCATCCCGTTGTGGAAATTTCTTTTGGCTTGAGCAGAGTCCTTGGACAGGGACAGGATTAGTTAGGTGTCGTCTGCATAGGAGACTATGTTTAGCCCTTGTTTGGTGATCTTGGCAAGTGGGCCTTGTAGATGTTGAAAAGCATCAGGCTGAGTGTAGATCCTTGGGACACTCTGCAGAAAGTGTCTTTATGTTCTGTGGTGAATGGTGGTAGTCAGACACTCTGGCCCTCATTCCAACCCTGGCGGTCTGTGACCGCCAGGGCGGAGGGCAGCGGAAGCACCGCCAACAGGCTGGCGGTGCTTCCTGGGCTATTCTGACCGCGGCGGTAAAGCCGCGGTCAGAAAAGGGGAAACGGCGGTTTCCCGCCGGTTTTCCCCTGGCCCAGGGAATCCCGCGCCGCCATGGGGATTCCGACCCCCTTCCCGCCAGCCTGTTTCTGGCGGTTGTCACCGCCAGAACCAGGATGGCGGGAACGGGTGTCATGGGGCCCCTGGGGGCCCCTGCACTGCCCATGCCACTGGCATGGGCAGAGCAGGGGCCCCCCTAACAGGGCCCCATACAGATTTTCACTGTCTGCTTTGCAGACAGTGAAAATCGCGACGGGTGCCACTGCACCCGTCGCACCCCTGCAACTCCGCCGGCTCCATTCGGAGCCGGCTTCCTCGTTGCAGGGGCTTTCCCGCTGGGCCGGCGGGCGGCCTTTTGGAAGTTGGAATGGCCGCCGCGGTCTTTTGACCGCGGGGCGGTCATTCGGCGGTAACCGCATAGCGGGCGGCGACCGCCGCGGTCAGAATGACCGCCTCTGTGTTCTTCTGGTGTGGAAGGACCTGATCCAGTCCAGGGCTTTGTCTCAGATGCTGGCGTTTGCTGGCGTGTCGCAGAGGGTGGAGTGGGAAACAGTGTCAAATACGGTGGAGAGGTTGAGGAGGATGAGTGCGGCCATGCCTCCGTGGTCCAGTATGTTGCGTATGTCGTCGGTGGCTGCTAAGAGTGCTTTTTCAGTGCTGTGGTTGCTTCTGAATCCAGTCTGGGATGGGTCTAGGATACGGTGTGTATCAAGGAATTCAGTGAGTTGCTGTTTGACGCTTTCGCTGTTACCTTGGCTGGGAAAGGGAGCAGAGAGATGGGTCTGTAGTTCTTCAGCTCCCTAGGGTCGACGGTGGGTTTCTTGAGTAGCGGGCTGATTTTGGCATGCTTCCAGTCTGAGGGGAATGTGGCGGTCTCGAAGGATCAGTTGATGGTTTGGCAGAGCTCCGGTGCTATGGTGGACTCTGGCCAGGTTGAGGATGTGATGAGGGCATGGACCCGACGGTGCTCCCGAGTGGATGGAGTTCATCAGTCCATGGGTGTCCTCTATGGTGATGGGGGCCCAGGAATTCAGTATCTGGAGAAGTGCTAGGTCTGTGGTGGTGAGCAGTGCTGGTGGGATTTGGTTTCTGAAGCCTTCATGGATGTCCTGGAACTTAAGGTCAAAGAAAGTGGCGAGGTTGTTGCAGAAGTCTTGGGAGGGAGGGATGGAAGAGGTGTCTGTCCCGGGGTTCGTGAACTCTTTGACGATGGAGAGCTCTTTGCTGTTGTGAGCACTGGTGGTGAGGCGTGCTTGAAAGATGGCTTTTTTGGCAGCTCTAATGTTCTGGTGGTGCGAGGTGAATGCATTTTTGCAGGCTGTGCGGTCTTTGGTTGATTTGCTGATCCTCCTTTTACATTCCAGTTGTCTGCAGGAGTGCTTGGATTCCTGTAGGTCTGTCGTAGACCGCTTGGGTGTTTTTCTCTGTCTTTTCCCTGCTGTTTTCCTTAGGGGGCTACGTTGTCTGTGCATTTTGATAGTCAGCTGTGTAGGTTGCTTTCGGCTTCATTTGCGTCTGCTGCGTCCAGTGGGAGGAAGTGTTTGAGAGCGTTGGTGAGTTGTACTTCTGTGACTTTGCCCAAGCATCTGCTGGGGGAGAGGCGTGTAGTGGCGTGCAGTGTTCTTTGTGTCGGTAAGGTGGATGCACTTGTGGTTGGTCCAATGGTGTTTGGAAGTGTGGGAGATGGTGATGTTGTCCCCTGGTGAGAAAACAGGGTCGAGCATGTGTCCGGTTCTGTGGGTTGGGACGTAGATGTGTTGTTTGAGGCAGAGAGTTGTGAGGTTGTCCAGGAGGTTTGAGGTGTTGGGGTCATCGTAGGTATCAAGGTGGAAGTTGAGGTTGCCGAGTAGGATGTAGTCTGAGTAGGTGAGCACTTGAGGGGCAACGAGGTCGGCGATGTCTTCGCAGAACTGGGGTTGTGGTCCAGGTGACCTGTGGATGAGGGTGCCATATAGGGAGGTGTTTGTGTTGGTCTGGATCTGGAAATGTAGGTGGTCATGAGTTGACTGAGCATGCGTTGAGGAGTATGCACTTGAGGTGGTTGTCCGTGCTTGGTGCAGGATCATGGAGTGGTCCTTGGAGGGTACTGGAGCAGGAGCAGCAAGAAAAAGGTCCATGGGTGTTCCTGTGGTTGGCTTGGTGGTAGGCTGATGATAATCCCTTGTTGAGGGCACTTAGAGTGCTGGCGTTGAGACGGTGATGGGGCGAGAACCAAGGTCTATGGTGCTGGGCGCAGTCCAGGCACGGGCGGGTGGAGATGGGCTTGCCTTTGGTGTGCCTGCTGTGCGCATGTGCTGCGCGTCCGTGCTGCGGCCGCCATTAAGAAGGGGAGGGAGGTGGGATCTGGTCAGTTGAAAGGTGGGAGGACGGGAAAAGTGCTTCGCGAGGGAAGGGGTGGTGCCGCAGGGGCAGCGGCACGGGGAAAAATGCGGGAAAATGCAGGAGAAAGAGACAAAAAATTGATTCAGAGACAGAAAAAGAAACAGAAGTAAAAAACTGAAGTAAAGGCAGAAGTAAAACGCAGCAGTAAAGAGAGACAGAAGATACTTACTTGCAAATGGCCACTAGGCCACCAGGGATGAGGCGCAGGCAAAGGCATGCGGGTGGAGGAGGGCCTCGAACTGAGAGTCAGACAGGCTCTCAGTTTGCCCAAGCAGAGGCAGAAGGAGCTGCACTTGGGAGGGCAACAGACGCTGACCAGGAGATTACCTTCTACCTTTCTGTTTTTACATAGCTCAGATTATGGGCCTGATTACGAGTTCAGCATACCTCCGATGGGGAGGTTGCTGCCTTACTGGCTACCTCCCTGCCGGGCCCAATACGATTTACTACTGGTTTCCACCCGTCAGCCCAGTGGGAAAGTGGCAGCAGCATTATTTCCAGGTTGTAATCGCTGGGGCACCAGCACCCTCGCAATGCTCACTGTTTGACAGTGAGCATTGTAAGGGTGCTGGGCAGTGGGACTCCTGCACTGCCCAGGCCAAGTGCATGGACAGAGCAGGGTCCCTACTGTGGCCCCCTGCACCTGTTTTCCGCCAGCCTTTTCATGGCAGGGAAACCACCATGAAAAGGCTGGTGGAGTACCAGGTTGTAAACACACTGCGCCGTTCTGGTTGATTTGCGACCTACACCCAGCATCGGAGATGGAGGTACCCTGGTTGTCTGACTGCAGGGTCATAATGTGGCGGTCAGACCACCACAGCAGCGGCAGTCCTGACCGCCACCACGAGTCTGGTGGTCTACTGACCACCAGACTCGTAATCAGGCCCCATATATCTTGCACCAAACCCTTTCCCCAGCTAGAGCCATAATTAGTCTATCTGTGAGACCCTCACAGCTGACCTGCCAGAGACATTTTGAAACAGGCAGTTCTAATGGGTATATTTTTATGGTTAGAATTTATGCCGGAAAAAAAAGCAATGATTGTGCCTAATGTTCTTTTGACCACTGGAAAGGGCTTAAAAAATTCCTTGTCGTATTGTCTGCATCAAGGTCTGCTTCCATTATATAAAACTGAGGCACAGATATGTTCTCAGGTGTATTCCAACCCATTCAAAAATCCCAAAGTCTCCCTCATTGAAATGCATACTAAGAGCTCCCAGGTGCAACATGAGGTACGAAGATACAGTTAGTGAAAAATATTTTAATGAGAGTTCACTTTCACATGAATCCATAAAGTTATTTGCAGTCAATGAGAAAGAACATAGTAGAAGTCAGTAAGTAACTCATTTTATAGAGTACAAAGAAATCCACTTCATACATTTAAATATCCAAGGCCTGATTCAAAAAGCCCTTTGCAGCCATAAACCTACGTTTGTGGCTAGATATGGCTCCATTGACATCTGCCAGGCATCCACAAAAGGCAGCCTGACAGGTATAAATGGATTTACTACTGTGACGTTGTTTACCATGATTGCAGATAATTCTGCAGTAGTAACAACCCACACTAAAGGATGAGGAGGACAAGTGTTCTTTGTCTTGTAAGTTCTTTGATGTCCACAAACAAGTGAGTTTGAGGCATCCTTAATCTTCTAGACGCACATTTACCCACCCTGAAAATGGTTGAAGTTTTACTGTAGCAAAAGGCTGGAGGGACTGTCCTTCTGGAGTAGGAATGGGAGTGTATCCTACCCATTCTTGGTGGGTGTGTAAAGGGGGATTACTTGAGTTAACCATAACAATAACTGGTGAATTTCTATGGTTTTGTGCGGGTAGGTTCAGAACCTAACAATTACATCCCAGAAACCTTTGTTTTTTCCAGTGAATTTCTATGGATGTTTTAGTACAAACACACGTAAACATAACCAGCTCCATGCACGGACTTTGGCCGTGCACAGCAGGGGTTGCCTGCAGGGCCTGGCATATGGCCAGGCCTGGCAGAAACACCCCCTGCATGCACTCAATCCCAAGCTGTGCACAGCCAAAGGGGTTGGATGCAGTTGATGGTTTTTAATTTTTTTTTCTCTGAATCCACTTATCCATGTGTAGATCCACGATCTGTAGATTGGACAGAAAATACAATTGGGTAATTTTTTGCCCACATGGGGTCCCTAAGTGACCCTTCTTTGTGTCCTATAGAGGCAGGATACCTGTATCCTGACCCCTTATGTGTTTTTGCACTCTTCTTTTCCCACCCCCCACAGCCGATTCGTCAAACAAAATGGCAGCTGCAACTTTTCTGTCAGTTTGCAGCAAGTCAATCAGGGTCTTGCTTTTCCCCCTAGGTCTGCAAATTCAAAGGCGAATCCAGGGATTCAGATCTGCAGATCCTCTGCATCCACATATATCTATTTTTGTACTTTAAATAGCTCCAAATTTACTGAATGGATTTACTTCAGATCACAAAAGGCACAATTTGCGTACCAAGGTCTAGCTTCCTGACCAATTTGGTGTAATTCCATTCAGTGGTTCTGGCTGTAGGCGTCTAAAGACCCAATGGGAAAATGAATGGGGAAAACATTTTTTGAGATCCCCCCCTTTTTTCCCCAGCCCCTGCTTGACAGATCACCCATAAACTTTCAAGCCAGCAGGTGAACTGACTGTTTTATTAGTTTTTAAAATGTCGTGAAGGTTCGTCAAGCTGTGGCAAAGTTATTGGCAAAACAAAAAAATGCTTTTCCTATGAAACTAGATCCTAACTATGACTACCTACTTATAGATATATTCAATGAAAAACCAGAGTTTGAAGCTTAGTTATAGTTCGAAAAACGTAATTTCCAAAAACAAACCAAGTTTTCAGTACACAAACTTGAAAGATTCTAAACTTATAGTTATAACTTTAATTTACAACGTATCCACTACCTTCAAATTATTATAAGTAGCGGACCATGTTACATACTCTTTCCACCTCTCTAACCAGACAACACTGTCGTGTACTGTGGCATACAATGGAGTGACATAGAGTGTAATAGTGTATTGTGCAGTAGTGTACAGTGGAGTGGTGTAAAGTGTAATAGTGTATACTGTAGTAGTGTACAACATGGAGGTGTACAGTGAAGTGGTTTAGACTGGAGTGATGTATTGGATGGGGTAGAGTGTAATAGCATAGATAGAGTGGGGTATAGTGGAGTGGAGTAGAGTGGATTACTGTAGAGTAGAGGGGAAAAGACTGAAATTGTGTACAGTTTAATAGCGTAGAATGGAGTGGAGTACAAAGGAATGGCGTAGAGTAGAATAGCGTAGAGTGGAATAGCAAAGAGTAAAATAGCATAGAGTAGAGTAGCATAAAGTGGAGTGTACTGGAGTAATGTACAGTGGAGTGGGGTACAGTGAAGTAGTATTTAGTGGAATGTATCTAGAGTGAAGTGGTGTAGAGTCGAGTGGTGTCCAAATGACTAGTGTAGAATGGAGTGGCGTAGAGTGGAGTACTGTACACCAGAGTGCCATAGAGCGGAGCAGCGTATAGAGTAGTGGCATACAGTGGAATAGCATAGAGCAGAATGGTGTACAGTAGAGTGGAGTAGACTGAAATAGCGCATAGTGGAGTAGCGTGCAGTGCAGTGGCGTAAAGTGAAGTGGTGTAGACTGTCGTGGCGGACACTGAAAAGAGATAGAGAATACAGTGGAATGGTGTACAGTGAATTGGCATCCAATTGGATAGTGCAGAATGTAGTGGGTAGAGTGGCACACACTTGAGTGGCGTAGAGTGTAGAAGCATACAGTGGAGTGGCATGCAGTGGAATAACATACAGTGGAGTGACATACAGTGGACTTGGGTTAAATGGAAAACTCTACTTTATTTAAATGGTAATAGGTATGGAACTGTATTTTTTAAATATATTTTTAAATATGTTTATGGCTATGTACTGCAGTAGTTTCACAAAATGTTGTACAATTCTGTGAAGGTACCATGGTGAGAGATATCACTAAGTTTAAATGCCTTATAACTTTAAAATATACTTACCCTACTTAACTGCAGTACCCAGCAATCCTACTCTCTGCGCCATATTTCATGTAAATCCATTCAGCCATTTTCGGGCTTCGTCAAATACAATTGTCTATGGAAAATGCATTGGTGGAAAACACATTTTGGGACCCATTTTCATCTTTCCACTCCCTTAAGGATCCACCACAAATATTTACACCATCTAAAAATGCAAAAACATGCCATAGATCTGGAAAGTTTTGTGGTGATTCGTTAAATAGGTGGATAGCTATTAGGGAACTAATATCAGAGGAATTCCTATCTTTGGGAACACTAACTCAGAATCTTAATAAGAAATTTTTTATTTCGGCTCAAAATAGCCATAAAAGAGCATACTACATAAAACAATTCACCAATAAAATATCAATTATGTTCAACAGTTTATGAGCAGATACAAACCACTCCACTTCTTCCTTTGAACCTGATAAAGTGGGCAGAAAAATACATGTTCTGCTGTTTCTACAACCCAGGTGCAAAAAGGACAGGTTCTAATGGTGTCAGGGTTACCATGATTTCATGCAGCCATAAAGGAGAGGCTAAGTAAGGTTCCTCTGCAAAATTTATGTATATGGTCTTTGCAAGGAGTGTTCAATCTCGTCCAGGAATGGTTCCAAGCTGTTCTTGTCTTTAAACTCCAAGAACGAGACAGTTAAAGAGCCCAACTGACAAGAACCTAAAGTAAGACGATAAATACAACACCAGTAGGCACCCTTTAATTCCTGCTTCGGGACTACTGCAGCATCCACTGGAGCAGACCAGAGATTCTCAAACCTAATCTTTCTCAGTCGGTCCCTAACAGTTCTTGACCAAATGATCTTAGTAGCTCGAGCCTGCCCCATTACTTCTTCTAAGGCCCTACAAAAGGATTTAAGTTCAGGGACTGTCTATATCTGCAAACAGTACAACAATAGTT
This sequence comes from Pleurodeles waltl, assembly GCF_031143425.1. Taxonomy (NCBI): domain Eukaryota; kingdom Metazoa; phylum Chordata; class Amphibia; order Caudata; family Salamandridae; genus Pleurodeles; species Pleurodeles waltl. Next base: position 1,068,975,707 of record NC_090445.1, read on the forward strand.
TCAGGCCAACTATATCATTAATGCACCTTAGGCCATTATCTAACCGCAGAGGGCACAATGGAGTACTTATTGGGAGGTTGCTTGGATTCCATGTAAATCGGTTCTCTACTTGCTCAAGGGCCCTGATGACTAAATTGCTCCACAGTTCTCCACCATACAAAGAGGCCCCTAGGGCCTGGCACCTGTACATCTCAAGAGCTGGAGAGATTGGACGCAAATAGGAGCTATGCTGGGCCCTCAAAATACCCCTACACATTGCTAAAGCTTGAGCCTGCACTTCTGGACGTGGAATGACCAATCAAAGTGATCTGATAGAGTGACCCCCAAATAATCAAATGCCTGAATGCGTTCTAGACTTTCACCATTAAGGGTTGAGTTCTGGTATGATGTTGGGCAAGGGTTGAGTACCATGTATTTGGGCTTACCAAGGTTAATCTCCAGCCCCAGCTGTCTGCAAAAGGCCCCAAAACAGGCAAAGAGCTTTTGAACTCCCATAGGATTCTTCGACAGAAGAAGGGCCAGAGTCTTGACTCCGACAAGGCACGGAAAATGCCCCTTGCATTTCCCTAGTTCAGATACTTAGGGCCTGATTACGAATTTGGCAGCAGACGAGCCGACTGCCAAACTCACAGGGATGAGACTGCAGTCAACCCAGCGGCCTAACCCCCGTCATATTACAATGTTCCCACCAGGCTGACGGGTGGGAACATCATGTTACAATGTTCCTGCCAGTCAGCCAGGCGGGAACAGTGCTACAGTATTGGCCTCGGCTCCCTTAAGGGCCAATACCATAGCACAACAGCACTCAGCACCGCTGTGGCTGTCCACGTGTCTGACTGCTGTCAGCCTGTCATTAACCATGTTCCTGGAGGGGACAGCGGTCTCCTGGCGGTCCGACCCCCACCTAGTCAGACCACCAGGAGTGTGGTGGTCCGACCGCCACTGCAAGGTGCCAGTTCATAATCTGGCCCTAAATCTTTAATGTAAAGGAGAACTAGGGTTGGGGCCAACACACACCCTTGTCTCACTCCCCGATGAACAGGGATTTGGCCAGTTAGCTCGCCCTCATGCCCACATCTAACCTGGGAATAATTCTTAGTGTGTAATCTAATGGTGACTTTAAGAAGCTAGGGAGGAATCCCCATTCCCAGCAACACCCTCTACCACACCTCTCTAGGCATAAGGTCAAAAGCAGATCGAATATCCACAAATACACCATAAAGTCTGCCACCTCTCAAATAAACCAACTTCAAGTATAGCACCTGCAGGCGAAATATCTGGTCAATCATTCCTACCCCATCTATAAAGTCATCTTGAAGAGGGGTCATCCGAGTCAATCATTCATTCACTCAGCCTATTCAAAATTATGCGGCTAAACAATATTTGAGTACTATCAATGGGACTAATTGGCCTATAGTTGGCAGGTGAAGACCCTTCTTGAAAACAGGGATAATCTCTGCTCCCCCCCAGGTGGGGGGTATGGGTGCACCACACAATGGAGCATTAAAAAACACGACAAAATAAGGGCTCCATACATCCTTAAACAGCTCCTTACACAGCTCAAACAAGTCTCCAGGCACTTTATCGGGACCTGGTGAAATTGATTCCAAAGCTTTAAGAATTTCTAAACTAGTTATAAAGGGTGCCTTCTGAATCGCATGTTCAATGAGAAACTCTACAGAGGCCATGTCAAAAGGTTTACCACCTATCCACATAGTTTCGTCACCACTAGCCTTGACCTGGGGTAGCACCTCAGCGGGCGTCCAGTAAAATCTACATGGTGGGGAATGCTATTCTCCTTCCTTTTCCCTTTTCGATGGACTGAGCCTGAGTCGGACACTGGGCTGCATCTACCATGAGTTCCTTTGTTGGCTTCCGGGCTACATCTCCAGAATGCTGCTGGGAAAAATGTTCAACCCAAGCATCCACTGCAATATTACTGTTGAGTGGCATGTGTGTTCCTAAATCATCTTCGCAGACTATTCCCCAAAAGGTATAATAGTCTTTACCCCTGATGGCGTCTAGCAATGTGGCCCATTTGGTACACTCACAGTCTCTTTTTGCTTTCAAGACAGGTGCTTTTTAAAGTGACCTTGCTGCCCGAATGGCATCTCTGGACTCTGCTCTACTGGCCCTTAACAGAACTCGTCGGCCATCCCTGCATTGTTTAGTGTACCATGTGACCACCTTGTTTCTTTTCCTGGTGCCTTTCGATTCTTTGTAAGTAAATCCCTAAGGGAATCAAACATGGAATGTGAATTGTGCACAAGTTTGTCAATGTGTCTGGATATTCATTTGTCTCATTTCTGGCTATCGAAGCATCCAGTCCAGCCATTACCACCTCTATCGCTTTCACCAGGGTTTCTGATGAGTCAGCCACCACACTCCCCTTAAGCCTGCGCTGATTACTACTGGAAAGCAGCATTTCATCTAACACCTTGTTTGGGGCTTTTTGAATGGAATCTGCTTGGACTACAAATGTTAAACCCAGGGCATTATGATCACAGTCCTACCGTGGGATTACAGCCATATCAAACAGGACTGGCCACAACCTAATGTCAAGGAGGATGTAATCAATTAAACTTGTGCATTGTGGGCGATGATACATATGTCTCCCTTCCCGGTCTGATTTAGTTCTCCCATTATATGCTCAGAGACCATTCTTGAGGGCGAACACATTCAGCTGCAGTACAGCAGTGGACCACATTTTCACAGGAAAGAGATTAATGCCAGGGATGCCCCAGGTGCGATTCTCATCACTACGAATGCCCTTCAGGGGCAGACAGTGGTAAACATTTACAGTTGAGATCACCTGTCACTTGTTTGGAAGTATCCTTATTTAGGCCTGCCAAATGGCCACTAATCTAGTCAATTGCTTGAATCTCAACACTACTACCCCTTGGTCTACAGAACACATTTTACAAGTAGTAAACCCTACTACCCAACAATGATAGCCAGACAAATTGGTTATCTGGACTGACCATATCTATTTTCTTGAGGAAGTATCGTAAAGTGGAATTTACTAAATTAATAGTCCCTTCGAGGGCCATCTTTTTCCTGAATTAGCGGCAGCCACAGAGAAGTTAACAAACCCACCATGAAATTGTCAGACTAACGCCCATGTCTCAGGGAATATGCAGATGTCAAATGGGTCCACAAGCATGCCCCAAGTGTGCATGCAAGCTTGGATGCTACATACGCAACATTCCAAGAAACTAATTGGTAGCATTGGAAGGCCGAGGGAAAGGGACACTCAAGTCAAGGGGGGCTGGCACTACCAATGACAGTGAGAGTTGACCTTTACTGTCAATCGGGGTTTCCTTGATGATGATTGATGGTCAATCAAAGCCTGGGTAACCCCTGAATCTTGGGCTAAAAGCACCCGAGGGCAACGGGGCACAAGGGAAGGGCACAGATGGTGTATCTGTAGACCCTAAGGTGCCTCCATGTGGGGAAGAAATCAAAGGAGTGAAAGAAGAAGCTGGTGTGAACACGGGTGCCAAGTGGGGGATGTATGTGTGGGGAACGGTCGTAGTAACTGAGGCCATGCAAGAGACACTTTCCCTCTCTCTTTGTCAATTAATGTCCTGAAGGCTGGCAAGTGCTGCATACCCATTCCCAATCAGGAATTGGCTCTGTGATTGTTGTCGGGGTTGGACTCTGGGAGGCCTGGTGCCTATAACATAAGCCAAAGGGCAGGATCTTAATTGCTTCTGATTTAAACAGACCTATCCTAGCCTGGAACAGGACATCACCCACAGCAGATGGATCCTGAAAATTGACAATGACACAATCACACTGGATTTCCCACAGTAGTGGCCCAGTGCCCCAAGCACAGCGACCAAATCGAATCTCTTCATGCAAGTTGCACAACAAACCAACATTTTTATTAATCCAGTGGACCACCTTGTTTTTCAAGGCTGAAGAAGCTCACTAGATTCAGATGACCAGCACGGGACATTTGCTAAGACAAGCACATACGAGTATGTTGCAGGGGGCATGTTTATCACTGGGAGAGGACTCAGAGGAAGTTGATGGATTAGGCCATCATCCTTGTCCAAGGGCCTAACATCCATTGCCTCCTGTCCAAGAGCTGAAATTAGGGGAAGTGCCTCAGGCAGCGTACTTGCGTATCCCCTCCCTGTGGGCCCCGACATCAAGCTCAGCGCTAGTTACAGGAGCAGTTGGAGGTTGTGCTCTGCTCTAGTCACTTGAGACCTCCTTGGTAACAGCTGATGTCCAACCCTCTACCTTTTTGATGAGGGCACTCAGATGGTCCTCTACAGCTGACAGATGCTCATGTAAGGGACATAGTTTGAGGTCCATAAGGTCAGTTAGCCTCCCATAAAAACTCACCCACGGGTTCCATGGGGCTGTGTACGGTACTTGGGGACTGGGGTTAACTTTCATTTCCAGGACTGAGCATTTTTAGGGTGTCTTTTTGGGCCCACGTTCCTGCACTCTGGTGCCAGGCCATATGCGGGGGAATGCAAAGATAAGTTTGCATCATTACTTGATCCATTAGAGCCCCTCCTGGCACACCCTTCTGCCCAGGTAATGATACTGTCAAGGGAACACTCTGCATCATCAGGATCTCCATGTATAATGGTGCTGACACAGACACCTGCATCACTCTCAACATTACCAAAGATGTCTATCAGGGGTTATGGCCAAGAAGTGGACAAACCACCGAGCTCAGTAGTAAGAGAAAGTCTGTGTTTCGCAAGCCGGATCTCTTTTAAAATAACACCCACTGCGCGAACCAGCAAACTGTCTTTAGTAGTGTGTGAAGAGTTTGGGTGGGCAGAGTTGCCCCAGCTGCTGCTTTTCATGTGCTCATTCACTCTGGAGTAGTTAGCAAATTACTGTGTACTAAATAACCCCACAAGGATTTGCTCTTTTTGAAAATAATGGTTAAATGGGTGGTAATCAAGGATCCGATAATGTTGTCAGATTTTAGAACACACCATGTTTATGAAAAATCTAATTCCAGTGGCTTTAGTGTTTTAGCCTATGATAAACCGCAACTGATCCTGATCCTGTTTTACCTCACTCCTAAAGAGAATATCCTTTCCTCTTTTCTCTTTCATGAAACAAAAAAGAAGAGGATATTCTGGATATTAAATTATTCAGGAACTTAGGATATTTTATCACTCTATAATTGAATATCTTGTGTGGGTACCCAAGTTTCTCAAAGCGGGTTAACATAATCTGTTCCTCCTTCTTGTATACCTTCTCTACACTGCATGTTCTTCTAGCTTGTAGCAGCTCACGATAATGGATGCTCCACTTCAAATTACAGGGGTTATGACTATCCGCATGAAAAATACTACTCCCTGCAGTTTCTATTCTGTATAGTTATAGTTAATTATTTTCTACTGCAAGTAGAATGTGAAGCTACTCAAACATATTGGTATGCATTTTGTATGTAAAACTAACTTTGTTGCCATCTTCAAGTCTTGAAAGAACTAGTTTTCAAGTCATATATGGGTGTGTGTAACTTGATTTCCTAAGGAGTCCGCTTTTGTTATAGAATCCTTTGACAAAGGAGCTGATGTGAACTTGCAGATTAGCATTATTGTAGAACATAAAGGCCAGTGACAGCGTTCTGGCCAACTGTGGATTTGTAGTTTGTCACATTCCACTATGATGACCTCTATTTACCATTTTTAAATAATGTATAATTTTTTTACAGTAGGCCTTCTAGTCTCTTCATTAGCCTTGCTATATCCTCTGGTAATCAGACTTTCAAATCCAGTTGAGTGTCACCGGTATATACATGGAATCAATTGTTTAATTTTGTCGTGGGAGGTTTTAAGTAAAGTCTGAAGAGTTTAGGAGACAGAATGGTCCCTTTCGGAAATCCATGTTTAATTATTGAAGTGCTGAACAATGAGTTTTACAGTTTCACTTGTGAGCGAAGGTAAGGTGGGACTCAACCTGTCACAGAATTGTGCCTTTGATACCTGTCTGTGCTACCATGATTTTCGGGAAGGGAGGTGAGGTTGGCTATATTGAAAGCTGCAAAAAGATGTAAAAGAATGTGGAAGGCAAGACTTCTCCATTGTTAAAGATTCAAAGCAAGTCGTCCATGTGTAGCATCTCATTCTCTCTAGTGCATCATGATATAAATTCCAGAGATCATTGAGAAGCTTGTTTTCTTCAAAGTACATTTTTAGTGTCTCAGCTTTCAAATACTTTCACTAGGAGGAGGAGGTTTGGTATTGAGTGGAAATTGTTGAGGTCCTCTGTATCTCTACCAAGCTTTTCTCGGAAGAAGACTAATTAGATTGATTTCGCAAGGTGTTCTGGCTTGTGTTAGTTTATGTGGTAGAAGAGCTCACTTATGTCTTACAGTTTTTGAAGGAATAGCTATGAGAAATGCGAGGAGGGCTCAAGTTAGAAATTGTATTCTTCAAGTCTGCAAGCAACATCTTCGTGAAGAATGATAATTTATGTGTGGTTTTGTAGAGTGGGGCATCTAAATGTTCTGGTTAAATTTGATGGCAAAGTGTTTTTTTTTCATTCTATCTGCGATATCATTTCTGACACTTCTCTATGGTATTCAGGATATCCAGGGCTGACTGGGGATTGCTCTTGAAGAGTTTCCTGGCTTGGCTTTTGCCATTTGTATCTGCAGAATGCCTCCTAAAATTCAAAGGTAGGTTTGTGTACTCCTTCTGTTTATTGCAAAGCAATTCTAAGTTCTGGATAGAGGGTTATGGACGGAAGACATAGAAGTTCAATTAAGAGAAGCAGAAGTATGGTGTAGCTAGCAATGGGAAAAAAGGAAAGAGACATACATGGGCTAATACAGATAGGCTGTGTGTCTGGTGAGAATGCCTCTCCAGTGAAAGAGAATGTGATATTTGGGACTCCTTTTGAGATAATATTGTTGGAAGGCAGCCTCTAAATCTTCCTGTTCTACGTTCTGCTCCTCCGTTTTGAAAACATACTCCATGAACTGCTGAACATGGAAATAAAGCCATTGCCATTGCCATCCCAACTGCACATCCCAACAAGATACTATTAAAACCCTCCTCAAAATAAGAGACCTTACTCTCAGCAATCCATCACTCTTCATTCCTTCCCACTATAAATCCTTCTCGCTCTGCACTTCTTGAAAGAAATCTAGAAAGGGCGATACAATGCAAGAATGAGGTAAAGTGGCCATGAGAGAGCAAGAGCAGTACAGCATTGTTTTAAATAAAGGAAATGTTAACTTGGACATAAGGTTGCTTGTTTGTATAGCACTTTAAGACAACGAAAGGTCCCTTCAAAATAGTGAGTTGTGGGGAGGATAGAAAAGTGAAACCAAAAGAGATGAAATGAGAAGACAAAATGAATGAGAAAATACACTTGTAAATGGAGTAGTCTGTCTCAACCCACAGGTACCTATTCAGACAGAGTAAGAGTGCTTTTTCTTTAGCAGCCATTACTTAAGCACCTTACAAAGAGCTGGAAGAACGGAGGAAAAAAGGGAAATAATTAGGAGCAGGAGACAGGAGGAGAAAATATTAGTGAGAATTTTATGTGAAAGGAATCCGGTAATGGGGGACCCGGATATCGCTGCACCATTCAAGAGATACTAGTGTAGGCCAGAGAGGAGCATTGTCCCTCTTCTCTGGTTACATCTCTCTGAGGGAGCAATAATTAGGCCTCTGAGAGCACACAGACTCTCAGGGGTAGAGGCGTCTGGTCTTTGTTCATGTTCTAAGGAGTGGGCTGGAAGGGGTTTGATTAGAATGAGGGGCTATGCTTGAAAAGGACCATGCTGAGTGCAGGTATGTACTGTCCGCTTGCAAGCGACAACGCTCTGTCTTTGCAAAGGAATTGAGGTAGAGTTTGTGATTGCCACCGCATACCTATTTTGCCTTCGTCCCAGCTTGTGGCAGCTCAATAGACCCCAGTATGTAGACAATTCATTCTTTTCTCTAAATACATTGCTCCCGTTTGGCCAACACCACTTTTATTTGTGCCTTGAGTTAGCCGGACTACTCCTTCTCTAAAACTTTATTAAACTAAGACTCCCACACTAAGGGCCATATTTATACTTTTCAACGCACAACTGCGCCAACGCAGTTGTGCGTCCAAAAATCTAACGCCGGCTAACGCCATTCTGAAGCGCCATGCGGGCGCCGTATTTATTCAATGACGTTAGCCGGCGGAGCTGCCTGGTGTGCGTAAAAAAAAATGACGTACACCAGGCAGCGCCGGCGTAGGGGAATATGGAGCTTGGGCGCCAAAAAATGGGGCAAGTCATGCTGAGGCAAAATTTTCGCCTCAACCCGATTTGCACCATTTTTATTTACTCCCAACCCCCATTGAAATGACTCCTGTCTTAGCAAAGACAGGAGTCATGCCCCCTTGCCCAATGGCCATGCCCAGGGGACTTCTGTCCCCTGGGCATGGTCATTGGGCATAGTGGCATGTAGGGGGGCACAAATCAGGCCCCCCTATGCCACAAAAAAAAAAAAAAATTACTTACCTGAACTTACCTTATGTTCCCTGGGATGGGTCCCTCCATCCTTAGGCGTCCTTCTGGGGTGGGCAAGGGTGACAGGGGGGGTCCCTGGGGGCATGGGAGGGCACCTCTGGGCTCCTTCCGAGCCCACAGGTCCCTTAACGCCTGCCCTGACCAGGCGCTAAAAAACGACGCAAAAGCGGCTGGACGTCATTTTTTTTGACCCGCCCACTCCCGGGCATCATTTTTGCCCGGGAGTGTAAATACAGCGCACATGCCTCGGAGTCAATTTTTTAGACGGGAACACCTACCTTGCATATCATTAACGCAAAGTAGGTGTCCATGCTAAAAAATGACGCAAACTCCATGGACTTTGGCGCTAGACGCGTCTAACGCCAGAGTATAAATATGGAGTTCGTTTTGCGTCGAATTTGCATAAAAAAAAACGACGCTAAACCGGCGCAAACGGAGTATAAATATGGCCCTAAGTCTATTTAATGTATTATGAAACACATTGGACTGAGCAGGGAGAGCCTGCCTCAGACTGCACCCGCCACTATCGGAAGGTGGCTGAGCAAACCACAAGAGTGGAGGGGACATCATTGCAATGCAACGTGTTACTGTCGTCACCCAAAACCCACATCTGTCATCACCTGTAGCTAAAATGAAGACACAGGACACGAATTGAGATTAAGGCAAGAGCTGTATTCACAAGAGAATGCTAGGTAGGTTGGAAAGGTGTATTGGACAATTTATGTTAAAAATCAGTACACGCAAGAGTATGGAATAACACTTTGAGGCACACATAATATGTTGACATGGTTGATTTGTCCATGGTTTCTAACGATTCTGCAACTTTTAGGCAAACGAGAGCAGAGGGTGGCACTGGGTGCAGTTTGCTATCTGTCCCTCACAGGAGCATTCAAGGCATGCTCAGTTTCTGGAAATGGAGCATTGCATGTGGGGATGGTTCTTTAATCCAAGCACACCATGCCTCTTCCTTATCTTCTCAGCTGCTAGGCGGTTACAGAGCAGCTGAAGATTTTTATGTAAAAGCCCTTCTTTGCATTAAGGTTTGAAACAAAGTTCATTGTGATTCATTTCCAAATGTCCAAAGCAAAAGTTGCCAAGCATTGCGCATATGACTTAAATGTTATTCTTTTTGTGACTGCATGATGCTGTCACATTACACAGGATTTCTAATTGACATATTCTTCGCACACTGCTGCATTTGTCACAAAGGGTTTTACCGATAAAGATCTCTTGCTACCGTTCTTCATGAATCTGTTGAAAGTTTAGGTATGGGCTCTGTGCTGTGGAGGTATCATAAAACCCACATCTTGTGCTTGGGTTCTGTTTTTCATGTGTGTTTCTAGAGCCAACATCTTTCCAGACGGCTACTTTTCAGTCTGTGGGCAGGGCTAAGCATTTCAAAACCAAAGATATTCCATGGGAGCTGAATGCAGGGTTAATGCATACTGCCACACAGCTGCAACTACATTTTCTGTGTTGCAGAGCATGGACATGAGACATCCTGCAGCCTGACAGCCAGAGAACTGTCTCTTATGCCATCATCCTATCCTGCATCTGTCATCATACAATTATTGTGAAATGGTAAACACAGTTTGAACAGAACACTAACTAAAGCATTATGCATAAACCATACCATGTACAGACACTTATCCAACTCTTGGGAGAGGAAAGGAGGATGGGTGCCCAAAGAGTCCTATTAGCCTGAGTCCTCTTGTGTGCTGGTTAAAGTATCAAAAATTTAACAAAAACAAAATAAATATGCCTACTCTGCTTCACTACCCATACCAGTGCCCAACCTTTTTTTAGGGGGAGTAAGAGAAGATGTCCAAATATTCTTATTATGTTGAGATCACCACCACGACTTGCTGTGATTCTTTTAGAGTACACGAACTGCTGCTGATTGACTCAGAAACTAGAACATACTAAAAGATTTATTGACCCAAATTGTATTAAAATCCATGTTAGAATTGGCATTTTTTGCGTGGCCTCCCCTAACATTTCGCATCTGCTTCCCAGGTTGTTTCTGTGTGCTGGACTCTGTTTTTGCTGTTTTGTTTGCTCTGGACACTTTACCACTGCTGACCAGTGCTAAGCTGTAAGTGTTCCCTGTGTAAAGTATATACGTAATTGGCTTTCCATGGTTGGCATATTTGATTTACTAGTAAGTCCCTAGTAAAGTGCACTTGAAGGTCCTAGGGACTATAAGTCAAATGCTAGTAGTGGGCCTGCAGCACTGGTTGTGCCACCCACATGAGTAGCCCTGTAAACATGGCTCAGATCTGTCACTGCAGTGTCTGTGTATGCAATTTTAAACTGCCAATTAGACCTGGCAGTGTGCCCACTTGCCAGGCCTAAACCTTCCCCTTTTCTATGTTTAATGTACCCCTAAGGTAGGTAGGGCCTAGGTGCCCCATAGGCAGGGTGCAGTGTATGCTAAAGGTGGGACATGTACTGATGTGTTTTACATGTCCTAACAGTGAAATACTGCTAAATTAGGTTTTCGCAGTTGCAAGGCCTATCTCTCTCATAGGTTAGCTTGAGGGCTGCCTTTAAATATTATTAAAGTGCAGTTTCCCTTTGGGAGCAGATTGAAACATGGAGTTTAGGGTCTCTGAACTCACAATTTAAAAATACATCTTTTAGTAACATTTGTTTTTAGATTGTCTGTTTGAAAATGCCGCTTTTAGAAAGTAGGCATTTTCTTGCTTAAACCATTCTGTGACTCTGCTTGTTTGTGTATTGCCTGTCTGGGACAGACTGACAGTTGGGCTGTTTGTGAATCTGCTCTACAGAGTGACACAAAGGGAGCTGGGGTGTAGCCTGCATATCCTGATGAGCCACCTGGGCAGGAGTGGAAGGGAGGAGTGATCACTTTCCCCCTGAATGGGATGTGCCTGCCCTCACACAGTGTTGTCTCCAACCCCCTGGTGTGAGTCTGGAGCCTGGCCTGGCCAAGGCAGTATCTTGCAAACAAGAGAGACTTCCCTTTGAAGTTTGTCAACTTCAAAGGCAGAAAGGGGTATAAGTGTTGGACCCAAAACCCTTGAAAATCAGATTACTTCTGGAACCAAGAGAAACCTCTGCCAAGGAGAAGAGCTGGAGATCTGGAGGAGGAGTACTGGCCCTTTGCCTGTGACTGTGCTTTTCTGGGTTGGCCTGCAGTAGCTGCTTCCGCCTAAGAGAGGACAAAGACTGTTTTTGTGTGTCTTCCCACTTGTGGAGAATCTCCAAGGGTTTCAACAGAGCTTGCCTGTTGTTGTTGAAGTCTCGGGGACATCAAAGACTTCTCTCTGCTAGCACATGGACTCTCTGCTGAGATTCCTGCCCTGCCAAGTGGTGCCCTAGCCTGTCTCTGGGCCCTTGAGGGGTGAAGCTGGTGGAAAAGGACTGAAATACACGTAAAGACCACCGTGCTGGGAAAGTTTTGATGCACCATCTGCAATGTGGTTGATAACGCACCACTGGCCTGGTGGCTGAAATCGATGCTCCACCTGCATCGCAGCTGGAAGATCCACTCATCGCGGCTGGAGAAACAACACGCAACACCCGCTAGTGGCTGCTGATAATGACATAAACCCCACGCAGCGCAGTTTCTTGACACTGTGTGACCGGATTTCAACACATCGCTGGGCGTGAAAAATCGCTGCAAAGCCTGCCCAGACCCGAGGTGCCCGTCCAGAAATCGACGTATCGCTTTCTTGCGAGGGAGGAAAAATGACGCATCGCCAACCCGACCGGAGAATGAAACGACGCACTGCCTCACTTGCGAGTAAGTAATCAAGGCATCCCTGACTTTTCCGATGCACGCTTGCACATGCAGCTTTATTTGATGCAAACCAAGTACTTTTGCTTATGATTTGTACAACCGCGTAGCATACTTCATTCGATTTTAAAACGCTTAACAGAGTCCCATCTTGATTTCTAACGCTAAGTTATACTTTAGTTCTAGAAAGAGCAAACAAAAGCACTTACTGCTGTGCAAACAGGACAACTATACTATGCTGAAATCTTAGCTTCCCTAACCTGACCAAACTGTTTTACCTTAGAAAAAGGCCTCTGCCTTTCTGTGCTCCATGTTCCCTAACCTACAAAATTGGGAGCGTAAGTTGTTCACTTCATAGTTTGAATTGGAGTCTAACAATATGACCGTGAATCTGATTTATATGGAATTCCATGAACTGCAGCCTTCTAGAAAATAATAATGTTGTTCAATGTTATAGTCCACACCATAAACTAACTTGCCTGTTGGCTCCTCCATAACTAAGAGACTGAAGTATATATTATTGTACTTTCATCAATAACAGGAAATAAATCCAAACAATGAATGAAGTTCACATTTGTATTCACTGGTTATGGAAGGGCAGCAATACATGCTTTGTCCGTAGCAAAAGGTAACAAGGGCAGGGTGCAAAGAATATACTTCACCTGTGGCACAGAAGAACACTGAGACATGTTTGCTCAAAATCAACATGACATTACTTGGACAACCATCATGAAATTTCACCAGGAAACAATGAACAATCATTATATTTATTGTGAAATTACAGTTACAGACTATTATTTCACTCATTCCTGAAATGTTATAGAATTTCTTGTCCAGCCAGATAGATCTTGCCCCAACAATCCAAGTAAGTTGCCCCACATCCCCACAGTCAAAAGAAATGAGCTTCACTACCTACAAATTATTATTAACCATAAGCCATCAATTAGGGGCCACATGTATGCAGTTGGATCCGACTCGCAAAATGCATTTCTGACTCGCAAATAGGAAGGGGTGTTCCCTTCCTATTTGTGACTCGCAATGCTATGCAATTTCATTTGCGACCGCAAAAGCGGTCGCAAATGAAATCGCAGTTACCATCCACTTGAAGTGGATGGTAACCCAGTCGCAAACGGGAAGGGGTCCCCATGGGACCCCTTCCCCTTTGTGAATGGAAAAAAAATAAAAAATTCAGAGCAGGCAGTGGTCCAATGGACCACTGCCTGCCCTGAAAAAAAACGAAACTAAAGGTTTCGTTTTTTTTTTCCAAGTGCAGCTCGTTTTCCTTTAAGGAAAACGGGCTGCAGATGGAAAAAAAAAACTGCTTTATTAAAAAGCAATCACGGACATGGTGGTCTGCTGACTCCAGCAGGCCACCATCCCCGTGAGTGCCCATACTCGCAATGGGGTCGCAAACTGCGACCCACCTCATTAATATTAATGAGGTGGGTCTTTGCGACCCCATTGTGAGTTGCAGAAGGTGTATGAGACACCTTTCTGCATAGCAAATTGCGACTTGCAATTTGCGAGTCGCACGGACTCGCAAATTGCAAGTCGCAATTTGCAAGCTACCTACATCTGGCCCTTAGTTCTTATGCGCCTCCTATAAAAAATGGTGCTAGCTGTAGCCTTTTATAACTCTCACTTATACAATCCATTAAATATTTTGGACATGATCCATAAGTAAGCCTGAAATGATCCATGTATTTGTCCCCACATAGGCAATGAAGTTGCTGCCACATAACTGTGAGACTGCACTTTGTAAACCAAGTGACTTCGGGCCAGATGTAGCAAAACGCCAATTTGCGACTTGCAAATTGCGAGTCCCTGCGACTCGCAATTTGCAACTCGCAAATTGGTATGCAGTACGGTGTCTCAGACACCGACTGCGACTCGCTATGGGGTCGCAATGACCCACCTCATTAATATTCATGAGGTGGGTCGCTAATTGCGGCCCCATAGCGAGTCTAGGCACTCGCAAACATGGAGGCCTGCTGTCGTCAGCAGACCTCCATGTTCGTGACTGCTTTAAATAAAGCAGTTTTTTTTTTTTAAGTGTAGCCCGTTTTCCTTAAAGGAAAACGAGCTGCACTTAAAAAAAAAAACGAAACCTTTAGTTTCGGTATTTTTTCAGGGCAGGGAGTGGTCCCTTGGACCACTCCCTGCCCTTAAAAAATATTTGTGGGTCCATTCACAAAGTGGAAGGGGTCCCATGGGGTGGGTTGGGAGTGGGTGGGAGTGGGTTACCATCCACTTCAAGTGGATGGTAACTGCGACTCCATTTGCGACCGCATATGCGGTCGCAAATGGAATTGCATTCCACTCCGAATCGCAAATAGGAAGGGAACACCCCTTCCTATTTGCGATTCTGAAGTGCATATTGCGAGTCGGTCCCGACTCGCAATATGCATTTCTGAATAGCAAAGAGGCTTTTGCGCCTCGCAAACGGCGATTTTTGCCGTTTGCGAGGCGCAAACCCTTTGCTACATCTGGCCCTTCATCTGATGGGCTGTGAATACGATTCACATGAGATATCATCATGCCTCCAGTGAGCCATAATTGGTTAATGTAAGTAATGTCATTTTCCACTTGTTGCTTCCATTCTCCAGTACCTCCCCTAACGTTTGCCAACCTATATCATGATATTTTCCACATTCGCCATGACAAATGGCAAATGACAAATGACACAGGTCATAAATGCCACTCCAATTCATTAAATTGTCCATAGTTTTAATGAAATTGCTCCACTCCAAGCTACTAAATTGTTCACCCACAGGCCGTAAGATTAGTTTCTATATTTATTTGCACAATTAGTTAAAATCATTGCAAAACATTAATTAAAAAGAAAATACAGTACAATACAATAAAATATATAGCAGTCTCAAACACCTGACTACTGATGCATTTTAACCATCAATAATTTAGTAAAACATAAAAAGAGCACAAACCTTTTGTGACACAATTGTCAATTCTATCCGGGAACTGAAGTAAATACAAAAACATTAATGCAATATAGCGTGTCATTCACAAACTTTCAAAAGCATATTTAAAGTAGCCCCCCAAAAATACACTACTGGCCCAGGTCGAGGATAAATAAGATTAATAAAAGGCAATCATAGTGGTCAAACTCTGTACTGGCAAATGCGGTGGAAACAGGGGCAGTATCTAGCTGGTAATTGTCAGAACATTGCAGATGGCAAGAAGCAGCAGGATGAGAAAGAACCCAGAAGAGCCAGCAACCGAAATGTGTGCAAACTAAGCAATTTAAAATATAAAAACTGAAAATCAGAGAATTATGTCTGAATAATAATGGGTGCAGGCACCCACCTCCAAAAAAAAGAGTGGCATTGCTAGTCATGCCAAATTCTACTAAGACTTGTAATTAATACATAAGCTGAAGCGAAGTTGACAACTTAACCAGAATTGAGCGATTATTTTACTGCTAAAACAATAATTTTAAAAATAAATATTAAAAAGCATTTGCAATGCAGTGGGTCTCGCGTGTGCTCAAGTTAGAGCTATTAGCGTTGTAAACTCCTAACCGGACTCTTCTTGCCACATAAACTGAAATTGAAAAGTAAAACAGTTTCACATAAGCGAGCCGAAGGTCGCCATTAGCTTGAAGGAGATACAGAAAACGAAACCAACGTTTGCTCGCAGTGAAACGTTTTGGCAAAAGTGCAATTATCCATGTTACCGGCAGATGTACACTTATCCATGTAACCGGCAAAAGTGCAATTATCCATGTAACAGGGTCGATGTCATGTAAAGTGCTCAACTACTGCACTGCGAGATCACGCTGCCTACGAAATAAAGAGAAAAAGTAGCCCAGAAGCCATACGGAAAACATGGAGCCTCGTATGTTTTCAGTATTCGGCCAGTGCACTCGAGGAGGGATAAACACCGGAAAAGGCATGACATATGCACTATGCCTTTCACTAATAAAATCAATCGAATTTTTAAAGGCAAGCCCAAGAACCAACAAAACTCATGGGCGTGACATGGGTGTGGTTACAAGCCCATTGAGAGATTACAACAGGGACAGAGCACTTTGCTGGCTGGACCCTAAAAATGAGCAAGTCAGTAACTGTCTAAGCCAAAGCACTCAATATCATGGTTGCATACTTCATACATTTAAATAATCTAGTTCATAACTGTCTCGGCTCCCGCTTAAGACATTCATCAACAGCAGCTTAACAGGATTTAATATTCAGTTGTCTAAAGATAGGTAGGAACCAGTAACAGCTGAGACAAGAGAGTGATGTAAGAAAGACTCCTTCATGGCTCGACAACTCCTGCATAAGTCACCCTGTTTGCCCGTCAAACATCTTTACTTATTTGCTTTTAGCAGAATCAGGATGAGAGGCAGACAAAGTAATTTTATTCTGACAGTAAGTTTAGATCGGTGCAATAGATATGATTTCAGTGTTAAAGGTTTGTAAAAATCCATGATTAAATGTACCTGCGCTTTTGTGCGTATAACTAGCAAGTCAACATGAGCTGACAGTGGCTTGGCTTGTTTCAAAAGTATTTTGGCCAACTTTCTCTGTGGTAAAGAAACTTGAGTACGTTCATTAGCTGCGAGCCAGGCAATTACAGTCTGGTAAAAAGTGTGCAATTCAGATTCCTTAATTTGGAGGATGCTCCACATGAGCTGTTTCATTGACCCTACACTCAGATGGTGCTACCTTGGCACAAAAAGAAAGCAAGCATAAAGCACGTAATCTTGGGGAACCAAATTTAACTCTACCTGGCATAGAGCCTGCACTGTGCTAGAAGGTCACTGGAATATACGCGCATGGTATTTGCTTTGCACAAGATCCAGCCAAGATGGTAAATTATTTTTTATAAACAAAGGAACGATAAAAAAGGGTAGGCATCAGTTTACTACCACTGACTTTAAAGATTTCAGAGAGATCAGGGCACAAGAGATTTTTGAGGCGGCACTGAAAAGCAAAGATGTGAGCATTTTTCTTGATTGCCAATGCCTCTTTTTGACCAGAAGGCTGTCCTTCTGACCAAACCTCAAGATATTTGATTTTAGAGACCATTCACACTTTCTGACTATTGATAAACCATACCCTTTGCTTAATGTGACTTTTTCCAAAGACTAGTATCTTGGTCTTTGAAGTGTTGATGCCAAACTTATTAGCTTTACAGCAGTCAGATAGTCTGGTCAAAGATCTTTGTAACTGTATTGCAGTTTGGTCCATTAAAATCATGTCATGAACATACTGCAAGAGGTGCAGACTTCAGCTTGCTATTTGAGGAGGAAAGGCTTCGACTATGCGTAGGTGATAATTCAGGTTTGCTACATACGGTTTAAAAAGTAGAGGGGCCAACATGCAACCTTGCTTCAGCCCCCTTTTTGTGTAAATGTTCGCTGATAAGTGGTCACCATACAAGGTGACCAAACCCCCTTTTAGGGCTGTTTAGGGACTGCCTTGTGAGCAGGTACCCAGATTCGATGTGCAAGACTCCACCAGGACTCCTCTGCATCATTTACTTCTGCTCCTCACCACCGGAACCGCAAAGTGGACATTTCAGGAACCGACAAGACTGCAACTCCGAGACGACCTTGCCTTGCAACATTGTTTCTGTGGTTTCTTCCAGCAACTCCAACGTTTCCCCAGCTGTACATCCTCTGGAGTTGGCAAAACTTCTGCTCCACCAAGAAGCAAGAAGGAATATCCCTTGGAGTGAAGGAGTCACTACCCTGCATCTGCAGGCACCTACCGCAACAACGTCTGGCTGCGTGGATCTGCCCTCCTCTGGAACTGCATGGATCCTGCATCACAGGTGGTGGTCTGGAATAGTTCCCTTGGTCCTCTTTGCCCGCTGTCCAACTTGGGAGACAGTGGGCCCTTGCCTCTCCTTGCAGGACAGTACCCCTGTGCACTGCCACACCTGCAGCAACCAAGACATGTTGTCTTCTGCTCCAAGAGATCTTTAGGCTTCAAGTATCCCTGGCTCCCAGCACTTCATCCTTGCAAGGACAGTCCCTCCTCTGCTGCACCAGCGACATGGGACTCCTCTCTAGGTGTGCTGATTGGGCCTCACTGCAACTTACTGTGCCTGCTGCCAGTGAGGGATGCAACTGCTTCTTCTAGCTCTCCTAACTGCTAAGGGTCAGCCCCGCCTCCCCTCCAAGGGTCGAGTCCCCTGGACCTTGCTGGTCCTCTTCAGCCTTGCAACTCTTCTTTTGCCTCCTCTTGCATATGCCAAGGCTTGTTGGTGGTTCTCCTAACCTCTGACCATCTGCCATCCGAAAACCAAAATGGGGCACCATCTGCACCACTCCAAGGACTCCTCTACCGCTCCTGGACTCCACAGCTGGTCTTCTTCTCTCCTTGTTGACCGTGATCTTCATCCACAGAAGGGTGGGTAGTGGCACCTGCCCCAACTGGACACTCCATCGGGAATGGACTCTGTTCCCTTCTTTTTCAGTTCCTCTTCTTCCAGAATCCACCTTTGGTTTCCTTTGATCTGGTCCTGTTCTTTCACAATCCATTTTCTAAGTCCTCTTGTTAGTCCTTGGGAAAACCAGGTACTTATCTCTGCTCTAAGGTACTCACCTCTTGGGGTCCTGAGTTCTCCCAGCTCCCCTCTTACTACTTCATACCTTTGGGTGGGGGACTTCGCTTTGCATTCTACTATTTTAGTATATGGTTTTGGTCCTCTCCTAGGGCCCTAAGTATTTTTCTACAATTCTTGCCAATGCTTGTTGTTTCAATGCCAATTTCTGATTGCTTTTGTGTATATATAGTGTATTCTTACCTCCGCCTGGGAGGACTGCTTATAATGAATCTAGTGTAGTGTTACTGTAATAAACTACCTCTCTTTTGCAACACTGTGTGGTTCCTTTCATGTGTGATGAGTTACTGTGCGACTATTGTGGTATTACATAAGCTTTGCATGTCTCCTAGATAAGTCTTGGCTTCTCATCCACAGCAACCTCTAGAGAGCCCTGTCTTCATTTATTAATAGGGGTTGCCTGGACCTGGCATAAGGTGCCAGCACCATAGGTGTCCACCACTTACCAGGCCAGCTTCCTACATTGGTGGCAGCGGTGGGATAAGGCACTTGCAATCGCTTTTCCACTCCGTCACTGGTAGCTTTACACAGGAAAGCCCACTACTAGACTTTAGGGTACACTGCACTTTGTGATTAGGATCCCTAGTCTCCTAGTTTGGGTAAGTTGAGGGTTTGGCATAGCCCTTTCTCCAAACCCTTAAGGAAGGCTAGTTACTTAGAATAGGTAGGTGCAACCACACTACTTTTGGGAGAATGTCTTCAGTGGGAAACACAACTCCGGTCCCAGACTCTCAGTATGAGAATTGCACTTTTCAGGAGGATGAGGGAGATGTGTGCTTCCAGGAAGCTGAAGACAGGGAGAAATCCCCAAAATAATATTCTTCTGGGATTACTACTCCAGGCTGACCAGGAAAATGCAGGCAGCCAGGGGGAGGAAGAAGTAGAGACTGACCCTCTAGTTTTAGATAGGGTAGACGTAGGCTACACTGAGGAGGGTCAGAAGGAAATGGGGGAACGCCACAGCCCTGTTAGGAGCCCTACAGGTAGTGAAAAGAGGAGTCACTCAAGTAGGTCCACTTTTACTCCTAGAGGGTTGGTACAAGGGGTCTCCTCATCTGTCCATACTCATTTCTCTAGGACCTCCTATGAGACAGGCCTCTCTAATTCAGGGGGATGGTCCCTAGATAGGGAATTCCGCAGACTGAAATTAGGCCAGGCCAAACTGAGACTGCAGCAGTCAGCTCTAAAAAGGGAGGCCCTGGAAGTGGAGAGGAAAATGCTGAATTTGGGGCTAGCTTCCCATGGTGGCAGCAATAACTTTAGGGACACCAGGTTCAGGGAGGAATCCTATGACTCTATGAATCTCAGTAAAATAGTTCCACCTTACAAGGTGGGAGAAGACATCCACAAGGTTCACAGCCTTGTAGAGGGCCTGTAAAGTACAGTGGGTCCCTCAAAGACAGTGGGCAGCAATCTTGTGGCTCTCCTTCTCTGACAAAGGCAGAGACAAACTCCTCACTGTCAAGGAAGAAGATGTAGAGGATTATCAAGACTTAAAGAATGCACTCCCAGGTGGGTTTGGGCTAACCACACAACAATACAGGATCACGTTCAGGGAGACTAAAAAGGAGTCCTCCCAGGATTGGGTAGATTTTGTGGATTGCTCTGTTAAAGCTCTGGAAGGCTGGCTGCATAGAAGCAAAGTAAGTGATTATCAGGGCTTGTACAATCTTATTTTAAGAGAGCACATACTTAACAATTGCATTTCTGATCAGCTGCATCAGTACCTGGTGGACTCTGATCTCACCTCTCCCCAAGAATTGGAGAAAAAAGGCAGACAAATGGGTCTGCACCAGGGTGGGTAGGAAAGCTCCCACGGGGGGTGACCACAAGAAGAAGGATTCTGCAAATAGTCAGGACAGAGGTAGGGACAAACATAAAGAAAAAGAGTCTTCATCCGGCCCACAAAACTGTTCTGGGGGTTGGTCTAAGTCCTCTTCCTGTTCTTACATGAAACCTTGGTGCTACATATGTAGACAGAAAGGTCATAGGGCAGGTGACAGCACCTGTCCTAAAAAGAGCACCAGGCATCCTACCCCTACTACTACAACTTCTACCCCTATTGCCCCTGGCAGTAGCAACAATAGTGGTAGCAGTAGTCCATCCAAAAGTGTAGCTGGGCTCACCTTGGGGACTGCAGTGGGCTCTGAGCTAGTTAGAGAGACCAGTGAGACAGTTCTGGTCTCCGAGGGTGGCATTGACCTTGCCATCCTAGCTGCCTGTCCCCTTAGTATGGATAAGTACAGGCAGCTCCCTTAGTCAGTGGTGTTGAGGCTGAGGACTACAGGGACACAGGTGCCAGTATCACAATGATGACTGAAAAACTGGTGTCATCTGAACAACACCTGCTTGGTCACTCGTACCAAGTGATGTGACTAATGCTCACAACAACACCCAGTGCCACCCCATGGCAGTTGTTGACTTTAGCTGGGAGGTGCAGGAGTGGGGGGGTTACTGGCCCAAAGAAAGTTAAAGTGTCCACTGGTCTAACAGTAGAGTGTCTGTTAGGTAATTTCTTGGCGACTTCAGATTGTGATGAAGTGGAATTGGAGGCTCATGCAGCAATGCTGGGCATTCCTGGGCATATATTTGCTTTGACTAGAGCATAGCCTAAAAATCTAAGAGAGCTAGAGCACTAGAGCCTGGAACAGTGACCTAGGAAGCTCCTAAAAAGAGAGGCAGGAAGGGTAAAAAGTTGTCCCCTGCTCAGACTTCCAATAAGGATCCCACTCCTGAGGGAGAGGAACTTACTCCTTGGATGGAACCTGCACCAGAGGAGCTTATGGCTGACACAGCTGAGCTCTTAGGTGTGGGGGGGGGGCACCAGGAAAGAACTTAGTCTAGAGTAGAAAACCTGTCCTTCTCTAGAATGTCTGAGGCAACAAACTGCAGCTCAGGAAGCATGGGATGTCAGTGGTTCCCATAGGGTCTTCTGGGACAACAGCCTTCTATATTCAGAAGCAACGGGGCCCAAACCTGGTGCCACCTGGAGGTTGGTCATTCCTCTGAAATGTAGGGAGTTCCTGTTAACTTTAGCCCATGACATTCCCCTTGCAGGCCATTTGGGGCAAAGCAAGACTTGGGACAGACTTGTCCCTCACTTTCACTGGCCCCACATGTCTGAGGACACAAAGGAGTTTTGCCGCTCCCGTGTAACCTGTCAAGCTGGTGGCAAGACAGGTGACCCAACTTCCTGCATAGACCATTTGCTTGATACTCTCAGTTTGACTCATATGTTAGAGTAGAGGCTGATGATAGCCTTCAGCAGGCCTGAAGGAATCCCCCAGGCTGATAGTAGGCATTTATCCACTTTATTGAATGCTGTGGCAAAGTCAATTAATGCACTGTACGAAAGACCTGCACCCTTTTTTGTAGAATGATCCATCAGTGCCGCTAAACATAACAAATTAATCTCAGTCCCAGTGCTCATTTAAAAGTCTGGTCCTGTTCAGGGATATTTTTTCTTGTGGTATTCCTCCAGTTCTTTAGTCATAATTTTCACAAAACACTTTTCTTCCAGATCAAGTAGGGCGATTCAACTGAAATTTTTCAGCCTGTCATAAGAACCCTTCTTATGATTGGGAGATAAAAGAGAACCTCACCAACTCTCTGGAACCAGATTCCTGAACAAAAAGTAGTTAAAAAGAGTGGTCAGTCTATTTGTTCATTCCGCTTTAGATGTCTTAAAAATGCTAGTTGGCAGTCCATTCTATCCAGGAGCGCCTGCTAGATGCATCGGGGCTCAAGTATCGATAACTATGTCCTTCATGATTAGATCCAAAATTGAACTAGACGCACATACAGGCAATGGTAAAATGATCGGGTCTCGGAAACTCTAGGCAGTGGGATGAAAGGGTCAATATTCATAATGGCAGACAATCGGGACCCTGAAATATTGCTTCATTTCCTTATCTGTTGGCCTTCTGAAAAGTTGTGAACCATTATCCAGAATTTCTTACAGTCCTTGGATTGTATTGCCTTGAAAACAGTATTTCCATTGCTCGTCTTGGGGCTGCCGTTTTAATTCATGGAGGTGACGCCGATAATGTTTGTGTATAGTTTTGATATTCTCTTGCCGAGCAAGATTTGTCATGTCCTTTTTCACCGCCCTTACACTTCTATTTGGCAATCTTTTAGCAGTAATAAATCTTGATAATTTGAACAAACCGAAGATGCAGGTGCGGAACCTGAGTGCCTGGCAGTGGTGGGGCAAGTGCTTTAAGTAAACCACTAAGAAATTCCGACCAGTATTCAATTGAGTGTAATGATGCTTTTTTTTCAAGCACAATAAATGTGCCTGCAACTGATCAGCCCTGCTGGCCTTGACTCCAACATACCAGCGGAGCCTAATTGATCTGTCTTCAACATTCAGTTGTGTTGATCAGGTAAAACTGTGGTCTCAATTTAGAAATGGGATGTTCCTCCAGTCCTATTTGTAGACACGTGGCGCAGCGCTGCATGCAAAGACCACGCACAGACCTTTTCGTGTTGCAGCCACACTCGGAACTGCGTCACCACAGTTCCGTCCTTTATTTGTACCCTCGTGCTCCGTGCCCCTCCCGGACACGTTGAGCACGTTAACGTGATACAGAGAGCCCATACGGCTCTCCGTTCCTCTTTACATCTCCCCCATGTTTTACTCCACATGGGGAGAGCTTAATCTCCGGAATTTAAATAAACAATAAACGTAATAACACTACACATTTTAAATGCCACTTTTCAAAATTAACTCGTTCTTACTACTAACACATTTTTTTTTCTTTTAACCACCCCCATTCTGTTCATCATGCAGGGCATTTATGCTGTAGCAAACTGTTCACCAAACGAAATCTGTGAGATGACTACTCGGCGCCGGATTAGGGCGTAAGTTATATCTTCCCTTTCTAGTGTTAACACTTCCATGTTCCGGAATCGAACCAGGCCCCACCGGGTCAATCCCAGCAGGCTCCAGGCCATTTTCCCTCTCCATGCTCAGAGTAGGTGATTCCTCAAAGGTGTCCTCCATCTCTTCGCTTTCGCTGGTGAACTCTCGTAGACCAGCCCTTTTAAAATGTGACACATTTCTCGTGACTCTTTGTCTCCCTCGCGCTGCTGTTATCATGGATCCTTTTAGGCCGATTACCTCCCACACCTCAGGCTCAAAAGGCGTTCGGAACTTCCATCCTCCGCGGCGACATCGCACAACCACTCGATCTCCCACTTGGAAACCCCTAAACCTGGATCGACGTTGGCTACTGGCCCTCAGGTTGGTGGCTTTTCGCTTGTTTTGAGTAGCTTTTATATCCAATGCTGGAGGTTTCCATTTAGGGTAGGCGGGAATGTAATCGCGCGGAGACACCTTGAACATCAACGATGAGGGAGCACAACCAGTCGTGCTATGAGGGGTTTGACGGTAGGCACTTAAAAATTGATAAAGACACTGTTCACTGTTCTCATTTTTCTCCACTCCAATCCTAAGAGCCCTATTCAGAGTTCGCATGAACCTTTCTACGTCTCCATTGGCTTGAGGCCAATAAGGCATTATCTTACGATGACGAATCGCCAGTCCCTCGAGATAGGACTGAAACTCTTGTCCATGAAAAGGGGGACCATTATCCGTTCGGATTTCCTCGGGCAGACCAAACAAAGCAAAAGTCTTTTGTAGAATGGGCCTTATATTTTCAAACGACGTCGACGCCACCACATCCACCACTGGGAATTTGGTATAAGAGTCGATTAACACTACCGTCAGTCTTCCATCTGGGAAACTCCCAAAGTCCATGCTTACTTTAGCCCACGGTTTCAGAGTGGCCGGTTCGGTTATTACTGGGCAAGTCGGAGGTTCTATAGACGTGATGACACACGAATGGCATTTCCCTACCATCTCATCCACCTGCGTATCCATTCCTGGAAACCAGACTTTAGCTCGTAACCTCGCTTTTGTTTTGGCAGCCCCTTGATGTCCTTGATGAGCCAACTCGATGACCCTTGACCAGAGACACTGTGGAAGCACAATTCGCCGTCCTCTTAGAATTAACCCATCACCATCCATAGACAGCTCATCTCGCACCCTCCAGATGCTCTGCATAGCCACCTTTTGCACAGGGCACGACACCTGGGTCTTCTCTAGAAAATTCTTCCATTGTTTGCGACCTAAGGCCTCTTTGACGGCATTCAACAGCATATCGTCCCGTGTGGCACTCACAATGTCAGTCACGAGAAGAGCATTTGGACATGCCGACTGTACCACCATGCTCACAAAAACTTCCGTATTTTCTTCTTCTTGTTTCTGGCGACCATCAACACTATCGGGAGACGGATGTCGAGACAGATAATCCTCCGGATTATTAGCACCAGGCCGATACACTACTGTGAATCTATACGGCTGAAGCAAAACTGTCCACCGCTCTATTCTCGGAGGTGCAAGACGCGGACTACCCATAAACAACGGGACAAGAGGCTTGTGATCGGTTACTACTGTAAACTCGTGTCCATACAAATACAGATGAAAATGGCGGCATGCCCATCGGCATGCCCATCGAATTGCTAGCGCCTCCCTCTCAATCTGAGCATATCGGGTTTCCACCGCCGACAATGCCCGGCTGGCGTATGCAACAGGGATCCACTCCTGATGTCGCTGTTCCTGTAAGAGCACGGCTCCCAGCCCAACGGGACTCGCGTCAACTACCACTTCCGTTTTCCTACTCGGGTCAAAATATGCCATCGTTGCTTTATCTAGTAAGGCATTTTTAATCTCTATAAAGGCCTGCTGAGCACTGGAAGTCCATTCCCACCGGTGTTGCCCTTTCGTGAGCTGTCTCAGCGGTTCAGACATGGTGGCAAGTTGGGGTATGAATCTTCCACAATAAGTAGCCATTCCCAGAAAGCTACGAACTTCTGTTGGGTTCAGCGGAACAGGGGCTTGACGGATAGCTTCAGCCTTCCTGGGATCCACTTGCAAACCTTCTTTAGAAAACACGTACCCAAAGAACTCTACTGAGTTTTGAAAAAAAGCACATTTCTTCTTATGAAGTGTTAGCCCTGCTCCAGCCAATCTTTTCAATGTCGCCCTCAGATGACGATGGTGTTCTTCCCTAGTTTTAGAGTATATCAGAATGTCATCACTCAAGTTAATCACTCCTGGTAATCCGGACAGCGTTTCTCGAATTGCATTCTGAAACACTTCAGCGGCTGACGACACTCCAAAACTTAATCGTTTGTACCTTCGCAACCCTACATGCGTCGAGAAAGTAGTAATGTTCCGACTTTCCGGCTCTAGCTCTAGCTGATGGTAACCGGCATTCAGATCTAATTTGGAGAACCATTGGGCTCCGTTCAAATCGGCAATAATATCGTCCATAGTAGGGGTTATATGTCGCTCTCTCTTGATAGCCTTATTAGGCAAGCGCATGTCTACACACAGACGGATCGCCCCCGGCTGTTTGGGTTTCGGCGCTATCACTAACGGCGACACCCATGGTGTCGGCCCATCCACCTTTTCAATGACTCCTTGTTCCTCCAAGGACAGCAGCTCTTTCTCAACACTCGGGCGAAGATGAAACGGCACTCGACGATGTCGCAAAGCCACAGGGACTACATTGGGATCTATGTGCAACTTGATGCACCTTCCTTTCAAACGACCCAGACCTTCGAACAGCTGCGGAAACTCCTGGAGAAGGCACTCCACTTGATTATCATATACCTGACGCGCAAAGAACACCAACTCCAAATCTTCGGCCGTGTGACATCCAAGCAACGTGCCACGATCTCCAGCTACCACATAAAATTTCGCCTCAGTCGATCTGTTTCCACTACTCACAGCCACTTCTACCGTTCCTTTAAGGGGGAGCAGATCTTTACCCCCATAATTGTATATTTTAGTTGCTGTCATGGTAAGTGGCGGGGCAGGTACCAGCTTTTTGAAGAGGGTTTCATCCATGACATTGACAGACGCTCCCGTATCAATGAGTACCGACACCAGCGTGCCATTGACATGTACCTCACTCATGGGTGGGGGTCTCCTTTTCCCCGGCTTTCCCCCCGTAAAAGATATTACAAAAATGTCTTCTTCGTCGTCCTCTTCACCAACTGGACCACTCGCCATCGTTAGATCCCTTGCATCCTCCACACTTTTCGATACAGCCCGGACATTCGTGTCCCTTCCTTTCGGTTCTCCGGGCTTGTTCCTCCTGGATCTGCACACCTTCGCAAAATGATTAGCTTTCCCACAGCGATTGCACGACTGACCTTTGGCCGGACACCCCGCATTCTGTCGATGTTCATAACCACAACTCCCGCAAACTCTCTCACCGGGTCTGCTGGGGTTCAACTTGCGAGGTGTGGCCGGACGTGTCTGGATAGCCTCTACTTGTTCCTCTTTGACTTGAACTGCACGAGTCGAAGAAGCAGCAGCCAACGACTGACCTCTCACCGCCGCCATCGCATCAGTTCGCACTGCCGATAACTCATGTGACCTCGCTAAAATCAGAATATCGTCAAGGGACATGCCCTGTTGCCGAAGGATAAGCTTTCTTAACGCATTGGACCGACATCCTTGAATAATCGGCGCTCGGATTTCTTCTTGCTGGTTCAGTCCCGTGCACGAACTCGCTAGTTTCCTCAAACGGGCGTAAAACATATCCATAGACTCTACTTCAGTCTGTTGCGCCTGTCTCAGTTTGAACCTTTCATAATCCGAGTTAAGTTGAGGATCAAAATATCTATTCAACGCCGTCACTGCTGCAGCAAAGTCCGACCTGTCACCTGTATCCGGCAACGAATCAAACAACTCTTGTAACTCGTCTCCCCCCATCAGCAGCATCACCGACCTGCGCACCTCACCATCCGTTTCTCGGGTTGCACAAAAATAGTTTTCTAGGCGATTAATCCACAGACGCCACCTTGGCGCAGCAGTGGCGGGGTCAATCAGCTGGCTAAACGGTGGCAAAGAAGTAATCGAGGAGTGAACGCTATTGTTTAGTGGAGCTGGCAGACGGGGATTCCCTGGTGGTGGAGGGGGATTGGCATTGTTTGCATTGTCTGGCGGTGGTGCACTCATTTTTACACCCCTTCAATATAGAGTCTTTCCCGAGTCAATAATGTTCCTTACTTTTTTTTTCTAACTGTTGTACAAGTTTGTTGTTTATTTGTTGCCTTTTTTTTTTCACCAAAAACAAAAAAAAAAAAAATCCTTCTCTCTTTTTTTTTTTTATATATATATTTTTTTAACACGCTCCCACATGCGTGTCAATTATAGCTGAGGCCCTTTCATGGGCAGCGCTCAGCTTACCGTTTCTCCTTCAGCACATCCGCTGCCTCCTCCAGCAAGCGGAGTGCTATCTACAGCCTTCTGGCCCCACGTGGCAGACGCGCTGTCTCGCTCCAGCGAGCAGAGCGCTTTTTAGGGCCGCAGGACCCCACGTGATGGACGCGCTGCTTCGCTCCGGCGAGCAGAGCGCTTTTTAGGGCCGCAGGACCCCACGTGATGGACGCGCTGCTTCGCTCCGGCGAGCAGAGCGTTGTTTTCTTGCCAAGCGATCACTGCCCCACGTGGCAGTCAACACCAAGGCGGGGCCGGGGCCGGGCTTTCATTTACAGCTGCTCCGACAGCAGCGAGGACACGCCCGACGGGGCGGGGCAGGGCTCACCGTCTTGGGCTTCCCCGATCGGGAAGCCAAGCCGCACCACCTCCGCCGACGCAGGACTCCACACGAGGCGCCCGGGCACCACCCGCGGTCTTCGCCTCTTCCCAGCGGCCGACACCGCACCACGTGGTCTTCTTTTTTTTTTTTCCCGGGACCAACGCCACACCACGTTTCAGGTATGTGTTACACCTGAACCATCTTATGACCTTCGGTTAAATGTAACGCAATGTTCTTGGATCCCACTCGTCGCCATTGTAGACATGTGGCGCAGCGCTGCATGCAAAGACCACGCACAGACCTTTTCGTGTTGCAGCCACACTCGGAACTGCGTCACCACAGTTCCGTCCTTTATTTGTACCCTCGTGCTCCGTGCCCCTCCCGGACACGTTGAGCACGTTAACGTGATACAGAGAGGCCATACGGCTCTCCGTTCCTCTTTACACTATTAAACTTTCTTGAGCAACTACATGCTAAAGCATGGATTGGGCTACTTCTAAGTGCTACAAATTGATATACTGAAATATTGACATGGAGGATGAGATAAATTAAGGGTGTGTTTTGGCACCTTTACTTTTTGGCTCTACAGAATCCCCTAAAATTTGAAAATGTAGACTGCTTCCCTCCAATGCTGGGCATTGGAAAGATTAATTTGCTGATATGCGCCGGTGATGCTGCACTAGCTTTTCTTATTCCAGTGAGCGTACAGCACAAATTGATCATGTTTCATAAAGACCTGAAAAATATTAATCTTTCGGTAAATGGCCCAGAGATCATGAACTTTTGCCACACCCACTCCCGCTGCTTCACATGGTCCGTAACTAACCCATTTTTGGATGCGCCTGCAGATTACACATATTTAGGGTTTACATACAGAATTATAGCTGTTTAACTGTGAATCACAAGATGTTATTCACTGAGGGGTAATGACTGACATCAAATAGACAACAAGAGAGGACCTTGAGTGGACTACGATGTCACACAGAACCCTAAGGTGAAAAAAGCCCCGTATCTCACAATTACCCTTCTATAATTTGAAATTAGGTATGGCCACCAAAATCACCTCCCCTTGCTTGTACCTATTAGCCTGAGACAAATGAGAAATGGGGGAGTCATACATAATATGGCCTTGCCTCCCTGTAACAAACGTGAAATATAGCTCAACTGCCATCGTTACCCCCTCCCTCCGCCCCCACCATCTTTCCTGCCTTTGTCCCACTCCTGAAGTTTGTGCTTTCTGCTTTCAGTCCAAGCAGACCAGCAGAGCTGCACTGACAGGCGATCTGAGAGCCCCATCAGCCTGGCCTGGAAGTCCTTTATGAGGTAGCAAGATTGTGAGACGTTTGTGAGTTTTGTTATCAACTTTTTTTACATTATAGCAGTGAATTACCAGATTTAGTATATTTTATAAACGATACAGGCTTCTTGTGGAAGCCATGGATAACATTTGGAAATAATCCTTCAACACAGAAGTATGTTAAACTCAGACTGCATAAATTACATTTGTAGATAATTGCCATGTCCGTTTTCTTATCTGATTGGAAGGGCAAACGTTGGAGAATTCATTATTTTACATCCATACGGCAGATTTGGAGCATTTTCCTACTCTGATTATTTTATGATTTTAACTCATGTTAAACTCTGGAACCTGTATTTAATGGCAAGAAAGAGTTGCTTTGTTGAATCTTGGAGGTTGGAGTTGGACCAGGCTAGTATCTTTTTTTGAGTATACGGAACATTACGAGGCTGTGGTTTTAGTTAGAAAACTAATGATCACGATTCTTTGAAATATATTGTGCAAAGCCAATTAATTTCACTACAGCATAATTCCTCATGTTATTTAGCAATGATGTTTGTTGCCAGCTGCCTGGCAATAATCCTGCCTGTAGATCATGTCATGTCTAAATTCTTTTTTGAGAGATGGGTAAAGAAATACAGTCTCATTAACAGGATTATAACCTTTGAAAAGAATTAGCTGGTTGGGGCTTCCAACTAATTGAATGTAGTTTTACCTTAAAGCTAATTTGGACAAGCATATTTCTCCTGTTTATATACATTTTAAAATGGAAATACAGGTTGCTGATAATGTATTGTTGAGTTAATTGTTCTGTACAAACAGGAATTGCAATCTTTGTTCTTGTCCTGTACATAATAGTCACTAGAAGTAGAGGTGCTGGGATGCTCCAGCATGGTAACCATGCTGAAGTCGAGAAGATGAATGTGCAATCAAGGTGTACTTACATTTTGTTGTTATCTTGTCACAGTTGTGCGTTCAACAACAGAGGACGTATTTTCAGGCCATGTTTTCTGAATAATTACAGTTTATTCTTTTAACACGGGGACTTGTGTTTACTTTTATTTCTCTGACTGTAAAGTTACAGGTTTTTAGAAAGTGAACTGTCTCTATCTGCTGTGGTACAGAGTGTGTGGAATGAAAGGCAGTAGAAAGTTATGTTCTTCTAACACACAACACAATGTAAATATCCGTAAATCAACTTCACCGATATTTCAAAACATATCCATAGTTAAGAAGCACACTTTTTTTTAATAGTTCTGAAGTGTGAGGGAAAGAAAGATTTTAAAGGGATCAGGGCAAATCAAGATACCTTATTTGGTAATGTGAAAATGAGAAATATTTCCAGAAACCGATTTCCCCACATCGTTTGTGTGCTAAATAATTGTATCCGAAAAACCGCATGTTAGTTCAAATGTTGTTGCTATTTCAGTAGAAGGCGTGTCTGTGCTACAACACCATGTGTAAGTAATATGCTTGCAGCAGTGTACTCCAATATGCACCACTGGCTACATGCCACACCTTCACCACTCGCTTCCTGAACAGGAGTGGCTCATTTGCTGTACTTGCTCTTTGTGAAACAGTTGTTTTCATACACTCTCTATGACTTCAGTGGTGTAACATTGATGACAGCATCCCCACCCAGAAAATTGTTTCAGCACCACTGCTTAATGAATGGCTTGTTTGTCTGTGGAGGTTAAACAATTGCACATCAGCGCTATATCTTGCCAATTTTAACCAACCGTGCATTGTTACAAGGTCTGGTGCCATGGCTTTGTATGGTTTACTTGAATCAGTGAACAAATGGCATCGTTTCTGTAAATGTTCCAACTCCCTTTTATCTGTCATAGTGTAATTCTGTGGAGCATGTAATGCCAATAAAATTGAATTGGAAGTGAATTTGGATTACGTAGTTTAGAGTATCAGTCACAAAACAGGCCATAACCCTTTGGTAATTTTGACGTCTGAAGCAAAACGCCTTGCTCATCGATAGTTGGCCAGAAACAAGCATGCAATCAATTTCATTAACCCAGACACAATTAAATAATTGCTTCTGTCTCCACAATTAGCATAAATTCGCACACCCCATCATAGCATGGTCCTGTACTGAAAATAACCGTGCCACCAGGGTGAGCATTACTAATTTCTAGTCATTTTATTGGCTGAGGAGAGGCAGCTCCCTCCCCCTGCTGATAAATACCACGAATTACACCCATGTAAAGAACAATACCATACAGGTTAACTTTGCTGTGCTAAATATCACACACCCATATAGCTGCTTCAAACCATGGAGCGTCATTTTGAGTTGGTGAGGATACAATGTAAATTGAATGCATGATTCTGAATGCCACAGCCTGTCTTGGCTGTTCCATGATAGAAAATGGTAGTATTTGCTTTTTGTTCTAATTGAGGCACACTCGGCCCTTGCTGTAAGTGCTGGTGCTCTCATGAGGTGAAAACAATCTCACACCACCTTAGCCATGACCCTTAGTCAGTTAAGACTAAAGGGGTCCTCTTAGCTTTGACCGGATGGAGCGAAGGCAGAACCTGCTTTAACAAGCATTATTAAAGCTAATAGGCCTGACCATTGGAAACCATTGGCTTTGCCAATAGCCTTTAGCTGTGCTGTTCAGTATCCGCAATGCAGAATAGCACGGTAAAAGGAAAAAACAAAAAAGGCACTATGATGTGGCAGTCGCCTAATTTTGTAGGTGTTTGCACCATGCAGGCACCCACCCGCTACAGGTTGCTACAAGCAATTTTTTATGGAAGCCCCAGTGGAGGGCGAGCAAAACAGACAGCCGGATAGGAGCTGGGAAAGCAAATGGGGTAAGCAAGCAACATGTAGATTGGGGGTGGGGAGGAGAAGCAATGAGAGAAAGGAAGTCAGTCTTGTGGGGAAGCAACACCTAAGTCTGGGGTTGGGAGGACAAGCGACAGGCAAGAGAGTAACATGGAGTGGGCAGGGGAGAAGCCTATGGGTGAGAAAGCAATGGAAGAAGTACAAGTTGTAGAGGAGAGACAATGGACAGAGAAAGAAATAGGGTGAGAGTGGGGGAAGCAACATCGAGGGCAAGGGTGAGGAAGAGAATTAAGGGCAAGACAGCAATGTGAAGAGGGCAGGGGAGAATTACATGGATGA
Organism: Pleurodeles waltl; assembly: GCF_031143425.1. Lineage (NCBI taxonomy): Eukaryota > Metazoa > Chordata > Amphibia > Caudata > Salamandridae > Pleurodeles > Pleurodeles waltl. The sequence goes on from NC_090445.1 coordinate 1,069,008,614, forward strand.
CAGAAAGCAACACAGAGCACAGACGGGGTAGAGAAGCACACTAAGAAAACAGCTGGAAACACATGCACTCTTGTAGAGTACTTCAGAGAGAAAACAAGTATTTCCTTAAAAGTGAGCAGTGGAAGAACACAAGTAAGTTGGCAATGTTTCAGGTTTGGGACAGACACAAGATGGACATGGCAAGCCATTGAATGAGAAGCCTACATATGAGAGTGACAGGAATGCCAACCAATGGCAAGCAATGAACAGGCTTTGTCTAGTAGACGTGACCTAAACACGAAAAAATTCAAGGAATCATGTCAGTTCTAATGTTCCAACATACATGTAGCACTGAAAGATTTGAACTCATAGAAGCCCAACTTCAAGATCTCTTCCTCTGAAGTGCTGGACAGTGCTGGTTCAGTGGCTACACCTAACCAGAAAAGTAAGTGACCTACTACCTCTGACCAAGTTTCATTCCGTCAGAGCTGCCTTCATCATAGAACTGAACTGGTACACAATTAACTATTTTCAGTCGCTTAAAAAACCCAGACTGACCATCATGTGAATCCAGATCAGTCTCGTCACACAAACTACCCCATACCCCAAGCGGCAATCTAGTGTCACCTAAAAGCCAATACTCGACTGTTCCAGTGTGTAAAAGAGGATCTTGAAATCAGGAAGGTCTCCAGAAATTTAATGTTAACCTTCAGCCCCAACGTTCTCCACCATTGAGACCATTTTACGACACACCGTGTTCTGACAAGGTGGGCTCCAGACCCAATGCTTTCAAAGGCATTGCTATACAGCCCATGTCGCCCTGAACAGCTTTTCACCTCTTCATAACAATAGCTCTTTAAATTAAGACAGAAACTCATCCCAGACTTGGAGGTCATTTCTAATAACTTTAGAAAATCCTGTGAAGTGGACCCTGTGCTTTATGCCCTTTGATATTCAACCTCCCAAAGAAAGGTCTATCAAGACAAATCATTTTAGTAACAAATGTTAACTTCAGTTGCTGCACAGTCACATTTTTCACCAGTACACTGAAGCTCACTATTGACCTGAATGTCTCAACTATCTAGACATACTCTAGAATGTCACTGAGTATTCCATTCTAAGACACTGTATCGGTACCTAGTGATGACGAAACACATATGACTGATTAATAAAAGTTTTTGCAAAATGAAAAGACATTCATATTGTTTAGACCACACTTTTGATTTGCTCTATGTTTTTATGTCAAATATAGCTTAGTACTGTTTGTGTAAAGCATATGAATAAATGAGGCAGTTTAGGAAAGTCTATAGAGGTAAAGAAAAGTATTTTTACTGCTTTTTTATATTTTAAAAAATATTTACAGAGTACTGTGGTACTTTTGCTAAGCATCTATAAAGAACTATGGTACCTATGGCAATAAAAAAATAAAATGACAAACTATACTTTACAACATTACTCCAGTCTACTACACGACATGCCACTCCACTGCATGACACGCCACTCCACGACACACTACTGTACGAAACGCCACTCCATTCTGCTACATGGCTCTTCACTGTATATGAATCCACTCTTTGCCTATCTACTCCAGGACATGCTCTCTGACACGTCATGCACTCTACTCTACAACACGTTATTGTATAGCCATTTTAGTAATGTTTCTAGGCAATTTATTTTAGCAACTAGGCCTGCCGCATGTGCCCTTTAGCCCAGTTACATTTTATTCTGCTTCATTTTTATTATTTCCAAATTAGCCACATTTGTGGTGCTGTTTAATTTTCTTTATCTAGTTGTTCTTTCACCCAGGAAAGCATTGCGTTTCTTAGCAAGACATTCTTTTCACTTTGTGCTTTCCTCAAGGCTGCAGCAAGTTAGGGTTGCTGGCAAAGTGGTACACTGTGTCTCCAACATCCACAGACACAAACACATCCTTATGTGGGGACATTTTCTAGAACATCAGTTTTTTATTATAAAAACACTTCTCTGTCCCAGGCATGTTAGAAGAAGATTCCAGCAAGATGGCCACAACCGCATGCTCATTGAGTTTGCTACAGTTGCTTGCTGAGACCACCGGTCCCGTAGCCCACATGGGGATGGTGTCTCTCTAGACAGCAGGCTTCCTTGCTCAGATTTGGGGGATGATATCCTACTGGGGGATCCTGAAGGGCGGATTAGGGCTTATCACGCTGTGCTCCAACATAGCTTAGGTAGGAGCCACATATATTATGCATAGTGACAGTATGGTGGGACTTTTCCTGTGTTTCACTTTTCTTGTCACCATTTTGCTTCTAGCGTGTTTCATCATTCTAATTATTGCAATTCATGCCATTTTATCTAAGATGCAGCTGCTTCAATAAATCTTATTAAACCATTTTCTGCCTGCTTGTCTTTGCATGTGTGAGACTAATGTAACTGAGAGAAAAGGAAATCTGATACACCCCGATTTCCCTGAGAAGTCATTCTTGCCATGCGTCCGGTTGCCACAAATCCTCCCTGCTCTTGGGCAGAGGTGAGGCTCTGCTAGTTAGCTGAAAATGGATTAGGCCGACAGTTGTCACATGGTGTGGGACTGGACTCAGTTCCCCACAATTCAGTTTATACTGCCGCCCGAATCCAGCAGCCTTATTAGGATAATGGCAGCCCACGCGACAATGCCACTCTGCGCCAGTCCACTCTACAAGTCTCTACTCCATTCTGTGGCCATCCGCTCTACACCACTTTACTCCACTCTACGGTATACCACTCCACTCTATGACATGCCACTCAACTCTATGTCCCTCCACTCTAAGACACTATGGGGGTCATTCCGACCCTGGCGGTCCATGACCGCCAGGGCGGAGGGCAGCGGAAGCACCGCCAACAGGCTGGCGGTGCTTCCTGGGCTATTCTGACCGCGGCGGTAAAGCCGCGGTCAGAAAAGGGGAACCGGCGGTTTCCCGCCGGTTTTCCCCTGGCCCAGGGAATCCTCCATGGCGGCACTGCTTGCAGCACCGCCACGGGGATTCCGACCCCCTTCCCGCCAGCCTGTTTCTGGCGGTTGTCACTGCCAGAACCAGGATGGCGGGAACGGGTGTCGTGGGGCCCCTGGGGGCCCCTGCACTGCCCATGCCACTGGCATGGGCAGTGCAGGGTGCTAGTGTACTCTATGCCACTGTACTTGTATGCCACTCCATGTCACTCCAAGCAACTCTTCTTCACTCCAGCCAATGCCAGACTCCACTCTACTTGATTTTATGCCACTACGCAACACTGTATGCCATGCCACTCCTCTCTCCTCCACAAGAAATTATCAAGAAAATACCACTGTATTATTGAAATGTAAATATATATTTTTATGTATATATATATATATATATATATATATATATATATATATATATATATATATATATATGAAAGAATTATTACCAAAATATAGAACATTATATGATTAGAAACCATTTAAAAAAAATAAAAACCATAGAAAATCACTGAAAAAACAAAAGTTGAAGATAACTTATACTAAGGAAAACATAATTTATTATCTCTATGCAAAAACAAAGTAACCTATATGAACATTAGAAATTCAAAAGTTATAGTTATAACTTAAAGTTATAATTTGTGCCCTGCTTGAAACTTACTAAAGCTTGCAGATCTCTGAAAATAGTGTTGTGAACTTGCTAGCCAGAGTACATTATAACTTGCCCCACAATTATGCACACACGCTACAAGTGATGTAATAGGAAGGTATGAGTGATTTCCCCATGCATTTTCCGTAGTCTTTCTAAAGAAGCATTACAACAAAAACTACTGTACTGAATTATGCAAAATTTGGACTGAAGCTAGATAATGGTCCAAAAAGCATGCTTTTTGTGATCTGCTGTAAATTTATTTTAGATATATTAAAGATCAAGAACATTTGTATAGCTGGGCAGTTGGGTTCCAGAGACTCACTAGAGATAATTTCACTGCATTTTTTAAATATTTAATTCTGGGGTAGCCACACCATTATTACTGTTGGGAGTGTGGGGGGAGCCAAAGGGGCTTCGCGGTCCTGCTGGCTCTCTGCTCCTGCAGGAGCTGCCATCTTCTTTTTTTTAGACTTTTAGGTAGTGTGCCCCAGTGCCCTCCCAGGGCACCCTACAACTGGTTCATGTTTGGGAGCTGTGGGGGGAGGCTCATGATCCCGCATCCCCCTGGTTCCCCATCCTGGGTGCAGCAGAGCTGGCATTGCTCCTACACTACCGTGCAGGAGCAATTCTGTATTTTTCACTGCCCAAGAATGCGTGTAAGGAAAATATTTTGTGCTTCCATCCAGTAGGATCTTCTTTGTGTTTCCGCTGGGTGGCAGCACATTACATTTTACATGCTCACTCTCGAACAGGGAAAAAGATGGAGTCCTGGGGTTGGGGACCCCGGATCACCATCCCTGAGCCAGCCCCAGGGGATGGTGGCTACTGAATGGCTGTGTACCCCCTTTCAAAATTTTGAAAGTTGCAGCCCTGGAGGAGGGGCCGTTTCAGGCATGGGAAGGGAGGCACCATGCACCCCCTCCCCTTTATGACAATGTTGACCCTGGAAAATGGGGTCCCTGGGGCCTCTTAGAGCCTCAAGGAGAGGGGGCCTTACCCATCCTCTTTATTTGGTATATGGCCCTGTGGGATGGAGGTCCCTAGGCCTTTTAGGCTCAGGGAGTGGGGCCTCATCCCTCTACTTCTCTAACAATTTAAATGTGTCACCACCCAGACCCTGGCCTACCCAGGGATGTGTTTATCTTTTAGCTGGGAAGCATGTACATTGTTTTGAAATTTTACCACAAATTTGTGGATCCTCTGGACCCCTTCAACCAGGCTTAGGGAACAAGGTACCCCTACCCACCTATGTAATTTTTTAACCTTTTTGTAGGACTTGGGACTAAGTATTGAGTCTTAAGATGGCTGATGTCACACTCTTGTTGATGTTGTTGCACCCAGTCAGATCTCCAATGAAGACTATTGGCTCCATGGAACCTCTGCTGTATGAAAAATCTAATTTTTTGAAGCCATCATTTCTAAAAATACATTTTCTTCATTCATGGTGAAGACACCATGCCTGCTGTTTGCGGACAATACATTATTGTTATCCCAAACTGCTTCTGGTTTAACAAACTTACTCCTAAAATTCACGTCCTTCTGTAAAGACCACGGCCTTGAAGTAAATTCCACGAAAACCAAGTATATGATCTTTGGTGACAACAAACATAAAGTAGAAAGAGAATCTTTATGGAAGGGGTAGAGTTGGCGAGAGTTGCTGAATTTGTGTAGCTGGGGGTTAGACTGGAGGATACGCATAGATGGCAGGCCCAAATAACGAGGGCACATATGTGTTTGAAACAGAAACCTGGGAGGTGTTTTGAGATTTGCAAATAGGTCCTCTAGGTTCGCAATTTCTCCAGCAATGGAAATATATAAGCTACAAGCAAGAGGGAGTGCTCTGTATGGAGCGGAGTTATGGGGATATGGTAACTTGAAGGATTTGGAGATCGCTGAAAACTCTTTTATAAAGTCTATCCTCAGAATACCCACCAGTTCCCCTACGATGCCTGTCCGTATGGACGTGAACCTAGACTCTATTGCACATATAGCTGCGCTGAAACCAATATTATACTGGATCAGAATATGGTCCCTGGATACACTTAGCCCATTCAGGACATGGCTGAAAGCCTTGATCAGTGAAAACAACACGGGAAAAATCCCATGTTAGAGCTAGTCTGACCAATTTGGGGTTGGCCCATTTTTGGATGGTCCCTTATGATCTACCCAAAAATGCGGCATATATTGTTAAGGATGCATATTGGCTGAGGCTAAAATTGGTCAAACTAGCAGAGGTCCCTTTAGCTAGCTTGACAGATAAGTTTACATCAGTCAAATGTCACTACGAGTTTGAATCGTATATGGATCTGATCACATTCCCCCGAGCCCGTGCTCTCTACATCAGATTCAGGCTAGGCTCGCTACCGTTACGTTCTTTTACCTGTACCTGGTCTAAAGATGATCCTCATGCCAACCTTTGCCCGATGGGCTGCGGCCTTCCCGAATGTAGTGCACATGTACTATTCCATTGTCTTGCTTACGATAAACAACAAATTAATTGGATTATACCTCTTTGCAGAACCATGGACTTTCAAAACTGGTTTGCAGCCCTTAGAATTTTTAGGTCTGATACCCAGGGTGCAGTGGCATTTGCCCTAGCCAGCTTCTAAGAGGAAATTTGGCGTGTGAGAACAAAAAATGTTAAAGCCATCTCATAAATAGGAGCCTAGAATGGGAATGTTTTCTAATTTTATCTTATTTATTGCAGGAGGGTGGACTGGCTTGTAGTGAGTACCAAGGGGTACTTACACCTTGCACCAGGCCCAGGTATCCCTTATTAGTGTAGAGGGGTGTCTAGCAGCTTAGGCTGATAGAAAAGGTAGCTTAGCAGAGTAGCTTAGGCTGAACTAGGAGACGAGTGAAGCTCCTACAGTACCACTAGTGTCATATGCACAATATCATAAGAAAACACAATACACAGATATACTAAAAATAAAGGTACTTTATTTTTATGACAATATGCCAAACGTATCTCAGTGAGTACCCTCAGTATGAGGATAGCAAATATACACAAGATATATGTACACAATACCAAAATATGCAGTAATAGCAATAGAAAACAGTGCAAACAATGTATAGTCACACTAGAATGCAATGGGGGCACATAGGGATAGGGGCAACACAAACCATATACTCTAGAAGTGGAATGCGAACCACGAATGGACCCCAAACCTATGTGACCTCGTAGAGGGTCGCTGGGACTGTAAGAAAACAGTGAGGGTTAGAAAAAGTAGCCCACCCCAAGACCCTGAAAAGTGGGTGCAAAGTGCACCTAAGTTCCCCAAAGAGCACATAAGTCGTGATAGGGGAATTCTGCAGGAAAGACCAACACCAGCAATGCAACAACGATGGATTTCCAGACGAGAGTACCTGTGGAACAAGGGGACCAAGTCCAAAAGTCACGATCAAGTCAGGAGTGGGCAGATGCCCAGTAAATGCCAGCTGTGGATGCAAAGAATCTGCCACCGGATGGTAGAAGCTGAGGATTCTGCACGAACGACAAGGGCTAGAAACTTCCCCTTTGGAGGATGGATGTCCCACGTCGTGAAGAGTCGTGCAGAAGTGTTTTCCCATAGAAAGACCGCAAACAAGCCTTGCTAGCTGCAAGGGTCATGGTTAGGGTTTTTGGACGCTGCTGTGGCCCAGGAGGGACCAGGATGTCACCGATTGCGTGAGGGGACAGAGGGGGCGTCCAGCAAGACAAAGAGCCCACTCAGAAGCAAGCAGCACCAGTAGAAGTGCCGGAACAGGCACTACAAAGTGGAGTGAATCAGTGCTCACCCGAAGTTGCACAAGAGAGTCCCACGCCGCCGGAGGACAACTCAGGAGGTCGTGCAATGCAGGTTAGAGTGCCGGGGACCCAGGCTTGGCTGTGCACGAAGGAAATCCTCGGTGAGTGCACAGGAGCCGGAGTAGCTGCAAAACATGCGGTTCCCAGCAATGCAGTCTGGCGTGGGGAGGCAAGGACTTACCTCCACCAAACTTGGACTAAAGAGTCACTGGACTGTGGGAGTCACTTGGACAGAGTTGCTGAGTTCAAGGGACCTCGCTCGTCATGCTGAGAGGAGACCCAGAGGACTGGTGATGCAGTTCTTTGGTGCCTGCGGTTGCAGGGGGAAGATTCCGTCGACCCACAGGAGATTTCTTCGGAGCTTCTAGTGCAGAGAGGAGGCAGACTACCCCCACAGCATGCACCACCAGGAAAACAGTCGAGAAGGCGGCAGGATCAGCGTTACAGTGTCGCAGTAGTCGTCTTTGCTACTTTGTTGCAGTTTTGCAGGCTTCCAGCGCGGTCAGCAGTTGATTCCTTGGCAGAAGGTGAAGAGAGAGATGCAGAGGAACTCTGATGAGCTCTTGCATTCGTTATCTAAGGATTTCCCCAAAGCAGAGACCCTAAATAGCCAGAAAAGGAGGTTTGGCTACCTAGGAGAGAGGATAGGCTAGCAACACCTGAAGGAGCCTATCAGAAGGAGTCTCTGACGTCACCTGCTGGCCCTGGCCACTCAGAGCAGTCCAGTGTGCCAGCAGCACCTCTGTTTCCAAGATGGCAGAGGTCTGGAGCACACTGGAGGAGCTCTGGGCACCTCCCAGGGGAGGTGCAGGTCAGGGGAGTGGTCACTCCCCTTTCCTTTGTCCAGTTTCGCACCAGAGCAGGGCTGAGGGATCCCTGAACTGGTGTAGACTGGCTTATGCAGAGATGGGCACCAATCTGTGCCCATCAAAGCATTTCCAGAGGCTGGGGGAGGCTACTCCTCCCCAGCCCTGACACCTTATTCCAAAGGGAGAGGGTGTAACACCCTCTCTCTGAGGAAGTCCTTTGTTCTGCCTTCCTGGGCCAAGCCTGGCTGTACCCCAGGAGGGCAGAAACCTGTCTGAGGGGTTGGCAGCAGCAGCAGCTGCAGTGAAACCCCGGGAAAGGCAGTTTGGCAGTACCCGGGTCTGTGCTAGAGACCCGGGGAATCATGGGATTGTCTCCCCAATACCAGGATGGCATTGGTGGGGCAATTCCATGATCTTAGACATGTTACATGGCCATATTCGGAGTTACCATTGTGAAGCTATACATAGGTAGTGACCTGTGTATAGTGCACGCGTGTAATGGTGTCCCCGCACTCACAAAGTCCGGGGAATTGGCCCTGAACAATGTGGGGGCACCTTGGCTAGTGGCAGGGTGCCCACACACTAAGTAACTTAGCACCCAACCTTTACCAGGTAAAGGTTAGACATATAGGTGACTTATAAGTTACTTAAGTGCAGTGTAAAATGGCTGTTAAATAACGTGGACGTTATTTCACTCAGGCTGCAGTGGCAGGCCTGTGTACGAATTGTCAGAGCTCCCTATGGGTGGCAAAATAAATGCTGCAGCCCATAGGGATCTCCTGGAACCCCAATACCCTGGGTACCTCAGTACCATATACTAGGGAATTATAAGGGTGCTCCAGTATGCCAATGTAAATTGGTAAAATTGGTCACTAGCCTGTTAGTGACAATTTGGAAAGAAATGAGAGAGCATAACCACATAGGTTCTGATTAGCAGAGCCTCAGTGAGACAGTTAGTCATAACACAGGTAACACATACAGGGCACACTTATGAGCACTGGGGCCCTGGCTGGCAGGGTCCCAGTGACACATACAACTAAAACAACATATATACAGTGAAATATGGGGGTAACATGCCAGGCAAGATGGTACTTTCCTACACAACCCCCCCCCCCCCAAACGAAGGACAATAAGACTAACCATGACCTGATGAGTCTTCATTGTCTAAGTGGAAATATCTGGAGAGTCCATCTGCATTGGAGTGGGTACTCCCAGGTCTATGTTCCACTGTATAATCCATTCTCTGTAGGGATATGGACCACCTCAATAATTTAGGGTTTTCACCTTTCATTTGTTTTAGCCAAAGTAGAGGTTTGTGGTCTGTCTGAACAATGAAGTGAGTGCCAAACAGGTATGGCCTCAACTTCTTCAGTGCCCAGACCACAGCAAAGGCCTCCCTCTCTATGGCAGACCAACGCTTTTCTCTAGGGGTCAACCTCCTGCTGATAAAAGCAACAGGTTTATCCTGTCCCTCAGAATTAAGTTGTGATAAGACTGCCCCTACCCCTAATTCAGATGCATCAGTTTGGACAATGAATTTTTTGGAGTAACAGGGGCTTTTCAGGACAGGTGCAGAGCACATGGCCTGCTTCAGCTTCTCAAAAGCTTTCTGACAGCTAGCTGTCCACAATACCTTTTTAGGCATTTTCTTAGATGTGAGGTCATTAAGAGATTAAGAGGGGCTGCAATGGAGCCATAGTTCTTTATGAACCTCCTGTAATACCCAGTGAGGCCTAAGAAGGCTCTCACCTGGGTCTGAGTTGTAGGGGGAACCCAATCTATAATAGTTTGGATTTTCCCCTGAAGTGGTGCAATCTGTTCTCCACCTACCAGGTGTCCCAGATAAACCACTTTCCCCTGCCCTATCTGGCACTTTGAAGCCTTGATAGTGAGGCCTGCCTTCTGCAGGGCCTCCAAAACTTTCCATAGGTGGACCAGGTGATCAACCCAGCTGGAGCTAAAGACAGCTATATCGTCTAGATATGCTGCACTAAAGGCTTCCAGCCCTTGCAGGACTGTGTTCACCAACCTTTGAAAAGTGGCAGGTGCATTTTTCAATCCAAAAGGCATTACTGTGAATTGGTAATGGCCTCCAATGGTTAAACAAAATACAGTTTTTGCTTTTGCATCCTCTGATAACTTGATCTGCCAATACCCTGCAGTCAAATCAAAGGTGCTTAGATACTTGGCAGATGCCAGTGTATCTATTAGCTCATCTGCCCTGGGTATAGGGTGAGCATCAGTTTTGGTTACCTGGTTGAGACCTCTATAGTCTACACAAAACCGCATTTACTTCTTTCCATCCTTGGAATGAGGTTTTGGTACAAGTACCACAGGAGAGGCCCATGGACTTTCAGAGTGCTCAACCACTCCCAGTTCAAGCATTTTCTGCACTTCTTGCTTTATGCAGTCTCTGACATGGTCAGGCTGCCTATAGATCTTACTTTTGACAGGCAAGCTGTCTCCAGTATCTATAGTGTGCTTACACCAAGAAGTGGTGCCTGGCACAGTAGAGAAGAGTTCAGAAAACTGACCCAGGAGATTTATGCAGTGGTCTTTTTGCTCAGCAGTAAGACAATCTGCCAAAACTACACCTTCCACTAGAGCATCTTGTTCTGTGGAAGAGAAGAGATCAGGGAGAGGGTCAATCTCTTCTTCCTGTCCCTCATCTGTTGCCATGAGCAGGGTGAGATCAGCCCTGTCATAGTAGGGTTTCAGGCGATTGACATGGAGCACCCTAAGGGGACTCCTGGCAGTGCCTAAGTCAACTAAGTAGGTGACTTCTCCCTTCTTTTCAACAATTATGTGGGGTCCACTCCATTTGTCTTGGAGTGCTCTTGGGGCCGCAGGTTCCAAGACCCACACTTTCTGCCCTGGTTGGTACTGAACCAAAACAGCCTTTCTGGTCATGCCATTGCTTTTGGAGCTCTTGGCTGGCCTGAAGGTTTTTACTGGCCTTTTTCATGTACTCAGCCATCCTAGATCTTAGGCCAAGTACATAGTCCACTATGTCTTGCTTTGGAGCTTTTAAAGGTTGTTCCTCTTACAGGGTTTCCAAATAGGAGTTCAAAGGGGCTGAAGCCCACTCCTTTTTGGGGTACCTCCCTGTAAGCAAAAAGGAGGCAAGGTAACAGGATATCCCATCTCCTGCGGAGTTTTTCAGGGAGTCCCATTATCATACCTTTGAGAGTTTTGTTAAATCTCTCCACCAGTCCATTTGTTTGTGGATGATAGGGTGTGGTGAACTTGTATGTCACACCACATTCCTTCCACATGCCTTTAAGTAAGCAGACATGAAATTGCTTCCCCTGTCTGATACCACCTCTTTTGGGAAGCCCACCCTGGAAAAGATTCCCAGGAGGGCCTTTGCCACTGCAGGAGCTGTAGTGGTCCTTAGAGGAATTGCTTCAGGATATCTGGTGGCATGGTCCACTACCACCAAGATAAACCTATTGCCTGAAGCAGTAGGAGGGTCAAGGGGGCCAACTATGTCAACCCCTACCCTTTCAAAGGGAACCCCAACCACAGGCAGTGGGATAAGGGGTGCCTTTGGAGTGCCACCTGTCTTGCCACTGGCTTGACAGGTTTCACAGGACTTACAAAATTCCTTTGTGTCCTCTGACATTCTAGGCCAATGAAACAAGGGGACAAGCTTGTCCCAAGTTTTCATTTGCCCCAAATGTCCAGCTAAGGGAATGTCGTGGGCTAGAGTTAGGAGGAACTTTCTGTACTCCTGAGGAATCACCAATCTCCTGGCAGCTCCAGGTTTTGGATCCCTTGCTTCAGTGTACAAGAGGTTGTCCTCCCAGTAAACTCTGTGAGAGTCACTGACATCCCCATTTGCTTGTTTGACAGCTTGCTGCCTTAGACCCTCTAGTGTGGGACAGATAAAGTTGAATCCACTGTAGAGGGAGGGATAGTAGGTAGTGATGTACCTTTACTAACCCTAGCTTTAGGGAGCACTTGGTCCATTCTTCCAGGATCCAAGTCACCCTGTCCTTTTTGCTTTTTGGCCTGAGCCCTGGTTAAAGTAAAAATATGCCCTGGAATGCCCAGCATTGCTGCATGAGCCTCCAACTCCACATCTGACCAAGTTGATGTCGCTAAATCATTTCCTAGAAGACAGTCTACAGGTAAATCTGAGGCAACCACAACTTTCTTAGGACCAGTAACCCCACCCCAGTTGAGATTTACAACAGCCATGGGGTGGCTAAGTGTGTTGTTATGAGCATCGGTTACTTGGTACTGGTGACCAAGTAGGTGTTGTTCAGGGTGGACCAGTTTCTCTATTACCATGGTAACACTGGCACCTGTGTCCCTGTAGGCCTGAACCTCAACATCATTTATTAGGGGTAGTTGCTTGTACTTATCCATGTTAAGGGGACAAGCAACCAAGGTGGCTAAATCAATAGCCCCCCTCAGAGACTAACACGCCTCTGTGGTCTCCCTAACAACACCAACCCCAACTAAATTACCAAAAGTGAGCCCAGCTACTCCCTTGGATTGGCTATTAGTAGGTTTGCTCCCACCACCACTGCTATTACTAGGGGCACTAGGTGTAGCAGCAGGGGTTGTAGTGGTAGGAGGCTTGGTGCTTTTCTTTGGACAACTGGGATCTGTTGTCCAATGGCCTTTTATTTTACATAAATAGCACCATGGTTTATTTTCTTTGTTTTGATTTGAAGAGGATTTGGGCCCCCCACCCCCACCAGAGTGTTTTTGTGGGCCTGATGAAGACTCATTTTTAGATTTGTCCCCACCCTTTTCAGAAGACTTACCATCCTTCTTCTTGCCATCTTTGTCACCCCCTGTATGAACTTTTCTGTTCACCCTTGTTCTGACCCATTTGTCTGCCTTATTTCCCAATTCTTGGGGAGAGGTCAGATCAGAGTCTACCAGGTACTGGTGTAACAATCAGACACACAATTATTAAGAATATGCTCTCTCAGGATTAAGTTATACAGGCTTTTATAGTCAGAAACTTTACTGCCATGTAACCACCCCTCCAAGGCCTTCACTGAATGGTCAACAAAGTCTACCCAGTCTTGTGAAGACTCCTTTTTGGTTTCTCTGAACTTCATCCTGTACTGTTCAGTGGTTAAGCCATAACCATCTAGGAGTGCATTCTTAAGAACTGTAAAATTATTGGCATCACTTTCCTTTACAGTAAGGAGCCTATCCCTACCCTTTCCACTGAAAGATAGCCATAGGATAGCAGCCCATGCCTTTGAGGGACCTCCTGTACAACACAGGCCCTCTCAAGTGCAGCAAACCACTTGTTAATGTCATCCCCCTCCTTGTAAGGGGGAACTATCTTGTGCAGATTCCTAGAATCATGCTCTTTTGCAGGATGACTATTTGGAATACTGCTGCTGCCACCATGGGTTTCAAAACCCAATTTCTGTCTTTCTCCTTCTATCTCCAAGGTCTGCCTATCTAAATCCAGCTGTTGCTTCTTGAGCTTCAGCCTGGATTGTTCCACTCTCAATCTATTGAGCTCCCTTTCTAACACTCTGTCATCAGGGTGGGTGGGTTGGGCATGTCTTGAAACAGAAGAATGGTGAGAATGAACAGAGGGAGACCTGGCCCTAACAGATGGCACACTAACATTCTGGCCTACAGAAGTGACACTTCTACTGTGATGAGAAGCAACACTATTACTGTGATGTGAAGCAACACTTTTACTGTGATGTGAATTCACATCAGTACCAGCTATGCTAGGTGGCCTGCTAAGGGGCAGGTTGGAAAGATTCCCTCCCAAATCTTTTCCTAGGGGTGCCCCAGAATCAGAGTGGGAACCATCAGCTAATTTCACACCAGAAGTTCCAACAAAAGTCTTATCTTGTTCAACTAGCATGTTAACTAATAGTTCTCTAGAGGGATTCTTCCCTACCCCTAAACCTCTTTCTACACAGAGATTCCTTGCTGCCTTCCAGCTAAGGTGGTCATAAGCAGTCTTGGACGGATCCAGAGTTTGACCTGTACCAGACATAATGGAAAAGGTTTAAGGGACAGAAAAAGAAAGAAAAAGTTTTCAGAACTTTTTAAAGGACAGAAAAAAACTTTTAAAACTTTTTAAGAACTTTTTGAAAGTTTAGAGGTACTTTTCAGCACTTAGTAAAGACGTGAGAGAAGAAAAGCAAAACATTTTGGTTAGGTGTACATACACTGAACTTGTTTTGTATATTTTTCTCTTATGAAAAGTACAATGACAAAAGTGGTAAGTAGTTGCAAAGTACTTATCCCACCGCTGCACAACCAATGTAGGAGGCTGGACTGGCTTGTAGTGAGTACCAAGGGGTACTTACACCTTGCACCAGGCCCAGGTATCCCTTATTAGTGTAGAGGGGTGTCTAGCAGCGTAGGCTGATAGAAAAGGTAGCTTAGCAGAGCAGCTTAGGCTGAACTAGGAGACGAGTGAAGCTCCTACAGTACCACTAGTGTCATATGCACAATATCATAAGAAAACACAATACACAGATATACTAAAAATAAAGGTACTTTATTTTTATGACAATATGCCAAACGTATCTCAGTGAGTACCCTCAGTATGAGGATAGCAAATATACACAAGATATATGTACACAATACCAAAATATGCAGTAATAGCAATAGAAAACAGTGCAAACAATGTATAGTGACACTAGAATGCAATGGGGGCACATAGGGATAGGGGCAACACAAACCATATACTCTAGAAGTGGAATGCGAACCACGAATGGACCCCAAACCTATGTGACCTCGTAGAGGGTTGCTGGGACTGTAAGAAAACAGTGAGGGTTAGAAAAAGTAGCCCACCCCAAGACCCTGAAAAGTGGGTGCAAAGTGCACCTAAGTTCCCCAAAGAGCACAGAAGTCGTGATAGGGGAATTCTGCAGGAAAGACCAACACCAGCAATGCAACAACGTTGGATTTCCAGACGAGAGTATCTGTGGAACAAGGGGACAAAGTCCAAAAGTCATGATCAAGTCGGGAGTGGGCAGATGCCCAGAAAATGCCAGCTGTGGATGCAAAGAAGCTGCTACCGGATGGTAGAAGCTGAGGATTCTGCATGAAGGACAAGGGCTAGAAACTTCCCCTTTGGAGGATGGATGTCCCACGTCGTGAAGAGTCGTGCAGAAGTGTTTTCTCATAGAAAGACTGCAAACAATTGCTAGCTGCAAGGGTCGTGGTTAGGGTTTTTGGATGCTGCTGTGGCCCAGGAGGGACCAGGATGTCACCGATTGCGTGAGGGGACAGAGAGGGCGTCCAGCAAGACAAAGAGCCCACTCAGAAGCAAGCAGCACCCGCAGAAGTGCCGGAACAGGCACTACGAAGTGGAGTGAATCGGTGCTCACCCGAAGTTGCACAAGAGAGTCCCACGCCGCTGGAGGACAACTCAGGAGGTCGTGCAATGCAGGTTAGAGTGCTGGGGACCCAGGCTTGGCTGTGCATGAAGGAAATCCTCGGTGAGTGCACAGGAGCCGGAGTAGCTGCAAAACATGCGGTTCCCAGCAATGCAGTCTGTCGTGGGGAGGCAAGGACTTACCTCCACCAAACTTGGACTGAAGAGTCACTGGACTGTGGGAGTCACTTGGACAGAGTTGCTGAGTTCAAGGGACCTCGCTCGTCGTGCTGAGAGGAGACCCAGAGGACCGGTGATGCAGTTCTTTGGTGCCTGCGGTTGCAGGGGGAAGATTCCGTCGACCCACGGGAGATTTCTTCGGAGCTTCTAGTGCAGAGAGGAGGCAGACTACCCCCACAGCATGCACCACCAGGAAAACAGTCGAGAAGGTGGCAGGATCAGCGTTACAGTGTCGCAGTAGTCGTCTTTGCTACTTTGTTGCAGTTTTGCAGGCTTCCAGCGCGGTCAGCAGTCGATTCCTTGGCAGAAGGTGAAGAGAGAGATGCAGAGGAACTCTTCTGAGCTCTTGCATTCGTTATCTAAGGAATTCCCCAAAGCAGAGACCCTAAATAGCCAGAAAAGGAGGTTTGGCTACCTAGGAGAGAGGATAGGCTAGCAACACCTGAAGGAGCCTATCAGAAGGAGTCTCTGACGTCACCTGCTGGCCCTGGCCACTCAGAGCAGTCCAGTGTGCCAGCAGCACCTCTGTTTCCAAGATGGCAGAGGTCTGGAGCACACTAGAGGAGCTCTGGGCACCTCCCAGGGGAGGTGCAGGTCAGGGGAGTGGTCACTCCCCTTTCCTTTGTCCAGTTTCGCGCCAGAGCAGGGCTGAGGGATCCCTGAACGGGTGTAGACTGGCTTATGCAGAGATGGGCACCATCTGTGCCCATCAAAGCATTTCCAGAGGCTGGGGGAGGCTACTCCTCCCCAGCCCTGACACCTTATTCCAAAGGGAGAGGGTGTAACACCCTCTCTCTGAGGAAGTCCTTTGTTCTGCCTTCCTGGGCCAAGCCTGGCTGTACCCCAGGAGGGCAGAAACCTGTCTGAGGGGTTGGCAGCAGCAGCAGCTGCAGTGAAACCCCGGGAAAGGCAGTTTGGCAGTACCCGGCACCTTGGCTAGTGGCAGGGTGCCCACACACTAAGTAACTTAGCACCCAACCTTTACCAGGTAAAGGTTAGACATATAGGTGACTTATAAGTTACTTAAGTGCAGTGTAAAATGGCTGTGAAATAACGTGGACGTTATTTCACTCAGGCTGTAGTGGCAGGCCTGTGTACGAATTGTCAGAGCTCCCTATGGGTGGCAAAAGAAATGCTGCAGCCCATAGGGATCTCCTGGAACCCAATACCCTGGGTACCTCAGTACCATATACTAGGGAATTATAAGGGTGTTCCAGTATGCCAATGTAAATTGGTAAAATTGGTCACTAGCCTGTTAGTGACAATTTGGAAAGAAATGAGAGAGCATAACCACTGAGGTTCTAATTAGCAGAGCCTCAGTGAGACAGTTAGTCATAACACAGGTAACACATACAGGGCACACTTATGAGCACTGGGGCCCTGGCTTGCAGGGTCCCAGTGATACATACAACTAAAACAACATATATACAGTGAAATATGGGGGTAGCATGCCAGGCAAGATGGTACTTTCCTACATTTATATTGTTTTTATTTAGGAATATACTTGATCTATGATAGTTATTATGAAAAACTTTGCATTTTGCACGATTCTATAATATGGCACAAATCTTTTATAGAGAGAAGGTATTGTAGGATTTTTATACACAGTCTATTTTTGTAAAATTGTGAATTTGTGATGTGCTTTTATGGTACTTGTTTTTTACCGAAATAAAGGTAACAACTACATTCATTTTTTCATAGGAAATGTAGACACAGGTACAGCCCAAATTTAGCTGTAACTGTGCCTAAATTTCCTATGAAAAAAATGAATGAAGTCATCACATTTTGGGACTCCCCTTTTTCCTGGCCCCCACTTGATGGTTCACCCTGAAACTTTCCTGTTTGGTGGAAGGACATTTTTTTCAGAAAGTTTTGTCAAACACTGCCAAACATATTAGGAAAAGAAAAATGCTTTTCCTGTGGAAACCTGGTCCTGACTATAACTACCCAGTGCCAACTGTGTAGTGTGCATATTACCTACCAGCAGTTACCAATAGGTAGTTATAGTTAGGACCTAGTTTCCATATAAAAAGCATTTTTTGTTTTGCCAGTAACTTGGGTCCCGCTTGACAAATCTTCACAAAGTTTTCAAAACTAATATGACAGTCAGTTCAGGTGCTGATTTGAAAGTTTGGAGTGATCAGTCAAGCGAGGACCAAGAAAAAGGGGGGTACCAAAACACATTTTCCCAATTCATTTTCCCATAGGGTCTGTAGACATGCCTACAGCCCGGACCGCTGGATGGAATTACACCAAATTTACCAGGAAGCCAGATCTTGGTATGCAGATTGTGCTTTTTGTGATTCGATGTAAATCTGTTCAGTAGTTTCAGAGATATTAAAGGGGAAAAAATATAAATATTTAGGGACATGGATCCTCCACGGATCCAAAACTTTCTGCGCTGTTCCTGTGCTGATATCTGATTGGCTACCAACACTTCAACCAGGAAGACCGCTAAAAAATGAAAAGGGGGCCTGGTAGGAATACCCTAGCCCCCTCGCCTTGGTCTTGGGGTCCCACTGGGATCCCGCCAAGGCTAAAAAGTATATATTTATATAGATAGATACATAGATATATATATACGTATATAGATATAGACAAAAACTCATGCACTTAATAAACCACTTCTTTTATAGTTATTTCAAGTAACTATAACTTATGCCCTTAGGTAACTATAACTCAGCCCCCGCCATGCACAGTTTTCTCAGCAAAAATGTTACTGCATGTCACAGTGATATTATCAATGGTGTTATAGAAATGGCATGAGTTTTGTAATATCTTGGGTAATTAGCAGTGCATGACGAAGGCGCGAGTTATAGTTACGTAAGGGCATGAGTTATAGTTACTTAAATGACTCTAACTATAACAGCTGAATTTCTATTGTTTTTTGCATTTAAAATGTGAGCCTAACTATAGCTTCCCTGATTTTTAAATTCTATTTCCTAACTATAATGTCCTTGTAACCTTTGTTTTTTTCAGTGAATTTCTAAGTTTTTTTTTTTTACATAAACTAATTTTGATTACTTAACAGCCTCCCCTATAACTTAGCGGTGGATCCGCAGATCCAAAGCTCAATGAAAAAAATACACCAACTCACATACCAAACACCTACCGTGCAGGGCCAAAAACCATGTGCAGCATGGGCTTGGCTGCATGCAGTGGTTGGCTGCAGGGAATGGCTGCTGGCCAGGCCCTAAGGCCAACCCCCACTGCACACAGAGTTTGGTAATTACATATTACTTTACATTAAATAACCCATAGAATTCGCTGAAAAAAACAGAGGTTACAGGGACTTATAGTTAGGTTCAAATTCTACCAACACAAAACCATAGAAATTCAGTAGTTATAGTTATACTTATCTGAACAAACTATAACTTGTGCCTTTAAGTAACTTAAGGTTTTGTGAATGTGTAATTCCCAAGCCTAACACCCAAGCACTGCATAGGAATATTTTCTACTGTGCTTATTAAAAAAAAAAACATGTTTTAGTTAGCTACAGACAGAAGGAGATCATCATTCTGGGACACTCTGCGAAGGACAAATGAGCACTGCCATGGACCTTGGCCTACCAAGCACGAGCAGGAGGCAATCTGTTTGGGTATTGTAGAAGGAAGTGATGGGGTGGTTTGGGCTACAGTCTTCATTATGGCAAAATATAATATAGGGTTTGCAAGACTAGTTTTCCACAATGTTGAGAATATATTTAATATTTAATGCCTTATTACGACCTTGAAGGAGGGGTTTCGTCCATCACAAATGTGGCAGCTATCCTGTCCGCCGAATTATGATCCCATTACATTCAATGAGGATCGTAATACGACAGACAGGATATTCGTCACATTTGTGATGGAGGAAACTCCCCTTGTCAAGGTCGTAATAAGGCCCTTAGTGTTCTTTTGTTTGCCTTTTCTAATATTCTAATAATCAAGGCCATAATTGCTACCCATTTACTATATGCTAGGATATTGCATGATAAATACATCTGAGTTATAACCTTGTTTTATTTACTGATTTCTAAAAGTCTGTTGGGGTGACCCCATACACAAATCCCCTCTGAGGCTTTGGAAGGTCTGTAGCCATTTTCATACTGCCTTACTCTCGTTGGTATACTGCAACATGGTGCTCTTGAAATATTTTTATTTTTTTCCTACCATGAGTATATAGGGACTACCTAACAATTGAGCGGGCTAAGATAAATCTACTTTGTCATCCAAACATCTGTGTGAGAGGAGAGGCAGACAGAAGAGAAAGAACTAGAGACCTACAAGAAGAGACAATTGTGTGTTTTCTTGATGAATGCTTTTAATGTTCCTACGAAACCTACACTAATAGGCCCCTACTGTGACCTTTGTTGGCCAAAAACACAGTAAGAATGAGGACGTTCCATGACTGTCATGTAGTCGGGTTTAGTTATTGCAAGTTCATGGCTAAGTCAGACCTCTGTAATTTATGTCGTTCAATGTTAAAACCCTACACCAAAAGGCCCAATGTATGAAGATCTTTAAATATTTCCCAATGCAAAAGGCCTCCACTAACTTTACACAAGGTTCACTCAGATGAGTGTATCGATCAAGGGCCTTGAGAGATGTATGTATAATAATTATTTTCCTCAACTGCTAAAAGCAATTAAAATTGACTTTAATGCTCCGGATTGGACCAAGGCCAACAAAATGGAGTTATTCAGGGCATGATACCTACAAAGGTCCCTGCGCTTGTATACAGAAGCTGCTTAGCTCTAATGATTTTGAGGCACTTTTGCCTATGTTATGCTTTGAGTTTAGTCTGAGTAGGTTTTCAACACATATTCCTGATCGCTATGTTTTGGTGTGTGGTGCTGCGGTGGGGTTTGACTTTGTGAATGCTGTGTGTGCCCTCACTCAGGGAAGCATACAGGGCCAGCCAGAGCTGTAAAGTGTGTGTGATGACGTCACAGAATGCTGAGGCTGTTGCAGACTGAGGGGCATATTTATACTCTGTTTGCGCCAAATGTGCGTCAAAAATTTTGATCTACATTTGGCGCAAATCGTGCACCATATTTAAACTTTGACGCCCGAGCCCGTGGACGTCAAAATTCCTCTTTGTGCGTCATTTTTGGGATGCGGAAAACTGCCTTGCGTTAATGACATGCAAGGTAGGCGTTCCTGCCCAAAAAATGACTTTAAGGCCTGTACACCTTATTTATACCCCTGCGTCATTTTGACACACAGGAGGGGGCAGGCCTTAAAAAATGGCACACAGCATGATGTGCGCCGTTTTTTAAGGGACCTGTGGCCTCATTCCATGGTCCCTGACCATGGAAAGGGGTCCAGAGGTGCTCTTCCCTGCCCCCAGGGACACCCCCTTCCACCCTCGCCCACCCCAGGAGGACACCCATGGATGGGGGGACCCATCCCAGGTAAGTACAGGTAAGTTGAGGTAAGTATTTTTTTAATTTTTTTAAAGTGGCATACGGGGGCCTAATTTGGGCCCCCTGCATGCCACTGTGCCCAATGACCATGCCCAGAGGACAAAAGTCCCCTGGGCATGGCCATTGGGCAAGGAGGCATGACTCCTGTCATGGGGGTTGTGCGTCAAAAAATGGCGCAAGTCCGGTTTGAGGCACGATTTTTGCCTAAAACCTGACTTGCACCATTTTTTGACACACAACCCCCATTTTCCCCTGCGCCGGCACTGCCTGGTTTGAGTCATTTTTTTTTTTACTCTGACCAGTCCGCAGCGCCGGCTAACGTCATTCCTTAAATAAAGCACCCGCGTGGCGCATAGAAATGGCGTTAGCGGCGGTAAAAAGTTTTACGCAAACCAGCGCCGGTGCTGGTTTGCGTCAAAAAGTATAAATATGGGCCTGAATGTTTGAGTGAATTATAGGCCGAGCGGAAGAAAGGGAGCTATGTTCCTTCATGGCTTGAAGAGTTTTCATTTAAGAGATTCCCACAGTAGATTTTGCTTTGAAATATATTCGCAGCCTTTCTTAAGCACATTCTGCGGGAGTCAATCCTGCTTTAAAAAAAATGTTTTTATTAGTGGCTCGCTTGAATTTGTGGCTCACTTATACCGACTCATTTCAGTGTGGGGCTAATCACCCTACAATCACAGGAGTGAAGGTGAACCATCAGTGTCCCAGTTTATAAACACAGATGGAAGTTTTAAACCCCTGGACGCCAGCAAGAAGGGAGCAAGCAGAATTGACAGATAGGATTAGTAGGGAGGGCGAATGTGGTCCCTTCAAAATCGCACATGGTACATGACTAAAGAGACATCTAGCGCCTACACATTGTCTCTATATTTCTCGGAGGGAAAGGGGAATATCATATCGACAGAAAAGGGAAAGACTTTGAACGCTTAGAATTAATAGAGAGGATCTCTCATGGGGCCAGTGCCTAATTAAAAAAAATATGTACCGAGTGCCAAAGTTTTTCACAGAAGCCCACGCCCGGTGCTATCAAAGGTCCCAAAGTCAAATGCTATTCGAAGTCTGCGTAGTCATGATTGCACCTTATGCCTCCCTAATCTACACAGTGGCGGCTGGTGAAGTGTGAGAGTGACGGGCTGGGGTTCGCCTTTGATGGGGGGTTCAGGTGGGGGTACATTGGAGGGACACGACAGCATTTTTGGGTAGGCCAGTCACCATTTTCTTTGCAACTCTTATTACAAATAGGATACCACTATGCCTTTTCCACTCCTCCAGTTGGGGCAGTCTTCTAGTGTCCATAGTTTGGCAGGGTGTTATACGTCTCAGTGGTACTAGGCCCCATGACATTCATAGCTAAAAATGCATTCACCATACACAAGGGGGCCCACCTGTCCCATAGAGTCTGTTCATTTCCCTATGTGTTGTACCACTGTGCAATTTCCCTGCTCTTACCCTTGGCTTTATAACACTGCACTGAGAAGTAGTTATTGAAGTGATCATTTTTAAACATGAACCATTAGTGCACTAACTAAGAGGTAAGACAGTTGCCATGTAAACCCTGTAGGTGGCCCAGATTACGATAGAGCACGGCCTGAGCAACATTAGGAATACCTTCAGGTTGATTTCTCGCAGTCGCTATATAAAAACTGTAATTACTGGCTGATTTGTACAAAGTGAAACTAGACAACATGGATAAATCAGGGCTGCCAAACTTAAATTTGTGATTTTAGGCAAATATTTTATCTCACCAAATCTCTTTTTCTTAATTTTTGCGTATGAAAGTACTTTCAATCAAATATGTGCTCTCAGACTGCCAATTGTACAAAAACTATTAGCGCTGCCTTTAGGTCGAGTTCTTGCAGTTGCTATATAAAAAACTGCAGAGAAATGCAGAGGTAAAAAATCAAAGCCTTAAATCAAGGAAAGTCTAATAGATACTCAATTACTGGCTGCTTTATAAAATAAAACCAGAGAACATGGATAAAATGGGGCTTCCTAACTTAAATTGTGTGATCTTAGGCAAACATTTAATCCCATCAAAACTTTTCAGAAAACAAAATCCATTATCATATGCGTACGAAAGCACTTTCAAATATGTGCGTTCAAAATGTCAGTTGTGAAAAGATCATTATCGCTTCTGAAAAAACTACCAAATGTGAGCATTAATTTCAATTGTACAAAATACATTAGCGCTACCTTCAGGCCATGGTCTCCCAGTCGCTATATAAAAATTGCAGAGAATGCACAAAACCAAAGCACACACACAATTGCTGATCAAAATCTTTTCAGTAACAGACGCATACACATCTAACCTCGTTGTCCAAAGGATTGGGGGCTGCACTACACTGTCTGGAGTCTCCAAGCTAGTGAGCCCATCCGGCCGAGTCACACACAACAGCAGTACGCATCAAGCACAGCAGCTAAGAAAACTCGAGTCTGTGCAGTATGTCTTTGATAGTCCTGAATGCAAACTGCGCAGACTGAAATTCTCCCACCTGTTTCTACCCAACCCTTTTCCAACTCGTCACAGGGTGGGACCACTCCCCTGTGACGAGGTGGGAAAGGGTGGGGTGGCTTCCTCCCTATACTCTGACTGACGTGAAGCCCTTGGTGCTGCAGGGCTTCAGTCTGAAGCGCCCGGGGCTAACTTCACCCCCACATCAGGGGGTGGGGACTGTCCCTAAAGGCTATGTAATTGCTGAGCTGATGACCTCACAAACTTCAGGGCTGTGAGATCGTCAGCCCAGCAAATATTGGGGACTTTAAGTCCACCCAGGTGAGAAGCGTCACTCAGAGTCATTGACTCATGGTGACTGGAAGACTGGCAGTGTATAGCAGTCCTGGCAGAAGCAAGAAAAAATAATGACACTTGCACGCGAGTGCAGTGTGGGATTTCTGGTGTTTTAACAACTTACTTTCCTTTCATTTTGGTGATGGCGATGGGGGGTAAAAGTAAAGGGGGCGGAGCCCCGATGCCCACAATGAGAAACCGCCGCTGTATCTACCACCAGACACCTCCTCCCTGTTTATCTCATTCTTGCAGCTCCATTTTCATTCATGATCTCTCTATTTGTCACTCTTTTTCTGTCTTTCTTTTCCGGTTTTGTATTTTAATCCTTCTTGCTCTGGATCAAAGTCTGCTGAGAATAAGTAATTTCAGGTCCACAAAAATAAAAGGCAGTGGGCCCCACCTCAACCACAGGCTCTAATTAAGGACTGCAAAGGGCATTTAGGGTCTGGTAAAAAAAAAAAATCTAAACTATTAGTTGAAGACTGAACTATGGTCTGAGATTAGCACATTAGATCATTAAGAAATATGGGACAAGACCATGACCGAGGAAAGTGGATATTCTCACTTTGAAGAAAAGAGAAAGCCAAGAAACCCTGCTAGGCACTGAGGGGCTGATTTAAAAGCCCCTAGCACCTTCTTGTGCCACATTAGGGTCGTTTTTTTGACCCTGATGTGGCCCAACGAGGCCAAAATCGCAGCGCCAAAGTTACAAAGTGGCGCAATGCATGCATTGTGCCATTTTGTAACCCTTTGCGCTACATTATGCCTGCGCCAGCAATAATGTATGCAAAGGGGGCGATCATTGTTTTCAGTGGGCCTCGATGGGCTTTGAGGGTTTAGCGTAAAAAATTATGATTCTATTACCCCTAACTACCCCCATGGTGTGCCGTATCTTAGATATGGCGCACACATGGTGGTGGTAGAGGGCCGCTAAGGGGCGCAAGTAAAGTGGCGCTGCACCTTGTGCAGCGCCACTTTCCTTAAATCAGGCCCTGAGTGTTCCTGGTTGGGTTCTAAGGAAATGGTTTGTTATTTTGTTGTTCTCTCTATTTCAGTTACGACTGGTATACACTGTGGAATTATTTCATTTGTTCGCTGTTCATGTGTGTAAACTGTATGTTTTTAGGCCTTTGCCTCTCAAGTGCTGAGGGTTTACACATCAGTCCTCGATCTCTCTAGCTGAGGGTTTACAAATATCATCATGTGGATGTATGAAATTTTAATGTGGATTTCAAGACTGAGAAAGGGCATACATGGATATATTGGGAACGCACATTCACTATCTCATAGAAGCAATACTGTTTAACC
Source organism: Pleurodeles waltl (assembly GCF_031143425.1). Lineage (NCBI taxonomy): Eukaryota > Metazoa > Chordata > Amphibia > Caudata > Salamandridae > Pleurodeles > Pleurodeles waltl. Next base: position 1,069,033,876 of record NC_090445.1, read on the forward strand.
TTTGCACTATTTGTACATAGGTTTATCTGGTCAAATAGACAATATAATACTTTACACCTATGTGATCTTATTCCATTCATTTTATAGCATCTGTAAAGGGGTCATCCCCCTGTATGTATCTTGGCGCTAGAAAGTAACTTCCGAGGAAGATTGGACTCGCTGCAAACTAATTATTACATTTAGGAAGATACATTTTCCCAGATTTTCTAAATTGAAGTAGCAAGAGGTTTCTGTGAATGTCAGAAGGCAAAGAATTCCAAAGATTTGCAGCCGCCACAGAAAAGGCAGGACTACCAATTGTGCTGCTGCAGAGAAACCTAGACACAGCCAGTAAAAGAGAAGCTTTGGAGATTACCTTTCACACACAAACATACAGAAATGGTCGTCATTTGGGGGTCGCCCGGGGTCGCAACTGCGACCCTGGCTTGCTGACTGAGAACCCGACACTGACTTTTCGACCCTTCCCTCAGAGGTGGCAAGATAGGGGTGTCTTCGCCCTCCTCGTTTTCCGCTCACTTCTTAATTATAATAGTTGTGAATAATTGTATATTATTTACTATTAGTGTAATAAAAACAGGAGTATCGGGTAAATAAAAAGTGTTTTAAATGCATGTTGTGTGCGTGCTTGCGTGTGTTTGTGTGAGAGAGGAAGTGTTTCTGTTGAAGCGTGTTTGTATGTGAGCATGTGTGTGCGAGTGAAAGTAGCAGTAAGTGAAAAGAGGCAATAAATGATATTAAATGTCATTGAGTGTAAGTAGACCAGGATGAGTGGGAGTGAGGAGAAGAGTGAGTGCAAGTCAGCGTGATTGACTAGCTGTGAGTTAATCAGTGTAAGGTTGCGTGACAATGTGTGAGAGAGTATGAGATTGAGTACAACAGAGTGAGAATAAATGAGTGCAAGTGAGTGAGAATGGTTGAGTAGGAGTGAATAGGTGAGAATGAGTTTGAGATATTGAATGTAAATTAGCATGAATGGGAGTGTGGTATTCTTACTAGTCTACTTTTGGCTCTTGCAAAATACTGTTGTTGACATATTGGAAGAAATTATAAACAGACAGGGATCTTGCATACTGGGATAATACATGATATATGGGACATCCATGGCAAAAGGCTGACAAAGGCATGCTGGAGGTAATTCTTGTATGGAAACCCATGACAACCTGCTTGCACCAGCACGCTTGATGTCTTTCTTGTCATAAAAGATTACAGCTGTGGCATACAGGAGGGAAACAAACATGACTCAAATGCTGTCAGTCATTTTAGAGGTACATTTTGACATAAGTGCCACCATGGTGCTTGGATAGCATTAATAGCAAAATTCCATGACTGGGATAATACATGTAGCTGTTGGCATAAAAGGGCATCTAAAGGGCACTCATGGCAAAACGCTGGCCCAGGCACAATGGAGGGTATTTTTGGCATATGGGGGTACCAAATGGGGTAGCAAATTTAGAAAAAATGGGGGCAACTTCTGTGGTACGTCAGGTTTCAATGGCTTAGCACACTATGAAAGGACTTGTATATTTAGCGAGTGCCTTTTCATAATGAGTGCCCTTTTATAGATCAATGCTTTTTAGAAGATTTCTGTGAAGCATTTGCTTTAAAATACACTATTTGACCAATTTTTTTCAAAATGTTCATGAGGGGAGAACCAGTCATCCTCGAACCAATTCAAAAGAGCTTTGGTTCATTCGCTTTGCTCTGTACAATTTAGGGCAAGTATTGTATGACATACACCCCACCACTTTCAAAGGCTTTGGCAGCACCCTAATATATGTGGATTCAAAAAAGATATTTGTGTTGTATTTTTATATGAATCACACATTTATAAGGGAACTTCAGTGATGTCAATTAATATGATGTCATCCAGTTTAATGTCAAGTCACATCACTTCCTGGGAAGATTAAGGGTCAAAATGTTAAGGATGTCAAGTCCTTTGACCTCAAGAGGATCAAAGGGTGTGTGACATCGCTTCCCTTACCTCTGGCATTTTGATAAATCAGTGTAAATGCACACACAGTGAATTTCCTAGCAAGAGGATCATTCTGTTGTCCACAAATTAATTTAAATGCCAGACAAAGAGACCTAAAGGTGACGCTGATTCACAGCCAGCCAGTGGAGAGCAGAAGAAACAAAATCCAAACATTGAAGGTCACAGAATAGTGTGGTTGAGGCATTCTGGATCAACTGATGCTTCTTGATGTCATTGTATGGCAAATCTAAAATAGTGAATAACAGTTCTACATCATAGAGACAATAACCGCATTAACAATCTGCACGGTTTGGGTCTACGAAAGCAGAAGCAGAGCTTTCCTTCACATGCTCTCTTGGAAGAAGCAGATTTTCACCACATCTTCAGTACGCTCCTTCATATTAAGCTGGGCATCACATGTTTTGCCCACATTCTTAGCAGACAGCATTGCTGCTGAGTTCTTGTCAAGGCTACACGGCCAGAACATTAGAGTGTCCAAAGCATAGGTGTTGAAGAGGCTAAAATTTCCATCATGTCTCTGTTTAAATTCAGCTGATTATGTCTCTTCAGTGAGTCAACCTGTTTGAGACTGCAGAACTAATTTCTAACGCCCTGAGGTTAGTCCCCATCAATTTAAAACATTTTTATAACATTGACGTACATAAGGAATTCTAATTTGAATAATTGGATTATGCCAATGGAACTGCTTGGATGTTCAAAAGAGGTGGGGACTGTGCCCTGTGGCATCTGGCAGACAATAGGGTTTGATCAGGGCCACCTGAATTGTGTGATTCTACAGCCACAGCAATTTTCACATAATCATAGATTTGCCGCATTTGCCACATAATCCATCATCTGCGGCATAATCAGCAGATTTAAAAAAAAAATTGAAGCACAGTGGAAGGCCCTTTGAAAAGCTCGACTGGTCACCTTTTAATTGTTTATTGCTATATTTGGGAGTTAAACTGGTACTAAGGAGGTGCAACAAATGTCCAGACATTGTTTCCAAGTTGATGAAATAATGAAGTAATCCTATTACAAAATGTTCTGCATTATGCTGCATAATTTGCTTTTTCTTGACTCGTAAGCTTTGCGGGTCGCGTCAGGAACAAGGAGCTGCTGTGGGGCGGGACTCGGAGGCCCCTTTAAATCTTATTGTGCGCCCGCTTCGCGGGTCGCATCAGGAACAAGGAGCTGCTGTGGGGCGGACTCAGAGGCCCCTTTAAATCTTATTGCGCGCCTGCCTCGCGGGTTGCGTCAGGAACAAGGAGCTGCTGCGGGGCGGGACTTGGAGGCCCCTTTAAATCTTATTGCGCGCCCGCTTCGCGGGACGCACGCAGGATGCCACCCGGGCAAAGCCCGGGCCAAGGGCGGGCCCGTCCTGCGCCCGTCAGCGCCTGGAAGAGGCTGGGCTGGGCCACATCTCTTTATTTTTTGTTTTTGGACCCAGAGTCTTGATTTTTATTCCATAATTGCATGGCTTGTGGAGTTCAAGTTGACTTCATCCACAAGGATACCTGCTTGCACCTTTTAGAATGCAGACCTTGTTCAACGTGTTATGAAGTTTGGGTCAAGTGATGCCCCGTCTGTACCTGACTGAGACCATCTGGGGCCGGGCTGGGCACCCCCTCTGGGCCCCAAGGTACTATTTGGGGTGCTTTGACACAGTTGTTTTTTTTTTTATTAAATAACTTTTATATTGGCGCAGAGATCCTTGCATAGAATGGGGAAACGCAAGGCAAGAAATAGTCCCGAACTGGGCCCTGCCAATTCCAAAAATGTCAAAACCTAACAGAGTCACGCAACCTCATACTAACTGCGTGTCTAGAGAGATTGATAATTTAATAGAAGAAGTGGAGTTGATTCTTAAAAAAAAGAGAGGAATGCTCGGAAGTCGCTGAAATCAGGCACTTTGATACCGTTTCTTACAACTGGGATCCACTCCTCTACTGCTGCCCAGCCTCTGTGTGATTTGCCCCAAGTACCCGTTGCCAAAAGCCCTTCTCGAAATGACAACTCCGCTTCATTACCTGCACCCAATTCCATTCTGGAAGCTTTAGACACCGATACAATTATTGATGGGATCTCTTGCTCAAATTGTTTTTCCATATTGGAACATCAAGACATGGATAGTGTCCAACAGATTCCACTGGCTCCCCTGTCCTCTAAATGCGACTCTTCCAGAGATGAACTTTCAGCACTGGTTCTTAGTTTAAAAAGCGAGGTAGGGGAGTTGAAGCATTTACTGCTTGAAGTACTCAAGCTTCTTAAGAAACCTGATTCACCTCTTCTCAGTGTATTGAAGCCATCGCCTTTGTTGAGCAACCACTTCCCGGCCCCTAAGTCCTTGCCAGCAGATCTGCTGTTGAATCCTGCGGCCGGCCAAGGCCCCAAACAAAGACCTAGTCATAGAATGCTGCTGTGCCGCCTTTGGCAAAAAGTAGATATCTTCTCTTTCCAACTTTGATCGGAATCAGGATACTATACTAGCATCTGGCCGGTCCGTATATATGCCCAATGAAAATTGCATCTATATGTGCAATGTTCCGCCGCATTCAGCACACTTGCAGGAAGATAAATCTTCCCTAATTAATAAGGTCTTACATTGGATTCATCATGTCAGAGGCTGTGGCTCAATGATTTATCCTGACATTGTAGCGGCCAAACGGCTAAGTGGCCGATCAGGCAGATGCAACACTATAAAACGTAATCTTCCAAGTTCCCATTTGGTTACGGGCCTATTGCAGATGGAAGCACGTAACCACACAAGGAAGGCTTCTGACATATTTTTCAGTCCCAGCTGCCCTGCATTTGGAAGTATGAGATTGCCTTCTTCTTCATATATGTCTATGTCGGTACCAAACAACACTACAGGCCATCACACTTCCATTGGCCTGATATCCTGCCCAGTTGTCGCGACTGACACGGTTCCCGCATTGACACGTACTAGTTCATGTGAGTCTGATACGGGTCCTGCCTCCAAACACATTATTGTATGTGACTCTGAATTACAGGGGGTTCCCTCAGATATTGATTGAGTATGTCCTTCTAGTTTTTGTATTTCTAGTATTAAATCTGGCCCACAGTCTCCTCTACATTTCAGACTCTTGCCAAGTTTAGGAGCTCACACTCAACGGGATACTCAAATTGCCTCTCTTGGGAGATCAAACTCTGCACCGTATACTGAGCATACCAACACCCATATCCCTGCTGCTCCAACCAGTGAATCTATTTGTCGTACTGTACATTCAACAGGAAAGCTCTTGTTTTGGAATGTGGCTGGTATTAAGAGTAAATTAGCTGACTCTGATTGGGGGGCTTATTTAGAAACTTTTTGGATCTGCATGTTCCAGGAAACGTGGGCGACGGAAAGTGTGTATAGGCAAGGGTTTCGTTCTGATCAACACAACACCTCCGCCAGACCCCACCCCCGACAACTCCTCCTACGCCGACCGCCTCACCACCTGGACCCACGTAGATGACGCCGAAACCCGAAAGACCATGAACTCCATCCACTCAGGATCCCCCTCAGACCCCTGCCCACACCACGTCTACAACAAAGCCGACTCCACCATCGCCCCCCAACTTCGTAAGATCATCAACCTATCCTTCGATACTGCGACCTTCCCGGACAGCTGGAAGCACGCCGACATCCAAGCCCTCCTCAAGAAACCCAAGGCTGACCTCAACGACCTCAAAAGCCTCCGCCCGATCTCCCTCCTCCCCTTCCCAGCGAAGGTCATCGAGAAGATCGTCAACGCCCAGCTCACCCACTACCTCGAGGACAACTCCATCCTAGACCCCTCCCAATCCGGATTCAGACGCAATCACAGCACCGAGACTGCGCTCCTCGCCGCCACAGATGACATCAGATAGCAAATGGACAACGGCGAAACTTCAGCCCTCATCCTCCTAGACCTCTCCGCTGCCTTCGATACGGTCTGCCACCGCACCCCACTAACTCGTCTCCACGAAGCCGGAATACAAGACAAAGCCCTCAACTGGATCTCCTCATTCCTCTCTGGCAGAACCCAGAGAGTCCGACTCTCACCCTTCTGCTCCGAAGCCACCAACCTCATCTGCGGCGTCCCCCAAGGCTCCTCGCTAAGCCCAACGCTGTTCAACGTCTACATGGCACCCCTCGCACAACTGGCCCGTCAGCACAACCTCAGCATCCTCTCCTACGCCGACGACACCCAGCTCATCCTCTCCCTCACCAATGACCCACACACCGCCAAAGCCAACCTCCATGAGGGATTGAAATCCATCGCCGAGTGGATGAGAAACAGCCGCCTGAAATTAAACTCAGACAAGACGGAAGTCCTCATCCTCGGACGCACCCCCTCGGCCTGGGATGACTCCTGGTGGCCCACCGTGCTGGGACCCCCCCTACTCCAGCCAACCACACACGCAACCTCGGCTTCATCCTCGACTCCGCCCTCACCATGTCCAAACAGGTCAACGCAGTCTCCTCCTCCTGCTTCAACACCCTTCGCATGCTCCGTAGAATCTACAAGTGGATCCCGATGGAAACCAGAAAAACAGTGACCCAGGCCCTCGTCAGTAGCAGACTTGACTACGGCAATGCACTCTACACAGGCATCCCAGCAAAAGACATCCAACGACTCCAACGCATCCAGAACGCATCCGCCCGCCTGATCCTCGACATACCCCGCCGATGCCACATCTCCCACCACCTGAAGGACCTCCACTGGCTCCCCGTGGACAAGATGATCACCTTTAAACTCCTCACCCATGCGCACAAAACACTACACAACGCCGGACCCGTCTACCTGAACAACAGACTCAACTTCTACGTCCCCTCCCGCCAACTCCGCTCTGCCAACCTCGCCCTCGCCATCGTTCCCCGATTCCAACGCAAGACCTCCGGCGGCAGATCCTTCTCCTACCTCGCCGCCAAGAGCTGGAACTCCCTCCCTCCCGACCCCCCTGCGCCAGACCCAGGACCTCCTCACCTTCAGGAGACTCCTCAAGACCTGGCTCTTCGACCAATAGCAGCTGCCCCCCCCCCCCCCTCAGCGCCTTGAAACCCTAACAGGTACATAGCGCGCTTTATAAATTTAATGATTGATTGATTGATATTAAAAATGCTACGCAGTCTCCTATAGGCATGGCAATAGGGGGATTGTCCACTTGGGTCAAGACGACTGAGGTGGGAGAAGTAAAGGACATTTTTGTAGATTCCCCTGATACTTTGGCAATAGCAATTGTGCCTAATTTAGGCAACCCAGTTTTATGTATTAATATTTATAACAGGTATATTTATAACAGGCCCTTCCAACCATCGGTCTACCACCATTGACATCTTGTACAATTTTATTTTACATTTTCGCCCTAAATATCGTATTATTATTGTGGGCAATTTTAATGCCCCAATTGAATTGAATTCTGATTTTCTTGAGGTCACGCAGTTTGAAGATGAAGAGTGGAATATCCCCCCTCTTTTAACTCAGCCAGCGTCATCCACTGTTTGTAATAGAGTACTGCAGATAATAGATCTTATTTTACCTCATGGTCTTCGCCTTGGTAATGGTCGCTTTTTAGCTGACATCCCCGCTAGACCAACTTTCTTTAGGGGATCGTTTAGTAGTACCCTGGATTATGTAATTTTCGATTTAAGGGTCTGGCATTCCATAATTGACGTGAAGGTGGGTCCACGGCATACCAGTGATCATGCGCCTCTTCAAATTGTATATGACAGATCTCTTCTATCAGGAGCTGTGCCCTTTCCTGTTTCTAAAGCTCACGGGCCCCTAAAGCTGTCTAGCAACAGGCGTGCTGTGAGATGGAATTCGGTCCAGAAGTCTAATAAGTTATGGGATAAATTGTGCGCCTTAGTTTCCAAACACCAGCTTTTTGACGATAATCTTCTATTAACTCCACTGTACGCTATGTCCTCTCATGCGGACCTTTTTGTGGCCCTCAAGGAGCTGTTTACCAAAACTGTTACGAATCAAAGCAACTCCTCCCCTCCATCCATTAGTAAGTGGTTTTACAAGAGGTGCCGAGAGGCAAAGAATGCCCTGATTAAAGCACTAAGATCCAAGGATCTGGAATCTATAGTGAGGGCAAGAAGAACTTATGTCTCCACATGCAAGATGTGAAACTCGAGCATGAGGAGAGTTTATGGGGTGAATTTACTGAGGCTGCTAGGGCCCTCGATGCCAAACTCTTCTGGCTTCTGGTTACACGTGGTGATCCAAATCTCTCATCCATTCCAGAATGCCATATTGCCACAGACATCTGGCTAACTCACTTTAGGGAGCTGTTTGGCTCCACATTCAATTCTGCTGATACTAGCTCTGGAGAAAAATTGTCATTCTATTCATTGGCGCTCCCTCTGCCTCCTTTCACTCTAAAAGAAACTGAGCTGGCAATTTTTGCACAAAAATCAGGGAAAGCCTCTGGCCCGGATGGAATTCCCACAGATTTATATAAGTCAGATTTGCTTAAATGGTCTGGGTACATAAATAGGATTTTGAATACTGCCCTGTCCAATAGATCTTACCCTGATTCTTGGTAGGAGGCAATAATTGTGCCCATCCATAAGAAAGGTGAGAACAAATTTCCAGGTAACTGTAGACCCATCAGTCTTCTTGATAATTTGCAAAACATATTTTGCTAGCAGCTGTTAAGTAGACTGAAGCATTGGATAGTGGAAAATCAGGTATTAAGTCATCTACAGGCATGGTTTAGAGATAGGGTTAGTACCATCTACCAGGTTTTCAGCTTTATTACTATAAAGTGGAAGACCGTAGATGTGGACTCAGGCTGCCTCTTTGTGGCATTTGTTGACTTGAAATCCGCTTTTGACCTTGTCCCGCGCCCCAAACTGTGGGAAGTTATGAGTAAAGCTGGAGTCCCCGGCTCCATGCTCAATATCATCAAAGATCTCTATTCAGGAAATTGCGCCACAGTATGATGGAGTTTGGAAGGCGAAATGACTTCAGCATTTCCCACAGTTCATGGTATGAGACAGGGTTGTGTACTTGCGCCTACCTAATTTCTTTTATTTATCAATGCATGCATTCCCTATCTCTTGGATTGTTCTAGTGATGCTGACGACACTTTGTTGCTTTCTCGAACAGCTATAGGCCTTTCAAGTTTGCTCGCTAGATTTGTGGAGTTTTGTAAAGATCATGGTCTGGAAATCAATTCATCAAAAACGAAATATATGGTTTTTGGAGACAAAAAGCTCAAAATGAAAAGACCTGTTTGTTTAGAAGGCGCCTTATTAGAAAGAGTGGGCACTTTCGATTGCTTAGGTGTAAAACTAGAAGATACTCACTTCTGGCATGCCCACCTCCAGAAATCTCTGATATGCCTCAAGCAAAGGGCGGGTGGCATTTTGAGATTTGCAACCCACTCCTCTAGGTTTGCCTTGACTCCTGCTCTTGAAATATATAAATCATAAGCCGGGGGGGCTTTGTACGGTGCCGAGTTATGGGGCCACTGCAATTTGGAGGATCTGGCTAGGGCAGAAAACCAGTTTTTAAAGACGCTGTTAAGAGTTCCTTCAAGTACTCCCTCTTTGCCTATCCAAATGGACTTAAATCTCTTTCCAATCAACCAGATCGCCACTTTAAGGCCACTACTGTTCTGGATCCGGTTATGGTCAACCGATGCTCTTATTCTATTTATTTGTGGGTTGCCCAAACTGATGGGCACCAAATGTAATACCAAAATTAAGTGGTGTGCTTATGTTGAACTGTCTTTATTCCATCTTGGCCTAGGGTCCTATTGGAAGGACCCCTCTTCTATTCCCAAATATGCCATTCAGACTTTGAAGGATGCTTTCTGGCTTAAAGTTCAAATTGCACAAATGACTGAAGCTGTGCCCTCTTCTGTGACTGATAGGTTTCTGCAATTTAAATGTCACGAGTTTGAGCCCTTTATGGATGCTGTACTCTCTCCTTTTGCCCGTGCTCTTTACATTAGATTTAGAATAGGGTCTCTTCCTTTGTGTTCTTTGACTTACAAATGGCCCAATTCTATGAACAAGTCTAAGTTATGTCCAATGGGCTGTAAGTATGAAGAGACTGATCTTCACGTTCTTTTTCAATGTTGTGCATATGGTAAGCAGAGGGCCCTTTGGATTACTCCCTCATGTAAACAAATGGGTTTCAGGAACTGTCTATCTGCTGAGAGAGTATTCAAATCAGATCCATCTGTACAAATAGCTTGCTCTGTGGCAAAATTCCTTGAATCAATTTGGCGTTTTAGACTAGCAATTTTAAAAAACAAGACTTTGTAGCAGATTTTATAAGTAGGCATATAGGGCACAGGCGTTGTATCTAAGTGTAAGTCAGTTTGTTCGATGTTTTAGCAGGGTCTGGATGTCTTTTTAGCATTATATCTATAAGAAATCTTTTTATGCTATTGTTATATCTTGTTTTAACATTTTACTTCTAAGAGTTTGTACTTTATTTTATTTGCACTTTCCTTTTACGACTTCTCTTTTGGACTGTATGTATTGTACTTTTATGGTATGTTTTTACCAAAATAAAGTAAATAATGATGATGATGATGACTCGTAAGTTACTCAACCCTTCTTGCTGTGCATAATTTGACCCTCTTCTGCCACATAATTCCAATGGCCCTGGTTTTGATCCAGAAAGATAAGAGCCCATGTAACATTCTGCAGCTATCCTGATGCGGCTACCTTCACTGTTGCCTTCACAGAGTGCTTCAAAAAGATACAATGGTCAACAGTATCAAAGGCAGCTGATTGATCAAATAATACTGAGGCTGCTAGAATAACTTGGTCAGCACACCGTCATAAATTATCTAGAGCTGATGTTACCACTGCCTCTGTGCTACAACCGCCTCTTTTGTCTTCACTGGAGACCACAAATAAAGTATAGGCACAAGGAGTTCATTCATTTATTATTATGCAACAACCATCCTGTAATCAAGTGTCAGTAATACACATTAGATCTACCTACTCTTGTAAAATCATGTCATTGTGAAGCAACACAGCTTAACATGCGCTCACAAGTCTACCTCTGAACACTTTAGAGGGACTTGTCTAAATGTTGTGCTATGCTATGTTATATGCCAGGTCTTCAGCTTCTTGTGGAATTCAAGAAGTGAGAAAGAGACTCTTATGTGTAGTGTAGGTCATTCCATGCTTTAGGAGCAAAGTAGGAGAAGGCTTGACTTGAAAGTATTGGTGAGGAGTTTGAATTGTGCCTCTTTGGGAATGGGGAGCCAGTGGAGGTCCCTGAATTGTGGTGTGATGCGAGTGTGGCACGGGAGGTTGAAATTGATTCTGTCTGCTGAGTTCTGAGTTTTTTGTTGATCCCAGGATAGAGTGTGTTCCCATAGTTCAGCTTGCTTGCTACCAGCGCTTGCATGACCGCTTTCTGAGTGCTGATTAGAACCCGTCTGAAAGTGTTCCTCAGCAACTTCAGGGTATGGAAGCATAAGGTGGTGATAGCACTGACTTGGGCGGCCGTGTCAAGTTTATGTCGATGATGATCCTAAAGTTATAGGCGTGGGTGGTGGAGGATGAGTGTTGGTCCTGACTCCGTTGCCCACCAAGTGGAGTCAATGGTGATGTGATCTTTCCAAAGATCATGATTTTGATCTTGATGTTCAGCTTTAGACGTTGGGCCCTCATTACAAGTATGGCAGTTTTTTAACAAGACCGCTGCGGTTGCAGGCACCAACAGACCGCCAGTGTTGGTGGTATCCCACCCCCCCATAATAAGAGTCCACATATAAATCTACCTAAAAACAGCCACAAATCCGACACCACCAGGACGACCTAGGGCGGAATAGAGACGGTCCCACCACCATCACAGTCATGCTGAACAAATATCGCCCTCCATATTACAACCCACAAATCAGCACAGCTTTCATTGTATGGTGAAAAACCATTGGCAGTGTGAACCGCCGCAGTCAAAAATATACCTCTACCAGAACACACCACCACATTGGACAAATCGAATCCCCCACACGTGACACACATACACACATGAGACACACCAACACACACCACTATAAAACACCCTCCACACAACCCACAACTCTTTGCAACCAAAACGATATACACCGACCGCAAGGACCACACAAGCCAAAGACACTGCACTTGTACAGCATATGCACTATCACACACAACACTCAGCACACACCACACAACTGCATCATTGACACTATTCACACATTGTCACAGCACACAAACAACCAGCACACACAACCAAGCACCCTACACTGCACCCTTGCACACTACACACACCCCCACTCACAACTCAACCACCATGTGTAAGAGGCTGGCCTGGTTTGTAGTGGGTACCTTGGGTACTAACACCTTATACCAGGTCCAGTTATCCCTTATTAGTGAAATGTAGTAGTGTTCTATCAGCTTAGGCTGATAGAGGTAGCTATAGCAGAGCAGCTTAGGCTGAACTAGGAGACATGCAAAGATGATGCAATACCACTTATAGTTACACAGTACTTATACACAAGTAAAGACAATACTCAGTGTTACCAAAAATAAAAGTATTTATTTGGGCGACACAGTACCAAAAATATCTTAGAGGCAATACTCCTTCTGGAGGTAAGTATTATACACAATATATACACTAGACACCAAAATTAGACAAATAAATAGTCATACAACAATGCAAACAATAGGAAATGCTATAGAATGCAATGGAAGAAAATGGGTCTAGGGGCAACACAAACCATATACTAAGAAAGTGGAATGTGAATCACAAATTCCCCCCTAGACAAGTGTAGTGTGTGCAGAATCGCTGGGAGAGGAAGAATACAGTAAAGGTAAGTATTACCCCACCCCAGAGCCCAGAAAAGCAGGAGTAAAGTACTGCAAGTTACCTTAGGACACACTACACCTCGTTTTGGGGATTATGCAGCAGCCAACCAAGTCTGCAAAGAACAACTGCTGGATTATTGGACCTGAAGACCTGCAAAGGAAGGGGACCAAGTCCAGAAGTCAAAAGAAGTTCCAGGAAGGACAGGAGCCCCTGCCAACCCAGAAGAGGGTGCTAAAGAAGAGTTCCTGGTTAGGCGAAGACTGCAGAAATGCACCTTAGGAAGATGCCAGCGAGTTCCTGAATGATGCAAAAGATGTCCCATGGCGTGAAGATCGTTGCAGATGAGATTTCATGTTGGAAGATGCCAACAAGCCTTGGCAACGACAAAAGTGCATTTTGCATCAAAATGACGCAGAATGGGCCCAGGAGGGAACTGGGTGCCTCAACTCTGTGTGAGGAGGAAGAGGGGGCTCTCAGCACTTTAGAGAGCCCTCAGGATACCAGCCAGCACCCCCAGGAGTCACAGGATCTGGGTTCAAAGGAGGTGCAAAACACGGTTGATACAGCACAACAAAAGAAGGTCCCATGCCACCCGAGAACAACTCAGCAAGTTGTGCATCACAGGATGGAGTGCTGGGGACCTGGGCCAGGCTGTGCATGAAGGAATTTTGCAAAGAGTGCACAGAGGCCTTAGGAAGCGAAGAAGACGCGGTACACAGGGGTACCGTCATTCTCGGGGAAGGCAAGGTCTTACCTCCTCCAAATTGTGTCAGCAGGACCTCAGGACAGTCTATGTCAATGATGTCCACTACTCTGTGTCATTAGGAGCATGCTCGTCACTGTGAGAGGAGTCCCAGGGTACCAGTCGTCGCCTTGGAAGGCGACTGCTTGGAACAGGGGAGAGACTCCATCACTCTACGGGAGATTTCTTCGGTCCTCCTGGTGCAGGATGAAGACAGGGAGTCCCCAGAGTGTACACACCGTGGAAACTGTTGCAGTTGCTGACTTGGAGCTGAGGTTGCTGAAGAAAAGTGTCTCTTGTAGACACTTTGTTGCAGTTACAGAGTTTCTTGGAGCAGGCTGCGGTTGATCCGAGGTCAGAAGAGTCTGAAGTTGTTGCAGAGTGTTACTGAAGGAAACTAGCAAGCAGAATTGGCAGAGAACCCAAAGGAGAGACCCTAAATAGCCCGAGAGGGTAATTGGCTACCTCATTAGGTATGAACCTATCATGAGGGGTCTTTGACGTCACCTGCTGGTACTGGCCACTCAGAGCCCTCCAGAGTGCCCCCACACCTTGCAAAGCAAGATGGCTGAAGTCTGGGACACACTGGAGGAGCTCTGGGCACCACCCCTGGGGTGGTGATGGAGAGGGGAGTGGTCACTCCCCTTTCCTTTGTCCAGTTTCCCACCAGAGCGGGTGAGAAGGGGTCCCTGAACCAGTGTAGACTGGTTTATGCCAGGAGGGCACCATCTGTGCCCTTCAAAGCTTTTCCAGAGGCTGGGGGAGGCTCCCCCTCCCCAGCCTCTAACACCTATTTCGAAAGGGAGAGGGTGTAACACCCTGCTCTCAGAGGAAATGTTTTTTCTGCCTTCCTGGGACTGGGCTGCCCAGACCCCAGGAGGGCAGAACCCTGTCTGTGAGGTGGCAGCAGCTGTAGCAGCAGTGCAAGCCTCAGAGAGCTGGTTTGGCAGTACTATAGATCCATGGTGGAGCCCCTAGGATGCATGGAGTTGGCTCCCCAATACCAGATTTTGAATGGGGGGACAATTCCATGATCTTAGACATGTTACATGGCCATATTCAGAGTTACCATTGTGAAGCTACATATAGGTATTGACCTATATGTAGTGCACGCATGTAATGGCGTCCCCGCACTCACAAAGGCGGTCATTCTGGCTTTCCCGCTGGGCCGGCGGGCGACCGCCAAAAGGCCGCCCGCCGGCCCAGCGGGAAAACCCCTGCAACGAGGAAGCCGGCTCCGAATGGAGCCGGCGGAGTTGCAGGGGTGCGACGGGTGCAGTGGCACCTGTCGCGATTTTCACTGTCTGCAAAGCAGACAGTGAAAATCTGTTTGGGGCCCTGTTAGGGGGGCCCTGCACTGCCCATGCCAGTGGCATGGGCAGTTCAGGGGCCCCCAGGGGCCCCACGACACCCGTTCCTGCCATCCTGGTTCTGGCGGTGAAAACCGCCAGAAACAGGCTGGCGGGAAGGGGGTCGGAATCCCCATGGTGGCGCTGCAAGCAGCGCCGCCATGGAGGATTCCCAGGGCCAGGGGAAAACCGGCGGTTTTTTTCTGACCGCGGCTTTACCGCCGCGGTCAGAATAGCCCTGGAAGCACCGCCAGGGCTGGAATGAGGGCCAAAGTCCGGGGAAATGGCCCTGAACTAAGTGGGGGCACCTTTGCTAGTGCAAGGGTGCCCTCACACTTGGTAACTTTGCACCTAACCTTCAGCAAGTGAAGGTTAGACATGTAGGTGACTTATAAGTTACT
Organism: Pleurodeles waltl; assembly: GCF_031143425.1. Classification (NCBI taxonomy): domain Eukaryota; kingdom Metazoa; phylum Chordata; class Amphibia; order Caudata; family Salamandridae; genus Pleurodeles; species Pleurodeles waltl. The sequence goes on from NC_090445.1 coordinate 1,069,049,139, forward strand.
TAAGTGCAGTGAAAATGGCTGTGAAAATATATGTGCGTTATTTCACAAAGGCTGCAATGGTGGTCCTGTGTAAGGGTTTGTCTGAGCTCCCTATGGGTGGCAAAAGAAATGCTGCAGCCCATATGGATCTCCTGGAACCCCAATACCCTGGGTACCTGGGTACCTAGGTACCATATACTAGGGACTTATAAGGGGTGTCCAGTATGCCAATTGAAATTGGTAAATGAAGTCACTGGCCTACAGTGACAAATTTAAAAGCAGAGAGAGCATAAGCACTGAGGTTCTAGTTAGCAGAGCCTCAGTGACACAGTTAGGCACTACACAGGCATACACATTAGGCCAGAAACTATGAGCACTGGGGTCCTGGCTAGCAGGGTCCCAGTGAGACAGGCAAAACATACTGACATATAGGTTTTTATCTATGAGCACTGGGGTCCTGGCTAGCAGGATACCAGTGACACCGTAAAAACACACTGACACACACTCACAAACAGGCCAAAAGTGGGGGTAACCATGCTAGAAAGAGGCTACTTTCCTACACCATGTACTGTCAAAAACACCCACGCTTCACAGATGATGAGTTGAGGGTCACGGTTGATGTAATCGTCAGGGTAGAGCCACACCTGTTTGGAGCACAGGTCCAGCAAACATCCATAGCCAGGAAATTGGAGTTGTGGCAGGGAATTGTCGACAGGGTCAACTCAGTGGGCAACCATCCATGCACAAGGGAAGACATCTGGAAGAAATGGAACGACCTTAGGGGGAAGGTGCATTCCATGGCGTCCAGGTACCAAACTTCCATGATGAAGACTGGCGGTGGACCCCCATCTCCTCCCCCAGAGTTCGCATCGTGAGAGGAGAAGGTCTGGGACATCCTGCATCCTGAGGGCCTGACTGGAATACCCGGAGGACTGTACACTGGTAATGAACCAACACAACCCTAGCACTAATTTAGCTCTTCAAGCATGCTACCCCACCACCCTATCACTCCCCAACTCACCCTATCTTCTTCTACACCTCCCACACCATCACCTAAAGCCCCTCCCCTGCATGCCACCCCACCACCCAGCCACAATGGCCAGTCAGTCCCTGGCCACTGCACAGATAGCACTGCCAATAACTATCACTACGACTTCAACAATGCACCTGTGTATCCACATGAAAAGCTGATCTGTCCATCTCACAGTGCAACATCTGCATGTACAACTAACACACCCGCAACACCAACAGGATGCTATGACTGAGGACCTACACATGGCAATAACAGAAATGCAATCCTCATACAGCAACCCTCAATGAAACATGCTACCCATTTCACTCTCCATTACCGAAAAACAATATCTGTAGTGCTGCATCTATCATTGCCATAACTGGGATTCAAGTTAAGCCACTGTATGCATCAGACACAAAGACCAACATTCACATCTCTACCATGTGATACCCTCCCACTTAATTCACAGGTAACCCTGCCACCATGGAGAGGATGCCAGAGACAGCCATCCCTCCCCAGGATGAAGGTTCCAGTGAGAACAACGCCACAGGAACCCTGGACATCACTCCTAGCCTTACCCTTCCCACATCCAACCCCTTCCAGCCTCTGGCATCTACATCTCAGCCAAACCCTGCTCCCCAAACCTGTGTCCCAAGGACTGGTCAATATGCAGTGTGCCCCACAGAATAGGGACCTCAGTTGACCCCTCACACCCAAGACAATGATGGTCCTGGGGGAACTGGGAATGGGCACATGGTGCCAGGGGCACAGGGGCTGTGGGAGGGCACCTGTGAGCCAGGGGATGGGGCCCACCAGGGACTCGACTGGCCAGGAAATCATCTCCCAAGTCCTGGGACATACCAGCAATCCCAGGGAAGATCGGCCAAATACTCACCATTCTAGAGGAGAACCAAAGGTTTCATAGGTAATACCACCAGAAGGCCATGCAACCGTGGCAGTCCCACAGTGCTACCAGGCCTCCATTGAAGGGGTGCTCAAGGAGCTCACAACCATCATGCGTGCTTCCTCCACCCACCAGCAGGCCCCTTCCACTAGCCAGATACCAACTAAACCATCAACATTAGCCTCAGATAGTGGAAGGGAGTCCCTGCCAGAGGAACCACAGGTCACTGGCACCCCAACCTCTGCAGCTGAGGACTCCCCCCACCAGAAACTTGGTTGTCCATCTAGACATCGTGCAGGAGCAGATTCAAAGACCAAACCCACTGCAAGGAATGGACCCTCTTCTGAAAATTCTCCCTTGTGTGCCAATGAGACACCATGTTGTCTGTTCAATGTCATTACTCCATTTGTACTGGACCTGTACTGCCTACAGCTAGGCCACCTACTCTGATGATTACTCCAACCATGACTCCACTCATCAACACTTCCACGCTTTGTGCACAATAAACACCTTAGAACACAGGAACTCTCTTTGTGTCTTTATTGTCACATGTACGAATGTAAATCCTAGCAGAGTGCAATGTGTGATAATTCCCCTTCACCAAACGTATGTCACATGGACAGCAGAAGGAGGCATTCCCTGAAGGTGACACCCTACACCAGACAGGGTCCAAATTCCAGTTGCAAGGGAGTCACTAGCCCAGCCACACACAGGAGTAGATCCACAAATCCAACCTGCAAATAGCCAGAGACATGGACTTACATCAGGATAGTAGGTATGGTGGCAGCCACAGCACATATGCAGTACATTGTTGTTGTGCACAGTGTAGATTGGCAACAACACAGGGGACAACAGAAGACAATGTCACACCCACAAGATCAGGAATCACATGATTATTATGCAGTAGCTCATAGCTGAAATGGATCAATAATTACACTTACTACTGTTAGGAAAGGACAATGTCCATGAATGCCATAGCCAGAAGTTTTGATAGGGAGTGAGACACACTACACAATCTTTAGTTTGGAAAAATGTGCACAGGAGACTGCAGGACAAATGACTCACCACATGCCTGTACAAAGGAAATGCCAACCTACCAATCTGCATTCAACACACGTCAGTGAGATATCAGTAACACAGCTCCTGAGGCTATCTGTCTCCCATCACAAGTTACACAGAGGGGTAGGTACACTGAACATCTCCAATGATGTACCTTACCACGTGGAGAACTGTCATAAGGCAATTTGGAAATAAAACACCTGACAATAAGCACACAACATACGTGAATGTTACTGGAAGTAATGATTGATAAGCTCAGTCCTAGATTCAGCTGCACCTTTCTCATCAGCCTCCTCATCACTTTCCATGTCCCCATCATTGGCCACTGTTTCAGCTGCCTCGTTCTCATTAGCCAGTAATGAAATCTGATCTCTCAGGGCCAGATTGTGTAGCATGCAACAGGCAACTATAATCTGGCAGCTTTTTTGGGGAGTGTAGAGGAGGGAAGGTTAGGATAGCAAGAGTCACCTGTGTGCACAAAGGTAGGACCTGTCACAATACAGGTAGAGGCACAGGGCTAAATAGGATTACAGTTGACATCACAGTGACACACATCCTATTGCAAACATACCAATGAGCCAAGCTCTCTCTCTGTAGCTGTGCCATTATGTGTGGGACACTGCTGTGCCTCAGAATGAAGGAGTCATGCACAGATCTCAGATACTTGGCAGGTACTTAGGAGATGTACTGGTTTGCGAGACACACCACCTCATTATTGAAGTAGTAGTTTTTCCTGTGCCTATAGACTTGTTCATTGGCCCTGGGAGGGACCAAAACAATGTGGGTGCCATCTTTGGCCCCAATCACATGAGGGATGTATCCAATATGATAGAGGTCAGCATTAACAGTGGGCAAATCCACAAGTTGGGGGAACCTGATGTAGCTGTCCATGTGTTTCAGTAAAGCAGACAGTACATCTGTCAACACAAGACTGAACATGGGCCGTGACATCCCTGCTGCTAAACCCACTGTAATCTGAAAAGAGTCAGAGGCGAGGATGTGTAGCACAGACAAGACCTGTACTGTGGGAGGGAAGGCATAGGGATTATGTATAGAAAGCAATAGATCTGGCTTCAACTTGGTACATAGTTCCATTATGGGATGACGATTCAAACGATAGGTCTGGATGATGTGTCGCTCCTCCAGGGTTGAAAGGTCCACTAGGAGACTGTATACTGGTGCATGTCTCATTCTCTCCAATACCGGGTATCTAGGATAGAGAGGAGAGCATGTACAACTTGATGACCACTCAACACATGCTAGCTAACATGATCCTTGTTGCACACAACAAACACTTGAGACAGGCCCCTATAGTGTCACATATCATTTTGGCCATGTAGAGGGCCCATATAAACAACTTAGCTGCCCATTACAGGGCCTGGACAACAGAATTTCTCACACATCATATGTCCAATGGACCATGTAAAAGCTGTCTATTTGTCCAGCACGTCCCATGTATGTACAAAATTCAGTGCCTCATATGGTTACAGCACCTATGAGATACCGAGCCGCTGGACATGCACTGGAATTGACACCCGCCCATCGTACACTACTGTGGCATGATAATCACATTTATGGACCCAGCTATGATGGCAGAACATAGGCCTACACAGCACTCGGTACATACGTCTAGCATGACACACTTATTTTTTCTTTACAAATCATTAAATGTGCCTAAAATGGCAGCCGCCTATCCTGTGGGCAATGGACAGATGGAAGTGACCTAATTCCATCGGTGTATGTCGTCATGGCGGTAGATGGCCGCAACCGGTGTACAACTCCTCCTTGGATCAAATTGCTGCCTATGGGGGACTGGAGCCAATGATGATCTTCGCTGGCGATGACGGTCATGTACGTGGTGGCTGTAACTACAATTTTCTGCTGCCTAGCTCACTTGACTCCTGACATTCGTGCAAGCAAGACTACCTGAGCTGCTGTGTACTGTCTCTGGGTGCAACCATGCCACGTCCTGCAGGTGATAGGGCGACAGCCTTCACCCAGGAGGAGCTGGAGAAGCTTGTGGATGGGGTCCTACCAATGTATTTACAGCTGTATGGGGCCTCAGAGGAGCAGGTGAGCCCAATTCCATTGTCATGTGTGATGGGGTGTGTGAGGCTGTAAGGCGTTTCCACTCCACACAGGGATTGGATGCATGTAGGGGCCATGGAGTACATGCGTTTGTGCCGTGAAAACACGTTGGGCATGTGATGTGTATGATGTGAGTAGTCCACCGCTGCTGATGTGTTGCCCCTCTACATGACTTTTTCCTTCTGTCTGTGTCACCCATGCAGGTCAGTGCCCATCAGAAGAAGGGGATGTGGTGTTCCACTGTCCATAGCAGGTGGAGCACCCACTGCAGAAAGCGGTGGGAGTACATGAGACACTGGACCCGGAAGACTGCGGAGACCCAGCTGGGGACATCCTCCCAACGAGGGAGAGGTGCCCGTCGGACCCTCACCCCCTAATGGCCCACATTTTGGCAGTAGCCTACCGTAAGGTGGATGGGTGCTAGAAGGCAGCACAGCAGCCACAAGGGGGTGAGTACAGGCTCCCGCCTCCAGCATGATAGGCCTTCTTTGGGATTGGGTGGCTTACTTGTGGGCAGGTGTGGATGTGATCAGTGGTAGATGCACATCGCCAATGGGTATCAGTCACCCTGGCATGCTGAATTGATTATATGTGACAATACAATGCTGTTGGTGTATATCCAATTGACAATTTCGATGGTTGGGTGATTGAGGACACCCTACGCATTGTGTCAGGCCAGCTTCTTCCATCTGCATCAATGTACCTGAGGTGTAAGTGCTATCACATCAGTATGTGTTTCTTCCACTATGACTGAGGCTATCTCTATCTTGTACAGTAGCTGCCATGGACTAATTTTATGGGTGCCAACAGGGGTACTCTTCATGGTTGGCTTCAATGGGACAGTATTTTGGACATTATACCTTACCATGATGACATATGTTGACCTAGGAGTGTAGTATATGTGTAGGGAAATAAACATGGCATTCTGCTACATGTGATTAGATGGGCAAATAGCTCAGCAAAATCTGTTGTAGAAGCTATCATTCTGTGATCTAGCCTTTCCAACTAGGGTATGATAGTAGATGTGGTAAGTCGCTTAGGAGGTCCCTGGAGTCTAACCCTGTTGTTTAAATGTCATACATGACATTGTCCTGGCAATCACAATGCTGCTATGCAGTGTTTCAACCTTGACCACTTCACTAAGTCAAAATATCCCTTCAATGGCAGGTTTTCGAGCACTGCATCTTGCTATTCACAATGTGTATTTTCTGAACTGCAGTGTCATTATATTGGCATGACATGCCATAATGCAATTGGAGGGATGTACATGTTGATCTGTGTTAATGGTAGGTAGGTATTGATCCTTTTCCACCCTATCTTTCTCTCTCTCGCTCTCCTCCTCTGTTTTTGTGTGCATCGGAGGTCGAGGGGACTGCCACGGGGGAGACGAGATCATCTGCAGCATCTTCGGATTCCGCCTCCGGTGGACGCTTTATGGCGGTGGTGGACCCATCTGGGACCAGCCCAGCACTGTCCTTATCCACCACACCCCTTACCAGCACCACCCTCTCTGTAGCTCCCGACCCAGTTGCCCGTGCCCGCTCACCCAGGAGGGTGGGCGTCTCCTTTGCCGCAGGCACCTCTGCTCCTAACCCAGTCAGCCCTGCTGCCCTCAGTGAGGAGGCTATTGACCTCCAGAGGTCCATCTCTGTGGGTCAGTCAACCATTGTGAATGCCATCCAGGGACTGGCAGCTCAGGTACAGCAGAGCAATGTGTGCCTGGAAGGCATTCACGGTGATGTGGCCGGCCTGCAGAGATCCTTTCATGCTTTGGTCTCCTCGCTGATGGCAGCCAGTGTCCCTTTGTCTCCTCTCCCCCCTCCAGCTACCTCTGGCCAATCCCATACCCCTCTCCCCACACACATCCAGAGCACACAGTCAGACTGACATTCATCCACCTCAACAGACACGGTTCGCAGTGACAAACGCAGCTACCACAAGACCCACCTGCACCACAAGACCCACATGCACTCAGACAACACCCACCTGCACACACTACAACACCCACTCCCTACACTGACCCCCACACCATCCCCTACTTAAAGGATACTACACCTGCTGGCACAACACCAACACTCCCTGATCCAGCCACAAGTCCCATCATACCCACAGTCACCACACTTCCAGACCCGTGTACATCCACCCCATTCACCACATGCGCACTCACCACGACTACCAACACCTACACATGCAGCACATCCACCTTATCTGCAGGCACCACCCCATCAGAAAGTCACCCATCCACCATGGCATCTCCCTGCAGCTCCTCCCCCCTTTCCTCCGAAAACACCTACACGCCTGCCAGCACACACCCAACAGACACCCAGCACACACATGCCTTCCACCCACGCACTTGCACCCAAGACATCTACACGAACACACCTCACAACCACCCCCTCTCCCTCCACTCCCAAATGATTTTCCCATGACCGCCCTTGTGTCTCTAAGAAAAGATTCCTTTATGAGTTTTCCCTCTTCCCTACCATGCTTCCACCCTGTGATTCCCCAAAGTGCACTGTGTCCCTTCCTGAGCACAGCCCTTCCGCCCCTCAGTCCTCCCTTGCCCTCCCTGGTGTTGCCCATGCCCCTCCCTTTGCCAAAAAAATCAACACCCCCAAACCCAAGCTCCCCTCTCCCAAGGACAAACCTAAAGCCCCTCCACCTAAACCCAAACCCAAGCACCAGCCTACCCCCCAACCCAAGGGCAAACCCAAGGACCCCCCTCACAATCCCAAATGCCCCTCAACCACCACCCCATCACCCCTGAGGTGCCTGCCTGCCCCCTTAATGCCCCTACCATGTAGAGGCCACTTTGCAGTCAGGAGTCAAGGTGGGGCAATTAAAAGTGCCATATGTGTCTGTGGCACTTGGACTGTTCGGACTGGCCAGTTGGCCCATTTTGTACATATATGTAGATATTATCTATTCATGCCTAATATATATGGGCCAACCGCCTGTTGGTCTTGATGGAGACGTACTTGTCCTGCCTTTCCTTCATGATGGATGTGTTGTATTTGTGCAAGTTAGTTTGTGTGTGTTAGGTGTATGTTATGTGATTGTGTTGCAGCATGTGTTGTGTGGTTTACTTGTGCATTATACTTGGTGTGATGTGTTGTGATGGTGTGTGGCATTGTGTGGTTGTGTGCATGTGCGTGGTAATGGATTTGTCATGTGCTTTGTGTGTTGTGTGGACGTGGTGTGACATCTGACACATTGTATGGCAGTGTTTTGGTATTGATTGGTTGTGTGTGGTAGTTATGTGTTGCTTTCAGTATGTTTTTTCATGTGGAGGTGTGCAGTATTCTTCCTTGCCAATGCCTTTGTGTGTTTGCGGTAGTGATGTAGTTGTGTGAGTCTGTGGTGTTGTGTATGTTTGTGTTAGACAATGGCAGTGACGTGTGTGTGCGGGGTGGTGTGTGGATGGCACCTGTATGTTGACTGTGGTGTCTGTAGTTGGTGTGTGTTTGTTGGTGTGTGTGTTGGTACTGGTGTTTGTTTGTGTGTGTGTGTCCGTCGCTAGCCATCTTGGATGTGTGGGTTGTGTGTGAGTGTGTACTAATGCCTTTCCCTCAAGTGTGTGCTAGGTGGGTGTACTTACGGTTGTTGTCTTTGTCACCATTGCTGGTTCTAGAGTCGCAGTGCCATCAGGAGCAGTGGGAAGACTTCAAGTTCAGGTTCCATGGCAGCGGTGGACGCGTCTGTGTTCCTGAAAGTGTCTCCTTTTATACGTTTGTTTTCACCAGGGTTTTGATGGCGGTCTGACCGCGGCGGAAATCCTGGTGGTGTGCACCCTCGTAATATGCTCGCCGGTAACATAGTACTCGCTGGACTGGAGATGACTGCCGCGGCGGTCCATCTGCACTGGCGGTTCTGGCAGTGTATTGGCTGTGTTCTTTTGGGAACACAGCCATGGTCATAATGTGGCGGTCTTCTCGGCTGGCAGCGGTGTGACCGCCACCTCCACCATGACGGCCCTGGACTGCCAAACTCGTAATGAGGGCTTTGGTCTTCTTTCGGTGTGTGATTTCAGTCAGGCAGGCATTGTGGCTACTGGGCGTCTTGTCAGTGAGGGAGAGAATTAATTGCATGTCATTGGCGTAGGAGAGGACGCTGTTATCATGAGAGCGGATAATGCTGCCTAGAGAGGTCCTGTATGTGTTGCAAAGGGTTGGAATCAGGGAAGATCCTTGTGGAACTCTGCAGGTAACGTCAAGTGTGTCCAAGTTACATGATGCCAGGCTGACTGCCTGGAACCTTTCTGTCAGCAAAGAACAAATCCATCTGAGTGCATGTCCTCAGGTTCCGATGTCATGTAGGCATTGGATGAGGATTGGGTGGGAGAAAATGTTGTAGTCAGACCTTCTCCCGCATTTTGAGCATTGCAAGTGGAGCCATTTTTATGGTCTAGTGCTCTGTTTACTGGTGTTACTGGCAGGTCAAAAGCATTTAAAGTGACCTTCACCTCAGGGTTCAGAAGTACATCAAGAGTTGCAAGATTACATAAAGAAGCGCACCGCACACCATTTACCAGATAGCCTGTAACAGGCAGTGGTTTCGCTGAGAGTCGCAGTACAGATACAGACATTCGCAGATAGGCTTGCCTTTAGTGTTGCTGCCTGCACAAGTGCTGTACTTGCCCTCTATATGACAAGTAGGTTTATTTAGTCACCCTGCCTCCTCATACAGAGGAAAACACTAGACTGGTAACCAAACTGGTAGTTAGTGCTGCAAACAGAGAACCATTTTATTGTGCTAGAAACAGCAAAGTGCGGATTGCTCAACCCCGTTGAAAGAAACACAAAGTCCACTAATTTGAAAAACACTCCGCAAGGAAACAAGACAACCTGCATTCCTTCTTTTGCTCCAAACACTGTCACAGTCAGGTAACACCGAATAGCAGCAAATTCAGGTAAATGGCCCATCCCTTTGATTAACACTAAGCAAATTTTGCTGCATTTCGGAACTATTTTTGAACTTTGTATGGAACGGAATCTCCGAAATTCCTTTTTATTTTGTGAGAATATTTAGTGTCACAGCATCTGCTATCTTGATGTCAAGAGATGCAATAGCCTTTCAAGAATCAAAGTATTTACTATGCTTAGTTGCAAACACTTGTTCCTTAGGTTTCTCATTGTTGATTTCTCAATGAACACTATTTTCCTTGCCTCAGACCATCCAACCAGGACCTATTTCAGAATTACATTTTCCTTCCCTGAACAATTCAGATGGAACTTTTCCAGTTGTTGAGCGTGATGTGAGGTGAAAAGCATGCAGAATAGTCATCAGTCCCTCTTTCCAGTTACTTCCTGCCCTCAACTCTAACTGCAGGCACTCTTTTTATGGTCCTGATTAATCTTTGTTCAGAAACCATTACCTTCTGCGTGGTACAAAGAACAATTCTTATGTTTTATTTCTTTTTTTGTCAAACATTCTTCCATCTGTTTAGATACAAATTGTGACCCACTGTCCTTAAGAATTGTATTGGGGATACCTTTTCAGGAAGACATAGGGCCTAATTATGACCCCTGCAGTCACCAGATCGCCAGGGTCACGGTCGGATCGCTGCCAAAGTGGTGGTCCGACATCGACATTACAACCGTGGCGAAAGTGCCACGGTCAGTCTGCTGGTATTGCCAGGTTGCCACCAGGCAAGAGCCCGGCAGTCTCGGCGGTTGTAATCCACCAGGAAAGTGCTGCTTGCAGCACTCCCCGGGGATTACGAGTTCCCTTTCCGCAAGCCTTTCCATGGCAGTAGCCCCGCCATGCAAAGGCTGGCCGAAAGGGGGTGTCTTTGCCTGGGCAGTGCAGGGGCCCCAATGGACAGCCCCGTCGCGCTTTCCACTGCCCAAATTATCGACAGTGGAAAGCAGGACGGGTGCTGCTGCACCTGCCGCGCTGCCACATTGGCGCTGGCTCGAATATGAGCCGGCGTCAATGTTAAGGTCCTGTTCACCGCAGGGCCGGCGGTGATCAGGCCGCACAGGGGGCATGATGGCAGTATGAGTTTGGCGGGCAGCCTCTGCTGCACGCCAAACTCGTAATGGGGGCCATATTGTTCAATAAATCAACAACCTCTTTGGAATCCACACTCCCAACTATACCAATATCAGCCAACCGTAAGAACTGATCAGCAAGGACAAATAAGTAGTTTGATGAACTTTTTTCATGTGAGAGTCCCATGATATCCAAATAAAATGTTTCCCAAGGTTTACTTGCCATCACATGGCACTCTATAGGTGGATCACTCAGTTTATAGACCTTGGCAATATCATACAATCATAACATTCCCTTACTAATCTTTCAATTTGTAGGTCCATATGTTGAGTTTTATTCTTGCTTTGGCCTTACTCATCCCTTGGTGTCCTACATGACCCAACCTCATGACTCTTTCTGGGAGAGAAACATATGCGCGCCCCCCTCCCCTTGTTGAATGCAGCCTCCGGGTGGGTTCCCTGGGCCTATAATAGCTCAGGGAGGGGGACCAAGCCCCCCCCCACCTTACAGAATGTGGCCCTAGGGTGGGATCCCAGGAGTTTGTAATGGCTCAAGGGGGTCGGGGCATGACCCTCTTCCCTTTAAATTTAAGTGTTACCCCTAGGGGATAGGGTCCACAAGGCCTTTTCAAGGATTGGGGAGGGTGGCCACACAGCACCGTCCCCTTTTTAAATACAGAGGGCCAAGGGGTGGGCTTTCCAGAGCTAACAATGGCTCAAGGATAGGGGGCGTACACTCCATCTCCTCATATCAGCTTAATTGTGCCTCGGGGGATGGGGTCCCTAGGGTGGAAAACAGTTCGCGGAGGGTGCCATGTTACCCCCTTTCTCTGACAAAATACATTGAGCCCTGGGGATGGTCTCCCTGGGGCCAAATATGGCCTGGGGAGGGTAGCTGCACACCCCTCCCCTAAATAAATAAATTGAGCCCAGTGGGATGTGGTCCCGGTGGCCAAATACAGTTTGGGGAGGGGGGCAAGTGTGCCCCTCTCCCCTAAATATGTAAATTAGGCCCTGGAGAAGGCGTTCTGAGGCCAATAATGGCCTGAGGAGAGGTGCTGCACGGCTCTCCTCCCCTTTAATTACAATTTTGGCCCCAGGGGTGAAGTCCCTGGAGCCCAATAAGTCTCTAGGAGGGGGCCACACAGCCCCCCTCCCCTTTATAATGTAGCACAGACCTGAGGGATAAGTTCCCCCGGGGCCTAATACAGCTTGTAGAGCAGGCCCACGTGTCCCCTGCTCCCCTTTAAAAAGTAATGAGGTCCCAGGGGACAGGGTCTCCTGGGCCTAATAAGGCATGGGGAGGGGACCTTGTGGCCCTCCTCCCCATTTTAAAAAATGGATGGCCCTGGGGATTGGTTCCTTCGAGCTAATGAAGGAACAGAGAGAGAGAGAGACCGTTTGGTCCCCTCCCCTTTTATAAAAATGAATAGCTCTTGGGATGGGGTCCCCAGGGCCTAATAATGCTTGGGGGGAGGGCTGCACTCCTTCCTCCCTGATTATTTATATTTGGCATCTGGGGATAGCTTCCCTGGGGCCTTTTAAAGCCCAATTTCAGGCTCCCATGTATCTGCCACATCCTGGATCATGGGCCTTCCCTAACCCTCCATTTTTAGACAGAGGCCAGGGGAGAGAAAGTGGAAAAAGGAAGGGGGGCAGATGGAGACCACAAGATGAGTCTCTAGAGACCAAGTCACTGAGAGACAATGCCCCAGCACCAGCAAGACGTAATAACTGGAGATTGCACTATCATTAACCTCAGCAACAGAGCCCTTGACAAAGTCGAGTCAAGAGCTCTAAATAAGGGATTAGGATTTGTTCCTACTCCACAAATAGACCTCTTCAAAGTGAGAACTGAATTTGCTGAGTTTTTTTTCGTAAAGTTCATTTCAGGGCCTTCTTTTGTGAACCCACCCCCCACCAGACCTGGAAACAGATAGGAACACAGGCCTACAACCAAAATCTACCTTCTGTCCCTCCACAAGCCAAATGCCACAAGAGGTATTGGCATTTGAAAAATCTGTGACTCAGAAGATTGACAGTTTACAGCAGTTACCCAACAATACCTCTCACAACACGAGATCCCAAGAGTTAGCAGCTCTAAAACACCTTACATCAGACTGCACAATAGTGATAAAACCAGCAGATAAGGGTGGAACCACTGTAATAATACTGCAGCAGATGTACAGTGATGAATGCTTGCACTTATTGGGGAACATGCAGCACTACAAACGACTGTCAAAGGACCCCACATCAGAGATCCAGGAGGAGATTGCTGTAAAGAAATGGCTTCCTGTTGCAGTTACCCCCCACTTTTTGCCTGATACTGATGCTGACTTGACTGAGAAGTGTGCTGGGACCCTGCTAACCAGGCCCCAGCACCAGTGTTCTTTCACCTAAAATGTGCTTTTGATTCCACAATTGGCACACCCTGGCATCCAGATAAGTCCCTTGTAACTGGTAACTCTGGTACCAAGGGCCCTGATGCCAGGGAAGGTCTCTAAGGGCTGCAGCATGTATTATGCCACCCTAAGAGACCCCTCACTCAGCACAGACACACTGCTTACCAGCTTGTGTGTGCTAGTGAGAACAAAATGAGTAAGTCGACATGGCACTCCCCTCAGGGTGCCATGCCAGCCTCTCACTGCCTATGCAGTATAGGTAAGACACCCCTCTAGCAGGCCTTACAGCCCTAAGGCAGGGTGCACTATACCATAGGTGAGGGTACCAGTGCATGAGCACTGTGCCCCTACAGTGTCTAAGCAAAACCTTAGACATTGTAAGTGCAGGGTAGCCATAAGAGTATATGGTCTGGGAGTCTGTTTTACACGAACTCCACAGCACCATACTGGCTACACTGAAAACTGGGAAGTTTGGTATCAAACTTCTCAGCACAATAAATGCACACTGATGCCAGTGTACATTTTATTGTAAAATACACCACAGAGGGCACCTTAGAGGTGCCCCCTGAAACTTAACCGACTATATGTGTAGGCTGACTGGTTCCAGCAGCCTGCCACACTAGAGACATGTTGCTGGCCCCATGGGGAGAGTGCCTTTGTCACTCTGAGGCCAGTAACAAAGCCTGCACTGGGTGGAGATGCTAACACCTCCCCCAGGCAGGAGCTGTAACACCTGGCGGTGAGCCTCAAAGGCTCACCCCTTTGTCACAGCACAGCAGGGCACTCCAGCTTAGTGGAGTTGCCCGCCCCCTCCGGCCACGGCCCCCACTTTTGGCGGCAAGGCTGGAGGGAACAAAGAAAACAACAAGGAGGAGTCACTGGCCAGTCAGGACAGCCCCTAAGGTGTCCTGAGCTGAAGTGACTCTAACTCTTAGAAATCCTCCATCTTGCAGATGGAGGATTCCCCCAATAGGATTAGGGATGTGACCCCCTCCCCTTGGGAGGAGGCACAAAGAGGGTGTACCCACCCTCAGGGCTAGTAGCCATTGGCTACTAACCCGCCAGACCTAAACACGCCCTTAAATTTAGTATTTAAGGGCTTCCCTGAACCTAAGATTTTAGATTCCTGCAACAACAAGAAGAAAGACTGCCTAGCTGAAAACCCCTGCAGAGGAAGACCAGAAGACAACAACTGCCTTGGCTCCAGAAACTCACCGGCCTGTCTCCTGCCTTCCAAAGAACTCTGCTCCAGCGACGCCTTCCAAAGGGACCAGCGACCTCTGAATCCTCTGAGGACTGCCCTGCTTCGACGACGACAAGAAACTCCCGAGGACAGCGGACCTGCTCCAAAAAGACTGCAACTTTATCCAAAGGAGCAGCTTTAAAGAACCCTGCAATCTCCCCGCAAGAAGCGTGAGACTTGCAACACTGCACCCGGCGACCCCGACTCGGCTGGTGGAGAACCAACACCTCAGGGAGGACCCCCGGACTACTCTACGACTGTGAGTACCAAAACCTGTCCCCCCTGAGCCCCCACAGCGCCGCCTGCAGAGGGAATCCCGAGGCTTCCCCTGACCGCGACTCTCTGAAACCTAAGTCCCGACGCCTGGAAAAGACCCTGCACCCGCAGCCCCCAGGACCTGAAGGACCGGACTTTCACTGCAGAAGTGACCCCCAGGAGTCCCTCTCCCTTGCCCAAGTGGAGGTTTCCCCGAGGAAGCCCCCCCTTGCCTGCCTGCAGCGCTGAAGAGATCCCTTGATCTCTCATTGACTTCCATTGCGAACCCGACGCTTGGTCTAACACTGCACCCGGCCGCCCCCGCGCCGCTGAGGGTGAAATTTCTGTGTGGGCTTGTGTCCCCCCCGGTGCCCTACAAAACCCCCCTGGTCTGCCCTCCGAAGACGCGGGTACTTACCTGCTGGCAGACTGGAACCGGGGCACCCCCTTCTCTCCATTGAAGCCTATGCGTTTTGGGCACCACTTTGAACTCTGCACCTGACCGGCCCTGAGCTGCTGGTGTGGTAACTTTGGGGTTGCTCTGAACCCCCAACGGTGGGCTACCTTGGACCAAGAACTGAACCCTGTAAGTGTCGTACTTACCTGGTAAAACTAACAAAAACTTACCTCCCCCAGGAACTGTGAAAATTGCAGTGTCCACTTTTAAAATAGCTATTTGTGAATAACTTGAAAAGTATACATGCAATTGAAATGATTCAAAGTTCCTAATGTACTTACCAGCAATACCTTTCAAACAAGATATTACATGTTAAATTTGAACCTGTGGTTCTTAAAATAAACTAAGAAAATATATTTTTCTATACAAAACCTATTGGCTGGATTTGTCTCTGAGTGTGTGTACCTCATTTATTGTCTATGTGTATGTACAACAAATGCTTAACACTACTCCTTGGATAAGCCTACTGCTCGACCACACTACCACAAAATAGAGCATTAGTATTATCTCTTTTTACCACTATTTTACCTCTAAGGGGAACCCTTGGACTCTGTGCATGCTATTCCTTACTTTGAAATAGCACATACAGAGCCAACTTCCTACATTGGTGGATCAGCGGTGGGGTACAAGACTTTGCATTTGCTGGACTACTCAGCCAATACCTGATCACACGACAAATTCCAAAATTGTCATTAGAAATTGATTTTTGCAATTTGAAAAGTTTTCTAAATTCTTAAAAGACCTGCTAGGGCCTTGTGTTAGATCCTGTTTAGCATTTCTTTTAGAGTTTAAAAGTTTGGTAAAAGTTTGAATTAGATTCTAGAACTAGTTTTAGATTCTTAAAAAGTATTCCAACTTTTAGAAGCATAATGTCTAGTACAGATGTGAATGTGGTGGAACTCGACACCACCCCTTACCTCCATTTTAAGATGAGGGAGCTAAGGTCACTCTGTAAATTAAAGAAAATAGTAATAGGCCCCAGACCTTCCAAACTACAGCTCCAGGAGCTGTTGGCAGAGTTTGAAAAGGCCAACCCCTCTGAGGATGGCAACTCAGAGGATGATGATAGTGACTTGGAGGGTGATTCCCCCCTACCAGTCCTATCTAGGGAGGACAGGGCCTCTCAAGCCCTGACTCCACAAATAATAGTCAGAGATGCTGGTTCCCTCACAGGAGGGACCAACAACTCTGAAATCACTGAGGATAACTCCAGTGAAGAGGACATCCAGTTAGCCAGGATGGCCAAAAGATTGGCTTTGGAAAGACAGATCCTAGTCATAGAAAGGGAAAGACAAGAGATGGGCCTAGGACCCATCAATGGTGGCAGCAACATAACTAGGGTCAGAGATTCTCCTGACATGTTGAAAATCCCCAAAGGGATTGTAACTAAATATGAAGATGGTGATGACATCACCAAATGGTTCACAGCTTTTGAGAGGGCTTGTGAAACCAGAAAAGTGAACAAATCTCACTGGGGTGCTCTCCTTTGGGAAATGTTCACAGGAAAGTGTAGGGATAGACTCCTCACACTCTCTAAAAAAGATGCAGAATCTTATGACCTCATGAAGGGTACCCTGATTGAGGGCTTTGGATTCTCCACTGAGGAGTATAGAATTAGATTCCGGGGGGCTCAAAAATCCTCGAGCCAGACCTGGGTTGATTATGTTGACTACTCAGTGAAAACACTGGATGGTTGGGTAACTGGAAATGAAGTGTATGACTATGTTGGGCTTTATAATTTGTTTATGAAAGAACACATTTTAAGTAACTGCTTCAATGAAAAGTTGCATCAGTATCTGGTAGACCTAGGTCCAATTTCTCCCCAAGAATTGGGAAAGAAGGCAGACCACTGGGTCAAGACTAGGGTAACCAAAACTTCCACTGGGGGTGACCAAAAGAAAGGGGTTACAAAGCCTCCCCAGGAGAAAGTGGGTGACACTAGAAACAAAGAAAAAGAGTCCCCTGTAGGCCCCCAAAAACCAGGTGGGTGGGCCCAGAGACACAACCCAAAACAAAGGTGGGTACCAGGGTAAGAGCTGGGATGCCACTAAGGCATGGTGCCATAACTGTAAACAGACAGGGCACCACACCAAGGACACTTCTTGTCCCAAAAACAAACCCCCTAGCAAAATCCCAGGGGTAACCAGTGTAGCCATTGGAGATGACTCCTCAGATGAGGAGGTCTTCATAGCCTTCAACTGGAAAAAGGGCCCAACAGGTGAGTTGGAGATTCCAGAGGGAAGTAGACACTTCCACCACCTACAGGTGAATGGAATCCCAGCCACTGCCCTGAGAGACACTTGTGCCAGTCACACTATTGTGCATGACAGGCTGGTGTTCTCAAACCAGTACATCCCAGGTGAGATGGCCAGAGTAAGAGTTAGCCCAGACAGGGTCACTGATAGGCCTGTGGCTTTTGTGCCCATAGAAGTGGGTGGGACTTTTAGCTGGAGAAGGGTGGTAGTCAGTACAGACCTCCCCCTTGATTGTCTCCTTGGAAATGACTACCCAGAGGTTAGTCAGAGCCCAAGAGAGGAACTGGTCCAGTGCCAGTCCTCTCCCAAGGATTCTGGAGTTCCTGCCTCTGCAGTAAATGCAAGTAGGCCCCAGAAGAAAAAGAAAAGAAAACAGTGTAGGAAGGGTGGACAACCTTTAGCCAAGGTTCCAGCAAGCCAAGGAGATTCTGCTCCAGTAGGGGAGAACGCCAAAAGTGGCACTGGTAAAGTCCAACCTGACCCACAAGAAGTCCTGGCTAGTCAGGCAACTGTTCATCCTGAGTGGGTGGCTCCTCAGCTAACAGAAGAAAGAGTGGAAGAAGGGTGTTTACTACAAGATGTGGTAACCCCCCATTCTAATACAGCAGACAGGCACCCTGAACCCAAAGAAACCTGTAACTTAGCCCCTTCCCTTGTAGGTGAAGAGCTAAAGGTGTGGTTCTGGGCACTGACAGCTGTCAGTGGCCTCTGCTGGGTGTTAGCCTTTATGGCTGCACTATCCTTGGCATGGTGGTCTGACCCCATGCCAAATAGCAAGTTAGGCCCCCTGACCCTGTTGGTCATGGTGGGGTTACTCCAGCTCTGGGTAACCTCTTTGGGTAAGCTAGGGGTGACCCTGGCTTAGATAAGATTAGCAGAGGTGGATACCTCTAACCCCAAAATAGAGAGAATGTATGAAGACATTAAAAGCACAGACAAGAGGCAGTTCAGATTAGGTCCTATCACTGTGGAAGTGGGTCAGTTCCCCAGAGGGAATGACCTGGACAGGAGGATGTAAGGCAGAGTAGGCCCTGCAACAAACCAGCGTATTTCCTCTACTCTTCCTCGCCTGACAGACTAGGAAGACTCTCCCAGCTTTGGCTGAGTCTCCTGGCCTGTGGGCTGGGGGGGGCTTGTGTAAAGAAATGGCTCCCTGTTGCAGTTACCCCCCACTTTTTTGCCTGATACTGATGCTGACTTAACTAAGAAGTGTGCTGGGACCCTGCTAACCAGGCCCCAGCACCAGTGTTCTTTCACCTAAAATGTGCTTTTGATTCCACAATTGGCACACCCTGGCATCCAGATAAGTCCCTTGTAACTGGTAACTCTGGTACCAAGGGCCCTGATGCCAGGGAAGGTCTCTAAGGGCTGCAGCATGTATTATGCCACCCTAAGAGACCCCTCACTCAGCACAGACACACTGCTTACCAGCTTGTGTGTGCTAGTGAGAACAAAATGAGTAAGTCGACATGGCACTCCCCTCAGGGTGCCATGCCAGCCTCTCACTGCCTATGCAGTATAGGTAAGACACCCCTCTAGCAGGCCTTACAGCCCTAAGGCAGGGTGCACTATACCATAGGTGAGGGTACCAGTGCATGAGCACTGTGCCCCTACAGTGTCTAAGCAAAACCTTAGACATTGTAAGTGCAGGGTAGCCATAAGAGTATATGGTCTGGGAGTCTGTTTTACACGAACTCCACAGCACCATACTGGCTACACTGAAAACTGGGAAGTTTGGTATCAAACTTCTCAGCACAATAAATGCACACTGATGCCAGTGTACATTTTATTGTAAAATACACCACAGAGGGCACCTTAGAGGTGCCCCCTGAAACTTAACCGACTATCTGTGTTGGCTGACTGGTTCCAGCAGCCTGCCACACTAGAGACATGTTGCTGGCCCCATGGGGAGAGTGCCTTTGTCACTCTGAGGCCAGTAACAAAGCCTGCACTGGGTGGAGATGCTAACACCTCCCCCAGGCAGGAGCTGTAACACCTGGCGGTGAGCCTCAAAGGCTCACCCCTTTGTCACAGCACAGCAGGGCACTCCAGCTTAGTGGAGTTGCCCGCCCCCTCTGGCCACGGCCCCCACTTTTGGCGGCAAGGCTGGAGGGAACAAAGAAAACAACAAGGAGGAGTCACTGGCCAGTCAGGACAGCCCCTAAGGTGTCCTGAGCTGAAGTGACTCTAACTCTTAGAAATCCTCCATCTTGCAGATGGAGGATTCCCCCAATAGGATTAGGGATGTGACCCCCTCCCCTTGGGAGGAGGCACAAAGAGGGTGTACCCACCCTCAGGGCTAGTAGCCATTGGCTACTAACCCCCCAGACCTAAACACGCCCTTAAATTTAGTATTTAAGGGCTTCCCTGAACCTAAGATTTTAGATTCCTGCAACAACAAGAAGAAAGACTGCCTAGCTGAAAACCCCTGCAGAGGAAGACCAGAAGACAACAAATGCCTTGGCTCCAGAAACTTACCGGCCTGTCTCCTGCCTTCCAAAGAACTCTGCTCCAGCGACGCCTTCCAAAGGGACCAGCGACCTCTGAATCCTCTGAGGACTGCCCTGCTTCGACGACGACAAGAAACTCCCGAGGACAGCGGACCTGCTCCAAAAAGACTGCAACTTTATCCAAAGGAGCAGCTTTAAAGAACCCTGCAATCTCCCCGCAAGAAGCGTGAGACTTGCAACACTGCACCCGGCGACCCCGACTCGGCTGGTGGAGAACCAACACCTCAGGGAGGACCCTCGGACTACTCTACGACTGTGAGTACCAAAACCTGTCCCCCCTGAGCCCCCACAGCGCCGCCTGCAGAGGGAATCCCGAGGCTTCCCCTGACCGCGACTCTCTGAAACCTAAGTCCCGACGCCTGGAAAAGACCCTGCACCCGCAGCCCCCAGGACCTGAAGGACCGGACTTTCACTGCAGAAGTGACCCCCAGGAGTCCCTCTCCCTTGCCCAAGTGGTAGTATCCCCGAGGAAGCCCCCCCTTGCCTGCCTGCAGCGCTGAAGAGATCCCTTGATCTCTCATTGACTTCCATTGCGAACCCGACGCTTGGTCTAACACTGCACGCGGCCGCCCCCGCGCCGCTGAGGGTGAAATTTCTGTGTGGGCTTGTGTCCCCCCTGGTGCCGTACAAAACCCCCCTGGTCTGCCCTCCGAAGACGCGGGTACTTACCTGCTGGCAGACTGGAACCGGGGCACCCCCTTCTCTCCATTGAAGCCTATGCGTTTTGGGCACCACTTTGAACTCTGCACCTGACCGGCCCTGAGCTGCTGGTGTGGTAACTTTGGGGTTGCTCTGAACCCCCAACGGTGGGCTACCTTGGACCAAGAACTGAACCCTGTAAGTGTCGTACTTACCTGGTAAAACTAACAAAAACTTACCTCCCCCAGGAACTGTGAAAATTGCACTGTGTCCACTTTTAAAATAGCTATTTGTGAATAACTTGAAAAGTATACATGCAATTGAAATGATTCAAAGTTCCTAATGTACTTACCAGCAATACCTTTCAAACAAGATATTACATGTTAAATTTGAACCTGTGGTTCTTAAAATAAACTAAGAAAAGATATTTTTCTATACAAAACCTATTGGCTGGATTTGTCTCTGAGTGTGTGTACCTCATTTATTGTCTATGTGTATGTACAACAAATGCTTAACACTACTCCTTGGATAAGCCTACTGCTCGACCACACTACCACAAAATAGAGCATTAGTATTATCTCTTTTTACCACTATTTTACCTCTAAGGGGAACCCTTGGACTCTGTGCATGCTATTCCTTACTTTGAAATAGCACATACAGAGCCAACTTCCTACAATTGCCTTCCTGATATCTAGGGGATCAGACAATGATTGGTTGACGAAGCATGAAGCAGCTTTCTTCGTTCAAACGGACCCAAAAGTCCCATATTTCTATATACTTCTGAAAATGCATAAGAAGATGAATCCACCCCCTGGCACACCTATTGTATCAGGGATAGGATCAGTCCTTGAACCCCTTTCGCAATTCTGTGATACCTTTTTACAACCACTGGTTAAGAAAATTCCGTCGTACTTGATAGACGCAACAGATGTCCTGAACTTGTTAAATGCAATGTCATTTGATAAAAGTACTGAACTTTTGATTACGTTGGATGGGGAATCACTTTATACCAATTTACCCCAGGAAGCAACCCTAGAGGTCACCCGGGGACTCCTGGAAGGGACAAGAGGGGAATCTAAACCCCCCCCCCCAGAATTTGTACTGGACTCTGACAAGGAACTATTTTGAATTTGAGAAGATGTTCTTTTTTACAAATACACAGGACATCAATAGGCAGTACTTTTGCTCCTAGTCTAGCCTGCCTTTATGTAGACCACTTCAAAAGACAAGTGGTGTTCCAATATGAAAATCCATTTTTTAGACAGATCAAACTATGGAAACGCTATATTGATGATGTCCTACTGATCTGGACAAGTACCCCCAATGAGGCCCTGACTTTTGCAAATTGGCTTAATGCACTGAACCCTTATCTTAAATTCACTATGACCATAGGCAGCACCGAGCTACACTTCCTAGACCTGCTCATTTATGAAAAGAATGGAACACTGGCTACCGAGGACTATTACAAACCAACAGACCGGAACAATCTTCTAAAATTCCAGAGCATTCACCCAATGTCTTTACGAGAAAACCTACCAGTGGGACAGTGCCTGCGCCTTCGACGTAAATGTTCGGATGTAATGAATTACACCAAATATGCGGAAAGATTGTCAAAGAAACTCCTCGAGAGAAACTACCTGGCCCATCTCATCAGGAGAGCCGACAAGAGGGCACGCAGTAACAGAGATCAGCTCTTAGAACCATCACGAATGAGGCAAAAGAAAGAGCAAGTCATTTTCGTGACCACATTCGACCCCCATCAAACAAAATCCAGTAAATAATAAAGGAAGATTGGAAAATCCTGACTTCAGGAGGACTCCCCTTTGATCAACCTTTACATGCCTTCAAGAGAGCAACCAGCATATGAGAAATGGTGGCACACACAGGACCCCAGATGAGGACACCAGCAAACAAACAATTGACCTTGAGGTAACTTCCCTCCCATCAGGTCACCATCCATGTGGTAAATGTAGTGATTGTCAGCTCATACGCAAAATAACTACTCTAGATTTAGGTTTGAAAACCCCTGGGAATTAAAATCCCTCTCGAATTGCAACAGCAAAAATGTAATTTGCATGATCCAATGTCCCTGTCTGTTAAAATATATTGGGATGACAACAAGGAGAGTCGGGACCCGCATATGTCAACACAGAAGCACCATCCCCTGCAAACGTGATGCCACAAAACTCACCAGCCACTTCATCAGGGGCAACCACTCCCAGATAATATGTAATGGGTAGTACTTGACAAGCTAAATCCAACGACAAACATGAACCAAAAGCTCTTATACTACAAGCAAAGATGGGTCTGGAGATTACATATAGAAACCAAAGGACTTAATGATGAAAGACCATGGTCTTCATTAAATAAATAAGAGGGTCCTATGACACTCTCCTTTCCAGCAGTTCTTCTCCCCCTCCCCCTTTCTAGCCTCCTTTTTCTCTTTTTATTTATCTATTTATTTACTTTTTTCCCCTTCCTGTGCCCTCGTCCCTCTCCCTCTTCCCTTTCCCTTGTTCCTCCTTTCTTTATTTTTATTTTCCTCCTCCTCACCCTCCCCATCTTCTTTCTTTCCCTGTTCCCCCACACCCCATACTCAAAACTCCAATCCCGTACCCCCACAAGCTTCCCCTTCCATTCTTTCCTTTTCCACCCCTCTTCTCCTCTCTCCTAACCCACCCCTTCCGTTTTTCCTCCCCTCCCCGTTACATCCTAGCGCAGAACCCACCACAGGCGATGGGACACATGGGATGACATGTTCCAGCTTCCTTCAGTTGGGCGCTTGGCGCGTTGTCACGCTCCGTGCCCTCCCTTATGACGCACTCCTGTACGTCGGCTGAGACGCTCAACGGCAGGGTTTTAACCTCCCGATGCTCCATGGCCGGGTGTCACTGATGGTTGGGGTTGCAGTTGGATTAGGTGCGCAAGCAAGCGCCCCCCTTTGATGCAGTAGTCGACGCGCCCTCCCAGCACCCACAAGTGGCAACCTCGGATCTCACCACACAGATAAGACCTGATATTATTCTTTCGTTTGATTTGGTGTTATTGTTCGTTATTATTCCCCCGTCTGTGCTCGGAATTCTCTGAGCAGATTTGGTGTATACTTTACTGTTGTTCACACCTCTCTCTGTGATGTCTAGAATGGAGGGGGCCCCATCACAATTTGCCCCTACCTTTTTTATGAAGCATATTAGCTGTAATAAACGCTAGCAGAACGCTGATGGCCGGTCGTCTTTCTGGGCCAATACGTAGGACTATCAACTTATGGTATCCTTTAGGCCCTCATGTGGACAGTTATCTAGTTTCTTTAGCATGTCCCTCCTAAGATGCTAAAAGTGTTCACCTGCCTCCTATTGCACTGATTCTGTTTTCTTACGTTTGTGTCGGCTCTCTCTCATATATAGATATATAGGGTGTAATTACAAGGGGACACTCCAACTCCCCCAGACTAGGGGCTATTTGCCCTACTAAAACAGGGTAAGAGACTGTACTTTTTTTCCTGCAACCTTTTGGTCGATGTTCCACTTAACAGATTATCTAGTGTCACTGGTTTGATGTATTGCTTGGTTAATTGCCTGTTTCAGCATGTAATATCACTTTCCATGTACAGTGGTTTGCCTTGTCTATTCTCACATACATGTAAGTTGCATGTGACACCTAATTAATTGTTCTCCTTCAGCTACAGGCCTCCCTTGTTAAGCAATCCACAGGTAGGCCCTTCTCATTACATAAATCTAGCCACCTCCTGTTGAGGTCAGGCATCCCTTCCAGTACATGACCCTTCAGTGCATGAACCTAGGGATCCTAGGCCATGACAAATGCCCCATACCTTCTTTGGCTTAATTTAGTGGGCATAAACATGTTGGCCAGTGAAACATTGGTTACTCTTCGAGTCATTATTCTCTAGAAGCGTCCCGTTGTGTTTTTAATCTCACCAACAATCACTGCAAATAAAGATGTAATAATACACAGGTGGTTGATTAGGTGATTTTAGATTTTCCACAGTACACCTGGATTGCGAAACAATCCAGATAATCTTTATCTCTGCACTCCCTCCAAGTTCTTTTAACCACGAGGTTGAGTCCGTCCAGATGGTACTATCCTACCTGGATGGGGGTAGGGGGTCATATGAGGAAGCATGACACTATATAGTGTGTACGACCACCTAGTCCGTAAGGAAAAATTCCCCTTAGCCCCTTTTGACAACCACACTTAGCACACTAATAAGTCCCGAAGTCCGGAATACACTGATGGTCCAGAACAATCTAACTTTATTTTGTCCCTACGTGATACCCCATATTCTTTGTGTATTTTGGGGAGGGAGGCTACATGGACCGCTCCCCCTTTTATTGGAACTGGCCACGGTGATTGGGCCCCAGGGCCAATTAGGGGTTTAAGAGAGGACTGCATGCCTGTAGGAAGTTGGCTCTGTATGCACTATTTCAAAGTAAGGAATAGTATGCACAGAGTCCAAGGGTTCCCCTTAGAGGTAAGATAGTGGCAAAAAGAGATAATACTATTGCTCTATTTTGTGGTAGTGTGGTCGAGCAGTAGGCTTATCAAAGGAGTAGTGTTAAGCATTTGTTGTACATACACACAGGCAATAAATGAGGAACACACACTCAGAGACAATTCCAGGCCAATAGGTTTTTGTATAGAAAAATATATTTTCTTAGTTTATTTTAAGAACCACAGGTTCAAATTCTACATGTAATACTTTGCATGAAAGGTATTGCAGGTAAGTACTTTAGGAACTTTGAATAATCACAATAGCATATATACTTTTCAAATAAAACACATATAGCTATTTTAAAACTAGACAGTGCAATTTTCACAGTTCCTAGGGGAGGTAAGTAATTGTTAGTTCTTGCAGGTAAGTAAACCGCCTACGGGGTTCAAGTTTGGGTCCAAGGTAGCCCACCGTTGGGGGTTAAGAGCAACCCCAAAGTTACCACACCAGCAGCTCAGGGCCGGTCAGGTGCAGAGTTCAAAGTGGTGCCCAAAACGCATAGGCTTCAATGGAGAAGGGGGTGCCCCGGTTCCAGTCTGCCAGCAGGTAAGTACCCACGTCTTCGGAGGGCAGACCAGGGGGGTTTTGTAGGGCACTGGGGGGGACACAAGTTAGCACACAAAGTACACCCTCAGCAGCACGGGGCGGGCGGGTGCAGTGTGCAAACACACGTCGGGTTTTCAATTGGAATCAATGGGAGACCAAGGGGTCTCTTCAGCGATGCAGGCAGGCAAGGGGGGGGCTCCTCGGGATAGCCACCACCTGGGCAAGGGAGAGGGCATCCTGGGGGTCACTCCTGCACTGGAGTTCCGATCCTTCAGGTCCTGGGGGCTGCGGGTGCAGGGACTTTTCCAGGCGTCGGGATCTGAGAGTCAGGCAGTCGCGGTCAGGGGGAGCCTCGGGATTCCCTCTGCAGGCGTCGCTGTGGGGGCTCAGGGGGGACAACTTTGGTTACTCACAGTCTCGAGTCGCCGGGGAGTCCTCCCTGAAGGGTTGTTTCTCCACAAGTCGAGCCGGGGGCGTCGGGTGCAGAGTTGCAAGTCTCACGCTTCTGGCGGGAAATGCAGTTGTCTTTAAGTTGCTTCTTTGGAAACAAAGTTGCAGTCTTGGGTGAACAGGGCTGCTGTTCTCGGGAGTTTCTTGGTCCTTTTATAGCAGAGCAGTCCTCTGAGGATTCAGAGGTCGCTTGTCCTGGGGAAAGCGTCGCTGGAGCAGTTTTCTTCCGAAGGGGGGAGACAGGCCGGTAGAGCTGGGGCCAAAGCAGTTGGTGTCTCCGTCTTCTGTGCAGGGTTTTTCAGCTCAGCTGTCCTCTTCTTCTTAGGTTGCCGGAATCTGAGTTCCTAGGTTCTGGGGAGCCCCTAAATACAGAATTTAGGGGTGTGTTTAGGTCAGGGAGGGCAGTATTCAATGGCTACTAGCCCTGAGGGTGGCTACACCCTCTTTGTGCCTCCTCCCAAGGGGAGGGGGTCACATTCCTATCCCTATTGGGGGGATCCTCCATCTGCAAGATGGAGGATTCCTAAAAGTCAGAGTCACTTCAGCTCAGGTTGCCTTAGGGGCTGTCCTGACTGGTCAGTGACTCCTCCTTGTTTTTCTCATTATCTCCTCCGGCCTTGCCGCAAAAAGTGGGGCCGTGGCCGGAGGGGGCGGGCGACTCCACTAGCTGGAATGCCCTGTGGTGCTGTAACAAAGGGGGTGAGCCTTTGAGGCTCACCGCCAGGTGTTACAGCTCCTGCAAGGGGGAGGTGATAAGCATCTCCACCCAGTGCAGGCTTTGTTACTAGCCACAGAGTGACAAAGGCACTCTCCCCATGTGGCCAGCAACATGTCTTGAGTGTGGCAGGCTGCTAAAACCAGTCAGTCTACACGGGTAGTTGGTTAAGTTTCAGGGGGCACCTCTAAGGTGCCCTCTGGGGTGTATTTTACAATAAAATGTACACTGGCATCAGTGTGCATTTATTGTGCTGAGAGGTTTGACACCAAACTTCCCAGTTTTCAGTGTAACCATTATGGTGCTGTGGAATTCGTGTTTGACAGACTCCCAGACCATATACTCTTATGGCTACCCTGCACTTACAATGTCTAAGATTTTGCTTAGACACTGTAGGGGCACAGTGCTCATGCACTGGTGCCCTCACCTATGGTATAGTGCACCCTGCCTTAGGGCTGTAAGGCCTGCAAGAAGGGTGACTTATCTATACTGCATAGGCAGTGTGAGGTTGGCATGGCACCCTGAGGGGAGTGCCATGTTGACTTACTCGTTTTGTCCTCACCAGCACACACAAGCTGGCAAGCAGTGTGTCTGTGCTGAGTGAGGGGTCCCCAGGGTGGCATAACATATGCTGCAGCCCTTAGAGACCTTCCCTGGCATCAGGGCCCTTGGTACCAGGGGTACCAGTTACAAGGGACTTACCTGGATGCCAGGGTGTGCCAATTGTGAAAACAAAAGTACAGGTTAGGGAAAGAACACTGGTGCTGGGGCCTGGTTAGCAGGCCTCAGCACACTTTCAATTCAAAACATAGCATCAGCAAAGGCAAAAAGTCAGGGGGTAACCATGCCAAGGAGGCATTTCCTTACACCCCCCCCCCCAAACAAAAGAGGATGAGACTAACCTTTCCCAAGAGAGTCTTCATTTTCTAAGTGGAAGAACCTGGAAAGGCCATCTGCATTGGCATGGGCAGTCCCAGGTCTGTGTTCCACTATAAAGTCCATTCCCTGTAGGGAGATGGACCACCTCAACAGTTTTGGATTTTCACCTTTCATTTGCATCAGCCATCTGAGAGGTCTGTGGTCAGTTTGAACTACAAAGTGAGTACCAAAGAGGTATGGTCTCAGCTTCTTCAGGGACCAAACCACAGCAAAGGCCTCCCTCTCAATGGCACTCCAACGCTGCTCCCTGGGGAGTAACCTCCTGCTAATGAAAGCAACAGGCTGGTCAAGGCGATCATCATTTGTTTGGGACAAAACTGCCCCATCCCATGTTCAGAGGCATCTGCCTGCACAATGAACTGCTTGGAGTAATCTGGAGCTTTTAGAACTGGTGCTGTGCACATTGCTTGTTTCAGGGTGTCAAAGGCCTGTTGACATTCTACAGTCCAGTTTACCTTCTTGGGCATTTTCTTGGAGGTGAGTTCTGTAAGGGCTGTCACTATGGATCCATATCCCTTCACAAACCTCCTGTAATACCCAGTCAAGCCAAGAAATGCCCTGACTTGAGTCTGGGTTTTTGGAGCTGCCCAGTCCAGAATAGTCTGGATCTTAGGCTGGAGTGGCTGAACTTAGCCTCCACCTACAAGGTGTCCCAAGTAAACCACAGTTCCCTGCCCTATCTGGCATTTATATGCCTTGATAGAGAGGCCTGCTGATTGCAGAGCCTTCAAAACCTTCTTCAGGTGGACCAGGTGATCCTGCCAGCTGGAGCTAAAGACAGCAATATCATCAAGATAAGCTGCACTAAAGGACTCCAAGCCAGCAAGGACTTGATTCACCAACCTTTGGAAGGTGGCAGCGGCATTCTTTAAACCAAAGGGCATAACAGTAAACTGATAATGCCCATCAGGTGTGGAGAATGCTGTCTTTTCTTTTGCTCCAGGTGCCATTTTGATTTGCCAGTACCCTGCTGTTAAGTCAAAGGTACTTAAGAATTTGGCAGCACCTAATTTGTCAATCAGTTCATCAGCCCTAGGAATGGGAGGGACATCTGTCTTGGTGACAGAATTAAGTCCTCTGTAGTCCACACAAAACCTCATCTCTCTCTTTGCATCTTTGGTGTGAGGTTTGGGGACTAAGACCACTGGGCTAGCCCAGGGGCTGTCAGAGTGCTCAATTACTCCCAATTCCAGCATCTTGTGGACTTCCACCTTGATGCTTTCCTTAACTTGGTCAGACTGTCTGAAAATTTTGTTTTTGACAGGCATGCTGTCTCCTGTGTCCACATCATGGGTACACAGGTGTGTCTGACCAGGGGTTAGGGAAAAGAGCTCAGCAAACTGTTGCAGGACCTTCCTACAATCAGATTGCTGTTGGCTAGAGAGGGTGTCTGAATAGATCACTCCATCTACTGAACCATCTTTAGGGTTTGATGAGAGGAGATCAGGGAGAGGTTCACTCTCAGCTTCCTGGTCCTCATCTGTTACCATCAACAGATTCACATCAGCCCTATCATGGAAGAGTTTAAGGCGGTTCACATGGATCACCCTCTTGAGGCTCCTGCTAGTGCCTAGGTCCACCAGGTAGGTGGCCTGACTCTTCTTTTCTAGCACTGGGTAAGGGCCACTCCATTTGTCCTGAAGTGCCCTGGGAGCCACAGGCTCCAAAACCCAGACTTTCTGCCCTGGTTGAAATTCAACCATTGCAGCCTTTTGGTCATACCAAAACTTCTGGAGCTGTTGGCTGGCCTCAAGGTTCTTACTTGCCTTTTCCATGTACTCTGCCATCCTTGAACGAAGGCCAAGCACATAGTCCACTATGTTTTGTTTAGGCTCATGAAGAGGTCTCTCCCAGCCTTCTTTCACAAGAGCTAGTGGTCCCCTTACAGGGTGGCCAAACAGAAGTTCAAAGGGTGAGAACCCTACTCCCTTCTGAGGCACCTCTCTGTAAGCGAAGAGCAGACATGGCAAGAGGACATCCCACCTCCTTTTGAGTTTTTCTGGGAGCCCCATGATCATGCCCTTTAATGTCTTGTTGAATCTCTCAACAAGGCCATTAGTTTGTGGATGATAGGGTGTAGTGAATTTATAAGTCACCCCACACTCATTCCACATGTGTTTCAAGTATGCTGACATGAAGTTGGTACCTCTGTCAGACACCACCTCCTTAGGGAAACCCACTCTGGTAAAGATACCAATGAGGGCCTTGGCTACTGCAGGGGCAGTAGTCGACCTAAGGGGAATAGCTTCAGGGTATCTAGTAGCATGATCCACTACTACTAGTATGTACATATTCCCTGAGGCTGTGGGAGGTTCAAGTGGACCCACTATGTCCACACCCACTCTTTCAAAGGGGACCCCCACCACTGGAAGTGGAATGAGGGGGGCCTTTGGATGTCCACCTGTCTTACCACTGGCTTGACAGGTGGTACAGGAGACACAAAACTCCTTTACTTTCTGGGACATGTTGGGCCAGTAGAAGTGGTTGACTAGTCTCTCCCACGTCTTGGTTTGTCCCAAATGCCCAGCAAGAGGAATATCATGGGCTAAGGTCGGTATGAACTCCCTGAACTCCTGAGGTATTACCACTCTCCTAGTGGCAGCAGGTTTGGGATCTCTTGCCTCAGTGTACAGGAGTCCATCTTCCCAATAGACCCTATGTGTTCCAGTTTTCTTGCCATTGGACTCTTCAGCAGCTTGCTGCCTAAGGCCTTCAAGAGATGGACAGGTTTCTTGCCCCTTACACAACTGCTCCCTTGAGGGTCCCCCTGGGCCTAAGAGCTCAACCTGATAAGGTTCCAACTCCATAGGCTCAGTTCCCTCAGAGGGCAGAACTTCTTCCTGAGAAGAGAGGTTCTCTTTTTGTTGTTGTGTTGCAGCTGGTTTCCCAGTTGTCTTTCCTTTCCTCTTGGTAGACTGGGCCCTTTTTCCAGACTCCAGCTCTACTTTTTCACCCTGAGCCTTGCACTGTGCCCTTGTCTTGACACACACCAGTTCAGGGATACCCAGCATGGCTGCATGGGTTTTTAGTTCTACCTCAGCCCATGCTGAGGACTCCAGGTCATTTCCAAGCAAACAGTCTACTGGGATATTTGAGGAGACCACCACCTGTTTCAGGCCATTGACCCCTCCCCACTCTAAAGTTACCATAGCCATGGGATGTACTTTAGTTTGATTGTCAGCATTGGTGACTGGATAAGTTTGTCCAGCCAGGTATTGACCAGGGGAAACCAGTTTCTCTGTCACCATGGTGACACTGGCACCTGTATCCCTCAGGCCTTCTACACTTGTCCCATTAATTAAGAGCTGCTGCCTGTATTTTTGCATGTTAGGGGGACAGGCAGCCAGTGTGGCTAAATCCACCCAACCCTCAGAGACTAATGTAGCTTCAGTGTGACACCTGATTTGCTCTGGGCACACTGTTGATCCCACTTGGAGACTAGCCATTCCAGTGTTAGCTGGAGTGGAGTTGGAAGTGGTACTTTTCTTGGGACAGGCCTTGTCTCCAGTTTGGTGTCCAGGCTGATTACAGCTACGACACCGGGCCTTTTTGGGATCAAAGTTTTTACCCTTGTACCCAAAATGAGTTTGTGAAGAGGCTCTGGGCCCACCCTCCTGTGCAGGTTTTTGGGGGCCTGTAGAAGACTCTTTACTATTGTTTTTGGATGTCTCAACACCTTTCCCCTGGGGAGGCTTTGTGACCCCTTTCTTTTGGTCACCCCCTGTGGAAGTCTTGGTCACCCTAGTCTTGACCCAATGGTCCGCCTTCTTTCCCAATTCTTGGGGAGAAATTGGTCCTAGGTCTACCAGATGCTGATGCAGTTTATCATTGAAACAATTACTTAATAGGTGTTCTTTCACAAATAAATTGTACAGCCCATCATAATCATTAACACCACTGCCTTGAATCCAACCATCCAGTGTTTTTACTGAGTAGTCCACAAAATCAACCCAGGTCTGGCTAGAGGATTTTTGAGCCCCCCTAAATCTAATTCTATACTCCTCAGTGGAGAATCCAAAGCCCTCAATCAGGGTTCCCTTCATGAGGTCATAAGATTCTGCATCTTTTCCAGAGAGTGTGAGGAGTCTATCCCTACACTTTCCAGTGAACATTTCCCAAAGGAGAGCACCCCAGTGAGATCTGCTTACTTTTCTGGTTACACAAGCCCTCTCAAAAGCTGTGAAGCATTTGGTGATGTCATCACCATCTTCATATTTAGTTACAATCCCTTTAGGGATTTTCAACATGTCAGGAGAATCTCTGACCCTATTTATGTTGCTGCCACCATTGATGGGACCTAGGCCCATCTCCTGTCTTTCCCTTTCTATGGCTAGGATCTGTCTTTCCAAAGCCAATCTTTTGGCCATCCTGGCTAGCAGGAGGTCCTCTTCACTGAGGCTATCCTCAGTGATTTCAGAGGTGCTGGCCCCTCCTGTGAGGGAAGCAGCATCTCTGACTATCACAGTTGGAATCAGGGATTGAGGGTCCCTGGGTTCCCTAGTTAGGACTGGAAGGTGGAAATTCTCCTCCAGGTCACTAACATCCTCCTCTGGGTTGTCATCCTCAGAGGGGTTGGCTTTTTCAAACTCTGCCAAAAGCTCCTGGAGCTGTAGTTTGGAGGGTCTTGAGCCAATTGTGATTTTCTTTAGGTTGCAGAGTGACCTTAGCTCCCTCATCTTAAGATGGTGGTAAGGTGTGAGGTCGAGTTCTTCCTCATTCACCTCTGCACTAGACATTATGGCGGTCATTCCAACCGCCGCCCGCCTGGCGGGAACCGCTGAATGACCGCACCGCGGTCAAAAGACCGCGGCGGCCATTCTGGCTTTCCCGCTGGGCCAGCGGGCTACCGCCAAAAGGCCGCCCGCCGGCCCAGCGGGAAAGACCCAGTAACGATGAAGCCGGCTCCGAATGGAGCCGGCGGAGTTGCTGGGGTGCGACGGGTGCAGTGGCACCCGTCGCGATTTTCAGTGTCTGCAAAGCAGACACTGAAAATCATTATGGGGCCCTGTTAGGGGGCCCCTGCACTGCCCATGCCAGTGGCATGGGCAGTGCAGGGGCCCCCAGGGGCCCCACGACACCCGTTCCCGCCATCCTGTTCCTGGCGGTAACAACCGCCAGGAACAGGGTGACTGGAAGGGGGTCGGAATCCCCATGGCGGCGCTCCCTGGGCCAGGGGAAAACCGGCGGGAAACCGCCGGTTCCCCTTTTCTGACCGCGGCTTTACCGCCGCGGTCAGAATGGCCCAGGAAGCACCACCAGCCTGTTGGCGGTGCTTCCGCGGTCGTTGGCCCTGGCGGTCGGTGACCGCCAGGGTCAGAATGACCCCCTATGTTTCTAAAAGTTGGAATACTTTTTAAGAATCTAAAACTAGTTCTAGAATCTAATTCAAACTTTCACAAAACTTTTAAATTCTAAAAGAAATGCTAACAGGGACTAACACAAGGCCCTAGCAGGACTTTTAAAAATTTAGAAAAATAGTTCAAATTGCAAAAATCAGTTTCTAATGACTATTTTGGGAATTTAGTCGTGTGATCAGGTATTGGCTGAGTAGTCCAGCAAATGCAAAGTCTTGTACCCAAACGCTGATCCACCAATGTAGGAAGTTGGCTCTGTATGCACTATTTCAAAGTAAGGAATAGTATGCACAGAGTCCAAGGGTTCCCCTTAGAGGTAAGATAGTGGCAAAAAGAGATAATACTAATGCTCTATTTTGTGGTAGTGTGGTCGAGCAGTAGGCTTATCAAAGGAGTAGTGTTAAGCATTTGTTGTACACACACACAGGCAATAAATGAGGAACACACACTCAGAGACAACTCCAGGCCAATAGGTTTTTGTATAGAAAAATATATTTTCTTAGTTTATTTTAAGAACCACAGGTTCAAATTCTACATGTAATACTTTGCATGAAAGGTATTGCAGGTAAGTACTTTAGGAACTTTGAATAATCACAATAGCATATATACTTTTCAAATAAAACACATATAGCTATTTTAAAACTAGACACTGCAATTTTCACAGTTCCTAGGGGAGATAAGTAATTGTTAGTTCTTGCAGGTAAGTAAACCACCTACGGGGTTCAAGTTTGGGTCCAAGGTAGCCCATCGTTGGGGGTTCAGAGCAACCCCAAAGTTACCACACCAGCAGCTCAGGGCCGGTCAGGTGCAGAGTTCAAAGTGGTGCCCAAAACGCATAGGCCTCAATGGAGAAGGGTGTGCCCCGGTTCCAGTCTGCCAGCAGGTAAGTACCCGTGTCTGCGGAGGGCAGAACAGGGGGGTTTTGTAGGGCACCGGGGGGGACACAAGTTAGCACAGAAAGTACACCCTCAGCAGCACGGGGCGGCCGGGTGCAGTGTGCAAACACACGTCGGGTTTTCAATTGGAATCAATGGGAGACCAAGGGGTCTCTTCAGCGATGCAGGCAGGCAAGGGGGGGGCTCCTCGGGGTAGCCATCACCTGGGCAAGGGAGAGGGCATCCTGGGGGTCACTCCTGCACTGGAGTTCCGATCCTTCAGGTCCTGGGGGCTGCGGGTGCAGGGTCTTTTCCAGGCGTTGGGATCTGAGAGTCAGGCAGTCGCGGTCAGGGGGAGCCTCGGGATTCCCTCTGCAGGCATCGCTGTGGGGCTTAGGGGGGACAACTTTTGTTACTCACAGTCTCAGAGTCGCCGGGGAGTCCTCCCTGAAGGGTTGTTTCTCCACAAGTCGAGCCGGGGGCGTCGGGTGCAGAGTTGCAAGTCTCACGCTTCTGGCGGGAACTGCAGTTGTCTTTACGTTGCTTCTTTGGAAACAAAGTTGCAGTCTTGGGTGAACAGGGCCGCTGTTCTCGGGAGTTTCTTGGTCCTTTTAGAGCAGGGCAGTCCTCTGAGGATTCAGAGGTCGCTGATCCTGGGGAAAGCGTCGCTGGAGCAGTTTTCTTCCGAAGGGGGGAGACAGGCCGGTAGAGCTGGGGCCAAAGCAGTTGGTGTCTCCGTCTTCTCTGCAGGGTTTTTCAGCTCAGCAGTCCTCTTCTTCTTAGGTTGCAGGAATCTGAGTTCCTAGGTTCTGGGGAGCCCCTAAATACAGAATTTAGGTCAGGGAGGGCAGTAGCCAAAGGCTACTAGCCCTGAGGGTGGCTACACCCTCTTTGTGCCTCCTCCCAAGGGGAGGGGGTCACATTCCTATCCCTATTGGGGGGATCCTCCATCTGCAAGATGGAGGATTCCTAAAAGTCAGAGTCACTTCAGCTCAGGTTGCCTTAGGGGCTGTCCTGACTGGTCAGTGACTCCTCCTTGTTTTTCTCATTATCTCCTCCGGCCTTGCCGCCAAAAGTGGGGCCGTGGCCGCAGGGGACGGGCAACTCCACTAGCTGGAATGCCCTGTGGTGCTGTAACAATGGGGGTGAGCCTTTGAGGCTCATCGCCAGGTGTTACAGCTCCTGAAAGGGGGAGGTGATAAGCATCTCCACCCAGTGCAGGCTTTGTTACTAGCCACAGAGTGACAAAGGCACTCTCCCCATGTGGCCAGCAACATGTCTCGAGTGTGGCAGGCTGCTAAACCAGTCAGTTTACACGGGTAGTTGGTTAAGGTTTCAGGGGGCACCTCTAAGGTGCCCTCTGGGGTGTATTTTACAATAAAATGTACACTGGCATCAGTGTGCATTTATTGTGCTGAGAAGTTTGATACCAAACTTCCCAGTTTTCAGTGTAGCCATTATGGTGCTGTGGAGGTCGTGTTTGACAGACTCCCAGACCATATACTCTTATGGCTACCCTGCACTTACAATGTCTAAGGTTTTGCTTAGACACTGTAGGGGCACAGTGCTCATGCACTGGTGCCCTCACCTATGGTATAGTGCACCCTGCCTTAGGGCTGTAAGGCCTGCTAGAGGGGTGACTTATCTATACTGCATAGGCAGTGTGAGGTTGGCATGGCACCCTGAGGGGAGTGCCATGTTGACTTACTCGTTTTGTCCTCACCAGCACACACAAGCTGGCAAGCAGTGTGTCTGTGCTGAGTGAGGGGTCCCCAGGGTGGCATAACATATGCTGCAGCCCTTAGAGACCTTCCCTGGCATCAGTGCCCTTGGTACCAGGGGTACCAGTAACAAGGGACTTACCTGGATGCCAGGGTGTGCCAATTGTGAAAACAAAAGTACAGGTTAGGGAAAGAACACTGGTGCTGGGGCCTGGTTAGCAGGCCTCAGCACACTTTCAATTCAAAACATAGCATCAGCAAAGGCAAAAAGTCAGGGGGTAACCATGCCAAGGAGGCATTTCCTTACAATGCCCTCTCCTCTTAATATATATTTTAACCCTAGGGATGCGGTCCCTGTGGCCAGAAGGCCCACCCTATGCTGCACACACCAAAGGCTGTGCGTGGTGAGGGGTTAGCAACCTGCTGGGGGTTGGACACAGGGCCTGGTGACAAGTAAAGCCCTGTGGTCAACACCCCGCTGTGCATGTCCAAAAGCTCAGTGCAGCATGGGAATGGCTGCCTGGGGGGATATGGACACAGGGCCTGGCTGCCAGCCAGGCCTTTCAGCCAACCCCACGCTGTGTGCAATGAACGGCTGTGCACAGCTTAGGGTTGGTTGCCTGCGAAGGGGTTGGCTGCCTCCAGGTGGGTTGACCACAGGGCCTGGCTGCAGGCCAGGGCCTCTGCCAACCCCCAGCTGTGCACGGCCAAAGGCTTTGCGCAACATGGGGTAACCTGTCTGGTAGGGAGTTTGTCAAAGGTTGTGCTCTGCAGGCAGTTGGCTTTATGTATCGTCATAAAATATTAAATTACTTTTTAAAACAAATTTACTGAAAAAAGCAAAGCTTACAGTAACATTCTAGTTAGGTCTGAAAAATCAGTTTTTCTTTAAAGAAAAACTTAGAAATTCACTGAAAAAAGCAAGGGTTAAGGTAACATTATAGTTAGGTAATTATGTCAGTGATAACATTAACATTTTGAACAAAAAACAAACAGAAATTCACTAGTTATAATTAGCAGACTAAGCTCTAAGCCCCCACCATGCACTGCTTATGACCTCACATATTGCCATGCACAGTTTTTTCTCATTAATAATTTTATTGAAAAAGTTGGAGTCATAATATCAAAGATACCATAGAATGTGTCATAAATGATATAATATGTGGAGAAATTTGCTGTACAAGGCGAAGGCACAAGTTATAGTTACCTTAGGGCTCAAGTTATAGTTACTTGAAATAACTATAAGTGTAACTGCTGAATTTCTATGGTTTTGTATGAGCAAATTCAGAACCTACCTGCAAAGTCCCTGTAAGCGTTGTGTTTTTTTCAGTGAATTTCTATGTTTTTTTAATGTAAAGTAATTTTAATTACTATATGTTAATTCAACCACGGCTGTGGGCAGCGGGGGTTGGCCTCAGGGCCTGCAACAAAGCCCCTATAACCTCCAAACTCTATGCTGCACATGGTGCTTGTCTGCAGCGGGGGTTGACCACAGGACCTGTCTCTGTCAGTGGATCTGTGAGCGGAAACGTGAGTGTCCGAGTGGGTGTGCGAGGCTATGAGTGGGTCTGAGTGGGTGCATGAGGGTCTGAGTAGGTGTGTGAGTGTGCACATGAGTCTCTGAGTGCAAGTATGAGTGAATGAATGAAACACCCCTATATCACACCCCTGTGGTCAGGGTACATCCACCCTGACCCCGTATGCTACTTTTCATTTTGTTGTTCAGGCCCAGGACCGTCTCCCGGGACCTTAAAATGGCGGCTGCAACTTTCCATTCAGGCTGTGGCCAGCCAAATACAGCGCTTCTATTTGCGCGTGGATTCATGGAAATGCACGAATTATTTGCGACCTCAGATATATAAATTTATTGGCCCTTTAAGATCTCAAAATCTACTGAATGGATTTACACCGAACACCTAAAAGCACAATCTGCGTACCGACAAACAGCTTTCTGCCAAATTTGGTGTAATTTGGTACAGTGGTCCTTAACCTCCCCTTTTTCTCAGCCCCACTTGATGGATCTCCCCGAAACTTTCAGTGCACAACAAGAATCACCAGCACACGTTTTGGGAAAAGAAATTGTGAAGATTCGTCAAATGGTGTCAAAGAATATAGGCAAGTCAAAAAATGTTTTCTCTATGGAAATATGGTCCTACTAACTATAACTTCCTACTGGCGACTGCAAGTATGCTATATATAGAGAGAGAGAAAGAGAGAGAGAGAGGGAGATATATATCTATATATATATATATATATATATATATATATATATATATATATATATATATATATATATATATATATATATATATGCACTGTACACATATATACGTACCTTGACTATACTTACCATGCGTGGTAAAGGTGTCTATGGTAAACATCTGTGCTGTAAAGTCTGCCTGGTAGATGCACTGCGTGGTTACAACTGCATTGTAAAAGATATTTTCCATAACAAAATGGCAATGTTGTGAAATTCTGTTCCTAAGAGTCCTATACTTTCTGTTAGTACATGTTCCAGAGTAGCATGCTACTTGCCGAAAATGCTAAAAGGGCTATATAAGTACATTTACAATTACAAGTATACAAGCACAAATAAGTGAACCTATGCTTAAAAACATCACAGATTTTCACAGACATGACAGTGAAAAATAATAACAGTTCAATTATAATAAATCACTATGCTAATATAACAACGCAAAAGAGAGGTCATAGGTCAGGAGTCTGGATTATAGATAACCAAAAGCACAATTATGTTCTCTTTCCTGTCTCTCTCATTTGTCCCTCCTTTCTATCTTTAGTCTTCATTGCGATTTTGCTCATCTCCCCCCAACGCTCTTCTCCCATCGATCCTCTGCCCTTGCCTCTCACCTTGCTTTTTCTTTTCTTCTCCACTCCAATCTCTCCTCTTCTCTCCCGCCTCTGCCATCTCTCCACACAGCTCTCCTCTCCCCTTCTCACTCATTTCTCCCCTCCTCCCTGTCCTCTTCTCACCTCAATCAAAATCGTTGGTTTCTTTTAACGCACTAAACATAGAATTTGGCGGGGGAAAATGAATTTGATCCAAAAGGTTTTCACTAAATTCACAAAGTCCTAAAGAACAAAAGATTGGCGGCCTTCAGCCTGTAAGGAGAAATAAGTTCAACTGCATAGAGAGAGAATAACTTACTGCCAGTCTGGGAGTTCTTAGCTCATGTAAGATCAAACAAACTTTTACAACACATGCAACTCTTGAGAGTAGGATTATACATTTTAAGTCTGTTTCTTAGGTCATTATGGGCTTCGCCATAATGTGTCCTGTGACCAATTTTCAGAGCTTCAAATGTATTTGCTGACTGTGCTAACAACCAGAGCAATCCCCTGAAAATAAAAGAAATCTGTCATCGCCTCCGTCAGTCTGCAACAACACAGACTACTGAATACTGCAACATGTGGGGCAATTCATTTTCTTTTAGAAGTCCCAGCCTTAGTGGTACATTAGTGTATCGATGTTAGAGTAGATCTCATATTAGTGGTGAAAAAAGTAGTCTCTGAAACAGAAGGTTGTTTTCTACATTGGCCTGATTCAAATCAATGGGAATTGTAAAATTAAAAACAGCCTGATTGTATTTACTTTACTTATGGCACTAGGCTGAAGACAAAGGAATCAGCCAGAAAAACCTTGTACATATGATGGATATGCCTCAGTTCACTAGGATCTACAATTGGAGAAGTTTGGTTTTACAGGCATGTTGGAATCAACCATCTTAGGTTCATCAAAGTTCAACTAGTTGCAAAAGTGAATTTTATGACCTGCATATCTTATTCATTACATTCCGTGAGCGTGAGTTTCACCTGTGTAGTTGTGGAACTTTGTCCCCAGATGATACTGATAGTGACTGTAGATATTAAATACCAGTGGACAGTACTCCAGACCTGTGGAGCTTCACAACAAATCAGACAATTATGTTCCTTGCTGGTTAGATTCATGGCTTGGATGATACATTTAACTTCCTCTTAGCACAATATTGAAAACTCAAAACAAGTTTAGAATCTATTGATTTTACATATTTTACCATGCAGTAGGCAGGACAGCATATTTTACTGCATCCTAATTTCTCTTAATTGTATGGATCACATCATACAACTAAAGTAATTCTGAATCTTGTTGTATCTTGCATTGGTATGGTTAGCCGTTTCAGTTTCTACAGCCCTTCAAACTTTTAAACATTATCTGAGTGAGGTTCTCACACCCTGTACTTGTTGATCACAAAAGCGCTTTTCTCAACGTATAATTGGCTGTTTTACACAGTTCATTCACACAGCCTCTTCATTTCTTTATAGGTTTTATGAGCCCAGTGGTTTTACTATTTGCACAAACATCTGACTCCTCGGTTACATTAACCCTTACTGTTGAAGAATGTCATGTATTAACTTTCTCATTAGTTATTATTCCACACTTTAAAGGAGACCAATTTTCTTGACTACCAAAATTATCAGACTATAACTGTTATCTGCAGTCGTCTAGGTCACAGATGGAAATTGTATATCTCTTTTAGGTTGTCAGTGTGGTTGGTTTCAATTAACCAGACATATTGTTTAATAAACATCCAGAAAGGCTGATCAGTCTAACCTGTAAAGCAACAGATCAAACTAAAGTAGTTGTTGCAGAAGGAAATTGCTAGAAATAAAATCAAATCAGTAAAACATCATCCCCACTTTCCTCTACCTCCTTTGCCTAACAGCTTGCTTTTCACCGATTATTACAAACAAAAGATGTGGAGAAAAGTGGCACATACGTGGAGGTCTGTACACACTTCATTTTCAGTAGCCTTGATTCAAAAGTATTAATCAATTCGGAAGGTCATCAGTTAATTCACTATATATAATAAGCACATAGCAACAGTAACCATATCAGTATTTGGCTCTCTGGAACGTTTCGCCATTGTCTCCTACTGGATGACTATGGCCCGGACTATCAAGGTAGCTGCCTTTTAGCAGGAAAATAAGATCCTCTGTCTTTGAAGGCAAACTCTTATTAGCTTTTTCTAAGTGTTTTGTATGGGTTTTCATTGAACAATTTCC
Source organism: Pleurodeles waltl (assembly GCF_031143425.1). Lineage (NCBI taxonomy): Eukaryota > Metazoa > Chordata > Amphibia > Caudata > Salamandridae > Pleurodeles > Pleurodeles waltl. Next base: position 1,069,090,106 of record NC_090445.1, read on the forward strand.
TTGACCACCGATGTATTTATGTTAGATATCTACAATCACACCGAGCTTGGAAGTAAGTTGCACAGTACTTATTGTCGGGGAGTTCCTGGAGCAATATGATTTGTCAGCTGCCTTATGCCTCTCAACGAGTGTGGCAGCCCTCGGACCCCACCACACTCACGGTGGCTGTTGGACCACTGAGGTTGTGGCAGTTCGACCACCACGTTACGAGGTTGCCGGGCAACCCCGCTAACTTACCACCGTCTCCATTGGGATCGGAGATCCCAATGGGCTCTGGCGTTGCATGTTGGAATCAGCCAGTGCCACCCTGCTTATTACAATCTGGTTTCGCCAAAATACAAAGGCTGGCGGAGAACAGGTGCAAGGAGCCACAGGGGAACCCCCGCACTGCCCATGCCTCTGGCTTATGGGCAGTGCAGGGCCCCCCTGCACAGCACCCTCGGAATGCACACTGTCTGCAGTGCAGACAGTGCGCATTCCGAGGGTGCTGGTGCCATCTGCTCGATTACTAGCCAGCGACAATGCTACCACCACTTTTCTGCTGGCCCAGCAGGAACGTCTTAATATGGCCGACGAAGAAGTAGCCAGCACAGTGGCAAACACCCCATTGGGAGTTTGGCGGCAGGAGTTCCTGTCTGCCAAGCTCATAATCGAGCCCATAGTCTTTTACAAGCATTTAGGTATTGAGCATGGGCATTTTGTGGTATACCCATAAAAGTTAGAAGACAGTCCTAACTGCGAGCCTGCTCATAAGTTGATAATACAAAAAAATTTCAAATTGTAACCCTTTCAGATCTGCTCACAAATATGACTGCAAAGTCCAGTGTGTCCAGAAATTATAAATAAGAAAATACCTGGTATAATGATATTACCACTATAGGTCATTAATGGTAATGCTATATCTAAGAGGCCAATTTCTAAAACGACTTGGAGTTCAATAAATCACCATTGCTAAAATGTATTCTGTAAGGTTTAATAACATGTTTCTAGCTGGGTTACCAAAAAGGGGTTACAAAGGTGTAATTAGACTTTTAAGATGTTCCTATATAATAATGTAATGCCACCACCCATGGTGCCTAGTGTAACACACCTGGCAATGGTATAATCTTCTGGAAAGGCTGTAGCCAAAGTTGGTTTTGAAGAGTTATATAATCAACTTGCCACTGTTAAAAGATAAGTCATGTCCAGATATGAAATCAGAAAATCTCTGTGTTATGTGCTACATTAGATTTACCAATAGTTAAAGCCAGGAGTGTACTGACGTAAAACATTTTAGTCTTTGTACTTGATTTAGTATTAGGTAACAGCTTGTTATGATGGGGTTTTGTTTACCATGGAACAGAAACTTCGGACTCACACAAATGATGAATACCTTTAGGTTACGTTGCAAAGTGAACTACCTTATTTTGCATTGCTATAACCTGCTGACTGTCTTTAAATCCCATTCAAGAGTTCGAAGCCATGTCAGTACCCTCTTCACTACTTGTCACCCCGTCCCCTTCTACACTCCCCTCACCCTCCCTTCAGAGTAGGTAGAATGCCACAATGAGTTTAAAGATCGCAGCCCTCTGAATACAGGCTTGATCTTCTCCTACTGTCCTGAACTTGAGATAAGCACTGTTGCCTCGGCTCTGGTTGGTCAGTTACTCTTCTATTTCAGGGAAGAGCTCTGAGCATAAGCCAGGGGTGGGCCAGTCTTCATGTCCCCTCAGGTTGTTGGGGACATTCTTAGCTGTGGAGAGGCTGTCCTTGCCGGAGGCAGAGCCCCCAAAACGTCAAAAGATGCTTTATCTCCAGGGAAAGGTGGAGGGGAATAATTCACTTCTGGTTCCCTCAAGAATAGGGTAATGTGGGCCATCTCACCTGGCCCTGATGTTCTGTTCATCCTGGGATCACGGTATTAGGGTGGCCCAAGTTCTCCAAAGGCTACCTCTCAAAGCTGATGTCATCGCAGCTAAGACTCCACCTGGTCACGGCATCAGGCTTCGGCCCTCTCCTCAGAACAGCACTTCACCTTCACCATAGATGCAGCGGCAGTCAGTATCTGTACCTGGCCTCATGATCGCCACCTTCCCGAGGGGGTCCTAAAGGCTGGTCCGCCCCTTCCTCCGGCTGGAGAGATGAGTTTCTTCATGAGATAAAAGAGTAAGTACAGAACCACCACCGAAGCAATAATATTTATCCAACGCTTGGAGTAGTTGGAAGAGACTCACGGTCAAATCAAGTGGTCAGAAGTATTTACTTCAGAGTGATCTGTCAGCTATTTTGAAGTGAATCTTCTTTGGCTGTCTATAAAGAGAACAGAAAGAGTGGAAAGCTCGCTGTGCCAACTGATGCAATGTGTCTTTGACTTAAATATTATTTTGTCTACTTATCCGGTTATTGCGCAGAAACTACCTTCCTCCATTCAGTGGACAGTAGGCTGGACAGTTGTGGTTCCTTCAGTAAAACACAAGGGAATGGGCTGTCTTACTAACGCCCCCTATAACCGGTTCACTCACAGACAAAAGGTACTTCTCTGCTGAGTCACCTGCTATGTACGGTTGCACTCAAGGGCATAACTATCTTCCGTGCAGCTGGTGCAGTGGCACCTGGGCCCTGTGGTGTCCGGAGCCTACTGCACCCAATTATGGATATCTATCATCACAGTACCATCGCTGCCATTAGGGTCCCATGCACATTTGCCACCGTTTGCTCTGCAACCCAAGACTAGAAAAACACAAGCTGACAGGGAAACAGAAACCCGAATCAAAGAGGCAGCGGTAGAGTCAAGCAGAGACATGAAGAAAGGGGAGGAAAGGCAAGCAGATTCTCTGCTGAAAAGTGTGAGCCAGCATTCCGGGTATGGGGTGAGTGAAGCCCCCCCTCATTGTATACATGGAGCAAACCTCACCTACACACAAAGATGCCCAAGTGGGCGACCTAATCAGATTTGTATCCAAGGGTCGTAGGCACCTCAAACGGGGGTCACAAGCAGTGCTTAATATGTTGAATAATTAAATATGTAAACGCAGGGGCTCAAAGGTTTTGTTTGAAGGCTGCCACCAGTGCTGCCAAATGCCAGGCATGCTGATCAATCAGACTGCTTAATCCTGATTCCACGAGCCTCTTTCTTCCAGCACCCTTACAGGTTCTGTTGTACCCCTCCTATGTCACTGGTCTAACTTTCTATTCCTCCTTCTTTCTCCCTTTGCTGTAGGTCATCTCTCTCACTCTGGGCCGAAGTCTGATGAACAATAAGTCCTGATGCACCACTGGGAAGCATCAACACACATTAACTACTGTTCATTGACCAAAACGCCTCACCCCAGGCATGAGCCACTAGTGCTACATAGTCCCGCCCACCACCCACGATCTCCCATGAGCCTTCTCCGAAGGGCAAGTAGTCACCTTCTGCTGTGAGTGGGGTGCACCGGGGCACCTTAAGGATTTTAGGGGTCCTGGGCCAAACATAATTTGGGGGCCCCTGTTGAACAGCTTTAACTTTATGATCCAGTTCCTGCTCTTTCATGTCCTCTTTGGCCAGGTCAGTGACAGTGTACAGGCACGTCCAAATTCTAAATGTGTTTATATTTAATGTGTTTAATATTCAGGGATTGTTTATTTTGTAACACAGCAGCAGCTCACTAATATTACAACAAATAATCCATGTGACACCCTCAAATTTCTCATATGTGAGGTCCCCTGATTTGAACTAAAAGAAACTTTTTCATGGATGTTGCATGAAACATAAATGCAACATTTCACTGCAAAATGCCTGCAATAGACTCTCACACATCACCCACATACAAAAATAAATTCAAGGAAAATTGTATTTTTAACAGCGCCATCAGGGAAGCACTGCAGAACAGAGCTGGCTCTATGAGGGGGCCCCTTGAAAGGACAGGGCCCTGGGCCAGAGCCCACTTTGCCCATGTCTTAAAATGTCTTTGGGGTGCACTCTGCATAGTTCAGCATGATTTGGAAGAAATACTGGGTGCACTATTCAGCAAACAATTAACCAGCTGTTGGGGGACTTGTAAAATGAGTCCATTGAGCAAGAAGAATAGCAAGTTAGGTGGAAATTACAAACGGGAGCAGAGAGCCACATTGCGACCTTCCAAAGGAGATTTGAAACCTAACTAACTCAATGAAACACTACAACTCACCTCACCACAGTTCTGTTCAGAAGACCATGCCACAAAACATGTCTTTCTCCACGACAAAAGAGGTAGTGTGAAATCCGAGGTTAGATACAATATATCAGCCTTATTGCACAATCAAAATAAAGATGGGCTATCTGGAGAGAACTGTTACTTAGGGGCTCATTACGACTTTGGCGGTCAGAATGATCCGCCCACCAAAGCCACTGGAAGGAGGCTGCCGTCATACTCCCTTAAGTGAGCTGGGGCCAATGTCATGGCACAACAGTACCCTCAGAATGCGCACTGTCTGCACAGCAGTGCTTAATTTGTACATTAATAAGTACCGGTGCTCAAAGCGCTGCTCAGAAACCGGCAGCGGCACTGGCATGCCGAGTACCTCACTCATTGGTCTTAAATCCTCCTCAGGACACTTTAATACACCGTCAGACAAAGGGGACACAGCAAACAAAGTGTTCTGAACACACCATGAAATGCAGACAATGCTTGTGGGTTGCAAAACAGGTATATGAACCGAAGGAGGAGGACAGGACAGGTAGATACATATATTTTTAATGTTTATGTGGCCCATCGCAAAGGGGAGAAAAATTCAATAGCCCTGGGCCTGTTAAATAAGTGCTGTTGCTAAGCACCGGAAACCACCAACACAAATTAAGCACTGCTGCACAGTGCGCATTCTGAGGGCGCTGGCAGGGGGGCCCCTGCACTGCGCATGCCATGGGCAGTGCATTGCTTCCCTGTGGCCCCCATCACTGGCTTTCCACCAGCCTTTTTATGGTGGGGACCCCGCCATAAAAAGACTAGCAGAAAGAGGACATGTGATCAGCACGGTGGCGCTGAACTGAGTGCCGCCGTGGCTGAACACGACTCCGACTGCCGCCTCCCCATTGGAATCCATGATCCTGGCGGTGGTCCCCTTGCGGTCCGACCACCAGGGTTGTAATCTGGCAGTTGGACCACCAGGAGTGTGGCGGTCCGACTGCCATCGCAGAAATTCGGAATAAGGCCCTTAGTGTCGAAGAAATTTCACTTCACGGTCTGGTCGAGTCTGGAAGTGTTTACTGACAAAATTAAAATAAATACAGAATCAGTTGACCTAGGGAACCCCAGAATTCATCCGTGGGGAGAAGCTCTCCCAGTACAAACAGGACCCAAATTTATAGTAAGCGGGGCAAAATATCCATTATGCCTATTTTTTTATTATTGTTGTAGGAAACTGCCTCTTCACCCCCTGAAATGTGTAAAGGCATCATCACGTTAGTGAGCACCACACAACACATATGGGTCAGTAGAAGTTGTGTTCAAAAGAGAAGGGAGCAGTCTATTCCTTGATCTTGTCAATGCTGTAGTTCAATATCATTCCTGCATGAATCTGCATTATATATCCCCAAGTACTAAAGTACTTAAGGGGTTCAGTTTGTCAAATTAATCCTTGATTGGGTAAACGCTCGAATGGTTGGCTGGCTATGATGACTACTGGGAATAGTCACAACTTGGCCAAGTTTATTCACAGCCTTAACAGCACTCCTCTTTACCACAATTTCATGCAAGCATGCCTGGATGGACTTCTTCATCACTTCTCATACAGACAAGCATATCATCAGCATAAAATGACACTACCTGCTTCATGTTTCGCACCGTAATGTCTGTACCCAAATTCTCATTGCACTAGCCATTAGTTCTTTAAGAAGGGTGCGCAAGAGGCAGCAGTGGACACCCCTATTTTGTGTCTCGACCCAGTTTCTACCTCTCAGAAATTACATCCTCTTTCTTTACTCTGACCATAGGTCAGGTGTCTAGTATTTTGATCCATCGCATTATGTATGGGCCAAAGTTCGTCACCTCCAGGAGTCTGAACATAAACTCCCATCCCACAATATCAAACTCTTTTTCAATATCGCAGAATGCCACTACGTTGTACTGGACATCAGATTTTAAATGGTATTTCACGTGGGCAAGCCAGAAATAAATGAGTTCCCTGATCCTCTGAAGGATGAAGCCCAACTGGTCAGAGTTAAATAATGCAGTAATTGTTTTCAGAATTCTTCAGGCTATCACCTTAGTGAAAATGTTGACACCTGTGTAAATAATCAATAGCTGATGAAAGGGTCCCACATATTTAGGGTACCAATTGTTCTTAGATATCACCATGTTCAGTGCCCCTATATTGTTTGGGTAAGCAGCTGTTCGATGTGCCTCCACTCCAACTTCCAGCAACTGACCCATAGTTTAAGTAAAAGCCAAAGTTTTGTAAGTTGCAGTTTTCTGAGATGTACCACTGCTAGTAAACAGTACACTAGGGGCAAAGGCTGTCCTTTGGATCTCAACTTGGGTAATCACTGGAACAGAAAACGGTTTGATGCATTTAGAAATAGATGCAGTCACTTTGTCCCATAAAGGTGCTTCTATTTGTGACTTGGTAGATCAGTATCTGTGTTTTCAGAAAAAAAGATATACAACACAGAGCAAGATCTGTTGATTGGGAAGGAAACAGTTAAAATAGTCAAGGGAAACCAAGGAGGTGCTATTGTCACATTCTAGGATAAGGCACCCACGCAGGTGTAAATTATTGCATAGCTCATCCCACTCAAGAGACTTGTTATCAAGGCACACCCCCATTGGAGTCAGTGGGTACCTGAGAGTACTAGTATGAAGTGATCCGCCTGTGCTGTTCCAAGGCTTGCAGGAGTGTATTGTCTTTGCAGATAGAATGTTTGTTCAGGAAACAGGCGACAGTAAGCTCCACGTGGTTAACTTCTGCAGGCCCAATGCTCACCCTTCATGACTCAGCCACAAGACAGATGATCCAACCAAAGTAGCTTGCAGTGAAGAAGGCTGGTCATACTTACAGAAGGATCAGGCAACTGGGAGGTTTCTCACTACTGGGACTGCAGCCTGTAGTGGTTGACAGGAGAAGAGACTGCATCTTGATGATGTTTTTTGTGATGCACTTGCATGGACAGGTGTTTTGCTGTTAGCTGATCTGGCGTCTTTCAGTGCCAAAGACTGCTTGCAGTGTGATGTGTGGATCTGACCTGCAGTCCTTAGCACTTGATGGTGGTGTTGTTGATAAGCAGGATCTGGAGCGGCATTATTATGTTTTTATATATATGTTTATTGATTTTACATATGAAACTGACCATGACATGGGTTGTAAAAGCATCTTAGAGAGCTTCAGATGATGTGATTAAAATTACATTTTCTAACCGTGAGTGGAAAGGATGGTAGACCCAGTAAGAAAAGAGATACAAAGAACAAAGAGATGAAAAGAAGAAAAAAAAGTAAAAGAGAGAGGAAACCAGTTCTCCTCAATGCTATATAGACTGTAATATAGTTACTGGTAGCTTCAGTGGCAGGCCTGTTATCCTAACATGTGAGGTATTATGACATTAATTAAGTACATCCTTAACTATAGGTCAATGAGGTGTCCCATTGTCCATCTCTTTTCCCATAGTTTTATAGTGGTGGCAGATACCTCAAGGCAGTCCCAAACCTTGCTGCGAGTATGTTCGGTACTGAAGCAATAAGTCCTCTCTCCCCAAGAACCTGAGTCAGGTGGGACAGTCATAATTTTTTAACTCCACTTTCAGCACAAAAATGTCCCAGCAGTCCCCTCCCTTAACTGGCACACCTTGCAGTTTGATTTTTGAGTAGGAATCTGCTTCCGTGTGTGTCCATGTCAGTAGTATTGTCATCCATTCCCTCACATGAGGGAAGGCCGGTGCCTTCCAAAGCTTTGCTATTTGGCAGTTACATAGGTCAATAAAAATCAATAACAAAAGTAAAAACAATTGTGTAGGTGTTTGTATATTGCTGTTCACACTCTCAGCATACAAGATTCAGGAGTGAGTAGTGTTGTATGATCGGTTATCTCACTCGTGATTGTCACAACCTTGTCCCAAGTATGCTGGAGTGGTGGACAGTCCCATGTCATGTGATATAAGCTCGCCCCTAAATTTTGACAGCGGGGACACACTGCGTTCGCCCCTGGGAACATTTGCATTATCCTATGCGGGAGAGATATGTGTGGTGCAGATAGTTGAACTTTGTATGTCGGAACCATGTGTTGTGAGACACTTCTTTTATCTGACCCACAGCCTGAGTCCATTGTCTATCAGTTAATTTAGTAGACAACACCATGTTCCACCTCACCTGTGCTTGTGTGAGCTCTCCGAGTGCTGTACGTTGCAGAGCCAAGTATATGTTGGTAATGGGATGCTGGGTGCCCCCATGTGTAAGCAAAGTATGGAGTATCGGGAAGCAGGGTGGCTCTCTTCCCTCCGCTCCCCATATGGCCAGTATCTGTCACTGTAGCGCATAATATGTCAGGAAATGACCCACAGGAAGTTTGAATCCATCCCAGAGTTCTTGGAACGACAAAAAAGCACCCTCCTTGTAGAGATCCCCGAAAGTCAAAAGGCCCACTGTTTTCCAAGCTGTCATAACAGCTCGCCGGTCATGGTAGCCAGACCTGGCGTCTGCCAAAGTGGGAATGGACATCATTATTACAGCATAAGTAAGGACTTTTGTTCGTATATCTTGTAGTCTCTGGGCTGAAGATTTTGGCAGAATCTGGTGAGGCTGGTGGGTAGTGCAGAATGAACCTGGGAAGAGAATAATTTGAGACAGTAAAATTATTGTTTGCAATTTTTGACACTCACATCATCAGATAAATGCAGATTGATTAAAATTGGAGACACTGGAGGGGTAGAAAGAAGAATCATGGGTTCGGTCAGTAAGATTTTGCAGGACACAATATAGGCCTCTGGGTGGAGGTATTGTGAATTGATATAAGTCTTGGTCCTCCAGACATTTAAATTCTGTATCTTCATATTTCTTAGACACTGTTTTTCAGAATCCCATTGTTGGGTCCAACTTTCTATGTGGATTCAGGGTTGTTTGCACAATCAAAATGATGTCGGATCTCTGGAGGCTTTTGTAGTTCTTGGACTACAGAAGACACAAAGTGAGTTCACTTGTCACTTCCAATATTGAGCGGGAGGCCAATAAAGAGATATATCTATGCCATATTTTCAGGGTGCATAGGGATAAAGAAGAAAGCAGAAAATAAATCAACAATATTATGGCAAGTGGTCAACAGATGAGATATATATGTCAGAATGACTGCTGAGTTAGACACAATATGAAAATATGGTAACACAATAGCATTGACAGTATGTAGATATTGCACAAATCAATTTGTGTATTTACCAGTATTTTGATAGGGAGGGTATGGGTGTTACAGATGCTTACAGGGGAGACCAAAACCTTTTGTTTTAACAGAGCAGCAAATACCGGAGGGATTCCTGCTTCCACCTCAGACTGGGATGGCTATTGTGGTGTGTGACAGAGCTGCAACATGATTTTGACAGGCTTGGCAGTTAAAATACAGTCTACATCACTAGTGTGCTGGGGCCACAAAGAGGAGGGAACTTGGGCCAAAGCATGCAACATTTTTTGAGCTAAAGCATTCACAGTATCATGAATGTTAGAAGAGTATCCATTTTCACTTTAGATAGCTAAAACAGCATTTTGAACCAGCACACGACATAGACACCATCTCTAGTGCAATATACAGTACAATTGAGCTTGCACAAGTGGTTCCTCCCCAAGTGGTTTATTGGGGTCGTGGGGTTATAGTCACACTCAAAGCAATAGACACATAGGGCCTGATTCTAAGCTTGGCGGGCGGCGGCAGCCGCCCGCTAAGCGGGAACCGCCAGAAGACCGTACCGCGGTCAAAAGACCGCAGCGGTCATTCTGGGTTTCCCACTGGGCTGGCGGGCGACCGCCAAAAGGCCGCCTGCCAGCCCAGTGGGAAACACCCTTCCCATGAGGAAGCCGGCTCCGAATGGAGCCGGCGGAGTGGGAAGGTGCGACGGGTGCAGTTGCACCGTCGCAAATTTCAGTGCCTGCAAAGCAGACACTGAAATTCTTTGTGGGGCCCTCTTACGGGGGCCCCTGCAGTGCCCATGCCATTGGCATGGGCACTGCAGGGGCACCCAGGGGCCCCACGACACCCCATACCGCCATCCTGTTCCTGGCGGGCGAACCGTAGCAGCAAGCTGCGCCGCCATGGCGGATTCCCATGGGCAGCGGAAAGTCGGCGGTACACCGCTGGCTTTCCGCTTCTGGCCGCGGCTGTACCGCCGCGGTCAGAATGCCCGGCGGAGCACCGCCAGCCTGTTGGCGGTGCTACCGCCGACCCCGGCCCTGGTGGTATTTACCGCCAGGGTCGGAATGACCCCCATAGTTGGTAATAGTGTGAACAACACAAATCTTAGGAACGGCAACTACATCAATCATATTGACTGAGAGAGGAGGACAAGGGGCCTTAGAGTGTCATTATCTGTGACTTGTGCATACTTTGCCATGCTAGTCAGGTGCATGAGTGTAATACTCATAATCTGTGTGTATTACATTGATTCTGAGGAGGGAAAGATTGGCAGTTCACCCAGAATGCTGGCGCTGATTGGCGAATGGCATCGCTAGAGGTCACTATATGCATTGTCAGTGGAACTCAGAATCCGAAACTACACTTCCTTAGAGACCACAGAACTCTAATGACATTTTGGAAATATCAGTGAGCCTTCAAATATATTAAATATATGTTTGCTTGGGCATAAGTGTCCTTGCTAGGCAATCAAGATACTTTGTTGATGCAACCAGGACCTTGCTGCAAGACATTTGCTTTGAAGTCTTGGAACTTTTTTCCCTTTTCCCTTTGAAAGTGTAAAAGAGTGTTTGAAGTTGGATAAAGGGAAGTATTCAAAGAAATGAAATTATTTTCAGAAAATGAATTTAAATTAGCTAAAACGATTTTCCAAGAAAAAACCTTGATGGGGTCAAAACTCTACATTTAGTTTTCCCATATGGATTTTAAAGTTACTTGTGGAATGAAAAGGATACTCAACACATTTAGAGAGTTTCAAAATGTCTTGATATAATATATATTTGAATTTAAGGTAGTGGTATATTTTTAATAGAGTGATACATTTGTGCGATTATGATCTATACAATTCTGAAAAATGTTTGTGTATTTCACAGTTTGAGAAACATAAACTAGAAACAAATCAAACAGAGAACCTACGGTAGTGGCTGTTCAGAAGAAGAGAAAGCGGTTATTAATGAAACACAAGTTATAACAACCACATAGAAATTGCTTATGTTTCAGTTCAAAGAATAATCAGAGTTCACCAATATACCAGACTTCCTGGGCTTTCAAAATATTCTTGAAGCATATCAAATAGTAAAGTGAGTATTTGATGAGCATTGTTCGAGATATGATACTAAAGGTGCAATCTTGTTTTTAGATAATCATCTAAGGTGGTGACATCCGGTGTCTGTGTTTTCTTTCTTACACCTTTCCACTTTCCCTACGACCACTGCTAACTAAGATATTCCTATGATGAATGTTTGACATGGGTATGGTAATATGTAGAACTGTTCATTGCTCCCATTGGATCTTGAATTCCGGGTAGCGCTTTCTGACACAGAGGGACATATTTAAAAAGCCCCTAGCGCCACCAGAGCATGACTTTGTGACGCTCCGGTGGCGCTGTACACTGCACAGTATTTACAAGGCGGCGTTAAGCCACTTTTTGTGGCTTAACGCCACCTTGTAAATATGGTCCATTCACTCGCAGCACTTTGCGTGGAAGGGGCGTGCAATGGGTGTTTCTGTGGGGGTTACACAGCAAGACCTATTGCATTTTGATGCTTCCCCAGAGTTACATGAAATCGTAAATCTGTGGCAGCGCCAAAATCTAGCACCACCCCAGGGTTTAGCAAGGTGCAATGAGGAGAAATGCTTTCATTTCTCTTCGTTTTTCGCTCTTTCTTTGTGTGCTGCATTTTGCAGCACACATAGAAAGAGCAAATCGCCATTGAAGATTGTTTTTGTGCAGGAAGGTGTCTCTTCCTGCACCAAAAACAATCTCTGCGACAATGCAGCCATCCTTGGACCATAGTGCAAGGGTGGCTGCGTTGGCTCTAGGCAGCTAATATAGCGCTGGTGCAGGGGGAAACATGGATGTGGCTGATGTGTGTAAATTCAGGGCGTGTCCAAGATGGCGACCGGAGCAGACGCTTTCTAAAGAGCTCTGCCTCCGGCCCAATTTAATGCATCAATAATCTCTACCCAACCCACCCCGGTGCCTACCGACCCACTCACTCTGACTATCAGGACCAGAGGAACGTCTGGTGAGCGAACCAGGCCGCAACAACGCCGACAGGCACGCTGAGAGCTCTGGACCATGAGAGGTGGAGCAGGGAAGCACCAGGTACAGAGAGCGCAACACTATAGGGCGTGGCGGCTCCCCCGTGCAAGCTCGAATGGGTCCACAGCACTCGCTTGCCTGAGAGAAAGGTTCGGGAGACGACAACCGCGACCACCCTGAGTTCGGTTGAGTCAGAAAACACTGCCGGTGTTCCATCTGAAAAGGAGGCGGCCCCCCACAGGTCCTACATCACAGAGGCCTATAGGCCCGTGCAGACGGCGGTCCGTGTTGGTTGGAGGTGGGGCCCCGGCTGGTGACATTACCTTCCCCCCACTACTGGACGTGTCCTAGAGGAGTTGCATGCTTCCCGGAGAGACGGAGAGACGGCGAGACTAGGTGGAAGGTCATCCACACTGGTCAGACTGGTCACTGCGGGACCCCATTGATATGCACGAGGGCCGGCAGCAACGACGACAGGCGGGCTGAAGGGATCGGACCGCAGAGTGCGCACATCGGCGCGCCGGCCGTGCAGCAGGGAGGCATCCGGCACGGGGAGCGCTACACCACAGGGCGCGGGAGTGTCCAAGCGCAAGCTTGAGTGGGCCCACAGAACACGCTTGCCTGCCGAGGAGGGCCAGAGAACGTCACTGGCAACCACCTTGGGACCGGCCGGGTTCGAGAGACACCGCCAGCGGCCCACTTGTGGAAGGGGTGGCTCTACATAAGAACTACACCACGGAGGCCTAGAAGCCTGAAAGGTCAGTGTTTGAGACGACCGGGGGTGGGGCCTCTGGCTGACTGCGAGCACCCCCACCCCCATCACAGGACATACCCAGAGCGATCACATAAATCCCCAGAACGACAGCGAGGCTGGCCAAAGGGTCGGTTACACTGGTCAGGTACTAACTTGCGCAGCCCCATGGGATGGATGAAGCTGCCTAATCACATGATCAAGCACTCTATCATGAGCCATGGTAGTGGACCCTAGTGCTGTTTGAGCTGGATGAATAGAGACTTTGGATGCTCATCGGCTACACCGGCTGCAGGGCGCGGGATGAGAGGTGCACCATAGAGGAACAGATTGGTGAGTGGAGGAGGAATTAAACTGGAGGAGGAAACACGAGCGCTATCCTCCTGGTTGGGGAGTTCCTATATTTGACAGACCACGAGGCCTGAACAAGGGCCCATGCAACAGAGTCCTGACAGAATGGACCTCCCCACACGCCTGGGCTCAACCACAGAAGGAGGACCCCACTACAACGACAAGGGGGAACCTTGACCCCCATGGAGAGGCACACAGGCAACGCCCGCTCCCTTGATCACACGAAGAAATGATGTCCTGCTTGGGGCGCCCTAACCGGTGCGGCGCCCAAACATCGCGTAGCTCCAATCACGAAAGCAACAGAAGAGGTCTCACCGACATAACGGCAGCCTGACGCATACCAGCTGAGCAATCTACAGCAGTGGTTGCGGCCCATGTGGTAGTTCAGGCCTCTTTGGAGAGGAGACACATTTATCGAGCAGTTGGAGGGGTGCCCTTCCTGAGCAGCCACCTGCTGTGGATCAGAACAACACACAAACGTGGTCAAACCAAAACCACCTAGGCTGCAGTGACAACACCCGCGGAAAAAAACGAAAGACAAACTGCTGCTCTACAACAGATGAACGAGACACTGCAGAAACATTCAGCACAGTTCAATAAGCTCCTACAGGCGGTAATGGACACTAAAAATACCTTTGAAGCGAAAATAGACACAGTAGCCCTGGAAGTAAATCTACTCAGAGCAGATCACCCTAAATCAGTGGGCAGAGTAACGGAAACTGAAACTGCGCTTACCTCAACTCAACCTGAAATCAAGGACTTACATGACCAACTACATCGCATGGAAATGGAGGTACACCTCCTGCAGCATAGAGCGGAAGATGCGGAGGGCCGATAAACGAAGGAACAATGTCAGATTCATGTGGTTTCCAGAGTGGGTGGAGACGCCCAATGCTGAAATATTCATAGAGCAATGGCTCAAAGATAAGGTACTGACAAGTGGTGTATCGCTTTCATTCACGGTGGAGCAGGCCCATCGGATCCCGGGCAGACCACCACGCCCGGGTGCCCCGCCTCGGCCTCTGATCGCACGCCACCTCAATTTCCGGAACAGAGATCTGATCCTACAGAGCTTCAGGACACAGGGCCCCATACAGATGGACAACAACACCATCACAGCGTATCCTGACTACACCGCTGAGGTGCAACACAAGCGTGCGTCCTTCACAAGAGTTAAGCAGCTTTTGCGTGACAATAACCTCTCTTACTCTTTGTTGTTTCCAGCATGCCTCCGGGTGATAGATGGGTAAAGGACACACATCTTCCCGTCCCTGGAGGACACCTGTAACCTGGTTGCATGCCAAGGGGTTAGCGAAAACAAACAATGACGATCTCAAGCTTGATACATGGATTACCCCTCGGTCCAGGTGGTGGAAAAAAATCAAACACTGGGGCCAGGCCTTCCAGGGCGCAGGCGACCGATAACCAAGCAAAGGCCTTAAAAGATGCTAACCTGTTCACATCAGCGAAGGACACCACATATTGGGAAGACAAGGTCGTGGACTCGAACTCCTCACAGGACCGCTCCAGTGATTCCACCTCCCCTATTTTGATCAGACAGGAACTTACCCCACGCTCGGCAGATGACATTTAACCCTTGCCACAAATTGCCGGAACTGGAAAGCCAGAACCGCCATAATCCATTTAGTAGCACGTTGCAGGGGGACATGCGGAGAGGAAGGGGGCCGGCCCGGTGTCGGGTGTGGCATTCGGCAGATGTCTGTGCCCTGGCATGTTGGCCCGCACACGTTGACCCACCTGACTGCTGCCAGGGTGATATGGGCTGCGCTCAATGAAGGAGCGGACTGTAAGGTAACTGGGGTGAGGTGGGCATGAAAACAATCCCGAATGGGCCGCGGCATGCGGACCCTTCGCTCCTAACGAACACGCCTCCCCATACCCCAATGGGACACCGAAGGGACTACACCCGGACCGTTGCTACCCACGGCACCTGTTGTGCCGACATGTTTCATAATGGGCTTCGCCCAAAAGGTTTTTGTTATCTTCCTAGTTGCTTCCATACCTTATTTTCTTTTGTATGGACCGGAGGAGGGGACTGAGGGTGGATACACACAGGGGAAGATACGACAGCGGTATGAAGATACTCACAGCAATACTGGTGCATATTAGGGGCACTTTGTTGGTGCCCACAGTACTAGACACCCCCTGGCACAGATGGCCATGGACACTAATATAGTAACATGGAACGTGAAGGGGATGGCCAACATCTCCAAGCATTTTATGGTATACTCATACCTCAAACGACACAAAACACACAAAGCAATTTTACAGGAAACACACCTCACACAGGAAGAATGAAGTAACCTTAAGAGTAAGTGACCAGGGTCAACATATGGTACCACAACATCAGCATTTGCAAGGGGTGTGTTGGTGTGGATCGCACCAGAAGTTCCATACACAATAGAGCACCAAAAGACCGATGCAGAGGGTAGATATGTTAAACTTGAAGGGTTATTAGATGGTACGCCACTCATAATAATAGGGCTATATGCTCCACATGAAGCAAGGGGACTTTTTACTGTCAATCACCCCCCAGATACTCCGAGATCCCACGATAAAGTGCATTTGGGGAGGCGACTGGAACTGTGTGCCCGTCATAGATAGGGATAGATCTCACTCCCCAGTGGAGGGAGCTCCCTGTAGGAAAACCACTCAGGCGCTGCAGACCTTCGGATAGGAGGCTGGCGGATGTATGGCGCATCCTACATCCCCTAGATAGAGAATATTCTTTCTATTCCCCGGTCCACCGCCTGCATACCCGCATAAACTTGTTGCTCTGCTCAGTAGAGCTAACCAACAACTTCACAGGGGCGTCATACTTAGCTAAAACCATATCGGACCACTGCCCGCTGACAGCCAATGTGCAATGGGGCAGAACACGCACACGCATTCCTACCTGGCGCCTTCAGCCAGAATTGCTCCTCGATCCTTCGACCGCCAAGAAATGACAAAACACATCTCCACATATTTTGAACTAAATGGAAAGACTGCATCAACGCGAGCAGTAGAATGGGATGCCCATAAAGTGGTGGCAAGGGGCCTATGTTCAACGGCGGCTGGGGGAGTTCAGCGCACATTGCCCCGTGAACTACTGCAGATAGAAACCGAGCTCCGAGAAGTGGACCGAGAGGTGGCACTGGGCACATCCACCCCGGAGACTTTACATACATTACGCACACGCAGGAATGAGGTCGGCTCGTGGTTGCGCAAATTTGACTACCGCCGCTATACTGCCAGAATACACTCTGAGGGAGATCGCTCCGGCAGGCTGCTAGCCTGACTGGTGCGAGGTGAACAACGGCATACCCCAATAGGAGCCATACGACTGGACTCTGGGGTAGTGGTAAACACCCAGGCAGAAATAAATGATACGTTTAGGCAATACTACAGCACCCTATATGCGGCGAAACCCCCCCATCAGCAGCGTAACTAGCAGATTTCTTCCAAACACTCCCCTTAGCTAGCTTATCTATGTCCCATCGAGACGCATTAGAGGCACCCATAGATTCTGAGGAGATTCTTCAGGCTCTGCGTCAATTAGCACGTAACAAGGTGCCTGGCAGTGATGGCCTTCCGGACGAATATTACAACACATTCACACCACAGTTAATTAAGCCATACATGAAAATGCTACAAGAGGCATTAAAGACGGGACAACTGCCGGACTCTCAGCGGGAGGCGGTGATAGTGGTACTCCCTAAGTCGGGGCGCGACCCTCTGGATGTCTGGTCGTATCGTCCCCTTTCCTTGTTAAACCTGGATTGCAAGCTTCTAGGAAAGATCCTTGCGAACCGCTTACTCCCATTGATGACAATGCTGGTCCACGAAGGCAAATCGGGTTTTATTCCCGGTCGAAGCACCTTTGTAAACATCAGAGGCCTCATCCGACTTATGACAGATGCCCCAGACTTAGACCATGGACGAGTAGTGGTATCCCTCGATATAAAGAAGGCGTTCGATACCTTGGGCTGGCCTTTCCTGCAGGAAACACTGAGCCGCATGAAGTTTGGGTAGGTATTCATGCAGTGGATTAACATACTGTACTCCGACCCTACTGCCCGGGTTAAGACAGGAGGGATAATATCAGAACAATTCCCTGGCGGGAGGTGCACAAGACAGGGATGCCCACTATCGCTGCTATTATTTGCCTTGGCGATCGAACCTTTGGCGGCACATCTGCGATGTAGGGCTCAGGAATGGGGGATACCAGACGGTAATAGACACCAGATCGTCTCCTTATATGCGGATGACGCTCTAGTATATCTGCACAATCACACAACCTCACTTCCGGGACTATTACAATTGTTGAATACATTTGGAGACTTATCGGGCTTACATGTCAACTGGTCAAAATCCTGCCTGTTTCCACTGACACCGATCCCGCTGGATCGCCAAACTAACACTCCGACACATGGGTTACCATGGTCGTATAGTACTTTTAAATACCTGGGCGTACAAATATACCATAACGCAGCCGACCTCAGGGAAGGAAACTTAGGACGGGTGCTCAGGGCCACCAGAGGCTCCCTACCATTCTGGCGCTGACTACCGCTATCACCAATGGGGAGGGTGGCAATCGCGAAGATGCTTATACTCCCACGATTGCTTTACCTTTTTTCTGCTCTGCCACTGATAATCCCCCAAGACTTCTTCACTTTACTAAACAGCCTATTGACTGACTTGGTGTGGGGACATGGATGTCGGCGAGTAGCACTTACTGATATACACCTACCGCTAGCACAAGGAAGCCTGGGCACTCCAAATTACGAGTTATACTACGCAGCCGCACAAATACACTGGACCTGGCGTTGGCTCCAGGGCCCCCCAAATGCTGACTCTAATTTAGGCCACACCAATGTGCTACAATGGCTGACAGATTGCAGCAGCCCCTCACGTCAACAAAATGTCTTGATGGAAGTGGCTCATTGGTGCTGGGGTCGTTACATACTGGGAAGAACTCAGAACCCACCATACTCACCAAGGCTCCCGCTACTGGCCACCCCGGGGATCGGGGAGGTGGCTGCACAACACAGGCAGTCATTATGGCCCGCTAAGGGCATACAGACAATTGGGGACATATTCATAGAAGGAAGCATTATGACTTATGCTGAAATTATGACCACACATGATGTTGAAAGTGGATGGTTCATAACGTATGGGGTGCTGCAGCAACTCGTGCGCAGCACATGGCGTTGCGGAGACGGGGAACCACCGACCTCCCCCCTCTTGAATGACTTACTATCAGACCTAGGCGACCACTGTGGTACATCCCGAATATATGCCCTTCTACTTGGCAATCCGGACATAGGCCAAACGAAGGCCAAGGCGAGATGGGATAGGGTTCTCCCTGCACATCTGACTCCGCAGACTTGGTGCGCCGCACTTCATATGATTTGGATAGTGTCACGTAACCCTAGATTCTGTTACACACAATTCAATTATCTACATCAAACATACCTAACCCCGCATCGGCTCCAGCGTATATATCCCCAAACTAGCCTGGAATGCCCCAGATGTGGCGACTCTGATGCCACATTTTACAACATGACGTGGGAATGTCCGCCGGTTCTACGGGCCTGGCACACCATAACTGCACTAACCGCGGAGCTGCTGGAATTCCCAATCTCCCCCATGCCAGAATCCTGCCTGTTGGGGATCCGCCAAAAGACTAAGAAGAATAAACAGGTGCATAAGTGCATTGACTTAGCATTCATGCTGTTCAAGCGCCTTTTGGCGATGCAGTGGAAAGCACCGTCTACCCCAGACACACAGCGTTGGTTGCGCAACCTGTTGAAGTGGGCAAGAGCGGAAGCACAGGTACTGCACTCCCTCCGGGATAAGGGGCTGATAGTTAAAGGGTTGGATATGTGGGACACTTTTGTTTCCTCAATCGAGGCTAAAGATGATACTCGACCTCCATGATGACACAAACAGCATAGGACAAGCATACAATTAGTGCATCAGATACACTACATAGAGGATATGATAACGTGCACACATATGAGGAGTGGTCCTAACACGAGGCACTCCACTCCACACGCCAAGTATTCACAGAATCAACCAGAACACCATAATGAACTCAACCAGAACACCATAATGAACTCAACCGGAGCCTAACGCATCGAAGCCTTTGCCGACATCTGCGCTGGGCAGCATATATGCAAAGGGAACAAAGGGCAGTGCGTATTCACTATAGTCCTTTACGATATACCTGGGTATACATCACATGCGTGGCACCAACACAGACAACGCGATTGGTTGGACACACATTCCCACCTGAACTAAGACCGTTCACTACCAAATATCAATCGCCATATTGTCAACGATCGAAGTAGCTGACTTCCGGGGATAAGTGGGAGTCAAAGGGTGCCCCTCTCCACCTTCCTGCCTTCCCGACTCACTCACATCCCCCCCACCAGTGATTACCCTCAAGTAGTTATATAACCCCCCAGTCTTTATGTCCATATCTTGTTTGTTTTGTTTTGGTTTTATACACATGATATTATGTACCAAAAACAATAAAGAGATTTAAAAAAAAAAAGTTAGTAAATTCGGTGCATCCCTGTGTTTCAGAACTAATGCAGCGTGGCGCTGCCAATTCTGGCGCCACGCCAGTTTGTTGTAAATATGCTCCAGAGTTTCTTAGAGGGGATTTAGTAGCACCAGTATCAGTAAGACATGAAGTGGACTTTCTGTTAAAAACACAATGTACATATGGTTGTTTCTGTTCTATTGGCTGTTACAGAATGTAGATAGCAGTCAGCTACTCTTGGGCTACACTTCAGCCGCACTAGAAGTTAGGCACATATTCGGTGGGGGAGGAAGGAAATGAGGTTGTTCTGGCCAATCAAGATAATTCTGGGGCAAGTTTGGGCAATTTCATTTTCCAGAGACCTAACTGATCACAATTAAAACATGAAGAGTTACAAGGTGAAGCAACTCTAACCGTCCTTGTTCTTAACTCCTCCCCACTCTTCCAACGTGGGACCGCCAAACTCGCAGGGAGGACGCCACCACCATGGATGCATGTAAAGGCATGTGTAGTAAATGCACGCATTGATAAGCCATTTAACTGTCAGAGAATGTTTGAAGTATGTGGGGTTGTGGGGAGGTATAGCAGATGATTAAGAGAGGGCGAATGAAGGGATTGCTACAGTTAGTTGTCGAAGATAAGGGTGAAGATTGTATGGGAGTGAACTGAGAGAACTCAAGCCAGCTGGTCTACCTGAGAAGGGGATGGTAGTGATAATAAGAGATGTGGAGTTGGGGAGGGAAACTGGGACATTGTAGGTGAATGTGAAATATGGAGAGAAACATTTGAGCAAATTACAGTGATGAAGTTGGAAGTAACAGACAAATTCTGAACCCAAATCGGAGCGAAGGGTGTGCAGAGAAAGGAGAAAGAAGAGAGAGAATCCATCTGACTCAGAGGTGGGAGAATAAAAGGGAGATATGAGGAGAAATATGTGAACAATAGTAATGCGAATTGGTAGTGGGAGGGAACAGGTAAAAGAACTTATGGAACAAGAGAGAGAGAGAGAAAAGTGTGGTTAAGAGGTGAACTGGGAGAGGAGAACACATCACAGGGTGATGTAGTAAAACTGTTGAATTGATGAATATGACATGAAAAGTTAAAGGATCGAGGAACCTGAGTAAAGAAGGTGATAAGAAGACAGCAGCTATGAAGGTGAGATGGATCCTGAGGCAGAGCTCTGAGAGGTAGAGATGGGGAATAGAAGGGACATGGGATGATATGACAAAGGTATGAATGGTACATCTATTTTAATGTTGCACTAATTGTAGAATTCTTACCTTTAGTGATGTACTTCCTGTGACAACACCCAGGACAAAGGTCACATGGCATCACTGCCAGGAAGACATTAAAGGGGGTCAAAGGGCGTGTGATGTCACTTCCGCTACCCCTGCCGTTTTGGTGAATCGACGACCATGCCAATAGGTCAGTACGGGAAATATGGAAATCAGAGTGGGTCGCAGTCCAGGTTCCTAATTAGTATTCATATGGTGGGTCTCAAATTCCCATTCACTCCTATTGGGTTGAATTGCATACCTGGTGACCTGCAAGGATCAGCACACTACCACGCCTGTGATTGCTGTTTTTGTTTTAAAAATTTTTTTAAAGCAGCCAGATTTCTATAAATATGGGCTGCTTAAAAAATCTTTTCTTTATTTTAAAAGATTAAGGGCCACATGTACGAATATTAGATTTTGCAACTTGCAAATTCCAAGTTGCAAAACCTGATGTAAAACAGTGTCAATGACACTGTTTGTCGTTCCCAATGGGGTCACAAATGACCTACCTCAAATATTCATGAGGTAGGTCGCAATTTGCAACCCCTTTGGAAATAGCTGTACGCACAGGGATGGTAGACTGCTAGGGACAGCAGACCACCATGTCCGTGACAGCATCTAAATAAAGCATTTTTTTTTTAATGCAGCAAAAGTTTTCTTTCCATTTTTTCAGAGCAGGCAGTGGTCCGTGAGACCACTGCCTGCTCTGAAAAAATATTTTCTCTACCATTTACAAAGGGAAAGGGGTCGCATGGGGACCCCTTCCTGTTTGCGAATGGGTGAGCACCAATTTAAAACTGGTGCTAGCTGCGATTGTTTTGTGACCGCATTCACTGTCACAAAACAATCCTACATTGCACTGCGACTCGCAGTTAGGAAGGGAATGCGCCTTCTTAACTGCGACTCGCAAACCTAGTTTACGATTCGGTAAATAGATTACAGAATCGCAAAATGGGGTCTGTACATACAAAAATGCTTTTTTCTTGTCGCCAATTCTGCAAATCGGGCCGTTTGCGACAAGAAAAATGGTACGTACATCTGGCCCTTAGTGAGGGTATGCAGCAGTGCTTTATTTGTTCTTGTTGTTTCCGATGCAGAGCACCGGCACTTATTTTTGAGGGCCGGCACTCATTTTTCTGCCTCAAGCATTTACTGCGAGCAGAAGACACTTGGCAAAGACGGAGGAAGATAAAAACGGAAAAGCTTCACAATGGGAGAAAGAAGAAAGCTGCAAGAGTGAGGTAAAGGGGCAGGGAATGTCTGCAAATGGATTGAAGAGGCCTGAGATGGCGTAAGGATTACACTGGCTCAGTATTCCGTGCTCACCCATTTAATTGCAGCAGCCTCGTGTTTAAGAGGAAAGCTTTGGGCACCTACACATTTTTATTTACAAATTAAGCACTGGTGTGCAGTGAACTCTGGACTACTGCTTACTCCCCCTGAATCTTTTCCTGTGTTTCTCAAAGAGGAAGGGGTTTCAAGGGAACGCCATACCTTTTGTACATCAGTAAACATTGGAGATTGGCAAGCGACTAAAGGCTCGAACCTGACTTCAGCGAGCTGCTGGGCTCTTTCTGTGCTTGAGGTTCTCAGGGACTTCCCAGCCAAAAACGAGGCGGGCTTGGCCTCACCCGTTCCGAGGTTACAGAAGAAGGTGAGTCTGTGCGTGTGTGTTTGTGTATCTATCTTTGTGTGTCCTTGTGTGTGTTTGTGTGTGCGGTCGTGGCTTGCGCTGAACGGAAGGGGTGGGGGGGGCGCTGAGGCTCAGGTAAAAATTAAATTAAGAAAAAAATATATTAAAAAAACCCCACACACTTACCTCACTCTGCGCCGCTCCGCTTTCCCTCGTCGCTCCAGGCAGGCACAGGCTCCCAGCTTGCCCTGCGCCAATCCTGACGCTGCTCAGAGCAGCATCAGGATTGGCTGAGAGCACCCTGGCTGGGCGCTCCCAGGCAGACTGGGAGCCTGTGCAGGCTCTCTCCAGCCCAGCAACACAATTGCTGGGCTGGAGAGAGCCCTGGGCGCATGTGTGTTTGGCCGGCCAGAGACAGCCGGCCAAACACACATGCACTCTGAGGGGGAGTGCACAGCACCCTCCCCCCCTCAGTGCCCGTCACCCCCGTGGCCCCACCCCTTTCAAAGAAAAGGATAATAAACCTAGTTTGGCCCAAATGGAGGAGCCGCCCCTGTGTCTGTCTGCCAAACCGAGAAAGCAGTGTCAAAAGCGCACTGCATATCTGCTGTGAACAGTAAACGGCTTCAAAGCTTTCCAGACATCTGATGTCTAGGAGCTGAACAATGCCCATTCCTTGTTATTTTCAAATGCTTTACATTATTGCATCTAAACAGGAGACCCCCATCACAGACTCTAAACCAATGCCCAAAATTGTCAACAGTTCGTGATAACCTAAAAACACATTCATAACAAGCGTCTGCAGCCTGTGTCCCTTTGCAATTTTACTTGGATGTCAACCACAGAGGTACACCCTACCATTATTTTCCCTGCTCTTTCACAGACCAGACAGAACTTATGCAACAGAACTCCAAAAAACACAGCACGAGATTAAAAAAATAATACATGCACGAGAATTGAGCTTTGGCTTTACCGATTTAGTTTCCCTGCAATTTCATGGCTACAGACTTATGCTTCAAAGAATCAATATGTAGGAACAAGTTAAAATAACTTGCAGCCGCCCAAAGAAATTAAGAATCTCTTTTTTCATTTTATGAAATGTTGATTCACTTGCAGGGCTGTTGTACTCGTGTTATTCTAGTTCCTTAGACAATATTAGCGCGCATGTGAGTGTGTTATGGATGGACAACTTTACACTATGTCTTTCTGTAAAATCTGGGCACAGAAATACCTGTGAAGAGACAGTTATACTCCCTAAGCAGTTACAAGATGTTTGTTTGTGAAAGGGCAGGCTTTTTGGAGTTCAGCTCCATAATCCTCATGTCTAAATAAGAGTCTTAAACTCCTCAAAACATTTGGACCTGGCCAGATATTGGGCCTCAAAGGCACCTGAGCCCAGATTTACTAATCCTTTGCATTGCCCTTGCGTCGCACAAGGCGACGCAGGGCAATGCAAAGGCTTATTTGGAATTTACAAAGTCACAGGAGGTTTGATTTGTGGGGCCTTGGGTGGCTTTGTATAGAAATGTTGCATTACATGTCTTAGTGGTAGACATTCTATGGGTGGAGCATGGACGTTCCTGGGCATCCTCAAATAGATTTCACGCAATTCTAGATTTACTAATGTTTGCAAAGGTGGAATTGTAGGAAATCAGTATGCCTACCACAGAGAGGAGAAACGAGAAAAAATATGGGGCCAGATGTATAAGGGTTTTAACCATTTCCTATGGAAAAATTCTTTAGTACATATGGCCCTACTTTATTTCCTCTTGTTACTTCTTTTTAGTTCAAGCATAGCAGCACAAAAGCGCTGCTTATCTGCTTTTAATCATGCCCACCGCACTCCGATCACTATCACTCGTTTGGGCTTGCCTTTCAAAAACCCTTTGCTTTAGTTGGTAACTGCTTTACATTTGTCCCTCCTTGACCTATGTGTGATGCACCAAATGAAGGAAAATGCCTCTTCGGATTCTTTTGCGCAGAAAGGTATTCCTTCCTGCACAAAAACAGTCCTGCCATGAACATCAATTCACAAAAAATGCCAGAGGTAGCGAAGGTGGCATCACACGTCATTTAACCTTTACGTTTACTCAAACACGCAGCCTTAGGCATACAGACAAATTTACGCATACACACACTCGTTGTCACATAAGCACACTGACCCACAAGCGCACACACAAAATACATTTAAAATCATTTTTTACTTACCTCAGCTACCAGGAAAGGTCATATTCCAGCAAATTGTAATTCATCCTTTTTTACATTAATAGTAAATAAGAACATATTATTCACTTAGCGTAATAAAGAATTAACAAAAAACAGGGAAAGTGGGTCTGCCCTTGTGTGCCTGGGACTGATTTTGCCACCTCTTAGACAAGGGGTCGCAAAGGCAGTGCCAGGGGTCGAAATGGGGCAAGCCAGAGATCACAGCTACGGCCCCTGTCAACCCCTAAATTACATCCTGAATGCAGGCATCCTTGAAGCATGGCCAAAGGATGCCTGCAATGGCATTAGGCAATCACAAGTAAGCCAGCACTGGAAGGAAGCTGAAAAGTGCCATATCCTTTGCAAATGTGTTGCTGTTTAGCTCTCTCCCATTTACACAACCATAGGTGCTGGAAGTGCGGGTGCGGGTGAGTACCACAGCATAAATAAAATAAAGATGCTGGAGTTCAAAAGGTGAATGAGCAATACAGATTCCTTCAAATGTTATTTTTATCTTGTCACACTTTCTATTTCAAAGACAGCGGTCAAATGTCAGGCAGTGTCTTTTGATAAATTGCTGCTTATTCTTCTGACATGTAGATTGGTATTTAGTTTTCTTTCTCTGACTGCAAAGTTAGAGGATTTTATAAAGAGAACTATCTGATAATCTTGCTTGGGTACATCAGTGCGAAAGGAAAGGCTGTCGGGCGAAATTGTTTTCTGACAAACAAAAACATTTAAATGAACTATACAAATATTTCAAAACATATCAGCAATCAGGACAAGTCAAATGAGGCACTATTTTTAGAATTTAGAATTGTGATGGAAGCAAACATTTTTAGAAGATCAAAATTAAACAAGACACTTTACTTGGAAATGTGTAAATGATAAATATTTGCTGAAACGTTATAGGAAGCTGGCTCTGTATATACTATATCAAAATGAGATATAGTGTGCACAGAATCCAGGAGTTCCCCAAGAGGCTTGACAGAGGCAGTAATAGATAATACTAATGCTCTATTTGTGGTAGTGTGGTCGAGCAGTTAGGCTTATCAGAGGGTAGTGTTAAGCATTTGTTGTACACACACACGCAATAACTGAAAACACACACTCAATGACAATGCCAGACCAATAGATTTTTATATAGAAAAATATTCTTTCTTAATTTATTTCTAGAACCAAAATATTCATTTACCAGGTAAGTACATTAAATGAAAGGTACTTTGCATAGTAATACTTAGACAATGTACACAGTGTTCTTTAACATGGCATTAAGCTATTTTCAACAGTCCCTGGGGGAGGTAGGTAAAGCACAGTTTTTGAGGTAAGTAACAAACTTACGTTTTCAGTCTCAGGGGCATGGGTAGCCCATTGTTGGGGGTTCAAGATAACCCCAAACACCCAGCACCAGCAACACAGGGCTGGTTAGATGCAGAGGTCAAACAGGAGCCAAAATAACGTGGACCCCTGAGGAGACAGGGGGTACTCAGGTTCCGGGCTGCTCGCAGGTAAGTACCCTTGCTGTCGGAGGGCAGACCAGGGGGGTTTAGAGGAGCACTGGGGGGGCCCAAGTAGGCACTAAACACGCACCCTCAGCGGCACTGGGGCGGTCGGGTTCCCAATCGAACTCAATGAGTGGATCCTTAGGCGCTGCAGGCAGAGCACATGGAGGCTTCTTGGGCAAGCCACCGACTGGACAGGGAGGAGGGCCACCTGCTGGTCACTTCTGCACCGGTGGTCGGTTTCCCTCGAGTCTGAGGGCTGCGGATGCAGTGCTTTTCCACGTGTCTGATATCTTTGTCTTGGGCAGTCACGGTCAGGGGGATCCTCGGGCTTCCCTCTGCAGGCGTCGAGGGGTGGAGAGGTCAGCCCAGGGTGGACACTTGGTCGAAATTGCCTGGGGGTCCTCTCTGGCTGGCTGGTCCCTCTGGACACAGGCCAGGAGCGTCAGGTGCAGAGTAGTTTTGGACTCACGCTTCTGGAGTGAGGAGGGAGTCCCTTTAAAGATGGTTTCTTTTTCTTCTTGTTGGACAGGTCCGCTGTCCACGGGAGTTTCTTGGTCCTCTGTGATGCAGGCAGTCCCCTGGAGGCTTTTCAGGGGTCGCTGGTCCTGCAGAACGCGTTGCTTCTTCTTTTGCAGCTTTTTGAAGCAGGAGACGGGCTGGTAGTGCTGGGACATAGTCAGTTGTTGTCTCCTCTTCTCTGCAGGGTTTTCAGTTCAGAGGTCCTTCTTCTTTATTGAGGTTGTCAGGAATCAGAAGAGCTGGGTTCAGGGTCACCCCTAAATACTAACTTTAGGGGTGTGTTAGGGTCAGGGGGCAGTAGCCAATGGCTACTGTCCCTGAGGATGGTTACACCCTCCTTGTGCCCACTCCCTCTGGGGAGGGGGGCACATCCCTATCCCTATTGGTCCTACTCCTCCAAAGCAAGATGGGGGATTTTTCAACTTCAGCTCTGGGTACCTTAGGGGTGGTCCTGGCGGAGGGGGGGGTGACTCCTTCTTGTTTTTCTCATTATCCCTCTGGACTTGCTGCCAAAAGTGGGGACTTTTCCGGGGGCAGGCACTAGCTGGGGTGCCCTGGGGCACTGTAACACCAGGCTTGAGCCTTTGAAGCTCACCGCCAGGTGAGCCTCAAATGCACCCGGGTGCCTCAAATGCACCCGCAGCCCCCACGCCTTGGAGAACCTGACATCTGGTGCAGCAACATTCAGCAGGTGGCCCTCCTCCCTGTCCAGCCCATGGTTTGCCCTAGATGATCCCCTGGACCTCGCCTGCAGCCTCTGAGTGGCTCCCGGAGTCCCCTCATAGAGAATCACTGGAGACCTGACATCTTGTTTGCACCCTGCACCCGGCCGCCCCTGCGCTGCTGAGGGTATATGTTTTGGGCCTACTTGTGCCCCCCCCCCCCCAGTACTCCTCTAAAGCCCCAGGTCTGCCCTCTGAAGACCCGAGTACTTTGCTGCCTGCAGATCTGAAACCGCGTGTCACCAGTTTCCATAGGAGCCTATGTTAATTTTGCCTACAGTTTGGCCTCTGCACCCGGCCGGCCCTGTGTTGCTGGTGATGGGTGTTTGGGGTTAACTTGAACCCCAACCTGTGGACTTCCTAACCCCCGGAGACTGGAACTGTAAGTGTTGTACTTACCTGTAAAACAATCTAACTTTTCTTCCCCCCAGGAACTGTTTCTGAAAATTGCACTGTCAACTTTTAAAACAGATAATTGCTAATATTTCAAAAACTGTATAACTTATTGCTATTGATACATGTGTGAAATACAAAACTATTGAAGTACTTACCTGCAACTTGAATCTTGTGGTTCTAAAACGAAATTAAGAAAATATATTTTTGCTATATAAAAACCATTGGTCTGGAGTTAAGTCATTGAGTGTGTGCTTCTTCTATTGTCTGTGTGTGTACAACAAATGCTTTGCTGTACCCTCTGATAAGCCTAACTGCTCTACCGCAATACCACAAAAGAGAGCATTGGTATTATCTACTTTAGCCTCTGGGGAACCCCTGGACTCTGTGCACACTATATCTCACTTTGATATAGTATATACAGAGCCAGCTTCCTACATGCACTATATAATTATATCAGTAAAACCGCATGTCCATGTAACTTTGTTGTCATTTCAATGAAAGTATGTGCCTTGTAAATGACAGTGTTGCTACCACACCATGCTTTAGTAATATGTTTGCAACAGTGTCTTCCAAATTGCACCACTAGCTACATATTACAACTTGTCGCTGCTGAATTTTTGTGACTCATTTGCTATACTTGTTCTTGTGTGATGCTTGGATTTTTCACAACTCTATGACTTCAGTGAAGTAACAATGATGGCAGCACCCCAACTCTCAAATTGTTCCAGCGCCACTGCACGCAACGCAGTGCAGCAACTTGCTTTGCCGCACTGTGTTGTGTGAATTCTTAGTAAATCTGCCCCCTGGAGTTTTAGGCCAGTTTCCAGCAGTGCTAAGGTCACTTCTGTGAATGCTGAACTTTTAATTTACCTGGACACGGGAGAGACGGCGGCACTCACCTTAGTAGACCTCTTGGCGGCCTTCAACACAGTCTCCCATCACACCCGAATTAGAAGATTCCAAGAAGCCGGCATCACAGACAAGGCCTTCGACTAGATCCAATCCTTCCTCACTGGCAGAACTCAACGAGTAAGACTCGTCCCCTTCCTCGCAGACCCCACACCCACCACCTGCAGGGTGCCCCAGGCATCCTCCCTCAGCCCCACGTTGTTTAATGTCTACATGGCCCCGCTAGCCACCCTCGTCAGAAGCTACGGAATCAACATAATCTCCTACGCTGACGACACCCAACTCATCCTCTCCCTCTCCATCGAACCCGACAAAGTGAGACAACTTCCACGAAGGCATAGAAGCAGTCGCCAACTGGATGGAAAACAGCTGCCTTCAACTCAACACTAACAAGACAGAAGTACTCATCATGAGCCCTCAACCCAACACGTGGAATGACTCCTTGTGGCCAGCCACCCTCAGAAACCCACCCACCCCACCAGCCAAGCCCGCAATCATCCTGGACTCCAACCTCAGCATGAACCAGCAAATCAACTCAGTCACCTCCACCTGCTTCTGCACTCTCCACCTCCTACGCATGTCCTTCAAGTGAATCCCCCTCGAACACAGAAAGACTGTCACACACGCCCTGATCACTAGCATACTGGTCTACAGCAACACACTCTACACCGGAATCAAACAAGAAACTCATCCGCAAACTACAAAACATCTAGAACGCCGCCGCCAGACTGATTCTCGATCTACCTCAACACTGCCACATCTCACAACACCTGCATACACTGCACTGGCTTCCCACAGAAAAAAGAATCACCTTCAAGATCCTCACCCATGCACACAAAACCCCCCACAACACCGGACCAGCATACCTGAACCAGCGACTCAACCTCTATGTACCCCACAGGGCCCTACACTCAGCCCAGCTCTCTCTCGCAGAAGTACCCCACATCAGGAAAACCAGAACAGGAGGACAAACCTTTTCCTACCTGGCAGCCACCGCCTGGAACACCCTTCCTCTCCACATCAGACACAACAACCTCCCTCCTCAGCTTCATGAAGGACCTGAAGACATGGCTTTTCTAATAACCACCTCACTGGTATACGCTACTCCTACCCCCCACGACCCCCAGTGACTTGAGACCCTAACAGGTGAGTCGTTGCACTGATTGATTTATTACTAATAAAATATTCATGTATTCTGAGTAATGAATCTGCATAGAATCTGACAAAACTTAGAAAATAATTTGAGACTTGGAAAATGCGCCCACTTGGTGGCTGCCACTAATCACGAAGTTTACTCATTAAATGCAAATTAATGTTAATTGGAGTGTTTTTATTAAGAAAATGTACTAGTGTGTCATACTAATGAATTTGTATCATGTACTTGCTTTATAAACGTATGCCTTAAGTTAGCGAGGTTTGGGCCTAGGTGCACAACCTCATGTTAAGCTGCACTGTTCTATTAATTTGTATAAAATGCTTGCTTAAAAAAATGAATTAATGGATTGTTTCACTGGTTTGACCAATATGTAAGCGGATGTCCTTAACTTTCTCATAAGAACTGTTTGCTAGAATGTCCTGTACCTACAAAGTAATATTTTATGGTGTAATGCATAAGACAGTGATGTTCCCGGGAGCTAACAATGGATGCACTGACTGGATTATGAGAAGATACAAAAACTGTTACCTGACAAGCCGGATGATGAGAACATGACAAGAGGAGCCAAACAGCGATGTGTGAAAGACAGTTTAGTTATATTTTAGAATTAGAAATAGGCTCTTATTAAACTAATTGTGAACGTACAATTTTCTGACCAATCACAATGTGGGAAGTACTTTAGACGATCTTAACTTAACCCAACTGCAGAGAGAAGCTTACAGACACTCCTTTAGCCTATTGGCGCAGTAGCATATTTCTATTCTGATTTCTTATGTGCAGGAGGCTTATCCTATCCTGTCTGAGGGGTTGAGAGTTCCTAATGACTTTATTTGCTTAAACTTTGATGCCTAATGCAAATCTTTAGATGTTGCTTTCTAATGGTTCAGATAGCTTAGAGTCCCCATTGCGGATGTTGACCGAGCAGATGCCCAACTGACGAAGATGATTGCAGCTTGCTGATCCATTTGAGGAGAGGTATAACGAATGCTAATGTTCTTGTTGCAAATATTGTCTTTTGTTTCTAAGTACCAACCGCTATTTTGTTAGAGCATAGCTAGATGTTTTACAAATTTGTGTTGACTAAATTGTTTTCACCTGAAACCCAACATGCTAATGCTAATTGGATGGGTAGTAAGGGAAATCCTGAAACACTAAAAGATTATCGATAACAAATGTATTGGCATTGCTCAGTTGCTGAACCTAAATGCATACTATCTCTAATGCACAGTTGTTCATGCTATTGATTTGTACTGTTGCTCTTGAATGTTTGGTAACTAATGCTTTAGTTACATTGAGATTCTTTCGAAGATTCAGTCAACCAGTGCTTTTCATATATGCTTATCAGATTGTGTTGAGATTGATTTAGCTGACTTTAGCGGTGTTAATATAGGGAAATAAATATTCTAACGATTATACAAAGGTGTGGTTATTCATGGCCAAATAGGTCATGGTGCGTACTAAGTACTGACTCCATAAATAAGTACATTTGATTGTTGATGCTTTAGGATTGTATTGGACTTATGATGGGAATACCTGTAAGCGCAGTCAAAATATCCATCAAACCTCTAATACGTCCCCTTAGAAAATAAATATAAAAATCAGATAAGGTCAGATGCGCTCACACTTCTCTGCTCTTTTAGGCAGTGTTACTACAAGAGGTAACACTCAATTATAATCACCTCTAAAGATAAACCTTCTGCAAAAAGGAAATTCTATTGTGTAGCTATTCTCTTCAGGTTGCCATGCCAACATACTCTACCCCTTGCATGCACTCCTCACACATTCAGTGGCAGATCTAGAGACCCTTTATGCGCTCAGGGCATCACTGCCAGCCTGTTTGTTTTACATTCTTTGATGAGCAGCAGTGGTCCTGCATCATCCCATGACAGACAAAAAACACGGAAATTGGTATCCTGGTCTAGCAGGGTGTGGGAATTGGGACACATCAGGATAATGCAGGACACATCCAGTGAGCAGCTGCTCAGTAAGACTGGTGACATGCAGTAAGAGGCTACAACTAAAACCTTCACATACTGGAATACTGGTCTTAATAAAAGCAAACTACAGCTGTTGTTAATGAAAGCCGAAACACAAATGCTGACTAAAGAAATGTTTACTTTTACATTTTAGAGAACTTTTGGCTGATCCGTACATCTATTTACCACAACCTCCATAATTTCTGTCACTCACAATTTATTTTTTCAGTATTCTCACTGACATTTTTTTGCAGACTTGACTAACACCCCAGGCTCGCCTCTGGTTTGACACATATCATGAGTTCTCTGGCTCGCTCACCTCTAGTTGCCACCCCACTGTGGGTGTCGGTAACATTTCAGTGGTTTGCTGTTGCTATTATGGTTGATAATCATTGTATTGGATTGTACTGAAACATTTATATAGCACTTACTACCCCTAGACGGGCCTCTGAAGTGCTTGCCTACGTGAGTAGCACGCTACACTGTGTAGAGTGTTTGGGTGGAAGTGTGTTGTCTTTGTTTTGATCCTGTGTGGGAAGTGTTTCCATGCTGTGCATGAGGACCAGCGAGGTGCGGGTTTCATCATTGAACACAGCCCTAAGCAGTGTAGTGGATGAGTAAGTGTGAAAGATAGGTGCACAGTTTATGATTTTTAGTAAGCTGACAGCATTAAGTGGCTTTGCAGGTCCCTTTTTGGCATTTCTTCATACTACATATTTCTTTATGTTCATAGTCCACTTAGCTGGTTTCTGTACTGGTTTGAACATCCTGAGATATTTTGTTTAAGGTTTATGATCTTGAGCAGGCATAGGTTAAAAGGAGAATTGAATGAGAGATCTAGTGGATGGACTTTGTAAATATCATCCCAAAATCAGATTGTCATTGTGAGATGCCAAGAAGTGGCCGCGGTATGTTCCTAGTTGGGACCTGCAGTGTTGGACTAAATAAAAGTCCTCCGCTGATCAGTGGTGTGTCACAGATCTCCTTGATTATTATGTGCCTGTTCAATTGGTGGTGAGTGGTTTATTTCTATGGACCGATGCAGTACTATGCCACGGATATGACCCTTAGCAGTTTTGCATTATGTGAGTGGAAAGGTTTCAAACAGGAAACGGGAATTATTAAGCAATCTGCATGAACTACAATCAACCTTCTGACTTCTGAGTGTTATGGAATTAGTTTTATTGTGGGTTATGTATTGTATTGTAATTGCATTATATAGCCCTCACTAACCCTGACAAAGCATTGTTGTGCTTGCTCCAGGTCCCAGGGTTGGTGTTTTTTGGTAGTTATTGTTGATTATTAGGATTAGTTTTGTGGTCTACAGGAACCATTCAATGCCTTTACTCCCGTTTCTATGTGGTACATTACAATAGTAGGTGTGATCTTTAGTGGGGGGGAGGGGGATATGGGAATTTTATGCTATGGTTGGTGGGAATAATAAATGAGCTACCGGAGATTAGGTATTGTTAGGGTGCAGGGTAATGCTTTTAAGGGAGAGAGTGTGATCTTTAAAATAAGTTGAGGAATGCATGCACAGATGAGATATTACTAACATTCAAAAGAATAAAGAATATAAGAGCTGACATCAGTGTAGAAAGTTGTAAAAGAATAGTTGCAGAATGTGTTGATAATTGTCAAGATAAACACTGTTGTTTTGTGTGGAGGGGTGCTACTGCATTAGTGCATTCTTTAGCAAATCTTTAACTCAAATGCAAACTGCAAATAACCTCAGAAGAGGAAGTTTATTATTGTAAAAACAGTGTGCAAAAAAACAAAAAATAAGTAAAATGTCAGTAGTGGCTAGTACTCTATAAAAACGTTGGTGCGGGTTGCGACTCAATGCTGAAAAGACTCACTCATGCTGGCTGCGTGTCTCTCCTCCTCAGAGTCCTGGTGACGAGCAGGAAGTTGGTTCACAACTTCCTGTCATGCCAACAACCAATCCTGGAGCTGCTCTTATGCTGTTTACAGCATGAGCGCAGCTCCAGGATTGGTTGGAGCAGGCTAACCCAATGCTCATTTTGAGGCTGGGTGTCTGGTCCAGTAAACCCCCAGCTGTTTCACAGCCCTTGGATTGCTGGGTCTACAGTGCGCATGTCAGATAGGCCAGCTGTCTACAGTGACCTGCCAATTGGTAGCAGGCAGCATGCTGCTTTCGCAACCCCACCCTCACAGAGGCGCTGTAATAGCAGCGTGGGCTGGCAGGGCAGCACACCGAATAATAACATGGTAACCACCATTTTATTATTCTGTGTGTTTACCTGCAGCACTAGTGGCAGGCGGGCAATGCTCCTCCGCCCGTTAGGAGGAACCACCGCTGAAAAACAATAGACAAAAAAACATGTTCAATCAAGTCTATTCAAATTGTGCAAAATGATTGAAAATACTGAAGAGTCAGTTAATGATAACTATTATGCTAGCTGGTGGTGCGTTCCAGTGATGAGCATCGCTGCCTTTGTGCCATTGCTGTCAGTGTCCAGTGGTGGTGCAATTAAATAATCAGTGGTTAGAGAATGCAACGAGACATGCGTGGAAAGCCAAACGGAGGCTCTTAGTTCTATTCTAAAATGCACTCAAGTGAAATAGGATTGTGCGATAACTGTTGTCAAGACTGATTGTTCATTAGGGGAGTGGGCACTGCTGCCATTGAACAGTTGCACTGGTTATTCAATAATGGTGCAATGGCACACAGCTAAAGTGCCAGGTGCTTGAAAAATGCAACAGGGCATGTGTAAAACAAGCATTTGCAATGCAACGGGTCTCGCGTTTGCTCGTGTTAGAGCTGATAGCGTTGTAAACTCCTAACCCGACTTTTAACTGGTAATGAAACCTATCGGCAAAAGTGCATTTATGTACTAACCGGAAAAAGTGCAATTAACTGTGTAACAGGGTCGATATTATGTAAAGCGCTCGACTTCTGGCAAGCGAGATCGCGCTGGGAAAATAGAGAAAAAGTAGTCAACGAGCCGGACGGAAAACAGCGGGCCTCGCATCGAGGAGGGCTATCCACCGGAAAAGGCATGACGTATGCATGCCTTCCACTAATGAAATCAAGCAGATTCTAACAGGCAAGCCCACGAACCAATGACAGGCACTGACGTGACGTGGACGGGGCTCCGAGCCCTTTTTAATAACTAAAGCGTCTCAGGCTCGACCCTAAAAAGCCCAAATGAGGGACTTGTTTGGTCATAAAGTGCACTCGACTGTAGTCAGAGTATTTAAAATTACACTCAAGTGATACTGCGATGCACAATGACTGCTCTGCTGACTGATTGTTCATTCGAATAGTGGACACCGCTGCCATTAAGCTGCCAAAGTGATTATCCAGTGATGACGCAGTGCCACACAATTAAAGTGCAAAATGCTTGAAAAGAGCAATGGGGTGTGCATCAAAAACCCCGGCTGTGTGTCTTGGTTCGGTCATAAAGTGCACTCAGGAGTAGTCGAGATGTATTATGCTGTTTGTGAACGCTGTATGTGTCAGGGTGTATTAGGGCCCGATTTAAGCAGTTTCTCGATGGCGTCAGTGAACTTTGCCAAATAGACTATTACCTGGGCCCTCGAGCTTTGTAAACAAAAAGAAGGCAATGTCGACATATCCTGATTCCGTAGGTATTGAAAATGTTGTATAAGAGCTTTCCACATTCAGTTTGTAAAGCTAGGCAAATCCACAATATGTGCGAGAGGGTTTACTCTTGCCCGTGGCACAGTCTGCATAATGTTGACGTTAGTGGTACTGCCTCTGTACATTGTGTGCCACTAGTTGGTGATAGGCCGAACCTCAGGGCTAAAAACCTGAGTTTGTAGAACCCTTGGATTGTTTCAAATAGCTCTGCGGGTTCAGTGGTTTGTATTTGTTTATATATGTACATTTTTTAAAGTATTCCTTGTCTTTGATCCACGACAGTAA
This sequence comes from Pleurodeles waltl, assembly GCF_031143425.1. NCBI lineage: Eukaryota > Metazoa > Chordata > Amphibia > Caudata > Salamandridae > Pleurodeles > Pleurodeles waltl. The sequence goes on from NC_090445.1 coordinate 1,069,126,333, forward strand.
TCTTATTTGTTTGTTCATGGCGGGCTTAAAAGGGTTGTGGGGATTTGCTTCCCAGAGACGCTGTGCGTCCAGTGCCTCTAGGGCCTGGCTACTGTCATGGGCCCAACGCTTCGTTTTGCTGTCTTCTTGAATCTCATGCCAGATAAAAGATCCAGATAATGTGTCCGGCCTGGCCTCTCTTATCAATGACGTATTTTAAAATGGCGCATTGCTCTACTTGCCTTTGGTCTTGCAATCCAAACTCAAGGTGGATCTGTGCAGGGGAGGTGTATTGTAGAAGATGAAATATGAGTCAGAAAGCCTTGATTTGTGCTAAGCTTTCCTGGAAAGATTTTGGACACATATGCTAAGATTGGGATCAGCTTAGCTTTGATTGCTGTCTAGACTGACTTCCAAGTTGGTGAAGGAACCATATAGAATGATTATTTAAATGCGCTGATGAGTGAAGTGAAGCAGGGCCTTATGCTTTAGTGAAGTCTAGCCAAATGGCAATCTGGGAGCCACAACCCTAAATATTTGTAAATGGAACTTTTTTCCACCAAATTGCCTCCCAGGCGGCATTTCCCTGTCTTGTTATACCGCCTCCAAAAAATGACTATATAGTTGTTTTCTAGGTTCACTGGCATCAGGTTTTCTGTACAGTAAAGGGTTCCAGCATTCAACAGATTTATTGTAGTGACATCATCAGTTGTTTTCCCAGTTGTGGGGGGTAAGAATGTGCTTCATCCAGTAATTAGTTCAGGTCCCAAATAGGTTGAACAATAATGGTGCGAGGACACACCCTTTAGACCTCGCCCGGTTCAGGGATAGGCCTTTTTTCATGCTGAGGCTGACTTGTGTCCAGGTTTCTGAGCACAGATGCTGCAAGAGAGTTGATGGGATGTTCAGGAATCCAGTTGGAGCCACAGTAAATTCCTATCCCTGTGATCGAAAGGCTTTTGAGAAGTCAAAAAAACTTCTGGAAAGCAGCTCATTTTTTTGAGTATATTTCTCAGTGAGGGTGGAGAGAGCCACCAGGTTATCGGTTGAACATGACTTATGGCAGAAGGCTGGTTGGGTTTGTGGGATCAATCCTATTTCTTCCGTCCAACATTCTAGTTCTTGTAATAGGATGGTGGCAACATTTTTGAGTATGTGTCAATACCTCGATCATTCAGTAACTATCTGGGTTTGAATAGGGGCCTTTTTTGTAAATGGGGTTGACGTATGGACCCCAAGACTTGGGTATGTTGCTTTATAGAGGTTAAACAGCCGGAGAAATCGCTTACTCCACAACCCAAAGTCGAACTTGTAGATTGATGCTGGAAGTCTGGTTGGGGCCGGGGCCCCATTTCTTCTTATTTTTTTTTATCTGGGCTTCGATTAGTTTGAGAGAAGCTGAGGCTTAGGGAATCGCTATTGTCATCTGTATACGGTGTTGGTGAATTTCCGATATAGTACATAGAGCCAATGTGGGCTAAACAGGCCTGTAAAAGGACATGGTTGCCTGCAGAAGAGCTTGTCCTGCGTTCTAGCTGGTTGATCATAGCCCATAGAAGTTTGTTATTTTTTGATTTGCAGGTGTGTATAACATTAATCCAGTCTTGCTCTCTGTTTGAGTGCTTTGTTTCCCAGATGACTTTTGTTTACTCTCTCCTTAGCTCTATGAGGTGAGTCAGATCCAAGTGCTTCTGTGTGTTGCTTTGCTTCGACTGCTTTTAGAGTTTGCTTATGATGTGAAAGTGCATTGATGAACCAGTTGTTTTTGGCCATACGTTGGTGGATCAGCCGTGGCCACTTGTTTGGTCCTAGGTAGCTTTTGAGCTGTTCTTGCATTTTTTCCCAGGCAGCTAATGGGTCCAGGAGATCCCATCTACTTTGCGGGCCAGTTTGTTTCCAGTGTTCGTATTTTTCCTGAGCTAACTCTGACCACCTTACTCAGCTCCATGTCGTTCCTGGATCCAGAAGACCTATGTTGTACCTCTGGGCAACATGTTTATTGTTATTTTTAGTCATTACCATCAAAGGTTGGTAGTCGCTTTCAATGCGGTCCTCCACTTGTGACCCTCTGAAACACATGGAAGGAAACGTATACGCTATCTACACTGATTTGTTGACTTTGTGGTACTTATAGTCGAAATTCGGCAGTCTGTAGCAAACCTCCCATTTAGTGCTCTGAGGCTGATGGCTTCAATTGTGGACAACAGTATGTGGTCAAAGCTGTCTGTTTTTATGTATTTTGAGACCTGTTTGGGAATGCCTCTGCAAGCACCCAGGGCGTGTGCTTCCTTCCTGCTCTTTGAGTGGTTTGCCAGATATAAATTAAAGTCGCCAGTTAATGTCCATTGAGCACTCTGGTGGTGACTGGTGAAGCACTTTGTTTTCTAGGGATGCAATTGCCTTTTGCTTTCGAGCCTCCTTTGGACTCAGATAGACATTAACTATTAAGACTGTTTTCTTTTGTGTATCCGACTTCCAGTTGCTGATCTGCACTGCTTACATGAAGGTGGAATCTGTTCTTAGCTCATTGCATTTAGGTCCTTATTAAGAGTAAGTAGTTAGTCCGCTTTTTGGTTGGCCTTTGGCTTTACGTTATACAGCAGGGTCATGGAACTCTGAGTAGACCTTCATTGGTGTTTCTCTGAGGCTTTAGGTCTCCTGAAGGCATATTATATCAAATGTTCTGCGGTGGATTTCTAGTTCAGAACCTATGGCGACTTTACCTGCGATATTCCAAGATAGCAGGGCGATCTTACAAGTAGGGGTATTTTTCAGCTGCCACCTGTCGCAAGATATTGTTCCAGCTAAGCGCGGTAGCTGAGTGTGAGAACCGCAATAGTAGTGTTGTGGAAGCGTATTTCGGTGGACTCTCTTTTGTTGCCTGAACCTGGTGGCAAGAAGGCTACATCTTTCAAAGTCTTTGCTACTGATTTTATACAGACCTGAAAGGGCCAAGCAAATTTTGAGTATGTTTGACCTGTTCAATATATCCCAGGGGCCACAGAAATTATAAGTGGGGCAGAAGACTTGAAAGGCCAGTATTAGAGCCGATAGGTTAAGCTCAGATTTGTAGAGCATCTGCCCATGCGTGAAAGTGGAGGTTAAAGAATTGGTGGCATAAGACAAATTTGTTTTTTGCTGTTGTGTTGGATTCCACCCACAACCTTTTATTTTGGCATCAGTGTATTCCGGCAATATTTGAGTGACTGGTTTGGCCGCTTGGCTGGAGGGATCCTGCTGTTTGATTTGCTCTTGTTTAGTTTGCTGTTTTTGGATAATTTGATTTAGACCTTTATGTTGACTCTTATCTTGGTTGGAAGTATATTGTGGTTGTGTCCCCAGTATCCCCACTGAGGCAATGTATCCTCAGCTGGTCCTTTGTCGGGGGCTTGCTCTTGTTTGATTAGTTGTTTTTGATAAGTTTGACCTCTGTGTTGACTCTTTTCATTGATAGGTCGTATGTTGTAGTTGTGCCCCTGGGATCCCCATTGAGGCATTGTGTTGTCTGCTGGTTCCTTCTCAGGAATTTATGTTGTGGTCAGCTCCTGACTGATAACATCTCAGCAGTGCCTGGCCTTTGAATGCAAACATCTCCGCACCTCTCCTAACTCTCCTGAATCACTCACAGTTCATGTCTCTTCACACTGGTGCCAAGTTTTATTTAGCGGTGGCGGCAGAGGCAAAAGGGAGATGGAAGGACAAGGAAGCGGTTCAATAGCATGTTAAAAACAGCACCTGCAGCACATTTAACAAATGAACAAAAGCTCTGCAAACTGAATCATTGGAGCTAAGTGAGAGGGTGTTTGCTATGTGCATCGCCTTAATGCAGACAGCTCCATACCCCCCTCTGAAAATTATCGACTTGGGCATGGGCCCAGCTCACCTATACGATGCCCCTGGCAATCGGAACACCTCCAGTCACAGCCAGTTGAAGCTCACTGAAGGCCTGAGTGGCCGAATCAGTGACATCTCTCAACACATTCCTCCTTTAGGGTCTGGATGGGGAACCCAGGCAACCTTTGCGATTCCTTTTGTGTCTGCTGCTCTAATAACGTGGGTTTCCCTCACACCATTGCAGCGTGCAGAGTGGGGGCGCAGGGGGCAGTTACAAAATAATAAAAGGACTTGCCTGCCCCTCCGCGATGCACCGCTTCCGCCAGACGCCCCATCTTGTGTGCTTCCCTCCCCAACCAATCACAACGTTTCTCTCGTGCTGTTACACAGCATGAAAGAAGTTCCTCAATTGGCCTGAGCGGGCAGAAATACCGCTCTGAAAGGGAGTGGGGCACTGTGCTTGGTCTCCACCGGGTGGAGAGTTTCTAAGTGCGCATGTCAGTTTGGCCGGCCACGGACAGCCGGGCAAACTGACATGCACACTGAGCAGTGCTCATAACACTCCTCCTCCACTTGACTTGGAGGAGGCTGGTTCCACCCCACCCTTTAAAGGCAGAAAAATAATGGGATAGTAAAATGCTTTTATTATCCCTTTATTTTTCTGCTTTTCGTCAGGAGCATGAAGCTACACCACCATAGCGGAGGGGCCACCATTCTCGCCAACAATATAGGCAAGTGACAGCTGTGCTCATTGTACTTAGAAAATAATAGCCTCCACAAGTAACCACAATATAAATACTTGTCACCTGAGCAAGTTAATTAATTTACTCAGGGAGGGGGGGATGTTGGAGTGTAATACTCCACTAATACATTTATTGTCTGGTAAATATTTGGGTACAGGTGCTTTCAGTTTGGTATGGTGATTTATGTCGGATTTCACCCGTAATTTTGACATACACACATACAAATACGCACACTCTCTTCCTCTCTGTTTTGAAAGTTTTCAAAAATGTTGGTTAGTTTAGGCAATATTGGGCCATATGTATCATACATTTTTGCATCTGCAAAAATGCATTTTGGTATGTATGAATTCAAATTTGTGATTCAGTAACATGTTATACATGCATACAGATCAGGTATTAGGAAGGGCCGTGTCAAGGGCGTCCCTTCCTAATACCGAATTGCAGTGGTATGTAGGAATGCTTTGTGACCAAAATGCGGTCACAAAACATTTGCATTTTACCACCTACTTCTAGTAGGTGTAACCCATTTGCAAATGGGAAGTGGTCTCCAAGGGACCCTTTCCACTTTGTGAATGGTCGCAAAAAACGTTTTTAAGAGCAGGCAGTGGTCCCATTTACCACTGCCTACTCTTAAAAAATTAAAAGAAAACTTGTCATTTTTCTTTTTTTAAATGCAAACCATTTTCCTTTAAGGAAAACACGCTGCATTTAAAAAAAATGCTTTATTTAATAGCTATCACAGACATGGTGGTCTGCTGAGCCCAGCAGGCCACCATCCCTATGATTTTTGCAGTTCCTAATGGGTCGCAAATTGCGACCTGCCTCATTAATCATAATGAGGTAGGTCAACTTGCGATTCTTTAGGAAATGCTTACATTCAGATAGTGTTTACCTAATTGGGATTCGCAGAGAATTGTTATTAGGTAATCTCAATTTGGAATAATGATACATATGGCCCATTGTGTATTCCCTGACTCAGTTTTTCTACCTTTCCTCTTCCACTGCCCCTTAAGCCCCTCTCCTATGCCCTGCTTGTCGCATAATGTATTTTAACATTACTGTATATGTTTGTTTTTGGAAAATCTGAAGCTCACGCCCCACCTCCCAGTTTTACTGTCCAAGCTGCTCCCTTGACTGAGACACCTGCTATACCAGCTTAAATTCATATGTCACTGGATAATTAAATTGTTTTTATGGCTCTTCTTGACTTTGAACAGTCGCTCCCTAGTCAGAAGAAAAAAGTTGATAAATAACACAGCAAGAACACAGTTGTAGGGCGGGAGCCAAGCGGTGAAAGACGGAACCAAACATGCTGCAAAGAGAAAGAGAAATGATGAAAGTTGTAAGGAAAATAGAGGCAAATGGAGTGAGAGTGCAAAAGAAGTGCTCTAAATAAAACACAATTGTTGGAAAGCCTAAAGTTCAACTACCATGTAATACAAAATAGAAAACAGCACAGCCAGATCAAAGACAAGTGTCATACGATAGCAGAAACTAAAATGTAGTGCACAGACCGGGCTGCTTACCCTAGAGGTATGGTCAGCCTGCTGGGGGTGTGCACAGTCCTGCATACCTAATTTCCTACCTGGCCACAAGCAAATGTGCCTGGTGGGCAGGGTGAAGGCTACTTCCTTGCTGGAGGACAGCACTGGTGGCTATTAGAGGTGGTGTAGCTTTTAAAGCTCACTTCCCTGCTGGCCCTACTCACTAGCCCAGCTGAAGGGTGGGAGGTGTGACCTCCTGCTCACCTCAGCCCTTGGTTCTGAAATATGGGAGTGCCCAGACTGGTAGGAGGTCATAACTCTGTGTTGGTGGCAGCAAGCACAGGAAAAAGTGTGGGCTGCTCGGCCAGAGCTCAAAGAAGGGTGGCAAACAGGTGACCAAGCACTAGTGTGTCACCTGGGTGCATGTCAGCTGTCCATTGCCATGTGAATAATGTTTGGGGAGAGAAGGCAAGTTGTTGGACACCAAAGTTGACATATCTAGGTGGTACCATAATGGATCTAGCAGCCCAGGTCAACCAGGTCTTAAGTCTGTTATCCCACGGACTGGATTGCAGTTACAGTGTACCTTAATGGAAAGGATGCTGTAGAGACATAGAAGCTTTTGCTTCTATGTCTGCATCTTAAATATAATACACCCTGTCTCCTGGGCTGCAGAGACCTACCTTAGGGATGTCTGACGAGACTATAAGACAGTGCAAAGGACTGTGTCACTCTTAGTGAGGACACAATTGAATTCGAGCGTGGACACTGCCCTGGCAGTCTGCACTGGCAGGCCTGCATTAGTACTTTAGGAGGGTCACTTATGGTGGCACAAGCTCATGCTGCAGCCCTGGGAACCTCTTTACGACCTATGCCCTGGGTACCATCCAATAGAGCCTTATAAGGGGATAAAGTCTTGCCAATCAAGTAATTGCCAAGTCAACATAATTTAGGTAAAGAACACATACTTTGGGGCCTGGTCAGGAGGCCCTAGGGCACTATCAGAGTCAGAAAACCAGCATTCAGTGGTCTGAATGGTGTCAAAAGGTAGAGGGCATCTGCAAAAAGTCAACTTTTCTTACAAGGACCAAGCAACAATGCTGTGTGGGTGGATGGTGGGACAAATAACAACAATGGGAAAATTAAAAAAAGAACCTCAATCCCAGCGCTAACAATGTAAGGACACTAAATTAAAAAAACAATCAGTATTTGTTCCATGCTCCGTGAAGGGGAGAAACAACCAAAGATTGTGACCAATCAGAAGCCGGCAAATAAGAGTGACAATGAAGCCAACAAATGAAAAGCAATGGGCAGGCTCCAATCTGCTTTTAGTTAACTAAATGTGTCTCAAGTGACAGCACATGCTCTGCCTCAGGTGAATTCTAAAAAATGGCCCACAACCATCCCCTGCTGAGGTCTTTTGGCCATGGGACAAACAGTCTCACATCCAATCTGATACTGTTGTTGGACAACCCCTCAGCGAGTGATATTAAGGCAGTAAGGCACTGGGTCGTGGCAGTTCTGGCTACCTTGATCAGAGGAGGACCGGTCTTTGGCTAGGGGAGACTCCCAGGTGCACACACACCAGGCTTTGGGGGATAGTCCCTTTCAGAGTTACAGCACTGATACGTGCAAGACATGGGAGACATGGTGAGAAGATTGTCTGGGACTACAAGTGGAAGAATAATGACACAAAGGTAGAAGGCCATGCCACTGACAGGGGGACACTAAATGATACAATCCCTCATTCTTTCCTTGCTGCCTGGTGAATAGTATTTCTACAGTAGCCACTGGGTTAAGTAAGCTAGCAACTGCCAATGCGAGAACTATGGCCCTGAACTCAAAGGTGGCTGATGCCATATCTGGCCTAGGTTTGGGGGATATTTCAGAGGGCTCGCACTCCTTTTCTCCTTTTCGTTGGGAGCAGCAAAGAAAAAACACTCACCTGGCACGCACTGGACGGCAAAGTTTGAATAAACTGTTTATCCACAGCCTTACAAGCAGAATTAGTGGGCGTTCCTAACACCAGAAGCGGAAATTGTTCTAAAAAGATGGAGATTGGTTTGCCAACTTCGAGATCTTCAGGCCATGGTGGCCATGAAATGAATGCGACAGTGACCCATTTATCCCATGAGACATTTGTTATTCTGACTACTCAGGGTTGCCCAAAGTTCGCTCCGTGTTTGGAACGGGCACAGCACTCAAGAATTGCATGGGCCACGGCCCCCAATGCTAAACGGCAAAGCACCGGATGGAGCACGCTACAACTTTTGGAATTTCCAGTGGCTTTAAGTTGCTTTAAGGATGGGTGCCAACGGTTAGTCTTAAACAGCGCTGAACGCTAGAATCGCCACAAGTTAAATAAATTAAAAATAAATTATAAATAAATCTGCAGAATTTTTCCAAACAAATTAATGTGTCATCTGATTTGTGAAATGTAGATTGTACATCTGTCGCAAGAGTAAGGATAATAAGGGGCTAGCTGTGGGAACACAGGGGGTGGAGAATGTGGTAAAATGGTGAGATACCTAGCAAAGAGACAGTGATACATAGATAGCTGCAACCTGAGATATACCAGCACGTGCACATTGCAGAAGAGAGACCTATATATACTGGCCTGTCTATAGCTCCTTGCTGCATGTTGGCTACCTCACCACAACCTGAGCATGCTTGTATGGTGCTATTTGAAGGGAACCACACCTCCTGCTGTAAATAGAAACCCTCAAACAAACTCCACTAAATCATTCATTATGTATCATGTGAGCACACATACAAAGTAGGAAAAGTTTTACAAGCTGTCTAGGCATAGTATTTTGCACTGGAAGGAAACCCTTCCAGTACAAAACCTATGTTAGACTCATGCTTCTTTCCACTATGGTGCAAATGTGTGTGTGTGGCTCACAGCAGCAAAATACTGGCCAGTACTAGGGAAAGGGGAGGAGCGAGCCGTATCTCTGTAGTTATGGTGCGCTTTGCTCCCTCCCTGTCATGCAACGCAGCACAGCATTTTTGGCTGCTGCACTGGGTTGGGTGACAGTTTAGTAAATCTGCCCCTATGAATGCGAAAAATAGCAAAAATCAGGGATTACAATCAGCAGCCCTGAGGTGCGAGGAGCACAACAACAAAATGCTCCTGAAGTGTTAATGGCTCATGGAATAGCAGGTTCAGGCTCCTCAAATAAGGAACAAACGGGAAGTTAAAGAGTAGAAGAAGCAGGAAGTGACATAAAGAAAATGTCCCAGCCATGATAGGTTAGGATAAATCAGTTAAACATGTCTATCTTGAAAGGAGACATCAAAAATGCATCAAAGATATGGAGGATTTCTGCTGTCTCTGTGCTGGCGCACTGTGTGACGCCTAGTGCCAACGCAGGCACCCTTGCACTATGGTGCATAAGGGCCTCCGTTACGAGCAGGATTGTTTTTCTGCAGGAATGGAGACCTTCCTACATCAAAACAATCCTTAAAGGCATATTCCTTTTACTCTGTATGCTGCACAATGCATTACACATAGAAAAGGGAAATAACAAGTATAAATGAAGATATTTCTCCTCATTACGCCTGGGTCTGGGAGGCGTACCATTTTGACACATTCCCAGGTTTACTGCACCAAAATCCATGGCTGGATGTGTATATGCCCACACTCCACCCATGGGATGCCTCCCTGATGCAAGGTAATGCAAGGCTGCAAAATTTGCTGCCTTGCATTTCCTGGGATTTACTACACCACGCACAGCCACACAAGGTGGCTTGGTAAATCCAGTTAAGGTCTTGTGTTGCCTTGAGTTGCTTTGTTTGACGGAGGGGCAATGCAAGCCATTAGGAACTGTGGCTCTTGCTGTCTTTTTTCATCAAACTACAGCAAAAGAGGGGCAATGCGGGAGATTTGGAGAAACCAACTCCTGGTCCAGTGTGTATGTCTCCCAATAATAGATCCAAATAATATACACACAGTTCCAAAACAACAAAAAAGGGGGGTTCTCTAGACCAAAGGTTTCCGAAAGGGGAAAGCAATATGCTTGAAGCAAGAGCCCTCACTCACCTTTCGGTGACATGCTTCATCATAGGGTCATGCTCCTCGTCAGGCCGGCACTGCAAAGCCTGACGGGCCCCACAGGGGAGCTCTTTGCCGGAGGTCTTTTGAAAAATGATGTGAAACCGGTCAAGACGTGAAAAAGGATTGGTATAGAAAAAGTTAAAAATGACTAGAGGTAAAAATTAACTGTTTATTCTGATATTAATACCCCTGACATGATTAAAAACATGCATTGCAAGATCTTTAACAGTAAGATTATGGTGCTCTCCTTGGGAGCACATTGATGATGTTCACTGACAAAGCATACCCCTTCCCTGGAGCACCAAGTTTGTCAGGAAAGGCTTGAAAAAATGTCCATAGGTTTTTGTTGAGAAACTTAGGCGACAGTCTCCAAGTAAGGGGTTGCACTAAATGTTAAATCACTGGATTTATTTGTCCGACAACACAAAGTCCAAACTTGAGGCATCAGTTTCAAAGCCAATAAAAGTGCCAGAAGAATTAGAGACTAAACACAAACATGATTTTCATTCATTAAAATTGGTCATAGATTTCTGTGGTGTTTAGTGACTTTATCCATGGCTGTATTTGCTGGAAGGTTCTCTAAAATACAATGCACCGTTGTTCTTTCCAGTAATGTACATAATCTGCAGCAGCATGGAATACTGCATCTATTTGAGTAGAAGGTGAAAAGGTTTAAGTGTGATATCTTTGTAGACAAAAGAACGCTGACATCACGATAGCAGTATGCTTAGGGTTGCTATAAGCAACCTCTGTAGGTATTGTAGCCAATTTCTTTGCATGGCACTACTAAAACATTGCTCCAAACAATATTTTTTTCCACTCGGTTTATACATTAATGTGAGGGCTTTCAAGACTTGAAATTAACTGATGGCCTCGACCCCAGTCTATAAGAGTTTGCCATCCACGTAGGTGTGTAGAGGCACTCAGGTAAGGTGTATAGGAGCTCTCAGATAAAATGTTGAGCTTTAACCCTTACAGATGGTAACTTCTTGAACAGGGAAAAATGAGCCATTTTACAAAAAGCATCAACTGTAACTAGAATGACTCAATATCATTTAGATGAAAAACGAAAAATAAGATAGTAAATAAAACAATATTAAAATTAAATTACTACTTTAATAAAGTATGTCAAATTAGAAACAGTAATATGAAATACATTTTACAACCATTAAATACAGTTATCAATAAATTTATAAATAATACAAATAAAACAAATTTAAAAAAACAATTACAAAATAATGAATTTAGAATTACATCATTATCAATAAAACATGGAATATACCTTAAAAGGGAATTTAAAAAACTGTAACTTAAATGGCTTCCTACCCTATTCCTTACAAACCCAACATTCTGCTGCTAAATTATAAATTATTCTAAAATAATATTTGCTAACATATAAAAATCCCCATAAATAAAAAAAATACAAATTTGTAATTTACAATTACAAACTAGATTTAAAAAATGAATAATTATACTAACACTTAAAGTTATTTTATGAATTAATACATATTAAAGTAATACAAAATATTTATTGCAACTATATTAAAATAAACTATATTAAATACAACAGTATCTTAAAAACAAGATTACATACAAAAAAAGCTTACCTTAGACATTCGGTTCCACAATGTTTTTGACATGATATTCATATCATGCTATACATTTGAATCAATATTTGTGTTATTCAATGAAGCTGTAATCAGGGATACATGATGTACAAACTGTTTCACGTTGCACAACAGAAACTGCTGCCTCATCCTCCACCCTACCATCCACCAGATGGCAGCACTTGAGGAGAACTAATCAGTAGTCTCCTGCTAACAAAATCTTAATTGAATTTCTAATGACAGCTGTCTCTCCAATCCACCCTCACTTCAATGTCTTGATCTCTATTCAGTCAAAGGCAAGCAGACAATGCCCTGCAATTGTCTGGGGAAACTGTCCTCGTTTTCCATCCTTGGCCACTGCAATGTAGGGGGCTGGTCCTCTATATAGTGTGCAAAACTAGGCACACTGTGCAGGGGGTCCAGGCAACCACACAATGGTTTCAAGAGGTAAAAAAAATAGACCACCTAATACTCCAATTTTTAAGGTATCTGGTCGAGCAGTTAGGCTAATCCAGGAGATGTGCTAAGCATTTGTTGTACTCACAAATCCAATCATGCACCACACACACTCAATGAAGAACTGGAGACCAGAATTTATAAAGATACTTCAGACTTTTATATACATCTTAAGACTGAGATCTTTAGGATACAGTAAGTACTTTTTGAGAGATGACTTTTAAAAGTTTTAATAAAGTTAGTCTTTCTGTGCGTAATTATGAACCATTAGAATCAATGCTGAGTCACCTTTAAAAATGCATTAAAAATTGCACAGTTGAGTTACCAGTCTCTTCTTTTGCAGGATGGTCGAAGACGTCAGTGGGCACACTGTGCCAGCTGGAGTGCCTTGGGCGGCTCCCGGTTCCGGCGGGGACTGGGCTAGAAAGTCTCTTGGCACAGGGCCACTTGGAGAGGCCACCTAGGAAAGGAGCTGGTTTGCACATTTAAAGATGGTGCCTTGGGGTCTTTTTGGGCTGTCGAGGTCTAAAGGGGTTAGGGACCCAGGGCACACAGCAGTTTCTAGGCCACCTAGGAAAGGAGCTGGTTTGCACATTTAAAGATGGTGCCTTGGGGTCTCTTTGGGCTGTCGAGGTCTCAGGGTGTTAGGGACCCAGAGCACACAGCAGTTTCTGCGATGCAGGGCTCAGGGTGGCCGAATGCAGGGTGAGTTGAAGGTCCGGAATGCTGTGAGCAATGGGACCCTTTGGACCTGGAGGTAAGTCTTCTTCTGAGGTCCTTGCAGGACGACGAGGACACTCTGGGGGGAGGTTCAGGGTGTCACTGAAGTCCCTCGACCGGGGCTTCCTCCTGGCCTAGTTGCAGCTCTGGGTGAGCTTTTTTTGGTGGTGTCCGATGTGCACTGACCAGTATCTCGGGAGGGCGCTGTGCCACTAAAGTTGGCACAATTGCAGGTCTGTCCAGGCTGTCGATGTGTTTTTGAGTCTGGCAGCGTCATCCAGTTGTGGCGATATCGTCCAGTCGGTGAAATGACCCTCACCGGTTTGCTGGTTCTTTGTAGGTGTCTTTGGTTTCTTGAGTGATGCCTCCATTCAGGAGGGAGATTTAGGCTCTTTGCAAAGCCTGGAGGTCCTCTGGCTCTTTTGAGGTTGGTCCAGTGGTCAGTTCCTCTGCAGCAGCGATTGTCGGGACCCTGGTGCAGCAAGCAGGGGTCTTCTTTTCTTCCAGATGAATCTATCTTCTTTGTCTAGGGGAGCCCACTAAATACTGAATTTAGTGGCTATTTTAGATGGAACCTGGTAGTGTCCAATGGGACATTTACCCTTGGGTGGGTACACCCACTACAGTAACCACTTCCTGTGGAAAAGGTCACTTCCCTAAACCTCATTGGATATTTTGCTGCCATCCAACATGAATGAAAATGAAATGGAGGGTCCAGTTCGTCTGCAAGCCCGTAGGGGTGGTGCATGCTCAGTGAGATCCCTCCTCCTACCCTTTGTGTGGTTCCAGCAATTGCTCCCGCCAAAAGTGGGGGTTGTTGACAAAGGGGGAAGCAATATGCTGATAGCAGCAGGCCTGGGGGCTCAAATGTCAAAGGTGGTAGCCCTTTGTAGCTCACCGCCAGGAGTGTGCACATTCCTGAGGAAGGAGGTGTTAGCTCCTCCACCCAGGAAGGGCATTGTCTTACAAACCAGAGAGCCAGGGCTATCCCCCATGTATGTACATTGGCTGTGGTAGGCTGGATGGAACAAGTCAGCAACTATGCCAGTTGGGTTGGCTTTTGCAGGAGACACCTCCAAGTGACCCCTGGGTACATTTAGGGATACATCTAATACTGGTACCATTTGGATTTATCATTCTGAGTTGTTTGATACCAGACAGCCCAGAGTGCAGAGTGGCCATCATGGAACTGGGGAACTTGTGTTTGACCAGTGTCCAGTACATGTACTTAAAATGGCAGCTCTGTTCACTCACTATGTCCCAGGTTTGCAAGGACATAGTGGGGGCATATTGCTCATGCAATTAGGGCTGTAAGGCATTACAGAGGGGTGGCTTACCCATAACATATGCAGTGTAGAGTGGACAGGGCACACAGGGAGTGTGCCATGTCGAGTTTGCCTTTTTAGATTTGCCCCAGTACATACAGCCTGAAATGGCAGTGCTGGGTGCATCTGGGTACAGGGCCCTGGAGGGTGGCACAATCACTGCTGCTGACCTCAGGGGCCTACCCTTACTATCCCATGCCCTGGGTACTGGGGTACCCATTTACTAGGGACTTACAGTGATATGTAAGAGTGTAGCCATTTGTGTCAAGCATCACAAAGATTTAGGGACAGAACTCTGGCCCAGGGAACCTGGTTAGCAAAGTCCCTGGGCACTACAACTTATAGGACACCTTAACATCAGGCAAGAAGTGGGGGCTAGCCATGCAAAAAGAGGCCTCCTCTCACAGGCAAACAATAGACATAAGAAATGGATACCTCTGGTCTCAGTTCCCAGACTCATACACACAGAGTCCTACTGTGTACATGTGCTACATATGCACTACATTCACACACATGTTCAAAATACATGCAAGATTTCAGTCTAGGTTTCTGGGTGTTTACACAATAGTGATACACTGTATGCGGCTACTACCCCTTTATGTTCTCTACCCATGGCAGGGCCAGTAGCCCTCTGCCCACTAAGACGGTATGCTGGGTGCACCTCTCCACATAAAATAACAGTTTCTGGACCTCACAAAGTGAGGGACAGGCGTAGGCCTCTACTTGCATGCTAACCCTTCCCATGAGTACCAAAGTGGGGAAAACCATTGTTCTTCAATCCACAAAACTTACTTCGACCTAGGGAAGGACAGATTACCAATCTGCCCTTAAGTAGCTCTGCTGGAGAAACCCACAAGATGCAAATAGTAGTCTACCCACAGCCTCTTTGCATATGTATTTATTTGCCACATAAACTATCTGTTGCATATTTTGCCGATTTAAAAAAAAAGTTTCTAGCTTTAACAGATCAAAAATTACTAAAAATGTAGCGACTTGTAATCATGTGAGAGTAAAGGCCCTGCACAACGGTTGACTGGTCTGTTGCTAATTGCTGTATTTGGCTACTAAATCAGTAGTAATCGGGTGAAAAAGTTTCCTAGACAGTGTTTCCAGATGTAAAAGTGTCAAATGAATGAGTAATACTAATACAAATTGTGCTGCATTATGCTTCATAATTTACCTTTTCTTGCTGCATAATTTAGTCAACCCTGTCGCATAATTTGGTTCCCATCCCGTCTGCCACATAACTCCAGTGGCCCTGATCTAAGAAAACCAGAGGACAACGATTTGGAAAACACTGCGCTAAATGGAAATGCTTAATAATAACTGAAAGGCGCAGATACAGCTTCATCTCTTTCTGCCCTCCACTCAATTGCTTAAATTCCATAAAGCGCCTCAATATTTTTACCTATGGGTATCCTTCCACTTCAACACTATACATTGCTTCCATTCACGATGGGCCCAATATTTCAGTTTTCAAATTAAACTCCTATTTTCACCCAAAACGGGATGAAAATGTTGGGAAAAAAAACTGCACCTGTGAATTGCGCCTTGAAAAACGTGTCGAATATCCCAGTAGCACATTGTATGACTGGCGTCTTGAGCAGTTGGCGCACTGCGCACGATTACCCTTTCTGGGTGTGCACACTGTAATCGAGTACACACTGAGCACCATCCTCAAGTGCAAATATGAGGGAGCGCAATTTGCATCTGATTTTGGTGGCCAAATCGGGCCCACGCTATGTCTAAGTACTCAAGGCGATATTGATAAGTGATTGGACCGGTTATAAGGGAATCGATGTTGTGCCAGCTTCTTTCTGTCAAATCCACATAATTTTCTTTGCATTCACAATAATAGCTAAACCATCGCTGGGGCTCTGTGTTGGGGCAAAACCATAGACAATGGGCTATTTTAAGCTTGGGACGCATTCTAGGGACATGTACAGCTGGATGTCATTGTATTAACTTTAGGTGGTTTTGAGTGAGTTAACTCTATTGTGCAGTGCATGCTGCAAGCTGAATCACCTCTAGCTACTTCAAGTATGTTGACAGGTAGGCTATTGGAAACAAGGTAATTTGTTCAAGATCACACACTTTCGTCAACGTGGACGCTACCATTCTGACAATCATACTTGGGGCAGCCACGAGGACAGTATAGGTCACTCTCATGACGACAATAGTTAACTTTTCACATTTTGGGTGGACACCAGTTCGCTTTTCACATTTTGGGTAGACAAAAGTTTGCTTTTCACATTTTGGGCAGACAATGGTTAACTTTTCACATTTTGGGCGGACAATAGTTCCCTTTTCACATTTTGGGTAGACAAAAGTTTGCTTTTCACATTTTGGGCAGACAATAGTAAACTTCTCACATTGTGGGGGGACAACAGTTTGCTTTTCACATCTGGATTGGACAACAGTTCGCTGTTCACATTTTAGGTAGACAATAGTTCGCTTTTCACATCTTGGGCAGACAAAACTTCGCTTTTCACATTTGGGAAGACAGTAGTTCGTTTTTCTCTTTTTGGGTAAACAGTTGTTCGCTTTTCACACTTCAGGTAGACAATAGTTATCCTTTCACATTTTGGGCAGAAAATAGTTTGCTTTTCTGCAGGATTGTCCTGTTTTATAGGATGTGAGCCCAATGTCCAACACCCAGCTTTTTTTTGAAAGACGCCAAATGTCTACTTCTTGCTCCTCCTGGAGAACAATGCAGAGTGAGAGCCAAGGTCAAGGGGGTGGTGTGTTGCAGGCTGAGGGGGAGGTGGTGGCTTGAGTAGCCCAGAGCAAGACTGATTAGCTGAACAGCCTTCATCACTCAGGACTGTAGCGGACAGGGATGCTCTAAGGCCTGGGTGTGCCTGCTGAGGCTATGCACAGGGCGGCCTTTTATTGCTGGTGAAGCACCGTAGGACAATCTTTTTTGGCTCCACCCATTGAAGTCCTTCTCCACTGAGTCCCTCACTACTTCCCTTCATCAGTGCCCCCCATCTCTCCATAGTACTTCTCGCACACATATTTCATTTGTTTTATAGCGCCACTCAACTCAAACCAGTTTAGGGTTTCAGAGCACTCTATATCACACACAGTTTACAGAGGCAATGAATCATACGTGTGTAATTCATTCTATAGGAAATGTATAGGACACGACAAAGAGGACTATAAGATGTAGAGGTCACATGTCATCCCTAATGGTAGTCAGAATGTTTTAAAATTGCTTGGTCTAAAGAAGCACAAACCCAGGATTTAAATCTTACCACAGTTTTGGGGGTTAGCTTTACTAACAAAAATGCATTCCTACCCAAACTAACCTTTTTTAGGCAACACCAGGATAATGAAAGACTGGGGCAAAAGCAACATTCTAACCTCTATCATGCAGTATGCATTCAGCTCTTTAATGACAGTTCATAGGTCACTGCCCTGTATTAGAATTGTAACTTATTCACCTGTAAGTAAAAAGAGATCTCTGTGGTAAAACAGTAACTCACTGAACTAGTGACATAAAACACAACTCTGTGATCTGCGTGGTGCACTTCTTTGCATCAGGTATGTTAACCCCGTGCCCTACTCATGATGAGTCATTGCTGCCACTAGTTAACACTACATTTGTCTCCAGTAGGAACATAAACCACCAGAGTTATCTTGACATCTTATTGTTGCCTGAAAACTGCTGAACACACAAAGAACTTTGCAGCAGGTACTTTTCAATATATTTCTTAACACATCACCCCCCTAACACCCCCTGCTCGATGCAGGTGAAGCTGTACCGGTCTCACACCGCCCAAAAGCCAGGGCTGTCTGTGCACAAGAACAAGATCAGTGCAGAGTCTCCTG
This sequence comes from Pleurodeles waltl, assembly GCF_031143425.1. Lineage (NCBI taxonomy): Eukaryota > Metazoa > Chordata > Amphibia > Caudata > Salamandridae > Pleurodeles > Pleurodeles waltl. The sequence continues at coordinate 1,069,144,372 of NC_090445.1, forward strand.
TGAAGCGCTCACATTCTTGAGTTTAACTGGGTGGGATCTGTTGGAAATTAAAGATTTGTGAATAAGGAAGAATGTGAACACTGGAGTGAAGCTGCAGTAAAGCAGGAGGGGACCTGCCCTACACCAAGATATGACCACCCTCAAACCCTTTGTATGTACTTGGCAAACCCAAACCCCTTGAATGTATCATATCAGCCCCAAAATCCTAGAATGCACCAGACCATGCCCAAACCCTAGAATGCACCATGTCAGCCCCAAAACCTGGAATGCACTTTGTTGGAAATGGCCCTTCTTGCAGGGTTATCCCCAAACGTTTTGCCTCGTTACTCCTATTTTTTCAGGTCTGTTTTTGCTGGTTTATTGTCTCTACACACTTTACCACTGCTAATCAGTGCTAAATTGCAAATGCTCCCTAGGTAAATTGTACTGTTGCTTGGTTTATCGATGATTGGCATACTGGATTTACTGGTAAGTCCCTAGTAAAGTGTACTAGAGGTGCCCAGGCCCTGTACATCAAATGCTACAAGTGGGCCTGCAGCACTGGTTATGCCACCCACATTAGTAGCCCTGTAAACATGGCTCAGACCTGCCACTTCAGTGTATATGTGTGCAGTTTTAAACTGCCAATTCGACCTGGCAAGTGTACCCACTTGCTAGGCCCAAACATTTCCTTTTGGTACATGTAAGGCACCTCTACGATTGGCCCTAGGTAGCCCCATGGGCAGGGTGCAGTGTATTTTGAAAGGTAGGACATGTACTGGTGTGTTTTAGATGTCCTAACAGTGAAACACTGCCAATTCGGGTTTCACTGTTGCAAGGTCTGTCTCCTTCATAGGTTAACAAACATGGGGGCTGCCTTTAAATAACTTTGAAGTGCAGATTCCCTTTGAGGGCACATAGAAATATAGAATTTGGGGTCTCTGAACTCACAATTTAAAAATACATATTTTAGTGATGTTGGTTTTTGGATTGTGAGTTTGAAAATGCCACTTTTAGAAAGTAGGCATTTTCTTGCTTAAAGCATTCTGTGACTCTGCCTGTTTCTGGATTCCCTGTCTGGGTAAGTTTGACAGTAGGGCTGTTCACACCTCTCCTCTAGACAGTGGCACAAAGGAAGCTGGGGTGTAGCCTGCATATCCTGATGAGCCATCTGAGCTAGAGTGGAGGGAGGAGTGGCCGCTTGCACCTGAAAGGACTGTGGCTGCCCTCACACAATGCAGTCTCCAACCCCCTGGTGTGTGTCTGGGGCCTGGCCTGGACAAGGAAGGATCTTGAAAACACTTGAGACTTTGCTCTGAAGTTTTCCAAAGGCATAACGGGGTATAAGAAAAAGGTCCAAAACCCCAGACTTTTAAAATCTTTCTGGAATCAAGAGGAACCTCTACCCAGGAGAAGAGCTGAAGGAGTACTATCCCTTTGCTGTGTTGCTTTTCTGGACTGGCTTGCAGTTGCTGCATCTGCGGGAAGTAGAGCTAGATGCCAAAGGAGGGACTGCCACTCTGCCTGTTGCTTTGCTGGCCTTCTGCTTGCTGCTTCTGTCCTGGAAGTGAAAGGGCTGGACTTTGCTTTCTACATCCTGCTTTCCAAGGATCTCCAAGGGCTTGGACTGAGTTTGCCTCCTGTTGGAAGTCTCAGGGACACCTAAGACTTCAATTTCCTCGACCTGCAGCACTGGGAACTGTGTGTTTTGAGCTGTTCAAGAGGAGAAACCACCGCAAGGCTGCTGGCCCGCACCATGACCTGCTGATGCCGCATGGAGCCCTATTGCCCTGCTTCACACCACGACCCTGGTCTCACTGACGCCGTCATTGGACGACTTCACTGAGCTGCTGCTTGCCCCGCAACCCATGGGCCCCGCATTCCGGCATCGCCTGCTCACATTGCAGCCTGGCCATCCCAGACGACTCTGTTCCTGCTGAGACCGGCACCGCTGCCTGCACTGTGGCCTGTGAACACTGCTCGTGAGGTACACAAAGCACGTCCCGTCCCGTACTGCAGCCCCGGTCCACCGACGCCAGCACCATCGACTACAATGTCGTCACCAGGCATCTCTGCCTGCGGCGTGGCCTGTGGACACCGCTCGTGAAAGTCACAAAGCACTGCCCCGTCCCACATGGCCGGCTTGGGCCTACCGACGACAACGCTTCAGTAACGATGACACCGCTGCCTGCATTGTGACCTGGTGACACCGCACGTCGCACCGCTCTGCTTCGAAAGCAGCGCTGGTCTCACCGACGCCGCTGTACGCTGTCACTGAGCCACTGCCTGCACTGTGACCTGTGGGCACCACATGTCGCATCGTCCTGCTTTGCACCACAGCTCCAATGCCATCCACGCCAGCGCTCCGGACTATATCAGCCTGGAGTTTGATCTGCAACGCGTGTGACTTCAAGGGCCTGACGACCCCCGCACTGACTCCGGAAACCAACACTGCAATGCCCGTGACGCTCATCTCCAGGGCTCACAGTGAGGATCACAACGCTCTGCAATTCCAAAGGTACTGTTTGCAGGTCTCCCCAAAATCGTAGCTGGCCCGCGAGGCCACGGCCACCTGAACTGTTGGTTTTGTTGATCATGATGCCGTGATAGCCCAAGGTGGCACTATCGACTTCAAGGAACTATATTTTTGAGTAAATCTTGCTAAATTCATATCTTTAACACTGTGTCTTGGATTTGTATCGTTTTGGTCTTGTTTTATATAGATAAATATTGGCTATTTTTCCAAAACTGGTGTGGTGTCCTTTTGTAGTATTTTCATTTGTTACTGTGTGTTATATGCAACTGCTTTACACATTGCTTCTGAGATAAGCCTGACTGCTCGTGCCAAGCTACCAAGGGGGTGAGCACGGGTTATCTGAGCGGGTATCACCTTTATCCTGAATAGAGTGAGGGTCCCTACTTGGACAGGTTTCAAACTGACTGCTAACTAGAGACCCCATTTCTAACACACCTGACCAGCCCCAACCCATTAAATGCATCTGGCCAGCCCCAACCTATTGAATGCACCTGGCCAGTCCCAACCCATTGAACGCACCCAACCAGCCCCAACCTGCTGAATGACCCAATTAACCCCAACCCATTGAATACACCTGACCAGCCCCAAACTTTTGAATGCCTGTGACCAGCCACAACCCTTTGAACGTGCCTGACCAGCCCACAATTGTCGAATGAACCTGACCAACCCGAACCCGTTGAATGTCTCTGGCCAGCCCCAACTCATTGAATGCACCTGATCTGTCCCCAACCAGTTAAACGCATCTGGCCAGCTCAAACTCCCTGAATGCATCCGACAAGCCCTAACCCTTTGAATGCATCTGACCAGTCCCAAACTTTTGAATGCACCTAACTAGCGCCAAATCCTTGAATGCACCCAAACAGCCCCAACCCATTGAATGCCCCTGACCAACCCCAAATCCTTGAATGCACCCAAACAGCCTCAACCCCTTGAATGGACCCGACCAGCCCCAACCCTTTGAATGCATTTTGCCAGCCCCAAACTGTAGAATGCAGCCAACTGGCCAAAAAAACATTTGAATGCATCTGACCAGCCCTAACCCCTAGAATGCACCAGACCAGCCCTAGCCCCTTGCATGTACTCAACCAGCCCCAACCTCTTGAATGCACCTGACCACCCCAACCCCTTGAATGCACCCGACCAGCCCGACCCTTTGAATGCATTCGACCAGCCCAGTGTTCATCTAATTGAGTTAATGCCCAATCCAGCTTTAGTCAGACTGAGCTAATGGCCAATCCAAACAGAGCAGCATTTGTTAGGTTGAGTTAATGACCAATCCGCGAGTTTACTTTACTCTAAGCATAAAGGAAAATAGAAAATTGCCATTTCAGCATCCTTGGTAGATTTGCTCCACAACTGTTTGATGGGTTACAAGTGTGATATGTTCTCACATCTTCATTGCAATCACAATGTAGGAGCAAAGACAGAACTTGAGAATACCTAGCGTGCTGCGATGCTTCATCAATCGGTGGTGGTCACTTGCTGTGATTTATGTCCATTCTACTGTGAAAATACGAGGTCATAATGGTATTGTATCTTTGCTGCATTTATATAAGGCTCCATACTCCTGAAGAGGCACCAAGGTACATTAGCATTCTGTAGGAGGCCTGTGAACAGAATGGGCTGTCCCCGCACCCACACCCTGAACTCTTGTCCATTCCTGAGATATCTGAAGGATCCCGGACCGGTGCCCGCTGGGGGAGACAAAAGTCCCAAGCATTAGATGACCCTCTATGGGTGGATAGAAAGTGTGTGAGTGCTGGGTGGCCATTAGGAGAATTGTTAATGTGGTACACATATGTGCAGAGACTGCTCAATCTGAGATGCTGCAAGGGTGTAGATGTTCATGCTCTTTGGTGCACAAGAGAAGACGTGGTTGAGTTTGCTGAATTTTGCCATTTTTGGGGGTGGTATGTATCAAGTAATTTAAACTACATTAATTAGAGGCATAGGAGTGTGCAGAAAAAGTAAAGGATGCAACCCTTCGAAGGTACACAGCTGGATAACTATACTGTATGAACTGGAGTCTTTGGAGCGAGCACATTCCCTTTATTAAGTCTGTTTCAAGGCTCTCACTAGTCGCAGGGAAGTGGATAAGCCCTTGGGTCAACAGGATTTGTCCAAAATCAAACAATTAGGTCATGTAAGAGTGCCGAAATTGCAATACAAGAGCGCTTGTTTCAGTGTCCTTATTTTACAGCCTATACCACATTTTGGGGAGTGCACCATGAAAGGGGGTGTCCTCTCCCTGCGGTAATACACAATGTGTGTTGGGTTTCAGTCCAGTTGTCTTATGACACGATAACTGGGCTTTTTGGCTACTTCTGAGTAGCCCCGAGCTTTGCATAACATGGGGCAGAGTTATAACAGTGCCCAGGCTCACGCGGTTTGGTGAAAGAGGGGAGCTAGCATCCTAACACAGATCTGTCGCACTGCCTGGAGTTCAGCCACTTGTAAAGCAAAAATCTACTCTTGGGCATTACGAACCTGGGTCAGTAGCATGGAGATTAGGAAACACGCGAGGAAAACGTGTGATATGATCAGTCGTTCAACACTAAATGCAATTAGGTAGTTAGAACCCCCCTCAATGGGCTGTCCCCTCCCCCATACCATGAACTCTTCTCTATTCCTGAGACATCTGAGGGATGCCTGCTGGGGGACAATGTGTGCCGGTAAGGAATGTGAAAAGATAAATGGAAGGGGAGAGTGGGTGGGGTGGGGGGCAAGAGACCTTTCTCGCACTCAGCCCGAGTTTGGAAACTTAGTTTCCTACATCTGGTGTGAGTCATGTCATGATTTCACTAGGGTGGACAACAGACTCCCGTGTTACAGGTTTGTCCGAAGTGATGGTTCACTTCCAGTCCCTCAGCCCGCACAGAAGCACTACTGGACGCCATTTTGTTTCCCCGACATTTTAATCCTCTCACAGCACAATGTTAACTCGTTCAGCCCTCTGTGCACTGTGAAAGAAGTGTCTGTCCCTGGGTTGGAGAGAGCGCGCAGCAGCCTTTTTGGGGGTCGTGCACCATTCAAGGTCAGGCGCTCCTTTCAGCCTTAGAGGCCACAATACAGCAGCCTTATATTACACAGCCTTGATTATGTGAACGGATCCCATGCTGAGGTCCTATCAGGGAATACGCCCTTGATGTTTATTTCTTCCATTGAGGCCATTTTAAAATACTCACACATTGCCAAATCACTGGACAAAGACACAGGGAGAGTACTATCTGCCAAGAACCAAACAGTTTGTCAAAGCCGTAGACCCAAGACCGTAGCACACTGCTACGCAGGGCAGTCTATACATTTACTACTATTACCATTACTATTATATTTTATGGACTATACCATGAGAGTGGGTAAGTCGTTTTTTTGCCCACTTACTATCAGATTTTATGTTGATTCTAAATCCTTCCATTCTAGTCAAAGGTGAGGGGAGAAATACTTTAAAAATGTGATTGCCCAAGAGCACACAAGTAGGCCAAACTGGAGGCTGCGACTGAAAAGCATGTCTCCTCATTTCAGTTTCCACTTCTGAGTTGGTTGTCAGGGAATTCTGATGGCAAGGCACAGGACTATCCAGAAAATGGCATTATGTTGTAGTTCCTGCCTAGCTTTCGAATAAAAGTGTTTCTTTTCGTTATATTTAATTGAAGTAGTAAAGCTTAGATTGGATGTCAGGTATCTTAGTTCCACGGCTAAAATGTACTCATGGGCCACATTTAGTTCTGTCTGGCCGCACCAGTGACTTGGCCACCTTGTTAGGGTTCATGTAATTTTCTTACAGCACTCACAGCCTTTTTTGCAGTTTTATATAGTGTGAACTCGACCTGAAGCTATCTGAGCGCTTTACACGTGCACCAGTTAAATTACACATTTCTTGGGTCCTTTGAATCTATAAAATCATAAGGAGGGGGGAGTGGCAACTTCTGTGCTCATAATCCAAGCGGTGATTTTTTACGAACAGTGCTATTTTAGTGTGTTGGCAACTCTATCGCATATAATGAAATCGACTTCAGGGGGTTTTGTGACCAAACTCAGCAGCAGGGGGTGGGTGGTGATGCAGAGACTGGTATTCTCTCTGTGAGCTTGTCAGTCAGTGAAGGGGTGTTAGGGGTCTGCGGCTGGGGAGAAGGCGGGATAACATGGGCATGTGAGGGGGTAGGAGGGGTCCCGCTAACCCCCTCCAAGTTGATTTGATTGGAGCCTGCTGCACTGAGGGTGGGGGCGGGTAACTCACAGGAAAGGGCAGGAGGGAGAGAGGACTTACAAGTGTTGAACAGTGAAATCCATTGAAGCGGCACCAGTGAACTCCGAGCAGCAGCAAGGGACGACCTTCAGCATCACAGGACGAGGACTGGAGCCGGCGCTCGCGACAGGAGTGAGGAGGAAGATCACAGACCAGCGCGTGCTCACACAGGAGAACCACAGGGGAAGCACGGGAGAGGTAAGCGGCACAGGGCACCGCGTGGAAAGGGGTCCGGTAACTAACTGCAGCGCATCTGAAGAGCCAAGAGCGGAGAGGCTCGAGTGGGGGCTCACAGGAGCAGCATGGGAGCTCAGGGGGGCAGCACGGGCAAAGCTCGGATCCGAGGGCAAGACAGCTGGCAGGAGGAGCCTAGGGAAACCCGGAGCAGCCCAGGAGAAGTAGTGTGTGCTGCTTTGGGGCCCCACAGGCGCAGCCCAGGGAAATCACTGGAGCACCATAAGGAAACTTCCAGAAGCAGCACCGGGGACTGCTTATGGGAATTCATGGAGCTCACAGGGCATCACAGAAACTCACAAGACCAGCCTGGGAGAACTCACAGGGCCAGCAAGGGGAAACTCACAGGAGCAGCCTGGGGGAATGTAGAGGATAGAGGGGCGCACAGGGGCAGGATCAGGGCACTCAAGGCAGCTGCTCACTGGAGTGAATCGGTGAACACTGGAAGAATTTACAGAAGCAGCAGAGAGGACCCCACAGGAGGGAAGGGAAACTCACAGAAGAAGCATAAGGAAACTTACAGAAACTCTGGATGAATTTAAAGAAGGAGCATAGGGGACCCACAGGAGCAAAGGGGGGACTCACAGAAGCAGCATAGGGCAACTAACGCAAACACCGGAGGAATTCACAGAAGCAGCAGAGGGGGCTCCACAGGAGCGCGGGGAGACTCACAGAAGCACTGGCCGCGTTAGACGTGAGGGTCCCTTCTTCACGCCTGGCATCGTTCTGTCATTACACATTCTCACCAGCTCTGTGTCCGGTTGTCTCTAAATCGCTGGGGTGGGTTGGCGTGCTGGCTTTGGAGGTGTGTGGGGGGGACCTGTGGCTGCTCGCACGTGCGCTGACTATCGCGATTCTCGTAGTTTCGGGGAGCACACAATCCCGTCGTTCCTCTGTTTTTGACTCTGCACACCTGGTAGCATGAAGAGAGGTCAGAGAGGTGTGCTACCCCCGTCCTGTGTGTGCTCAATAACTGCACCGTGCCCTCTGTGTGCTCAGCAGCCCCGCTCCTCGTGCTGCGTCCGTTCAACAGCACTGCCCCGTGTGTGCTCAGAAGCACTGCCCATTCTCTGTGAGCAGTGCTTAACTTGTGAATTGTGCCGGACGCCAGGGGTGCTGAATATCAATCCTACCGTTTCATGATTCCAAGCGGCGCGTCCCTCTTTTATCACTCCTTTCCTGTCTATCGCACTCTTTTCTCTTTTTGTCACTGCTTTCCACCTTTCTCTTTGTCAGTCTGTGTCCCATTTGTGCCTTATCCGCCTTATTGCTCTGGTTCAAAGTCTAATCATGAAAAATAAACCCTAATGCCCAGTAAAAGGTGCCCCGGTGCTCACCCCTCAACCCCCGGCAGTGTGCATCCCTGGACACCCCCTCATCCCGCCCCCACCATTTAGCACCACAGCCATGTGTGCGCTCAGCACTACTGCCCATTCCCTGCCACACTGCCCTGTGTGCACATTCACCTCCTGCCTTATACGTGCTAGCAGCGCTGCCCAGTGCGTGCGGAGGAGCACATCTCGTCCCGTGCCCACGAGTGCCAAGGAGAACATTCCTGTGTGTCTTCAGCACCGCTGCCCCGTCCACTGGAACACCTCGTGCCCCTTGGTGTGCGCAGCACGACTGCCCTGCGCCTGTGTGTGCTCAGTATCAGCGCCAGGTGTGTGTTCCGGTGTGTGCTGGGTACCACAGCTCTTTGCCCCCTCCGCGACACTGTCCCGTGCTGTGTGCGTGTTCAGCAGCACTGACTGCCCCGTGCCTTGTGTGTAGTGCTCCTTCAGCCCTTGCGTGTGCCTGGCAGCACTGCCCCGTGTGTGTTCAGCGGCAGCACTGCCAGGTGCCCTGTGTGTGCTCAGTAATACTGCCACTTGCTTGCCTTATGTGGACTCAGCATCACCGCACTCTGTGCTCAGCAGCACTGTTTCATGCCTTGTGTGTGACTGGTAGCACTGTCCGGTACCCTATGTGCTCTCAGCTGCTCTGGCCCGTGTCCCGCGAGTGCTCAGCACCACTGCCCGTTTCTGTGTGTGCTCAGCTCTAGTGCTCCGTGCCTTGTGTGTTCTCAGCAGCACTGCCCCGTGTGTGCTCCGTGCCCTATGTGTATTCAGCAGCACTGCCCCGTGTGTGTTCTCGGCAGCAATGCCCCGTGTGTGCTCCGTGCCCCATGTGTGTTCAGCTGCACTGCCACGGGTGTTCTCAGCAGCACTGCTCCGTGCCCTGTGTGCTCTCAGCAGCACTGCCCCGTGTGTACTCAGCGGCACTGCTGCATGCCCTGTGTGTTCTCAGCAGCACTGTCCGTGTGTGCTCCGTGCCCCGTGTGTACTCAGCGGCACTGCTGCGTGCCCTGTGTGTTCTCAGCAGCACTGCCCCTTGTGTACTTCGCGGCACTGCTCCATGCCGTGTGTGTTCGCAGCAGCACCGTCCCGTGTGTGCCCCGTGCCCTGAGTACTCTCAGCAGCACTGCCCAGTCTATGCTCAGCAGCACTATCCTGTATCTCGCGCGCTCGCAGCTACATGGCCTCGCGGACAGCGTGTGTTCACAAGTATTCCGTACTACATGTACTTGCACCTTTCATGCTGCACCGCACGGGGGAGTGACTAAACCAGGAGTGGCCTCTGATGTGCGCAGTCTGTCTCTGGGGTTTATAACCAGTTCTCTGGAGCGCTTTAAAGTTTAAATCGTAGCTTGGCGAGGCTGGCAGTGGCACATCGGAGCCAAGTGATGTGCTTAAACTACTAATGAGGTGAGCTGGGGAAAACGGTTACAAGTTTTCGAGGACACAGCTGGTTAATCGCTTCGTTTTTTCCTTTGAGCGTTGTCGCGCTGATTAAAGAAAACATTTATTTTGACAGTCTTAAACCCATCACAACGAGGCATGTCACATTTGTTTCTCTCCAGGTTCCTTTTCAAGCGTACCCCTTTAAATTAGCGTCCGTTTGCTATTGACTCCCACTTTGCATTTGGAGAAACGCACGTGCTTATGTTTTTACCTCTGACTTTTTCATTTACGATGTTCTCTTTAGTCACAATGCCAGAGATTTTTTAATCAAGATTTAGTGTGACCCTTGGAATTTTCTGTGTGCGGGGGCATTTCCTATCCCTCCAGTTCTATGTTGGGGTTCTGCTTAATTTACAGTTTTTATTGCCTCTTTATTTTATTTTTCAGATGTAAACCTGTTACCATTTTGGTTATTCTCTTCACTATTTTACCACTATCTTTCCCCCCAAAGAGATTTTGTTAATATTATTTTTTCTTCGTTCGTATTTTCTCGTTTAGTGTGTCTTTTGCTGTTTTTTTGGCAGGGTCCCTCTTTTTTGATGGGCGGGGGTATCCTCCTTATGATCTCGACTGAAATTTACATTATTTCTCTTCTTTTACTCCTGTTTTTCTCTCCAGCAGCGTGTGTTCCGGTTTATTCTATACATTATTTTGTCCCCGATTTTCTCCTGAATGTACATATTTTGCGTTTATTACTGTGTGTTTTTCACTCAAGGCGTGCTTAGCCTGCAATTATGAAATGTGGATTCTCTTGAAGAAGTGGTTCTTTTTCGTATAGATTTTCCCAGCTAGGAGGGTGCCTGGTTTTATTGTTTTTTAACTCTTATTTTTATGTCAATTTGTTTGTTCTGTTTTTCTCATGTTTTCCTACATCAGCATACTTATATTGTGATTTCTCACTTTATATTTCACCACTGCAGTTTAATTTTTTGCGTTCTTGATTATTCAGAAATACTCATCACTTTTGCTTGAAGTGTGTGGTCTGTTTTTTTTTACTCCTTTGCCCTAAACTTTCCCCCAATTTAATCTTCTGGTAACGTACAGAGTGAAAACAGAAGAAACTGCCTTGTGGGTAACAAAGGTTGCCTACAGTCAAACAATACATAGTAAGAGACGTTTTTGATTCGCAGAATTTCTGTTCAGGGTACAAGTCGGGTTATTTAGCTTCGAAGTTAGCCATTTTATAGACTTTTCTTTTTGTTTAAAAAATCATTCAGTTTTGCTTAAGGCAAGTCAATGTCCGACCCCCTCGTTTGACACAAAGGACCCCATGTCGCTAGAGCGGCTTTCATCCAGGCTTGTTTTTCGCCGAGACATGGGGCTTCAACAGTCCCATTCTAAGTAGGGGGCTGCCAATGCCACCACCAGGGCTTTAGGTGGGATGAAAAAAGTGTGTGTGATGGAGGGGCTGGGGTGTCTAAAAAGGGCGTGGCTTATTCACAACTTAGAGACCTTTCCTAATGGTGTGGCCTATATAGTTAAGGGCGTGGCTTACAACTTGCACATTGAAATCCTGTGCCTCAGCTAGGTATCGCCCAATTAACCATTACCAAGGTCTGTGGAAGAGGCAGTGGTCGTCAGAGGGTCTCAGGCACCCCCATTATAACCCTTCACACCACTTTCCTCAGCAGCCTCTCTGTTAGATATTTACACGATTTTTCTCCCCACATCTTTCTGAAATCTTCGCTCTACATAGATCACACCTCAGCTCTTTCTTTGCCAGTACCCTCATTTTACTCTCTGCTGCGTGTCCTTTCTTGTACCCCCTCACTTAAGCACCCCTGCACATACAACACAAACACATCTGTAAGAATTGCATCTGTTTTTACTTTCGCTCTATCAATATTTTGATAGCCAGTCAGCAGTTTTTAAATGGAAAAATAGAAGTTTAAGGTACTCCCTCCGTAGAGTACCTGTTTGCTCTAGAAAAGTGCCGGCGCTCTCCCATTAAATGTTGTGGAGCAGTGGTGAGAAGTGCAGGTACTCTCCCTTTAAAATTAAATAAGTGCAGGTACTTAGTACTGGGCAGTATCTGCCCATTTAAATCACTGGATAGCTGTGTACCTCCAGCACACTCTTTTGCACAGAATCACAATTAGCACACCTGACCGTTGCTTTGTGGGCTCGTCGAGAGGCCAAATATTGGATGAGCATGTATTGCGAACCCCCTTATTACCCTCTGACAGGCCCATAACTCGTACTACCTTTGACCTGAACTCCAGAGCTCTCAATTGTGGCTCATTTTAAACACCGATCCACAACCTGACTATATAGGAATAACATACTGCACACACAAGACAAGGGAAAACAACATCCTGGAAATAGGAAAAACTTTTAGGGAATGCATTATTAAGTAACCATGTGAAATATAACCATGAACTACATCGCTGACATGGAGCATCTTAACGTTTCTTTACAGCCATTATTCAGAACTCTAAGTTTTTACCGGCAGAGTTAGGGGCAAAATATTAACCCAATAGGGACATGTTTCAAATGCTGTTCTTAATTACTTCCGGGTCTGAGACCCAGAGCGACTGGCCTACTTAAAGCCCCGACCATCATTCCAGCAAAACCCGGACCAACTAAAAGTCCAGCTCGTGACATGGAGACCCGTTGGTAAAACAAAATTGGCTATTCTAACATATAAAAGTGTGTGTTGAGGTTCTTCCCCTCTCTCCAGCCATGTTGTGCCATCTGCTTGAAGTGCTGGCCCCAGACCCAGAAAGTTCCCTTTAAGGTGGCACCATCTCAAGGTCAGGCTGGGACACAAACTAGACACAGGCACTAAAATTAAGGAGCATTTCATTAGAAAATCAGATAGCTAGAAAGGTGCCCTTCATATGCAAATTGGGGCAGTTTTGAATTTGTAAGGGCATGCTTATAGGTCTTTTGCATGGTATGGGGGACTGCATGCATCTGTGCTTGCAACAGGCAGTTGTGGGGAAACTTCAGGGAAATCAACAGTAAAAATGGGCCCACCAGGCTAAAAACAGCCAAGAAAATGGCAGGCACACTAAAGACCAGTCCTTCTGGTACTGCCCGATTGTCGTACAGGCAGGGGCCTGTAGTGCCTTCCGCTGGTGCAGCAGATGCCAGGATTAATAAAGGAATTGTCTGGAAGTAAAATCGGATATAGCTTTATACAAAACTGGAGAGTAAGTCCTGGAGCCCTCGTTTTTATGCAGGCTGGGTTTCCTCGGAAGAATGTCTGCTGTGATCACAAATAGCCAGCAGGGGGGCATCATTTCATCTTGCCTCATTGCCGCCCATTAAAGCTCCATTCTTTATCAAATGTTTGGAAACATTCCTGCCAAGGGCAGTGAAATTATGTGGCAAATGAAGACCAAATTATGCTGTGTAATGCCGCATAATTTGTGATATTATTACTTTATTATTTTGTAATTTCAATACATTAGCACTATCTGGGCAAAGGTTCCATGTTATTGGTGCTAGTTTGTCAAGCTAAGCAACCGAATGATGACCCATCAACCCTTGCGAAGGGCCTTCTACAACACAGCACCGCATGTTTCCAAACTTTTAGTAACTTTTGATCCCTCTGCGTTAGAAACATTTTTTTATTGAAATCTGTAGCTTATGCAGCAGATGATGGAGTATGTAGAACGGTGGAAAATCTATACTCATGCGGAAATAGCTAAAGCTTTAACAAACACATAATTGCTGTGGCCCTCAATAGACCACATGCTCCTTTTCCTTGCATTATCCTGAGTGCCCTTACTCCCAGAACTCACTGGTGTCCTGGGGAAATGAAGAGATATGCCCAGCGACCCCAATATGTCATTTCAACTCATATCTTTCTCAGCTCAGTGCATCCTTTAGACCTGTTGTTGGTGTTTTTTTTTTTTTTTTTAATTAGGGGAAGTGGAGTGTTGTCACGAGGGGGCTGAGGGTTGGGGGTGGGGAGGGGGCTTTGGGTAGAGGGGTAAGGCAGCCAACTGAGTTTAAACAAAATACCAACTGGAGTTCGAGGGATTAGGAAACCTAGCAGAGTTGCACATATTGTGCAGCTGAAGGCTGGCTCTTTTTTTATAGATATTTATTTGCAAGTTTTAAATAGGTGAACGATGGTTAAGTCTGTAGGCCCACTGCTAATTTTGTGCTATTTACGGCACATGGTCACTTTTTGCTAACTTTGTGTAAAGTATATGTAACTGTGTCCACACTGGAAATCACTGCAGCCCGGCAGATGTTTTACAGGCAACACCATTATGCACAGACATTGGCAGTGCAAGCAACTCACAGCACAGACAGCAGGAATGTAAGCTCTGCTCTTGTACACAGAACAATTACAGCACAGATAGCAGACGAAGCTTCTCACACAAAACAGCCACAGCACTGACAGCAGAAGTGCAAGCATCTCACACTGAACAGTTACAGCACAGACTGCAGCAGTGCAAGCTTCTCACACAGAACAGTTACAACAAAGGCAGCAGTAGTGCAAGCGTCTCTCAAATACACAGAACAGTTACAGTGCAGACTGCAGCAGTGCAAGCTCCTAACACAGAACAGTTACAAAGGCAGCAGTAGTGCAAGCTGCTTTCATGTACACAGAATAGTTACAGCACAGACATTAGTAGTGCAAGCTTCTCTCGTGAACACAGAACACTTACAGCATAGACAGAAGCAGAGCAAGATTCTCACACAAAACAGTTACAGCACAGACAGCAGGAGTGCAAGCATCTTGCACATACACAGAACTGTTGCAGTACAGATGGAAACAGAGCAAGCTTCTCTCACGCAGATCAGTTACAGCACAGACAGCAGCAGAGTAAGCTTCTCCCATACAGAACAGTTACAACATAAATAGAAGCACAGCAAGCTTCTCTCACACAGAAAACTTACAGCACAGACAGAAGCAAAGTAAGCTTCTCACACAGAACAGTTACACCAAAGGCACTAGTTGTGCAAGCTTATCTCATGTACGCAAAACAGTTAGAGCACAGACAGCAATGCAAGCTTCTCTCTCATGTACACAGAGCAGTAACAGCACAGGCAGCAGTGGTGCCAGCTTCTCTTGTGTATAAAGAACAGTCATAGCACAGATGGAAACAGAGCAGCCTTCTCACACAGAACATTTACAGCACAGACAGGAGGAGTGCAAGCATCTCACGCATACAGAGAACACCTACAGCACAGACCACAGTAGTGCAAGCTTCACTCATGTACACAAAGGAATCACAGCACAAATAGAAGCAGAGAAACCTCACACAGAACAGTTACAGCGCAGACAGGCGGAGTGCAAGCATCTCACACATACACAGAACAGTTACAGCACAGACAGCAGTACTGAAAGCTTCTCTTGTGTACACAGAATAATCACAGCACAAATAGAAGCAGAGCAACCTCACACAGAACAATTAAAGCACAGGCAGGAGGAGTATAAGCATCTCACGCATAAATAGAACAGTTAAAGCACAGACAGCAATAGTAGAAGTGTCTCTCACATACACAGAGCAGTTACAGCACAGACAGCAGCAGAGCAAGCTTCTATCATGTACACAGAACAGTTACAGCACAGTTAGAAGAGCAAGCTGCTCATGCATACACAGAACAGTTACAGTACAGGGAGCAGCAGTGCAAACATTTCATGCATACACAAGAACAGTTACAGTGCAGACAGAAGCATAGCAAGCTTCTCTCCTGCTCACAGTACAGTTACAATACAGGCAGCAACACTGCAAGCTTCTCATGCATACACAAAACAGCTACGGTACAGACTGCAGCAGTGCAAGTGTCGCTCACATATAGAAAAGTGTTAAAGCACAGACAGCAGCTCTGTAAGCTTCTCACACATACACCGACCAGTTAGAGCACAGACAGCAGTTCTGCAAACATCTCTCGCATATACTGAACAGTTACAGCACAGACAGCAGGAGTGCAAGCTTCTCTCATGTTCATGGAACCTTTACAACACAGAGAGCAGCAGTGCATGCATCTCTCACATATAGGAACATTTACAGCAAAGGCAGCAACATTGCAAGCTTCTTGCACATACACAAATCGGTTGAAGCATAGGCAGAGCAGTGCATACTTTTCGCATGTACACAGAACAGTTACAGCACTGACAGAAGCAGAACAAGCTTCTCTCACTCAGAACAGTTACAACACAGACAGCAGCAGTGCAAGTGTCTCTCTCATGTACACAGAACAGTTACAGTACAGACAGCAGGAGGTCAAGAATCACACATGTATAAAGAACAGTTACATCACAGGCAGCAGCAGTGCAAGCACCTCTCACATATAGAAAAGTTAAAGCCCCTACTGTAACAGTACTAGTGCCTCTCACATACACAGAGCAGTTGCAGCACAGGCAACAGCAGTGCAAGCTTCTCACACATACACAGAACAGCTACAGCACAAACAACAGATGTGCAAGTGTATGTCATGTACCCAGAACTATTAGAGCACAGACAGCAGCTGTGCAAACAATACATACATTATAGTGCAAGCGTTTCTCACATACACAGACCAATTATTGCGCAGACAGCAGCAGAGCAAGCATCTCACATACACAGAACACTTACAGTACAGACAGCAGCAGTGCAAGCTTCTCGGGCATAGACAAAACAGTTGTTGCACAGACTTAAGCAGTGCAAGTGTCTACAACATACACAGAACAGCTACCGTACAGACAGCAACAGTGCAAGTGTCTCCAACATACACAGAACACTTACAGCACAGACAGCAACAGTGTGCCTCTTACATAAACAGAACAGTTAAAGTACAGACAGGAGCAGAGCAACCTTCTCACACATACACAGAACACTCACAGCATAGACAGCAACATTGCTACTGTTTCTCACGTACACAGAACAATTGCAGCACAGACAGCAGCATTGCAAGCTTCTAAGGTATATACAGCATAGTTACAGTACAGTACAGACAGCAGCAGTGCAAGTGTCTCTCACATACACAGAACAGTTACAGCACAGACAGCAGCAGTGCAAGCTTGCAGTGCATGTATTTACAGAACAGTTACAGCACAGACAGCAGCAGTGCAAGCTTCTAAGGTATATACAACATAGGTACAGTACAGTACAGACAGCAGCAGTGCAAGTGTCTCTCACATACACAGAACAGTTACAGCACACACAGCAGCAGTGCAAGTGTCTCTCACACAGAACAGTTACAGCACAGACAGCAGCAGTGCAAGTGTCTCTCACACAGAGCAGTCACAGCACAGACAGCAGCAGTGCAAGCTTCTAAGGTATATACAGAACGGATACAGCACAGACAGCAGCAGTGCAAGCTTCTAAGGTATATACAGCATAGTTACAGTATAGTACAGACAGCATCAGCAGTGCAAGTGTCTCTCACATACACATAACAGTTACAGCACAGACAGCAGCAGTGCAAGCTTGCAGTGCATGTGTTTACAGAACAGTAACAGCACAGACAGCAGCAGTGCAAGCTTCTAAGGTATATACAGCATAGTTACAGTATAGTACAGACAGCAGCAGTGCAAGTGTCTCTCACATACACAGATCAGTTACAGCACAGACAGCAGCAGTGCAAGCTTGCAGTGCATGTATTTACAGAACAGTAACAGCACAGACAGCAGCAGTGCAAGCTTCTAAGGTATATACAGCATAGTTACAGTATAGTACAGACAGCATCAGCAGTGCAAGTGTCTCTCACATACACATAACAGTTACAGCACAGACAGCAGCAGTGCAAGCTTGCAGTGCATGTGTTTACAGAACAGTAACAGCACAGACAGCAGCAGTGCAAGCTTCTAAGGTATATACAGCATAGTTACAGTATAGTACAGACAGCAGCAGTGCAAGTGTCTCTCACATACACAGAACAGTTACAGCACAGACAGCAGCAGTGCAAGCTTCTAAGGTATATACAGAACAGTTACAGCACAGACAGCAGCAGTGCAAGCTTCTAAGGTATATACAGAACAGTTACAGCACAGACAGCAGCAGTGCAAGCTTCTAAGGTATATACAGAACAGATACAGCACAGACAGCAGCAGTGCAAGCTTCTAAGGTATATACAGCATAGTTACAGTACAGTACAGTACAGACAGCAGTGCAAGTGTCTCTCACATACACAGAACAGTTACAGCACAGACAGCAGCAGTGCAAGCTTGCAGGGCATGTATTTACAGAACAGTTACAGCACAGACAGCAGCAGTGCAAGCTTCTAAGGTATATACAGCATAGTTACAGTATAGTACAGACAGCAGCAGTGCAAGTGTCTCTCACATACACAGAACAGTTACAGCACAGACAGCAGCAGTGCAAGCTTGCAGGGCATGTATTTACAGAACAGTTACAGCACAGACAGCAGAAGTGCAAGCTTCTAAGGTATATACAGCATAGTTACAGTATAGTACAGACAGCAGCAGTGCAAGTGTCTCTCACATACACAGAACAGTTACAGCACAGACAGCAGCAGTGCAAGCTTGCAGGGCATGTATTTACAGAACAGTAACAGCACAGACAGCAGCAGTGCAAGCTTCTAAGGTATATACAGAACAGTTACAGCACAGACAGCAGCAGTGCAAGCTTCTAAGGTATATACAGAACAGATACAGCACAGACAGCAGCAGTGCAAGCTTCTAAGGTATATACAGCATAGTTACAGTATAGTACAGACAGCAGCAGCAGTGCAAGTGTCTCTCACATACACAGAACAATTGCAGCACAGACAGCAGCAGTGCAAGCTTCTAAGGTATATACAGCATAGTTACAGTACAGTACAGTACAGACAGCAGTGCAAGTGTCTCCCACATACACAGAACAGTTACAGCACAGACAGCAGCAGTGCAAGCTTGCAGGGCATGTGTTTACAGAACAGTTACAGCACAAACACCAGCAGTGCAAGCTTGCAGTGCATGTGTTTACAAAACAGTTACATCCCAGACTGCCGGAGTCCAAAGTGGACAGGCAGCAGGACTGC
The DNA here is from genome assembly GCF_031143425.1 of Pleurodeles waltl. Lineage (NCBI taxonomy): Eukaryota > Metazoa > Chordata > Amphibia > Caudata > Salamandridae > Pleurodeles > Pleurodeles waltl. The sequence goes on from NC_090445.1 coordinate 1,069,163,075, forward strand.
ATAAAACACACACATCTGTGTTACATTAAAGAGAGCATCATTGTGAGCTCTCCCCGACCTTGAGCATCCTCGAGTTCTCCGATTGGATGTCATCAAACCTGATAAACAATATAACAAACTCACACAGGAGTAGCTAATGGATATTTGAACGCCCAAAAGAGATAGTAGAACTGGGGGAAGAGGCAGGCGGTGTAACAACCGCACAGTGCACATTTCACTGGTATGGCCTCCTCTTGAGCACTTCGTCTCGTTATGAAAAACGTATCTAGAATTTTGATGCGTTCTCCACGTCTCACCCGGGGAGATGCTACAATATGTGTTCCAACCTTTGGTGGTTGTATCTACTACTGGGACTCACATTTGGAGTGCAGTGCCATTCTATAGAAGCCTCTTCTGATGAATTCTTTCAAGTTTTGGAAATACCAGCTATAGAAGTTTAGGTGAGTAACTCGAGCCTGGGTATTTGATTTAGGAATGTGGCCTGGGGTTCCCATCACTCAAAATGTTGGTACTAAAATGCGATGCAACCTTTCATTGAACACCCACATTTGCTTAGTTTGTGTGGGGTGATGACTGCGTGAATGGGTAGATGACTGTGGGTAGGTGGGTGAAAAGATGGACAAGTTAGTGAATTGGCGCCTGGGCAAGTGGATGGGTCGAGAAATAGGCGGATCGATGAATGAGATGAGCAGGCAAATGTTTAATGAGTAGGTAAATAGTAAGTCAGTAGGTGAATGGCGATATGTCGATTAATAGGGTGGAGTAGGTTAATGTGTTGTTATTACGATTTGTATAGTGCATGCCACCATTAGTATGGCACCAAAGTGCTTCTTAATCTAGGCCTGATGATGCGGTTAAGCTACCTGCATCCGAATGGGTGTAAGACGCGTGTTGGTGTGATGTGCAAGAAGATGTTAAGTTTGCAGCATTTTGCCCACTGTAAGGCTCTCGTGCTGTGTTGCACATACGAGGGTGTTACGAGGGGCTGCATAGAGCCTTCTTTTAGAAAACGGCACATCCTAAGTGTGGTTGGAAAGGTGCTGTCTAGTCAGTATCGGTAAGTGGAAGGTGAGTGTGGTTGGGTATCTTAGTAGCCAAACTAAATGTATGGACAGGTTTGGGAGTGTGATAGGCCCTCTGTCCAATGTGTTCTGTTCGACGCAAGTTTAGTTGTGGCACTGCAATAGCCAATATTCAGGGTTACTGGTATTATGCGGCAAAGGAGGACTAAGTAACGTGGCAGGTTTGAATGAATTAGGCAGCAAGAACAGACAAATTATACAGCACAACGAGGCACATTTGTAATAGTATTAATTCATTATTTTGTTCTTTTTATACATTGGCCGGGAAAATACTTCTTCTTATTAGCAGCGGTATAACAATATATCAATAAACAAGTGAACGATGACCAGTTAACCTTCCGCTGCACAGGAACAGGTCTCCATGTTTTTACTACCTTCTGATCCGTTTCAGCTAGAAACTTTTTTTTGTTAAAAACTGCAGATGATGCAGCAGATGATGGATTATGTGGCGAATACGGCAAATTCTTAACTATGTGGAACACGCAGCAGACTCAGAATCGCATAATTCCAGCAGTCCTGCTAAAAGTATGGTACTTCTGTGCCGTGAAAGTGTCCCTTGAAGTGTGCATGTTTGTTGCCACCTGTACTTTCTTTAGGTCCCAGAGTGCCTTGCTCTTTCTTGTTTACTTGCTGTGGCATCCCACCGCCCCTACTATTTCCTGCTATTCCTTTCATTTTGAGTTTTAGTAGGGAATGATATTTCAGTACACACAATTCCACGCGTTCAGACAATCAATGTAGTCCAATTTGTTCTCTGAAATATTTAGTTTTATTGTGGGTACTTAGGTGTATAACAGATTGGAGGTGGGTGAATAGGTGGATAGCAGGCGTGCAGAGAGAGGGTTAGAGCGATGAAGATGAATAAGTGAGTAAACGGGGTCTTAGGTTAGTAGTTGGGTGAGCTGCTCTATGAATGGACAGATGGATAAATGAGCTGGAGGATGACTGGAGAGAGCGTGACTAAATGGTTGAATGGATGGCTGAGTAGGATGGTTGCAATCTTTAGTACTATGTTAGCTTGAAAATAATATTGCATTGAATGTAATAACAAGCGCTTGTGCCTTAATGACCACCCCCTGGCCAATGAGCCAGTGGAGGTGTTTAAAGAAGCAACATCAGGAACAGAAGTGTTCTAACCTTGCACTAGTTATCTCTGATCCAATGAAGCTTCCCTGTACACCCTACCTGTCCTCTGACACAGACCTATGCAGTTCACAATAGGGTCACTGGTGAATTCTGTAAGAAGAAATACCGGGGCTGGGAGGAGAGGGTGATTGCACATTTCCATCACATGCACTTGACCAAATTATGCTAGCATTATGTGTCTGAAGAAATCTCGAAGAATGACAAATCTTCTCACAGGAGCACACACGTCCCTGGCTTAAAGTAATTCTCTCTAGCCATCACCCGCTTACTGATCTGTTAGGCCAAGCGCGCAAGTGCTCTGGCCTGTTGTAATCTATCTGGGCTTTTAACCACGCCCACCGCACGCCCATCACTATACCTCATTCAAGGGCTTGCCTTTCAAAAATCCCTTCTTATCATTGGTAAACCCATTACGTTTGTCCCTCCTTGGTGCAGTCTTGTTACCGCCTTGGCCATCAACCCTGTTATACGCATAATTGCACTTTTGTTGATACCTTTGACTGCGAGCAAGCTTCTTTTTCCTTTTTTGACCCTCCTTCACGTTCATGGCGCTCTTGGCGGCCGTGGCACTTTGAATCGGCTCGCTAACGTCTTCTGTTTTACTTTTCATTTTCAATTTATGTGGCAAGAAAAGTCCAGTTTGGAATTTATAACGTAAATAGCTCTAACTAGAGCAAACACAAGTCACTTTGCATTGCAGCTGTTTGTTTTTCTTTTGCAGCATTTTTTTCCTGTTTATCTACGACTTCAAGAGGCACCACTGGTTTCTAGCTGGGATTAGAGGACAATGCCTCAGCTATTTGCTATTTGTCTTTAAAAAAAAACATACTTGCTGGAATATTATTTTGTATCCCATGGGGAGTATATCTATATTCTTTCAAGACACGGCAAGAGAGGCAGTTCTTAAATAAAGTTTGTACTGAGTGATCAAGATTCGAAAATCAAGCTTTCTGTCAAGGTCTCATTCTAGTTTTAACAACCCCCAGATGATTCATGTGGATGACTTCCAAGGCCCGACCTATTAGACTGTGAGGGATTACAGTCCGATTTTATCTCAGTGATAGACCTTCTTACATGACTGATGACTCCTCATACCTGAGAGAGGGCTTTGAGTCTCAATTTAGCCTCAGGTATTCCGAGTGCCATGGACTGTGCTAGATACTGCCAACTATTCTTCTTCACAGCTCTTTGATGATTCCCAGACATTTGTCATTTTCTGATGTTGTATGTAACATTATTTGGCATGAGCTTTGGCTTAGAGTCGCAGCTAATTATTCAGGCATACTCATCAGTTTCTTTGCTTGGTCCCCTTCCTCCTTCGTAGCCCAATGAAGGTGGTGTAAAAAAACACTCCGCAGGATTTCCTTCACCATAGTGGTATACCACTTCGAATGAGTATTCCTGCAACTGAAAAATCCATTTTTCAATTCGTGGAGGAGATTTAGATGCAGACACTTGGAAAATGTGTATGAACGGCTTGTGCTCTGTGCAAACTTAAAATCTGTTCCCATTAAGATAGACATGAACGTTTTGACAACCCCACAGAATGGGCGTCACTTCTGTTTCTTTTTGCGGCTAGCATTGTTCAGATGGCATGAGGGATCTATTAGCGCAGGCCACTGGACCCCACTAGACTGGCACGGCAGCAGCACATTCCTCAGTCTGGTTAGACTAACATCCACTGACAGCTTAGTAGTAGATTTGAAAGAATCATTGAACCTCAGAGTTTTCTCTGCAGATACCGATTTCTTGAAATTGTGAAATGACTTCTTCTGTTCTTCAGACCACTCCACTACAGCATCTGCCTTTGGAAGATTTCTCATTGGTTTTGTCAGACCAGTCAGGAACAAACGGGCCACAATATGTGACAATTCTAAGAAAACTCTGAAAGTTTGCTATGTTTGTGATAATGCTGTATGTGCGTCTTCTACATTCTTCTAATCCAATGCTACCTTTGAGGTGGACCAATATCCTAACAACCTCAGTTTTCTTTATATATGCACATTTCAGTTTGTGAACAATGCAGCCATTCTGTCTGATTATTTCCAGCAAGGCTCAGAGTCAGGTGTGGTATTTTATTAATATTGTATGAACCAGCATGCCGTCATTAACATTTATTACCCGGCGAGATCTGTTAAGTGTCTTGTAAATGTTACTCAAATGCAAATCTTGAATACTTCAGCTGCACTGGAAATACCGAAACTGATTGGACGATATCTTGTAAAGCCAACATAGGTAAAGAAAGTGATCATGTACCTCGATGATTTGTGATATCCTGCTTTAAGGTCACTCTTAAAGAACAGCTTGGCACGGTTGGCTTCACCGACATGTGTGTGATGTATCAATCTCAGGATGGCCTTGTTTGGCATTTTCAGGTCCACACATACTCAGCTCTCTCTAGGCTATATGAGATTTTGTGCCACCACAATTTGCGCAACCCAGGCAGTAGGGACACCATCCCAATAATTGCAGCTGTTTCTAGTCTGTTCAGTTCATTTTCTACTTGATCTCTGACATAAAGGGACTTTCCTGTGTCCTAGTCCTACAGCTTGAATCGATTTATCAGTTTTAGCTTCACACTTTTACTTTTCTAGTAGTTAAATCCTGAGATGATGTTGAGATACTTTTCCACCATAAACACTATAATCACTTACCTTTTCGCACAGTGAACAGTTTTCCTCTTGCAGGACACGTGGTGATATGTGGCAATGCGACACCCCGATACCCACAGCTAGTCGACATCTTTCCAATTGATAGATCCTGCTCGTTCGATCTCCATTGCTACTGGCTCAGTTTTTATGTGGTGTCCTGCCAACGATGCCCTCTTATGTGACGCCCTTGCCCCTGACAGCTCATGTGACCTTCCTAGCGTGAGCATGGCTGATAGTGTCATTTTGTCTTGTTTGAGAATTAGTCTTCTCAATTTTGAGGAGTAGCATACCGCTATTCCCTGAGCTCTGAGTTCCTTGGTGTATGATAACTCGCATGTGGTGGCTACAGGGGTGTAATGCAGGCCCCTGGACCATTCTGTGGTACAGGGGAGAGGGGGGGGGGCAGGAGGTTTAACCTTGCAGGGAGTCTCCATCCTTTCAGGGGGCCCTATATTCAGCGGCAGGCTGAATATCTGTAAAATATGGGAGACTTTAGGGGCCCTCATTTCATTCTGTGTGGGGAAAGCAGGGAAGGCGGGGCTATTTTGCATTACCCACTGGCTGGCTAATGTGCAGAGATTTGTGTGGAATACGTCAGTGGCCTCATTTGACCCCTATTTTACGTGCCTCAGTATAAAGAGAGTTTGTAGTCATATTCAATTGTGTTCCAATTTCTGCCTTGAGAGCTGTCAATGCCACGTCACAGCTATTTGTGGCCCCCACAGTTCATAAGGTAATGAACGGATTATAAACCTCTTCACCCACTAATTATAGTCTCATTGATGTTCATAAATCAAAGTTCAGACTTTTGCCAGAGGGAGGGAGGGAATTCAGCTAGATGTGCACGAACACTTGGAGGCGAGTCCTGCCAAAACCAAGAGGCGCGTCCCGTTTTGGCACATGGGCCCCGGTTCAGCAGGCCCCGCTGCACCTGCTACAGCAATGACGGCTAGGCCGCGGGCTGCCTGTAGAGGTGCTGGCTCACGGAGCAGTCGAGCGGTGGGAGAGAGTTCGAGACTTTGGCATGTCGGGCAGGCCGGGCTCCTCATTGCCAAATGTTGGATCGGTGTGGTACCAAAACAACTAAGCCTCGTACTGGTTACCGCAGCCTTGGAAAAAAATGTTTAATGGTCTTGCGCTATCGGCGCGCACCGTTTATCTGTAACCTACTGCTACGTCACCGGACTAAACCATTCACAAGTAAATCTGGAGCGGTGGGTGTCATAACTCCGGCACCCCAACATCCATATTATGAACTCCGCAGTCCTCTTTAGATATATGTGAGAACAGCTTTTGAGCTCCTCGCCTCGCCCCACGGTGTTCTTGGCACTTTGCTTTGACACATTTCTCCAGCTGAGATGGCGCTTTTCCCAGCTACTGGCCTTTCAGTCCACTGATTCATTTATTGATACTAAACATACCTCATTGAGACGTGCAAGGAGAGGGGAATTAGAGAGTCCTATAAAAATATGTTAAAAAGCCTTCCCGCGTGCCACCCCCTGCTCTTTATGGAGGTCGTCCCTTCACGACTGGTTCAGGTCACAGCCAGGCTTTGGTCGTACATTTGAAAGATGGTGGAGAAAGCAAGGTCATAGTTGTTAAACTCAAGCATCCGTGGTAGTCACTTCAGCAACACGCCAAGGATAGAGCAAATGACGTCATGCCGTCACTGACGTACTGATGACATCCACGTTGAGTTAGGTACCCATCTCCTGCCCCCCTACAGCCTCTTATTTGTTGCGGATGTGCTCCTGGATTGGGAAGATTTGGAAATAACAAGGAGTTCTTGAAGGCCTGAACCTAGATATACCTTCGGCAGAGACAAGTGTAGCAAAAGAGCCGTTACTTCTGACTGCTTGTCAATGTGAGCGTCAGGGGTGTACCTGGAACTTTCTCTGAAACCTTCTCCACATAAATACTAGCCTTTATAGAACAGCACATTTGTCTTGAAAGTCACTTGAGCTTTCCTTTTGAGCAGCAAAGATTCTGTGAGTTTTTTGGTTCGTCTGTGAGATTTTTGACTGGTCACCATCTTGAATTTCCTGAGGCGTGGCCTGCACTTTCTTCCAGACTCTTGGAAAAATCAATATCTTTGCTGTTTGCAATCTCTAGGTGGTAGCCATGGTACCAAAGAACACAGGGTCTCTTTCTTTCCTCTGTTGGACACATGTGCAGTGGGTCAGCTGCCTTAGACTGCTGCTTGTCACCAATGGCTTCATCGGCCCACTCTCACCAGCAGTGGAGTCTCCATCTTGTAGGTTTAGACAGACCAAAATCCTTACTTGTCCGTTCCCTTAGAAGAGAGGGACAGAGACTCAGACATCTCATGATAGAGTTGGGTTCCTGATTAATAGGTGACTGTCCAGTCCGATAAGCCCATCGGCCATCTCTCCAAACTTTGGCTCTTTATGCAAACACTTCCCACATTATGAGTGGTCCATGCCCACTTTTGATCCGTGCACACTTTAGCTGGCCTTCACACTAAATGGAGTCTTCTTCTGATGCAGACTATCCACTACCCTCCAGCAGAGGACAGTTATGCTACATTGTTACCCTAGGTCCAAGCACGTGGACACATTTCACCCCATGCTGATATTTTTGCCAAAGCAATTCATGGATGCAGAAATAGTCCAAGCATGTTCCACAAGCTCTCTGGTTGACAGGAAGAGGGCAAGAACAGGAAAAAGGGAGTAGGTATGAGTTATGGTCTTCCAAATTATCTTGTAATGTGGGCAAGGTTTTTAGTTGTTTTTCAACTCTAGTTACAGGAGACAGATGTAAACATCACACAGCACAAAAAATGGGCAGCAAAAATGCAACAAAGTCAGAAATATGTGGAAGGGGTCATGTTACATGTCGTTGCTTGGTGGGGGAGAAGAGGCGGTCAGGCATACATTTAGTGTACAAAAACAATATAAGAAACAAAAACACGCAGGTGATCCTTCTCTGGAAGTTCATGAGAGGACTGTAGAGTACAGGATGGCACCCATGTACTAGATAAGGACGGGCGTGTGCTTGCCATGTCGGAGGTTTAGGTAAAGATCCATGTCTTCAGTGGAACTGTATTCCACTGGCTATCAATAATTTTAATGCCAGCACCACTGCCTCCTTGATAGGGAAATCTTGCCAGGATTGATCTAATCTAACCATTCTTCACTATGGCCACTGCTAGTATTCATGTAAATGATACATGTCTGTGTTAGAAACCATCAACAGGTTCAGGGAGGGCCTGGCCTGGCAGCTTGGGCTGGACTGTTCCTTTTGGGGCAGGGTCAACACTGACTTGCATTTGGTTGGGTCCAAACTGAGTTGACATGGTGAGCAAAAGAACAATGCTTTGGGATGCTACCCAGAGCGATTGCCAGTGGTTAGACACATTGCAAGCATTCATCCTGTCACTTTGTTTGTGGTTTCAGAGTTCTTTATACAGAATGCATATATTTTTGTATGGAGATTACCAAGGGTCACTTGGCTTTGTTTGCTGTGTTGTATAAACATATGTGTATATTTTGACACCCAGAGGTAAACTGACAGTGGTTATATACATAGATGGCCAAATGTCACACCTCGAAGTTAGTGTTAGAATAGATGTAGAGATGGGTGTATTTCACATCAGGAAGCTGATGTTGGGAGAGTCTATACATACAGAGGTACAAATATCACACTTGGATGTCCAGCTGTGCTTTGGTGGGTTATATACACAGTGGCAGCGGTCACATGTTGATGTTCCCAGTATGTTCTGTTGGTAGAGTACTTTCTCGTTCAAATTAATACAGTCCAAAACATTTGATGTTTCAACCAGAATAGAGTAACTTTAATGTGATTGTCTTTTGGTTGCACTCGAGACTGAGCAGCGTTTTCAGTTCCTACACTGAGCTCATTAGATTTTTAAAATTATCGGAGCTACTTCTTACAGGATTGAAATAATGGTGTCCCGAGTGAATTTACTGAAAATCCCTGGCCACTTAGGAAAAAAGAGTGCTACTACTTACATTCTGACGAAGGATCTGTCTAAGCCATTCTCTTGGGTTCCGAATTTTATTATAAACATACACTACTCCTAAATTGAGTTAGATGGCCCATCATTTTGATGGAGCAACCTTTTTCAAATATCTAAAGGGCGGTTTCATTAGCTATTCACTTACAAGGGCTTTATCAAGGGACCTACAGAATTAAAATATACTAGATTGATACATACTACTTTTTGCACCTAAAAGTTTGAGAGGCGTTTCCTTCGCAGGCTTGGCCCATACTTGAGTACACATTACTTCAAACCCCAGAAGGGGATTCTTAGCGCTTCTGTTTGCATTGGCTTCCTGTGCTGCCTTTTTGAGTGTCTGCTGAATTGGGTGCTTTCCTTAATCTCCAGGTGAGGTTCTAAATATAGAGCAATACTTCAAATTTTGTAGCACTTTACTGGCTGCAGGATAGAGAGCGGTCACAATAATATCAGTGTACCTTTTAACCTACTTTTTTGGGTATTTTCCTTTATCCATTTTAGATTTAAACCTTAAAGATAAGTATTCATAGTACAGAAAAACACACTAATGAACCGGTAAGCATGGGATTATAGCTTCATAAGAGTAACAATTAGTTTAAATGAGTCACCTTTTATTGTAGTGACAATCCTTCAGCACAATGACGCATTCTGCCTGGGAGCCTTGATAGTGGTCATAGAATGAAATCCACATTCTCTATACTAAATCGTACGCTTCCCAGAGAAATGTCATGACTTAACACAGTGCCATCGTGTAGATTTTGGGGCCTTGGGCAAGACATATTTTGGAGCCCCTGTTCTGGACAGTTTTGAATCCTATTACCCATTTTTTGTTCACTTTAATTACCATAATGCTCAAATACATTAAACTATGTTAAACCTCTAGAAAACAGCTGATATGTCTTGCTTTGGGCCCCACAAATCCTTAAGATTACACAGAGGGGAAGAGGCTGAGATAGTGAAATAGAAAGAGAGTATATATCTCCTTCGTCAGGGGCCCCTTTAAAGGTGGGGGCCCTGGGCAATCGGCTACTTTCTCCATGTCTTAAAACGTCTGTGGTAACAGGGCATTATCAGTCAGAGAATTAAGCCCCCTTACTAGGGGGGTGAAGATGAAGTGCTGAGCATCTCCCATACAGTAATTTGCCCTAAGGTCATACTAATTGCGGGATACAGTTCTTCAACCCCCTTGGCTCATCCTACCATCTTGCTGCAAGTCTTTAGTTATTAACAGGATACTGCTTTGCCAGCGCACCCAAGGGGCTTCTTTGCAACTCATCCACAATACTATAATTCAGAAGGTTGCCTTATTATCAAACATTTCACTGAGGAACTGGAGTTGACCACCACTGGCAGTGAGGACAGGTTCTAGCCCTAAGTCCCCACCAATATTACTGTAGAAGAATATTCAAAAGAATTAGAAGTTACGTATCAATCCCAGAATTCATCTGCACAGTTATGTCTTTATTATTTGTGTATCTCCATAAGAGCTTAAAAAGCAACTGAATGGTAGGAAGGGTTATTATTTTGGGGTCCCCACTAACCTAGTGTGGGGACCCAGATATTACCTAAACATAAAGAGTGTGTCATGAGTGTGTCATGCTGAACGTTTTGATGGTTGTCTCATTGTCCTGGAACCACCACAGGCTGAGTTATGGGCAAAAATGTTGTGAAAAAGAATGCTTGCAAAGCATTATGGGTCGAGTTTTCCTGAGTGCAGGGAATATTATAGTATTGGCTCTTCTGTTGTGTCAGGAGAGCTGTGTTGCAGATTTATGAGTTTTTTAATAAAGTATTTTTCAATTATAAATGTTTTTGGGAAAGCTATGGAGCGTGACAGGGAGAGCCAAAATAAATTACTCTGATTAGATAACAGTGTGAACAATGTGACCAGCGCTTCAGTACTGCTGATGGAGTTTGTGCTGTTGGCTCTGTGAGGACCATGGCTCCCATGGATCACGAAGGGGAGAGACAAAAGAAAAAATAGTTCACCATGCTGAAGTATATCGGCAGTCGTGTAATTATCCTTATAACAGGGTCAGTCTGCAAGGCGGTAACAAAACTGCCCCAAGGCGGGACAAATGTAAATCAATTACCTTGACATTAAGGGATTTTTTAAAGTCAAGCCCATGAACGAGTGAAAGGGATAGGTGTTAGGTGGGCATAGTTTAAAGCCCACAATACTTACAACAGGCCAAAGTGCTTGCACGCACGGCCTAAAAAAAAAGCGTTATGAAGTGGCCTGTGCTGGCCACTTCATAGTGCTTTTTTCCTTTTCTCTGCTGGGGAAGGGGAGGGCAGAACAAACAGGAGAAGAAATGCAGAAAGGAGGGGAGATGTGAAGAAGCAGACGACAGAGACAACTACAAAAGATGCACTCTATAGAGTTGCTCAATTTTGGTGCCGGATCAACATCCTGTAACTCTGGGCAAATCCATTGGAACTTGGAAACAGGAAAACAAAAAGCATCGGCAAAGCTAATAGGTCTTACCTACACAAGAGCTTTTGGCTTTGGCAATGTGTTTTTGCCATGTTATATACCAGTGTCATAGACTGGATTTTTTGGAGTAGAGTGTCGTAGAGTCGAGTAGGGGGAGTAGTGTTCAGTAGCAGAGTGGCATAGAATACATAGAGTGCTGTGCAGCAGAGTGGAGTGACAGAGTGGAATGTTGTAGAGTGTCAGAGTGTAGTGGCTTATAGTGGAGTGTTCTGGAATAGGGTGGAGTGGATTGAGGTAGTTGGGTGGAGTAGATTGGGGTGGATTGGATTGTGGTAGGGTGAGTTGGATTGAGTGGGATGGATTGGAGTGGGGTGGACTGGAGCGGGTGGACAGGATGGGGTGCGTGGATTGGAATGGATTGAAGTGAGGTGGATTGGAGTTTGGTGGATTAGATTGGTTTAGGGTAGGGTGGACTGGAGTGGAGTAGACTGGATTGCAGTGGGGTTCATTGGGCTGGAGGGAGGTGGGTTGGATTGAGTGGGGTGGACGGGATTGATGTGGGTTGGGTTGGGGTGGACTGGACCAGGATGAACTAGGTGGGGTAGATTGGATTGAGGTGGATTGGATTGAGTGGGATGGATTGGATTGGGATTTGGTTTGGCTGGATTGGGGGGGATTAGATTGGTGTGCAATGTATTGGATTGGAGTGGGGCTCATTGGAGTGTGGCAGATTGTTTTGGATTGGAGTGTGGCAGATTGCAGTGGGGCAGATTGTTTTGGATTAGAGTGGGTGGACTGTGGTGGAATTAATTTAGTTGGGTGGATTGGGAAGGGAGTGGGGTGGATTGGATTGTGGTGAGGTTGGATGGATTGGGGTAACAAGTGGAATGGCTGGATTGTGTTGGATTAGAGTGGAGAAGATTGTTTTGGATTGGAGTTGGGCAGATTGGAGTGTGGCAGATTGTTTTGGATTGGCAAGGGTGACTGTAGTGGAATGAACTTAGTGGGGTGGATTGGGAAGGGAGTTGGGTGTTTTGGATTGAGGTGAGGTGGAATGGTTTGGGGTGAAAAGAATGGGAGTGGCTGGATTAGAGTGGAGAAGATTGTTTTAGATTGGAGTTGGGCAGATTGCAGGGTGGCAGATTGTTTTGCATTAGAGTGGGTCAAATTGGAGTGGGGCAGATAGTTTTGGATTGGAGCGGAGCAGATTGTTTTAGATTGGAGTGGGGAAGATTGGAGTACGGAAGATTGGAGTGGGCGGATTGTTTTAGATTGGAGTGTGGCAGATTGTTTTGGATTTCTGTTGGGAGAACTGGAGTGGGGCAGATAGGAGTGGTGTGAGCTGGGAGGATTGCATTAGGATGAGTGGTTTAGAACGGAGTGGGGTGGATTGGATTGTCTGGGTTGGGGTGGATTAAATCGAGTAGGGTGGATTGATGTGGGTGAGGTGGGGTGGATTGGCACAGACTGGAGTGGGTTAGACTTGGGTGTAGTTCATGATTATTTGTTAAAGGATCATTTCAGAATCTACACATAAGAATTAAAAGATGTTGCCTTACAATATTTAGAACAAGATAGTCTTTACCTTTTGAGAACAGCACCCACAAGCAAAAAGAAAACTAAACATGAGTGCAAAGTGAGAAAAGATGACTTGGCAAAATAAAAGAAAGTTAACTATAGAAAATGCATCTCTGCAATTTTGTTTGTCCTGATGGGCACATTTTTGACAGTCACACGCCTTCTGTTTGCATGGCACTAGAAGTTAAAAAGAACAAAATAGCACCTCAGTCAAATAGGGAGCACTGGGCGGGCACTGATTAAGTTGAATCACTCAGTGCTTGGTCCCTGCTCCACAAATAAGAATGGAAATGATGCTAGGCTTGCAGTAATGAATTACAAGGCTGTAAAGAAGAGTGACTGGGAAGCAAATAGGGTGACCACCTGGCATTGATGCAAATTCTGGACAGGACTGCAAAAAATTCAGGACCGAGGGTCAAAATTCAGGACAGAAATTCAACAACAAATATCAGTTATACGCAAGAGAGGCCATGCCTCACTATGTTATCAGTGCAATTATTCACTGTTTTTTAACATAGCACTATTTATTCTCTGTGGTCTTTTTGTGATTGTCTCCTGGTATGCTACATTCAGGTGTCACATTATGTCCTTGTTCAGTAGCAAATTAATGCCCTTCAGTACTGCGGCAAGGCTTTCCCCTTACCCAAATCTACCCATTCTTTCTTGAAGAGAAAGGAAAGGCAATTTTTTTATTATGTTTCTGAGCATTTTAAAACCCGGCAAACAGTTTGGGAAACATTACGGTAATTAACCTTATGCTAGTTTAAACAAATTGAACAAAAACATCTGGCTTACCCCAACCACCCATGGACATTCAACCTAAAAAAATATAAAAGAGGCAGGGCATATTGTGTGGGCGGCAGTCTCACACCTAATGTCAGGATGTGAGGTACCTACAACTTGCCTGTAGTCTCACAGCACTGACTGTATGTCAAGGCTCTACATTTATCTTACATGAGTCTATGTTGCACTCTAAGACACTGCACCACTCTGCATTACTGCACTCTCTGCCACTCTAGTGTATGCCACTCTACTCCAATGCACTCTATGCTACTCTACCCCATGCCACTCTATGCCACTGCACTCTGTGCCAATGCACTCTAAACAACTGCACTGTACGCCACTGCCCTCTACTCTGCACCACTGTACTCTACGCCACTGCTCTCTGTGCCACTCTACATCACTGCACTGACACTCTACTCTGCAACATTGCACTCTCCGCCACTGCACTGTACACCAATCTACTATGTACTACTGCATTCTACACCACTGCACTCTATGGCACAGCACTCTATGCCACTCTACTCTGCATCACCCACTCTACATGACTGCACTCTACAGCACTATACTCTACTCTGCACTGCACCATTCTACACAATGCCACTGCACTCTGCCACACAAGTCTACTCTGCCCTCTATGCCACTGCACCACTCTACACTGCTACACTCTCTGCCACCCTACTGTATGTCACTCTACTCCACTTCACTCTGTGCCACTCTACTCTGTCCCACGCCACTCATGCCACTGCACTCTAAACCACTGCACTCTACGCCAGCGCACTCTAAACAACTGCACTGTACCCTGCACCACTGGCCTCTACGCCACTGTTCCTAGGTCGCTCTACTCCACTCGTCACCACTATGCCACTAACATTTAGCCATGAACAGCAGCCACTCTGGTGTATAACATGGCTAAAACACATTGGCAAAGCCTATGTCTTACATAGACTAGACCTATTGGCTTTGCCAATGCTTATTAGTTCTATGAGGTACCGAGGCCCCTGAAAGAACTGTGAATTTGTAAGTCCTTATTTTAAACATGCATTTGACGCCTCGTCAGGAATAGTAAGCGCTCTATATATATATATATGTATATATATATATATAAACACTTCGTTCGGCGTTTCTCTCTCTGCACCTAATCGCCAATGGTGCTGGAATGGGACGCACGCCACCTCGTCTTTACTTTGAACATAAATCCTTAACAGATCATTAAGGCTCCAGCACTCCACAATGGTTTCAGGGGTTTATTTAAACAAAGCAGGAACGCGTTTCGGCGTGACCGCCTTCTTCAACCTGCGGCCCGCCATTTTGGCCCCCTTTATATATCCTATGTGTTACCATTCATTTAAAGCAATACACTGCCTTTAAAAACGTAATAACACCCGTGATACAATACATGAGAAAAATATATATAATACATGTGACAAAAATGAACAAGTATATAACGCAAAATCACTAATAAGTATTTACCAGTCTAAATAAATCTTAATAAATCTGGTTTAATTACAATAAATCACAGAGAAACTATTTACGTATATATCTTCAAAGAGATCCACCAAGTCCAATCTATTTATATGGTTATTACATAAGGCATTGTTAATTGGGACAATCATTAATAAGAAAAATCTCATGTATACAATCAAAATCTCACAATAAATATAATGAACTTATTCTTGTCGCTGTATTATCCATAATTAATCAACCATATCAACCTAAATGTATATATAACTCTTCACTTGAGTTCAACCCCACTGGTTCCCTTGAATCGAATGCCAATATATATCTGGACTCTAATTTCCTCAGATGTTTCTCCCTATCTCCTCCACGGATATCCTTTCTGATGCCATCTATTACACTGTACTTAACATCTTCTACGCGACCTCCATGAAACTCGTGCATGTGTCGGGCAACCGGATAAGACTCATCTCTATTGACTATAGCCCTCAAATGTTGTAAAACTCTTTTATGTACCTGAAGTTTTGTGCTACCTACATATAGCTTTGGGCAAGTGCATTTTAGAATATAGATTACATAATCACTTCCGCAGTCATATCTGCCTTTGATGGTATGTATTCTTCTGTGCGTTTGTTCAATGATTTTAATGTTTTCCCCATTTTTGCACGCCTTACATTTGGTACATTTAAAGAATCCATCCTGTGTCTTTAGCCAACTCTTTTTCGAAGGTTTCTCATGTCTCACATCATTTTTAACCAAAATATCCCTCATCGATGTTCCTTTCCTATAAGTTATCGTCGGTATATTACTTATTAATGTGCCTATGACTGGATCGCTTTTGAGCATATACCAATGTTGTTGCAATAACTTTCTTACAGAGTCATGGGCAGTATTAAATGTGGTAATAAATCTCACAATCCCCGTATCTTTTCATTTATTCTTTTTCTTGAACTCCGCCAAATTGGTTATCTTATCTGTAGTGAACAATAACTGTTCCCTCGTGCGGGATTTCACTCTTGTGATACTATTCTCTAAGATCTCATTAGTACAACCCCTCTGTTTCAATCTTTCTATCATTTCACTCTCTACATTTGTATAATTTAATTCTGTACTGCAAATCCTTTTTGCTCTTAATAACTCTCCATAGGGGATGTTATTTTTCAATGGTTGTGGATGATGACTTTTGGCATGCAATATACTGTTTCCAGATGTGGCCTTCCTATACAGTGTCGTCTCCATTCTATTATCTACTATGATCACTTTTATGTCTAAAAACTCAATCATTTGTGATTCAATCTTGCCTGTGAATCTCAAATTGCACATATTGTTGTTAATTTCTGTGCTAAATTTATCGGCAGTGGTTGAGTCTCCCTTCCAAATTACAAAGATATCATCAATGTATCTAAGCCACATGACAATATTATCATTCCATTTCTCTAGGGGGAAGTTGTTTAAAATCTGTTCTTCCCACCACCCCATGAAGAGATTGGCATAACTAGGAGCAAAGCATGTTCCCATCGCTGTACCGCATGCCTGCTCAAATATCTCGTTATTGAAATAAAACATGTTATGTTGTAAACACCATGTAATCATTTCTAATAGCATTTTGCTATGTTGGTAAAAGTTGATAGATCTCTTTTTCAGAAAATACTCAACTGCCTGTATTCCCAAATTGTGCGGGATACTTGTGTATAGTGCTGTTACATCTAGGGTCATCAGTAGGAAATCTTTTTCCCAGCTAATGTCAAAGATTCTTCTTAAAAAATCACTGCTGTCCTGTAAGTAAGATGATCAATTTCTGACTAATGGTTGTAAATATGCATCTAGATACTGGGATATAAATTAAAACAGACTCCCTTTGATGGAGACAATGGGCCTCCCAGGTGGATTGCGTGCATTTTTATGAATCTTTGGTATTAAGTAAAATACGGGTAATTTAGGGAAATCTACTTTGAGAAACTTGTGCTCTTGTTCACTTATGAGACCTCTGTCTCTCCATTGTATCAATTCTAAATCAAATCTTGTTTTAACATTTTCCACATATTCTAAATCAATGCTTTTATAGCATTTGAGATCATTCAACTGTGTATAAGCCTACTCCATGTATTGTTGTCTAGGCCAAATTACAATATTTCCTCCTTTGTCAGAACTCCGCACTACAATTTCTGGATTCTTAGACAGTTTATTCAATGTCTTATGGTACCCACTAGTCTGTGTGTTAATTTTCTTGACTGTCTGGGCCCTCAAGATCTTAAAACCTTTTATTAAAGTATCAGAAAATTGATCAATTATGTCTCCACTATATGCTGGAATAGTTCTAGATTTGGGCTTCAGCTCTGATGTCCCTTCTAGGTCTAGACATATACCCTCTGCTTCCAGCCTTGCAATTACTTGTTCTTCGTTAAGTTCTCCTACGGAACTGTCTTCCAGTTCCCAAAGATCCTTCATTAACATCACATCTTCAATAAGTAAGTTCTGACTTATGTGGCTCTCACTATGTGAACCTAATTCTTCAATGTTCACTCCCTGTGGCAATATCATCTTGTTTTTGTTAGCATGAATTTTGAATAATTTTAATTTCCTTATAAATAAAAACAAATCTATGCGACTTTGTACGTAATCAAAATCATGGGGCTGGCAGTACGAGAGGCCTAATATAAAATTTTCTTTATCCTCTTCGTCTAATTCAATATTCGACAAATTAACCACCGTCTTATCATCTCTCAATATCGCTTGTTGCTGCGAGTCATCTTTCCTCCTTCTTCGGTTGAAATTTCTTTTACCCCCTCGTCTCTTCTGCCTCTGCCTCTTCCTCTTGTTCTGATTCCTCCCCTCCAGGGTCTGTGATTTGTTCTTCGGTCTCTCCTTAAAAAATCAAATTCATCTTGCAATGAAGTATGAGACTTGACCCGTGCCGATTCTTCAAAGTCTGTATCTGAACTCTCACTGGTTCCCACATTGGAAGTTTTCCTTTCTGTGTCAACATTTTTCTTACTTGATTCTTTACTTTTTTGTTGTCTCCAATAATCAAATTTCTTTGCAAATGTGTATATTTGTCCTGTTTCATAATCAAAAGTGTCCCTGTTGAATTTACGTGACTTCTTTGAAATTATTTCTTCCTCGATTTTACTTAGTCGTTCATCCATAGCTTTGTATAATGATTCAACTAACTTTTTATCAGAAAAAGTCTCAATGAATTTGGTAATATTGTCAATTTTCTCTATAACTTTCTCCCTTTCTATTTGGGCATATTTAATCAATATCTTCATCATCCCTGCAGAGCTGGCTGCATTATGCGCTGCCCACTCTTTCAACAATTCAGGATTCGGATCATCATATGTGGGCATGATAAAAATCCTTAAGCCTCTAGGTACTCGATCTACTTCTAAGTACTTATTCAAAGATTCACATTCCCACCACTTGTTTAACTCTTTCTTTTTTAGCCTCTCTAATTCTTTAAATGTACCGTAAATGTCAGAATTGTTACCTACGGACTCTCTTGTGGATGTTTGACTCTTATCTTGTGTGATGACTTTAGCAAATGCTAATTCCGCTCTCATTCTTCGATTTTCATAAATGTTCGTTACTTTATTCGCCATTTGGATAGTCTCACCTCGGCAAAACAATATTCGTATGGACTGGGGTATCACTTATGTACTCTTCTCGGAACACTTCTCGTGATGTATTTAATAACCCTAAATGTCTCTAATTATTAATAAGTCAAAATACCTATCCAATTGCTCTTGAATCTGCGTAGGAAATTAGCCAATTTGCATAATTTAAGTCATTGACAGTGTGGGGTTGACGGCGAAAAAAGTATATTAAACACGGAGTGAAAGTCGAGCGGCGCTCCAAGAACTATCAATCAGTTCATTTATTTATATATCTCGGAGCACGGGCTACAATGGTTTTCATAGAACGAGCATACCGGATATAGTCTTAAAGTGAAAGTAGCAAGGTTTAAATATCTACGGAGCTCAATGACTTAAATTATGCAAATTGGCTAATTTCCTACGCAGATTCAAGAGCAATTGGATAGTTATTTTGACTTATTAATAATTAGAGACATTTAGGGTTATTAAATACATCACGAGAAGTGTTCCGAGAAGAGTACATAAGTGATACCCCAGTCCATACGAATATTGTTTTGCCGAGGTGAGACTATCGAAATGGTGAATAAAGTAACGAACATTTATGAAAATCGAAGAATGAGAGCGGAATTAGCATTTGCTAAAGTCATCACACAAGATAAGAGTCAAACATCCACGAGAGAATCCGTAGGCAACAATTCTGACATTTACGGTACATTTAAAGAATTAGAGAGACTAAAAAAGAAAGAGTTAAACAAGTGGTGGGAATGTGAATCTTTGAATAAGTACTTAGAAGTAGATCGAGTACCTAAAGGCTTAAGGATTTTTATCATGCCCACATATGATGATCCGTATCCTGAATTGTTGAAAGAGTGGGCAGTGCATAATGCAGCCAGCTCTGCAGGGATGATGAAGATATTGATTAAATATGCCCAAATAGAAAGGGAGAAAGTTATAGAGAAAATTGACAATATTACCAAATTAATTCAGACTTTTTCTGACAAATAGTTAGTTGAATCATTATACAAAGCTATGGATGAACGACTAAGTAAAATCGAGGAAGAAATAATTTCAAAGAAGTCACGTAAATTCAACAGGGACACTTTTGATTATGAAACAGGACAAATATACACATTTGCAAAGAAATTTGATTATTGGAGACAACAGAAAAGTAAAGAATCAAGTAAGACATTTTTTGACACAGAAATGAAAACTTCCAATGTGGGAACCAGTGAGCGTTCAGATACAGACTTTGAAGAATCGGCACGGGTCAAGTCTCATACTTCATTGCAAGATGAATTAGATTTTTTAAGGAGAGACCGAAGAACAAATCACAGACCCTGGAGGGGAGGAATCAGAACAAGAGGAAGAGGCAGAGGCAGAAGAGACGAGGGGGTAAAAGAAATTTCAACCGAAGAAGGAGGAAAGATGACTCGCAGCAACAAGCGATATTGAGAGATGATAAGACGGTGGTTAATTTGTCGAAAATTGAATTAGACGAAGAGGATAAAGAAAATTTGATATTAGGCCTCTCGTACTGCCAGCCCCACGATTTTGATTACGTACAAAGTCGCATAGATTTGTTTTTATTTATAAGGAAATTAAAATTATTCAAAATTCATGCTGACAAAAACAAAATGATATTGCCACAGGGAGTGAACATTGAAGAATTAGGTTCACATAGTGAGAGCCACATAAGTCAGAACTTACTTATTGAAGATGTGATGTTAATGAAGGATCTTTGGGAACTGGAAGACAGTTCCTGTAGGAGAACTTAACGAAGAACAAGTAATTGCAAGGCTGGAAGCAGAGGGTATATGTCTAGACCTAGAAGGGACATCAGGGCTGAAGCCCAAATCTAGAACTATTCCAGCATATAGTGGAGACATAATTGATCAATTTTCTGATACTTTAATAAAAGGTTTTAAGATCTTGAGGGCCCAGACAGTCAAGAAAATTAACACACAGACTAGTGGGTACCATAAGACATTGAATAAACTGTCTAAGAATCCAGAAATTGTAGTGCGGAGTTCTGACAAAGGAGGAAATATTGTAATTTGGCCTAGACAACAATACATGGAGGAGGCTTATAAACAGTTGAATGATCTCAAATGCTATAAAAGCATTGATTTAGAATATGTGGAAATGTTAAAACAAGATTTGATTTAGAATTGATACAATGGAGAGACAGAGGTCTCATAAGTGAACAAGAGCACAAGTTTCTCAAAGTAGATTTCCCTAAATTACCCGTATTTTACTTAATACCAAAGATTCATAAAAATGTACGCAATCCACCTGGGAGGCCCATTGTCTCCATCAAAGGGAGTCTGTTTTAATTTGTATCCCAGTATCTAGATGCATATTTACAAACATTAGTCAGAAATTTATCATCTTACTTACAGGACAGCATTGATTTTTTAAGAAGGATCTTTGACATTAGCTGGGAAAAAGATTTCCTACTGATGACCCTAGATGTAACAGCACTATACACAAGTATCCCGCACAATTTGGGAATACAGGCAGTTGAGTATTTTCTGAAAAAGAGATCTATCAACTTTTACCAACATAGCAAAATGCTATTAGAAATGATTACATGGTGTTTACAACATAACATGTTTTATTTCAATAACGAGATATTTGAGCAGGCATGCGGTACAGCGATGGGAACATGCTTTGCTCCTAGTTATGCCAATCTCTTCATGGGGTGGTGGGAAGAACAGATTTTAAACAACTTCCCCCTAGAGAAATGGAATGATAATATTGTCATGTGGCTTAGATACATTGATGATATCTTTGTAATTTGGAAGGGAGACTCAACCACTGCCGATACATTTAGCACAGAAATTAACAACAATATGTGCAATTTGAGATTCACAGGCAAGATTGAATCACAAATGATTGAGTTTTTAGACATAAAAGTGATCATAGTAGATAATAGAATGGAGACGACACTGTATAGGAATGCCACATCTGGAAACAGTATATTGCATGCTAAAAGTCATCATCCACAACCATTGAAAAATAACATCCCCTATGGAGAGTTATTAAGAGCAAAAAGGATTTGCAGTACAGAATTAAATTATGCAAATGTAGAGAGTGAAATGATAGAAAGATTGAAACAGAGGGGTTATACTAATGAGATCTTAGAGAATAGTATCACAAGAGTGAAATCCCGCACGAGGGAACAGTTATTGTTCACTACAGATAAGATAACCAATTTGTCGGAGTTCAAGAAAAAGAATAAACAAAAAGATACGGGGATTGTGAGACTTATTACCACATTTAATACTGCCCATGACTCTGTAAGAAAGTTATTGCAACAACATTGGTATATGCTCAAAAGCGATCCAGTCATAGGCACATTAATAAGTAATAGACCGACGATAACTTATAGGAAAGGAACATCGATGAGGGATATTTTGGTTAAAAATGATGTGAGACAAGAGAAACCTTCGAAAAAGAGTTGGCTAAAGACACAGGATGGATTCTTTAAATGTACCAAATGTAAGGCATGCAAAAATGGGGAAAACATTAAAACCATTGAACAAACGCACAGAAGAATACATACCATCAAAGGCAGATATGACTGCAGAAGTGATTATGTAATCTATATTCTAAAATGCACTTGCCCAAAGCTATATGTAGGTAGCACAAAACTTCAGGTACATAAAAGAGTTTTACAACATTTGAGGGCTATAGTCAATAGAGATGAGTCTTATCCGGTTGCCCGACACATGCACGAGTTTCATGGAGGTCGCGTAGAAGATGTTAAGTACAGTGTAATAGATGGCATCAGAAAGGATATCCGTGGAGGAGATAGGGAGAAACATCTGAGGAAATTAGAGTCCAGATATATATTGGCATTCGATTCAAGGGAACCAGTGGGGTTGAACTCAAGTGAAGAGTTATATATGCATTTAGGTTGATATGGTTGATTAATTATGGATAATACAGCGACAAGAATAAGTTCATTATATTTATTTGTGAGATTTTGATTGTATACATGAGATTTTTCTTATTAATGATTGTCCCAATTAACAATGCCTTATGTAATAACCATATAAATAGATTGGACTCGGTGGATCTCTTTGAAGATATATACGTAAATAGTTTCTCTGTGATTTATTGTAATTTAACCAGATTTATTAAGATTTATTTAGACTGGTAAATACTTATTAGTGATTTTGCATTATATACTTGTACATTTTTGTCACATTATTATATTTTGTCACATGTATTATATATATTTTTCACATGTTTTGTATCACGGGTGTTATTCCGTTTTTAAAGGCAGTGTATTGCTTTAAATGAATGGTAACACATAGGATATATAAAGGGGGCCAAAATGGCGGCCCGCAGGTTGAAGAAGGCGGTCACGCCGAAACGCGTTCCTGCTTTGTTTAAATAAACCCCTGAAACCATCGTGGAGTGCTGGAGCCTTAATGATCTGTTAAGGATTTATGTTCATATATATATATATATATATATATATATATATATACAATTACATCACATATAGGCTGCTACAAAATGCGCAAATACATTTTGGTTAAATAAAAAAAAAGTGCTTCTCAAATACAGATTTGAATAATATACAGTTTATACTTAGTACTAACATTTGTTATAACACTCCATTAAAGCCACACACTCCACAACTCACCTTGGAACACCATTGCAGTACCTCTCTAAAGGAAAATATATTTGCCATTACAAAGCTTCAAATGACTCCTTTGGTTAAAATAGATGCGAGTTTTCAAGCCCTTTTACATTTGCAGATTTACCAGTTTGCCCACATTTGCTGGGAAGGAGACACCCTGGTAAGAGCGTCTGTTTCTTATCTGTCTGCTCCTCCCTCAGAGCACAGGAGACTCCCTGCCTTTCACTCTAGCTGGGGAAACTAATCTGTCTGTAATTTCGCCCTGCTCTCATTTGTCCTTTTGGTGAAAGTCTAAAATTATAGACAAATGCCTCCCTTAAGCCTTTCATCACGGACAACAGACAGCAGGGCGAAATTACAGCAGGGTGAAATTACGGGGAGTCCGTGAAATTTAGGGGTGGGTGGTCACCCTACAAGCAAACAAATGGAAAACAACTGGTGGGTTACAAGCCTTTGTTGTTAACAGTGTCCCACAAGCAAGACGCATGCACTAGCAGTGCTCGACCTTTAAAACAAGTGAAGAGGCCGACAGTCAGAGCAGAGCCTGGCAGCAACATTCATAGGCGGGCATCCCAGCGCGCAACCCACTTAAAACCATGGCTGTCCGAGGCAGGGAGCCCAGAATGGCCAGGCTGCTCTGTTCCACCATAGCAATCCGTTTATTATATTAATTAATCCGGCTAGAAGTGGGAGGAGGAGCAGCCAAGACCCCTTGAGCAGGTAACAGTTGCTTCGTGGGCTAAATCTGAACAATGTGAGGAGGGCCTTCTGCATATCATATTATTCTATAATTTCCATTTTATACCACACATCCCATGAATAATAGGGGTGTCAACCCGCCACGACGTTGACACAGATGCCCTACTGTGGGGTGCTCGTACTTCTGGGAAGAGGTTTTAAGACGTTTGATGCATTAAAGAGAGAACTTAGGCTGTGTCTAAGAAAAATCAGACTTGTTGGTGATCTTCTTCTTGGCAAGTGAGAGACTTGGGGGCTTGGAGGCACAGCCTCATGCCCTTGCCTCGGTACAAGTTGTTTCAACTTAATCTTCCCCTGCCTACATAAAATGAATGTGTCCTTGTCTAATGTAACTGGTGCTTGCATAAAGCGCTCCAATACCTTCGGCTCGAATTCATGCTATTAAAAAACTGCCCAAAAAATACTTAATCTTCTCGTGCCTACATAAAATGAATGTGCCCTTGTGTACTATAACTGGTACTCGGGTAAAGTGCTTCAATACCTTCGGCTCCAGTTTGCGCTTTATAAAAACTGCAACAAATAAGAAAATCAGAGGCTTTCATGAAGCACGATGGGACAAAGCCATCTGGCCTCCTGTCTGGTTTATTGTGCCTCTAAACTAAATGTTATGTTACCCCTGCTCACCCATGGCAATGGGAGGCCTGGGCGACATGGAGGTAACAAGCGTACACAGGCAGGATGAGGGTGGGAAGGAGAGAGACGGCTACCAAAGATACACTCCGAGAGGGGCTCAAGAAAAAGAAAAAAATAGCTCCAAAAAGCTCAAGCACTGTAAGGACACAAGTGTTTGGGCGTTACTCCAGGGGATGATCACATGCAAGAAGAGGGAAGTGCCGACCACACAGCTGACCAGTAGGAAGAAAGTAATCGAGAGTAGCTTTCAAGCCCACCGCTGGTAAATAATAGACGGCCTCCAAGCATACTTACAGTAAGCCAGATCTCTTGAAATGACTGTGCACGTGCTGCCACAAATAGTGCTGAATCACTGCCATGCTGGCCTCTCCTTGGCCTCAGATGTGGTGGTGCTCGGTGCATCCCATCAGTGAAGAGGACATGTTGTTTCAGGTACAGGCTCTACAGCATGTAACACCATGAAGTTGGCACCTCAGATACTAGGGATATGCCACATGGGAGATGACAGTACAGGTACTGTGAGGAGAAGAGCATTGGGGACAAGCAGTTAGAACTAGCACTAGCAACTTGTAAATAAAGATTGTTTCTTATGGCCTGAGGACTATATTGAATTAAAAGTTGGAAAATATGTCCTTGTAAGTTGCTAAAAGTCGTTCTTACTGATAAGGGAGAAATATAGTCTAGCTGGATGGTTTGTAGCTTTCTGCCGGGTGGTCATCTCCCAGGCAGTGAGAAATGGTCAATGCGAGATTTCTGAAAGTAATCACCTTCTGCCTGTGGAAGGTAGCAAAAAAAGCTGAAGTTAACTGGTTTCTCACTCTTCAAGTTATTTCCACCTGATGGACCAGTAGACCGTGGGATCTTATGTCTCCAATACTTTGTCACAGCCTGCCTCCCCGTAATGAGGCAGTATCTTTAAACGGGAATCACCCACCCTTTGAGTATTGAGCGCTTAATTATTAGAACAAATAAGTACCAATGTACCATTGGCTTAGAAATATTTTGTAGGAGGGGATAAGGTGGTAGTTTAAAATAGAAACTTCAGTGGTGGTACAACGCAACACAGTCAGCCCAGTATCTGGAAAGGACCAGCTGGACATCTGCCAGGCTAGTGTGTCTCCTTGCAACACCAGCTCCCTCAAAAGGACTCTGAGGCATCCAGGCGCTGGAGTGAAGCTAATTTATGACGAGTATGACTATAGAATGTGGTATGGTTCTACAACCTTACTTTCCGCTGCTTCACCATGTGCATATGGTGAATGCATTTCCCGGCTCAGCCATGAACTATTATAACTCTACATTGCTTAGCCTACCAAAGGACATTTCAAGCCTATAGAAAATTCAACATATACTTATGTGGTTTATGCGTAGAGTACCTAAATTCAAGCATAATATGCCACCACTTTGAGACTTGCCTTTCCTGCCAGTGGAGAGCAGATAGATTTTAAAATAGTATGCATACAGCATGAATCCATCATGACATAGAACCAAACGCCCTTTGGTGTAAAATGTGTTTATGATTCTCTGTTTCACAAGCTAAAGTTTGGTGGCAGATCCTTTTTTATCCAAGCTGACCAAGAGTATTTCACTCGAAGTCTGACAAAGTGAGGATCTCCAAGTTGAGGCAACTACTGCAAAGAAACTTGGCTATTTACATAAGTCTGTCTGCACCGGTTATGATGATGGTCTCTGTTGCCAGATATACTCAATGCCAACGGGTGTAGGAATGCTCTATAAAAGCAACTAACATTACACATCCGCTGAGCCTCCTCATGGATACTTACATCCAGTGACAGCAGCAGCACATAAGAGAGATCTCTTGGCTGTCACTTTGAGTGTTTGGGAGTCTTTAATGGGATTCTATTCCTATACCAGGGGTATCAACCAGCATCTGGATACCCCTCTGGTGTTAAGCGCTCTCTACAAATCCACCTAACATACATCAACCAAACCCAAGCTAGAGTTTGAGGATAACCAAGTTCCATTGAGATTCAATATATGTATTTTATGCGGAGACCTGTAGAGAGAGTCTGCTGTGACCAGAGTGTGTATGAAGAATGGCTGGTGGATTTGGCTTGGGAACCGGCTCTGCTGCTTTGGTACTCTGCTTGCTTGCAGCAGTTTGGTACTGGTTGCAGGTTTTATGGAGTTCCGTAGGTGAACTTGCAGGTGTTGATTTCTTCTACATTGACTACAGTCTGCTTCCTAGATGCCCTAGGATGGCACTATGTGTTTCCTATTCATTGTAATTGGGCAGGGCAGTTTCTACAACCCATTTCAGAACTGGGGAGGCTTTTGTTTCACCCTCATTTCCCCCAATTTTAGGTCAAGCATACAAGTTAAAGCAGCTGTCTGGTTAAAAAAGACCAGTTGTGAGCTGACCATTAATTAGAGTTGTTTTATAGCATGCCCATTGCTCGTCATTTGGATTTCTTCTTATTTAATGCATTGCATTGTCCATTTGTGTACATCCTTCCCCTAGAGCATATACCGCTTACTTGTGTCCTGTAACTACTTACTTTTAGGCAACTAATTTTGTTTGAGTAAGCACTTCATGATAGTGCATGTACCATTGTCTCCTTTTTGTGCTTCTCTCCGTGTGCTCTTATTCATGTACTTTTCTCCTGCACTCTGTGTTGACGTCTCCCTGTGTGCTTCTGTCCCTCCAGTTTTTGTGCTGTTCTCTCTAGCCTGTATGTTTTGCCTTGCACCATTTAAAAAAAAGTTATTCTCACAAACAGCTTTTCAATTTTCGATCGGTAACTAAACAAGTATTTGCAATGCGATAGGTATGGCATTTGTGAGAATTAGAGCTATTGGCATTGTAAATGACAATGTTTGTTACCTATGTGTTTTGGTTTGAAGTGCAGTGGATGTATGCCAGGTGCCACATCAACCCTCCCAGGCCTGTCGCTGCAGGAGAGAGGACCCAACAAGGCCGCCACCTTGGGAGCGTTTTTGCCTCATTCCTACATACTGGCTGTGATATTATACACAGGAGTCCAGAAAGTGATGGGGAAGCGCTCTGCGCCTGTGACAGCGACTGTGGGGAGTATTCAAGGTTGAGCCTCTTCAAACAGAAAGCAGTGCTATTTGAGCTCTGTTTTAGACAGAGCTTTTGGGAGGGCATCTGCAAGGTTGCAGTAGCTGTGAGGGAACTGTCAAAGTCATGACACCAGTGAATTCAGAGAGGAGGAAGTAATGGAGTTTGCTCCACTTTTGTACCCCATGATAAGCTGCTCCTCTCACTGTGGCACTCTTGTGCTAGCTTCGTTGCACTACAGGGTTAGGAAAATGGCTGCCTCGACAAACCGAACTCTACTTGAAAAGGCCCAATTTACATCCAAAGGCTAGATGTTTTTACCTATCAAGCTTGAGGCTGTAAAGTGCTTGGGTCTGGAGTAACGAATCCTTTTCCACCATTTTGGAGACAACACCTTTCAACATCTTGTTGCCTAAAACTAACCTATGTGCTTGGTTGGTGACCCTCTGGAGGTTATCAAGAGCATGTGCTATTGCCCAGTGTTAAGCTCTATTCAAGTCAGTTGGCTAAGGCACCCACTGCAGAGGTCCCGACAGAGCAAGAATGTCACAGATTACAATCCTTATATAGCTTTTTCACTTCTTCGTCTATGCAAGGTCAATGCAAATTATAGCGATTTTGTTAAGGATGGCACCTCTTTGCAGCACTATGAAATGGCAGAACCTGTATTACCAAACGCTATATATATATTAAAAAAAAAAAAAGTTATTAACAGACTTCCCCACAAAGACCCCTAGGGGAGAGGATGTGGTGTAAGGGCCAGAGCTGATGACTTTTGAGCAGGGGAACATGGTTTGAGTCTCTGCGCTAGCTCAACATTCTGTGATTCTGGGCAAAAGAATCTGTTCTTGTGTGATATAACTGGTGCTCATGTAAAGCGCTGTATTACCTTTGTATTGAGTTTGTGGTATATAAAACTGCAAAATAAATAAATAAAGAGCTCCAATACCTTTGTGTCGAGTTAGCGCCACATAAAACTGCAAAAAAAATAACGCTCTCCAATACCTTTGTGTCAAGCTGGCGCTACATAAAACTGCCCAAAAAAAGAAAGAAAAAAAAAGACCCCACAGACATCGCAAAGAAATAGCAAGATGCCTGAAAACACGGAAGAGGAAGAAATAACATATGACCACTCCGCGCAAAGCAGCATGGCAAAAGTGAAAAATAGTGTGCTACACTAAGTTACATGGCTGATCGTGCGATAATCCATGTAGCAGGGTCAGTATACAAGGCAGTAACAAACCAGCCTAAAGGAGGGACAAACGTAAAGCATTCACCAACGACATCAAGGGATTTTTTAAAGGCAGGCCCAGGAACCAATGAAAGTGATGAGCGTAAGATAGGTGTCATTAAAGTCCACAGAATAGATTACAATATGTTGAGAAGAGCAGTACTTGCTCTCTGCTATGCTCGACCTGAAAAAGAGACACGCGTGAATTGAGAGGTGCACCTCTGCATCCACAAACAAAATGACTCACTTTTTATGTCCCACCTACCAGACAGCTCCTGGTTGCAAAAAGACCAATTATCAACTTAAAGTATGCTTAGAGCCTATCCATTGCTTACTATTGGCTGGCATTAGTGTCACTTTCAGCTGCTTGCTTTTGATTCATAGCCATATGTGGGCTTTTCTCCCTCTTTGTGTGTTAGTCCCTCCCCTGGAACACAGGCACATTATTTGTGCCCTTTATTTGCTTCCAGTCACGACCTTTTTCTTTTCGGCTAAACACTGAATGAGGGTGCGCGTGTTTCTCTCACCCTCTCTGCACCATCAGTTTTGCTATCACCCTGTGCTTCTCCCCCACAACAATCTGTGTTGCGCTCACCCAAATGTGCTTCTCTCAAGCGCTACTTTCTTGCTTCTATCTTCTCCTTTCAGTGCTGTTTCCAAACTCCTTCCCCCCAGCCTTTGCTGTGCCTTTGCCCGTATACTTCCCATGTTGCCTCTTACCAGCTGCCGACTCACAGTTGCAGATTACTCCCCAAATCAAAAGCCTTTTTAAATTTTATTTTTTGCT
Source organism: Pleurodeles waltl (assembly GCF_031143425.1). Taxonomy (NCBI): domain Eukaryota; kingdom Metazoa; phylum Chordata; class Amphibia; order Caudata; family Salamandridae; genus Pleurodeles; species Pleurodeles waltl. The sequence continues at coordinate 1,069,192,907 of NC_090445.1, forward strand.
GTTGACCAGATAGGCAATTACTGACAGCCTGTCGGACTCAAAAGCGCCTTTGCGCTGCTTTGATTTCTTACCAGTCCATCTCAGAACAGTAAATAAAATAAAAAAAACAATGGAACCGATGTGATCATTTTGTAGAAGCAAATGTGCAATAGAGCATTAGCACTGTCACAAAGTGATGGGGCATGGAGCTGCATTTCTTTTTTACTTTCTCACCATGCTGCACAGCATTTCGCCAGTGCTGGACACCTTGGCTATAATGTGTTACTAAAGGCATAAGTCCTAAAAGTGTGACCTATTAGCTTTGCCAATGCTTGGTTTATTCTCATTTTGTTCAACCTTTGTGCAGTATCAACATGTTGCTGTCTCTGTACAGCACGAACAGAAGGCATTGTCAGAATCAACAGGTCTCACAGGCAAGATCTATTGGCTTTGCCACTGTTTCTTGATCTAGCTTCTGGTTAAGAATTTGGGCAGGAGAGGGTCTCCTTAATTGCTATGTCTGTATCTTGTACCACCTTGAGCATGTAACATATGAAGGCTAGAGTGGGGCTTTGGAGCCCGTTTAAAGCAGTGTATCACGTGGAGGTCGTATGGCTTTTCCTTGCGCCCCCCTCCCACATTTGTTATCACTATCTGACATCATATGACATTTCAGAGCAGTATTTGATGGCTGGGCCTTGGCCCTTCTGTTGGTCTGCTTAATCGGTCTTTGTTTCTTGAAGGTCGTTGATTTGCTGGGCTTTGTCTTTCAATCTGGTGTAAGGCTGTGAGACCTGGGACTGGGTTGGATAGTTTAGACCTTTAGCTTCCTTACAACTGATTGGTACGTTTAACATGCAATTTACCTTATGTTTTCTTACTGTTCACCTTGGTAGTTCTTTTAGATATCGCGTTTTCTTTCAATCAGTCCGTCATTAGTTTTTGTGAAGCACTGAATGAGAGTGCTACTGTAAATCTACTAAATTACATTAAAATATAATATACATTTTCAATGGCTCAGGCCCTTTTCAAGTGATATTGAACAACCTTGCTCTTGTCAAAGGACTTGATCATCCATGCAGTGCCATAGCCTCAAAAGCACATTTCTCCATTGCCTTACTCTCAAGAGCAGGTCGCTGTTTGACTATTATCATGGTCTCAAAAGACTCTATGGAGCTCTTGCTTCCTGTCAGTGCTTAATTTGTGCTGGTGCCATCCACCTGCACATATTTATGACAGTCTGCCACATGGTGGCACTATAAGCCTATTTTCAAAAGAGCACATGCGCAAAGTGTTTAACAATCCAGTGTACTAGTGTGTTCATGCCATTCTTATATCTTTAGGTCACCCTTCCTGGCATAATTCAAATTGTCTCATTTGTGGAGTGTGATGGTTAGGAGGTGGTGTTTATACTGGTATTTGGCAGGTCTGGTCGGACCTGTGGGGGTGCCAGGTGCAGTGGTCTCCTGAGATTTTTTTTTTTTTTAAATTAAGTACTGCTTCACTCCCCCTCCCCGTAAGGTCAAACCCACCCCTCCACCCCAATGCCCCCCTCCCCCCAATGCTTCGACTGAACCCAGCCATACACATTCTATTGCATCCCCAGGTACCCGCATCTGTCATTCCAAGTGAAATGTTTTGCATTTAAAATGTCTTATTTATGAAGGCTGTGAAGCTTCAAGGCCGATGGTAGTGTTCTTGCATTGTGCAAGGTCTTGGTGTATTTTCTCTGTTGTGCAATACTCCTTTTGGCAGCGCCGGGAGAGAGAGGTCTGCTCCAATTCAAGGAAATAAACAATGAATGTACTTTTTATTGACATTTTGGATCAGCTGAGTTCACTGCCTTTGTTCTGTCCTTGGCACCATGAATGCTAAGACCTTCAGCCAACAGTGAAGACTTAAAAATACATAAATCTCAGAGGCCTCTGCCTAGCAATTTTCTTTCACCAAAACCTGTGGCGCAACAATGCGAAATGTTGCAGCATGTATCTGGCTGTTATGTCCTCAAAACTTGTCAGCATCCCCCGGGGCATGGTTTCACTCGAGGGGGGTCGCACCTCCTCTAGGGTTTTGCTACTGCCACTTTTAACAACACATCTTAAAGTTGAGGCAACTTCTTTCCATGTGCTTTCTTTCAGCTTGTACCTCTCCCATGGCAAAGGAAAGGAAGTGCTGTTATCTGATGGGCTGCTTGAGTGAGGCCTGTTGTTATTATGGTGTAGAGGTTGTATTAGACTATATTAGGGTCTATCATAGGCTCCTGAAATGACATCACATAACTCACCACTACGTTGTCACAGTATGGACATTTTTATTATTTTTACCTTCACAGCATCTACTTAATGCTAATAACTGTTGTGTCCACCTGTTACACATACTACTATTTACCTTACAAAGTGGTGGATGCGATAATATTCTCATAAGATATAGCCCGTGCGATATAGTGGGGGTATAATGATGTTAGATGGATGCCTGAAGATGGAGACAGAGGCTATCGTGTGAGGTTGCCATATCCTCATGGGATGAGGATGTACCATCTGTTCTAGTACCCTGGAAAGGAACAGACATCTTCTTGAAGGCCTCTCAGCGCTCAGAACCAGGATGGTGCAGGTTAATGGATATATGGAAGATGGTACATGAATGCTGTCTCTCACCTATGCAAATGTGGTGCGCTTGAAACACTAACTCAGATCACCTTCTACAGCCTCACAACTTATTCAGTCGTACAGAGGGAAGCTTCAAGTTTTCAGTAGGTTACTGCAATCATGGAGAAGGCGAGAAACAAATCACGTGAGAGGGTTCCCTAAGCATCAAAATATGTGGTAAATGAAATACTAAATATGGAGCAAGGAGAGGGAAATTGCGTAGCGTATTATGTGATTACATTCAAATAATGCAGCACATTTAGTAGCAAAATTAGCTACTTTTACATTTTAATGAACACAGTGGTATAAAAAGAATACACATACTGTAGAAAATGCCTAGGTTAATTAAGAAAGAAAAGTAAAAATGCAGCACCTCTTGTTCAAAATATTATTCGTTAACAATAATCTTGCCTCATATGGAAGCACTGACACCATTTTATTAACTCTCTCAGCAACATCGTTTGTGTACAATAGTCAACAGTGAAGTCAGCAGAAACAGAATGTAAAATTATTTTATTCTGGCTTTCCATTTTTGTGTTTCAAATGGAGTTTACTCTTAGTCATTTTGTAGGACCCATGGCAGCACCTTTTCCATCAATAGCCCCCTGCAGAACAGCATTCTGCATCCCTTGATTGTTATGTAAATGTGACACCAAGAGGCACTAACTAAAATATCAAATATAAAAATACAAATAAAATGTTTGGTGTTCTACTTCACTCTGGGTATTCTCTTGCCATAGTGCTGCTTTGAAAATCTTTGCCATAAACTTGAATTTGCATAAACAGTGTAAGACAACTCATTAACGACAAAGAATTAATATTGTTTCTATCTTATATAAAGTTTTTGGTTGCAAACAACCCCTCCCCCCCACAGTAATATTAATTTGAGATAGTAATACCGTCAGGGCAAAATTCTCACTTTTTTAATGCCTGTATGCATCAGCTAGCTGTTGAAAGATAACCATTTAACTTTTGCAAAGTACTGGTGCTGCCTGCACTTCATGTGCTGTGTTCTTTTGTAATGTTTTATGTGTTTGATTTAGGAACGAATGTTATTGGAAATGTAAAAAAAAAAACATACTGTACATGGTGGATTGTGGAAAAAGTGAAGCAAATCCATAATTATGTTAAAAACACTGCATGCAGAGTGGTGTCATTCCTGTACCTGGGATACAATGTGCTTTCTTTATACATGGTAAAAAAATGGAGTCCTTACACTATGTGTATGATACTACTAACATCAGCATATGTTAGGATGCGGAGGCCTCCAGGTAGCCCACACTCCACCCACCAGCTATACACAGACCGACAAGCTTCATTTGTTGGAAGTGTTTTTTATTTAAACACCAATTAATTTCTTTAAAGCAAACATATTCATAAATCAAACATAAAGATCATTGCACAAATATTTACAATAACTACAAATCCTGTTAATTAGTGACCATAAATCTTTTTCCTGACAGGATCCCTTCCTGTCCTGAACCACCATTGGACCACACAGGTGACCCATATCTCACCTGTATCTCTAGGAGGGGCGGTTACCCTGACTACACAGTTCCTTGTCCTCATGCCCAGGGTTCCGCCCCCACTCCAAACACCAATCATACTCGGGGTATGCCGGGGTGGCCAAGAGGTGGGCGCCTCATGGCCCCCCCAAGTGATCTGAACTCCCTTACCCCTTGATCTGGTGTGTACGTCCGCAGGTTGGCTCAGAACTTCAGGATCTCATCCCTGGTGTCCTCCCGTGGCCCCAACCATGGGGACCCCCCTGTTATTTCTAGCCATTTTTATATCTCAGTTTCCGCCACGAGGGCAACCAGGGCCCTAAAGGTCCTTCGCCCTCCCCACCCTTAAAAAGACTAGGAGCAAAATACCACATGTCATGGATGAATTGGTCAGTACCAGCATCTGACAGATGCACCTGGTCCTTATGAAACATGTGTGGGCCTTTTAAGAGTTTGTGGGGGATGTTCCATAACCTTCCTGGGCCCGGGCAAAGCTTGGCCATCTCGGCGTTGAGACTGCGTACTGAAACATTGATTGTCCTTGATTTGATCCCCACTCCCCATTTGCGTCGCGGAACCATATGGGACCAGGCAATCCCTGCCTTAGGGAACTGTTTCACTAACTTTGTGATCTCCAAGAATATTGTTTCTCTAAGTGCCTTTCGCCCCAAATGTACCAAGTCGTTGCCCCCTAAGTGGATGATGATAAGATCCGGGGACTGGAGTCCCCCAAAACCCTTTGCTTCATTGACCAATCGCTGGAGTTGAGTGATTCCCACTCCTCCACTTCCAAGAGCGTGAGGAGATCACATGCAGAATAGCATGCTGACTTCATGCTAGTTCGGGCCGAATGTATCGCCGATAGCAGTCCGATGACCAACGCCCGATACCCTTTACCGCGGATGCTGACAGCCCCGCGGTCGCCGCCAGTGTTGCTGCCCCAATACGAAAAGAATGGGAGGAGTACCCTTTTTGGTCAACCCCTATTGCTCTCAGCGCAAACTTGAACACCTCTAGGAATTGGTAACATGAAAGGCAGTCCCCATTAGGATGGATGAACAACGCAGAGGGGCCCGACGGAGGGCTAACCAAGAGGTAAGTATTTGTCAGAGTCACAGGGCAAAGGGGGGAGCCGATTGCGGCGCTAAGTGTGATGTGCGCTCCTCTTTTAACCTGATCCGTTTTTGATTTCCGCAGTACTATTGTTATAAAACTAGCACTGACAGACACATCTTCCCTCTGCAACCCTCCCGCGTGGTCGCCCCTGGAGGAGCCTACCAGTTCGCTGATGCGGAAGGCCCCGTAGAAAGCTACAGAAAATGCCGCTGAAAAAAGGGCTGACTCAGCCTGGGAAGAGCAGACGGAAGGTAGTGCGCGCAAAAGACTCTCCAGAAGGGGGGGAGTTACAGAACGCCTAGAGTCCGCGCTAACCTGGGCCGTCCGTGCCCAGCCCGCTATGGCCCGTTTTATAATAAAAGAGTTCAGGGGTGCCTCCATGCTCTTGATCCTAGCGAAGAAGCGTATTGCAGACCGGTAAGCCTTAGCACAAGACACAGGGCGCCCCAAGGTTTTTAAATGCTGTAGAAAAGTGCAGACTGCTGCCTCAGAGAATATTTCAGAAATATGCTGTGCATGTAAAAACCACCTGTATTGGTAGAAATTGTTCTCATATGCCCTCCTAGTACGTGCCACTAGAGATGTTGCTACTAAATCTGGGAGGGCGGGGCACCAATTTGTCCACAAAGATTCTGGGAACTCCGTCATCTTCTCCATTGCCCGGGGATGGTACCGCTGAAAGTCCTGCATTAATGAGCGAGATAGGGCGTCAGCAGCTTTGTTATGAACACTGGCACATGTTTAGCCCTGAAGGTAATGTTGAGTTGCAAACAAGACAAGATTAAACTCTTTAGCAGGCGTAGGACCAGAGGGCAAGTAGCCCGCTGGCAAATAATGACTTCAACTACTGCCATGTTGTCAGACCAAAAGATTACCACTCTATTTTTCAATTCGTTTGCCCATATATTGACAGCTACGACAATGGGGAATAATTCCAAGAAGGCTATGTTCTTCATCCAACCGCAACTCACCCATTCCGCTGGACAGTCTGCCCTGCACCACAGAGGGCCTAATATTGCACCAAAACCCAGGCTACCTGCTGAATCAGTGTACAGACTCAGCGCAGGGCTGGAAATTGCCTGGTGAGGCCAAATGACAGCCCCATTGAACTCCCGCAGAAAAACCTCCCACAACCTTAAATCCTCCCTGACCTCCAAAGACAACCGAGTGTGGTGATGTTTTTCTGTTAGCCCAGCCATTGACGAGCAATAGATCCAGAAAAGGGGCGGGCCTTGGGAATGATCCTAAGCGCGATATTCAGCTGACCCACCAGCACCTGAAGCTGGTGGAGGGTAACTTTTTTATGTGATAGCATTGTGTGAATGGACTCCTTGAACACCTGTAGCTTATCCTGTGGTAAGCGACACTCCCCTGCCCTGGAATCAATTTAAATTCCCAAGAAGGTAATGCAAGTAGAGGGACTGGTGGTTTTGTCTGGGGCCAAAGGGACCCCGAATTCCTCGAACATAGTGATCAACGCCTGGATTGCCCACCCGCTTTTTTCAGACCTAGGAGGGCCCAAAACTAAGAAATCATTCAGGTAATGAATGACATCGCGGTACCCTGTGCGAAGTGAAAAAACCCATTGAAGGAAAGTGCTGAACTGCTCAAAGTAGCTGCATGATATACTACAACCCATGGGCATGCATTTATCATAGAAATACTTCCCCTGAAACTGGAAACCCAGTAGGTGATATTCCTCTGGGTGGACCAGAAGAAGTCTAAAAGCTGACTCAATGTCAGTTTTTGCTAACAGGGCCCCATTGCCTAAAGCCCTGACCTTTTCTAAGGCGTTGTCAACAGATGCATAATGAACAGAGCATAGTTGAGGATCAATGGCATCAGTTACTGATGCCCCCGAGGGGCAGATAAATTATGAATCAGTCTGATCTGCCCTGGTTCCCTCTTAGGAACCACTCCCAACGGGAAACAAACAAAGTCTATCAAGGGGGGGCCCTGAAAGGGGCCGCTAGCCTGCCCAGCGCGCATTCCTTTGCTAACTTCTTGGCCACCACACTCTGGTTCTGTGAAGTGGAAAGTAAGTTCTTGCAGTGATTCACCGGTGGAACATTAAATGCTGGGATCCTAAAACCAGAAGAAAAACCCTGAAGAAGTGTTTTTGCAGAATCAGAGACCGGATAAGCCCTCAACCATGGGAGCAATGTGACCAACTTGATAGGGGACGGCAAGGGGGGGTCAGTTAGAAGGCTTAATTGCATCTCTACCATCTCCACCTCTTTCTTTAGATTTCTTGATGCATTTAAATTCTGGGTGGGAAGGGTGTCCACAAAAGGAAGAGTTATGCCTGAACTTACAGGACCCAGCGGGGCACGAACACACCTTTCTGTTGAATGCCCAACAGGATCCCTTCTTTTCACCTGATAATTGCGAACGAAAGGGATGCCTCCCAGGGACTTTGTTATTAACGCACTCCAACCAAACATTAACTTCTGTCTGATCCCAACCAATGGAAGGATCTTCCACTTTAGCTCAGCGGAAGTCCCTATCGTATTCCAACCAGGCAGACCCCCCCATAAGTGTGCTGAGCCTTCAATATCTTGTTTGCATAGTAGATCAAAGAGGTGCCCAGCTCTGGTTTCTTTTCTAACAATACCGTCATGAATACATTAAAACCAAATAACCAGTTTGTAATGTTCTCCTCCACTTTTGGCTTTCTGTCCCCAAAAGAGGAAGGCTTAGTCTCCTTATCTTTAGCATCCACCTCCCTTCGCCTTGCCCTGATTAGTGAAAATATGTCCACAAAATCCCCTTTCCAAATTTTTTCTTTTACCTCTGCACTAAAGTGTGCTACCAGCTTACCTGGTCTTGATAGTAATGCATCAGTTGACCCTTCCTTAGCAGAATTATCCTGGACTGTATTTTTGCTGATACTGGGCAGCACATTTGAAAGTACAGGGGGTGCCGTAACTACAGAGCACAGTGTCTGGGTGACACACGGACTGTTTGATGACGCCTGGGATGTATTTGAAGGATGCCCTGCCGCCAACGTGTCCACTTGGCATTTCAGCTCCAATAATGAATTTTGCAAGGAATCATTAGCAACCCAGGGAGCTGTGGGCGGGTGTGTGCTGCTGGCAGGGCCGTTAATGCTGGCAAATAGCCTGGATACCTCTAATAAGGCCTGCCTGTGCGAGTCCTGTCCCTGCTGCACTGGTGCCTTGGGCGCCGGGGACAAAGGGGGGGCCGCAGGTGGCGGTACCACAGGAAGGGTGGCTGGAGGGGTCCCTGACTGCTCTGTGGGCAACAAGGAAGCCAACGATTTTTGAATATTCGCTAATACCTCCTCTACTCCTAGGGCCGGTGCTACAGATGAGCCTACACTTGGGCCCTGCTGCGCGGGTGGAGTGGCTACCATGGGGACTGGAATCACAGAGGGGGCCACCAGCGCCGGGGGACTGATCACTGCAGATGAAACCTGATTATGGGGAGCGGGCGCTGCTGTCTTCCCATTCTTACTACGCTTAACCGGGAGAAACGCGGCGCAAGGGGCTACATGGGAGCGCCGTGGACGGCTGGACAATTCCCCACTAACCTCATTATCAGATGCCATGTCACCACTGTCCGTGCCATCATTCCCCAACTTCTCCAAAGCCATTTTTAATAACTGGGACAACTCCGGGTCCCTCCCTTTTCTCTTCGCAGCGCTAGCCTTGCTAGGTGGCATGGTGCAAATGTAATACAAAAAGGGGCTACCCAACAGTGAAGCAAAGACCTTTTTTTTTGGATGATGGCCCTGCAAATCAAATGATAAATAGCTCTGTTAATTAACAGGTCAACAAAGGCACTCGCCTTAACATATAGCGCACAGCCACGTATGAATGACTACTGTGTTATGAGTTATTTGTTTCCTGTAAAAGATGAAGTACAAATTGCATACCTTTACGTTTATTTACTTGACAAATATAGTTGTTTTGTGATGTAAAACAAATAAATTATTACCTTCGTGTGAGTAAACACCAACCAGGCCATCTAGTGCGTAAATAAAGGCACTTACAAACTTACAGCAAGCTTTTTTTTAATGGCTTCCTAGCGCGCACAGGACAACAATGAAGGAATGCTGCTTTAAAAAACCCGTGTTTCAAACATTTACATACTTCCAGCAAGCAACGAAGAATGCCGTCCTTCAAAAGACGCGCCCCAAGAAATTAACAGCGCTAAATCAATGATGGCTTACATGCAGCAACTGAACATTACCTGCGCACTAGCTCTTTGCGCACTAGCTCTCGCAACACGACAAAGAGGAATGCCGTCTTTTAAAAGACGCGCGCCACGAAATCAACAGCAACAGAACCAGAATAAATGTAACACATAAATGTAGGCAAATAAAACCACTGTCGGCGCGATTCTCAGCGGACACAAACAGCTAGTGGCTAGCACCCTAGCGCACAAAACACAACAAAAGGAATGCAGTCTTTCAACACACACGCGCAAAGAAATTACGCGCGTTACAACCACAATGGAGGAAAAAAAGTTTGCGGCCGGCGAACAATACTTACAAAAACAACTTGCGATGCGGATTAGCCTGCTAGAAGGTGAAGACGATGGCACCGACCAACTCGACCCAAGTCACGGAAGTCCGCCGGTCCTCAGGAAAAGCAGCAACTGAAGAGCACCACCGGCCGGTTGAATGTGAAAAAAGGGGAGGCAGGCAAGACAAATGCGGGCTCCGCACGAACCCAGCCGCCGCAAACCAGAAAGAAGGACGAGCATTCTTGGGGGGGCTCTTAAATAGCCCCCCACCGGTTTGCGGCGGCCGGATCCGGCCGGCAGCCCACGCTGCCGCAAGGTTCGCCTCCCCCCAGTACTTCCGCCCCCACACCTTGCGAGGTGCAGGAGCAGAAGCCCCCGGCCAGCCCTGCGCACCTCCGGTGCCAAGGAGAGCGTTGGGCCTCGGAGGCCCCGCCCCCTAACGGGCCGTGCCCCCCCACTTTGGGGGGGGGGCGCTTTACCCTACTCAAGACAGCCACTCCATTATAAGCCAACAAAATCTCAAGTACCCCAATGTTGGGTCAGAAAAGTTCCACGAATGGTAAAGGACATCTACTGTCCTGGGTGCCCCAGCTGCAATGATGTCTTGATCCCTAGTACTGTTTTTTTTGTCTTGTTCGAATATGGATCATGCATGTGTGCCATAACATAAGCCTGTCTCACAGATTGTGTTTTGTGCTATTCTCATAGTGGGGAAAGGCTATTCCATTTGCCAAGAGTTAAGCAGTACGAACACAGTGCATGTAGTGATCAGTAGGAGTAAACAGGCCTTTTTAAATTGCAGCCTACCATACCATGCAGATGTGTGGTATGCTAAAGAAATCTTTGGGAGTTTCAGAAAGTTGACCTGGGGATGCATTCTGCCCATTGCTTGCCATTGGCTTTGTAACTCAAGTTTTCTTGCTTTTCATTTGCTGGCTTTATTTGCTTTAGGCTGTCCAGGTTCAGTTCATTCCACCTGAAGAGAAAGTGAATAATTCCACAAACTCCTTTTCTATCAACAGGCCTTTAAATCTTGTTCTTATCTGTCACATTTGCTTGGCATTCAAAGACAAAGATCAAATATCAAGCAGTGTTTTTGTGGGAGTATGGTTATTTTGTTTTTCTTTCTGATGACTTCAAAGTGACAGGCTTTATAGAAAAGAGTCTTTCTCCAAGGAGCCTGCTTGTGCCTTTTCTTTTCTTATTTTAGAGATAGCCATTTCAAAAGCTATCTCGTTCTTCATCTGCACGTCTTTTGCACCAAGCTTCTTCTTTTCAGTTCATTTAACTTGTGAAAGGGCCTTTTTAGGAACAAAGTACAAAACCACATTTCAGTCTCAGTGTCATATGGTGATCTTGAGCAATTTACATTGTTTATGGCCCATTCACTGTCAAGCACAGGATAAGATCTTTTCACAAAAAACAGCCAGCCACATTGTAACAATTTAACAATGCTTGGTTTTTACTTTGATGTGTAAAGCAATTCCTTTATTTATGATAACTGCGGCAACTTGTTTTGGATAGTTGGATAAGTTTAAAGGCACTTTTTATGAAAACGTTTGTGTTTTTTTCACCTTCCAAGTAATTATGTATTGTCTGCAACTGTGAATTGTTCAGCACACATACATTACTGGATATAAATTATTTCCTCAAGTTACCTTGCAGGCATTAGGGCCATGATTTGTATGGTGCAGCAGGTGCAGTGGCACAGGGGCAAAAAGGTCTAGGAAACCCGATTATTGCTATATGTTACCGACAGGCAAGCAGTCGCAATCACAGGTACCTTGCAGGAACTCAGGCCATGATTTGGATGGCGCAGCAAGTACAGTGGCACCAAGGCAAAAAAATCTAGGAAACCCACGAGAACTTATTATTGCTGTAGGTTACCACAAGGCAAGCGGTCACAAGCACAGTACCCTGCAGGCTCCAGGGTCATGATTTGGATGGTGCAGCAGGTGCAGTGGCACAGGGGCCAAAAGCTCTACGAAAACCACCAAGCAGCGATTATTGCTACATGTTACCACTAGGCAAACGGTAACAAGTGCAATTACCCCGCAAGCACTAGGTCCATGATTTGGATGGTGTAGCAGGTGCAGCAGAACAGGGTCCAAAAGCTCTAGGAAACCCAATTAGGACCGATTATTGCTATAGGTTACCACAAGGCAAGCGGTCACAAGATCAGTTACCTTGCAGGCACTACAGCCATGATCTGAATGGTAGCAGCAGGTGTAGTGGCACAGGGGCCAAAAGCTCCAGGAAACCCACAGAGCACCTGTTATTGCTTTATGTTACTACTAAACAAGCAGTAACATCACAGTTACTTTCCAGGCATAAGGGGGCCCGATTTGAATAGTGCAGTAGGTGGAGTGGTACAGAGGCCAAAAGTTCCAAGAATCCCACAGAGCACTGATTGCTATATTTTAATATGAAACAAGCAGTTAGGAGTGTTTGTTAAAATTCTTTTGTAACCGTTACACCTAAAGAAACACATAGCCTAAAGCATCACTGTAATTAAAGCTGTAACCTATTGGACTTTTCTGTCTACCTACAACTTATGTTACATTCAGTGCTTTCATATAACACATTTTCACGTTTTTGTGTGGCCCTAAAATGCTTCTGAATCTGGACACAGTAACACCTTGGCAAGGACATTCTCCATTCTAGCATATTAGCACTTCAGCCGTTGTAAACACTATATAAATACTTATAACTTACCATACGGCATTCCATACGAAGCATCGGCAAAGCTAATAAGTCTTGCTAATGCAAGATCTATTGGCTTTGTCAATTGTTTTAGATATATTATACAGCAGCGTTTGCTTCAGTGCAGCATAACTGAAAGTTGGGGAAAAAAGCGGTATAACATGGATAAGCGCTGGCTGTGTCACACAGCTTTTTAACATTATATTCAGCCATTTGCAACATAACTAAAAAACATTAACAAAACCAATAAATCTTACGTAGGCAAGACTTATTCACTTTGTCAATGCTTGCATCACTAGAGAGAGGTCTACTGCATCACTAATGTAAATCTCCGCTGCTTTGTGCTCGACTTATCTTTGGCTTACATCACATTATTATGGGGTGCTGTTCAGTGAGTGGGTGTGTGTTGATATATGTGCTGGATGTATGCATGCCTGTGAATGGTGCAACACATGCAAGACTCTGGGTTTCATTTTGGAGACCCAGAGCTGATCAGAGGAGCATGAGGTGATGGAGGAATCCCCCAGACAGATTTGTGGATTGCTGCCTTCCTGTGAGCTGGATGGGATACACACTGAACAAAGAGCCAGTTTCTTCACTACCTTTCAATGCTCTTTGATTCGGAGAGACGTCACTGGGAAGGGCCTGGGTACATTTCAGAAAAGAGATGGGGCTGATAAGAGAATCATAAAAAGTGGGGGTAAGGCCCTGGGGTAACCTTTGGATACACATTTTGCTGTGTCTGACATTATGGTGCAAGCCTCTAGTCACTTCCATGGCCTGTGTTGTGGGACTATCAAACTTTGAGACACTCGTGCTGTGACAGACAGCTGTCTGTAGGAAGGACAGAGCAGAGGAGAGTGCATTTCAAAAAGAAGCAGGCCCCCAACACAAATGTTAAAGACTCAACCCCTAAATCACATTCAATGCCTGGAAATGGGCTATAAGAAGGTGGGTTTGAGCCCACCCCCCTCCAAAATTGTCAGCTGTTGATCAGACAGAAGAGCAGTACAAAGAGGGGAAGCTCTGCAAGACGTCTGCCTGTTACCAGGGATTGTGGCTAAAGTCTAAAAGTCTCCCAGCTTGATGCGGGGACATCACCCAGGGAACTCCAAGACCACCTGCCCTGGAGCATGAAGCACCAGTGCCTGCTGCTTGCCAACACCAGTGAGCCCTGTGAAGATGAGGAGAGCGCTGGTGGGAGCAAGGTTCAATGGAGGAATCCTGTTAAGTGGATTCCTGCAGCGAAGTGTAAGAAGATGGATGCTACACTGATTGGTGTGTTGCCCATATGCAGGCTCACATGGGTGACCCTGTATGCTAGAAGGAGGCCACTGTGAAGTTAGCCATAATGTTTGCCGCACCAGTCAGCATTCACCAGTGTGTAAGTCATCAACCCCGAATGCAAGAGGGGGCTGCAGTGAGGTTTTCCATGCCAATCGGGCCGCCTCACATGTGCTGTGTTTAAGTCGGTGACCCTGAGGCCTGAGGGGGCGCTGCAAAGTTAGCTGTAATGTTTGCTGTACCAATAGGGCCATCACCCCTGTGCAGGGTTCAAGTCGGTGATCCCGTATTCCAGAGGGGGCCTCCATGAAGTTTGCCATTCAGATTGGGCAATTGCCTGTGTATGGTCATATGACAGAGAGTGGCCCCCCATGAAGAGGGGCCTACTGCTGTGCCGAACGGCCTGCCACTCGAATGTAGAGAAGGTGTGGTGACCCGCCATGCCAGAGGGGGCAATAGGAGGAAGACAAGGATTGCAGACTAGTGGATGCCATCATCCAGAGGAGAGGTTGCCATGGTGACCCGTACAGGCTTGACCTCCAACTGAGGGTTGGAACCAGGAGCCACTGAAATTGAGAGCTTCTGGTTGGACAATCCATGCTTGTGTGACAGATTGAAGAGCGAGAAGGCCCCAGAGAAACTATGTTTGTGAGATAATGCTTTGGCACTGGAACACTTTTGACCTTTCTAGCAAGAGTGTCAGTGGGAGTCCTAAGACTCAGACTACTAGTGGCGCGTAACCTAAATGTTGCCTATAATGAATAGGGAACAACCATTACTGCTAGGGAGAGAGAAGTGGGACTCAGGGGACTGCCACTGAAACACTAGACCCCTGATCTAAGGGGACTGTGTATATTATTTGTGTGCGCCGTAGTTCACTTTGGGGTTGTATATAAATACTCCTCTTATAATAAATGAAAATATTTGACTGGACAATCATTTACTGCTGCTATTGAGCATATGTTGAGTTGTGAGCACCATGTCTCTACCTCCCTCACCCTGACAACTTTGGACTGCTCGACCTGCGTTGCCACTAAAAGTAAAGTACTGAAAAGTTATTGAGCCCACATGCTCAGGACCCATAGTGGGTCGGGCTTTGGGACATCAGGAGTAAAAGGCCTCAACCTGCACAATTGGGTCCAGTGGCTCCTGCTTCACAGCTCACTGCATCATTGTGCACTCAGCAGCCCATAAAATTAATGAACAATAAGGCTATTGTGTTCCTGCTGTGACCACTTATGATATTAAATCTTATTTGCACTGCTGTTCTTGCTGAATGCAAGTGGATACATAGTCACTGAAACACTATACCCTTCTGAGCCTAAAGGTGGCGATTCCTTTGCTGATTGACCCTGGATCCAGAAGAACTACTTTTTCTCTAGTGTGGCCTGAAATGCCACAAGCCACCTGTCAGTTGCCATGTTGGTTGAGCCAGTTCAACCCTTATTGAAATTAGCCATGGGCACTACTAGAATTCGGATTAAGGAAAAGTGCTGTAGGTAGAACCTGCTGTGTGTACAGCTGCATGTGGATGTGACTGCTCCAAAGTAACCCTGGAGGAATGCCTGGCAGACACCTATGGAAAATCCAATTGTATCTGATGCATTACTAGTGCAATGCTTCCATGATCCGGGTTAAGTTTAAAAGAGAACATTTCTACATGAAAATGCATGCATTTAATTTGATTTCATTTAGAGTTTTGCTGGGACATGAACTACATCCAATACTGAAAAATGTCACAGAACACGCTTGTTGCACATTTCAGCCTCTATAAATGCTCATCCAATCTTGCTATGGCCTCCATTAGCCATTTGCCAACTGAAGTACCTACGCGGCCTTACTTCGGCCTCACTGACCTATGTGCAGTATACACTTGGTCGGGCTGCACCTTTGGTAATCAAAGTACAGTGCGCAATTGGCCTTTAGCAACGATCTTAACAAACGTACAGTACACACCGGGCACTACTTTGTGCTATAAGTGTAATGTGCAGCACACACAGCTGGACTTCCTCTTGCAAGCAAAGTGTTCTTTTGGACTTACTGTAGCTTCGTAAGTCAAGTGCTGCACACCTGGCTTTACTGTTCTTGTTAGAAGCAAAGTATAGTAAACAGAAGCCCTTAACTTGGTCCATGTTAAGCAAGTCCAGAGCACATCTGGTGTTACTTTTGCTTTCGTAATTAAAGTGCTATACAACCTTGGACTTACTTCAGCTGTCACAAGCAAAGTACAGTACACACCTGCTCCTATGTGGGAATTTGTCAGCAAAATACAGTGCACACTAAGGCCCTGAATCAGAGTTTGGTAGACTGGTTACTCCATCACTAACGTGACAGATATCCCGTCCGCTGTATTACAAATGCCATTCGATATAATGAACTTGTTATGATGGAGTAACCCATCCCCCAAACTCCAGTTCAGGCCCTCAGTCTTATGCTCTCATTCATATGAAAAGCAGAGGACATACTTGGTCTTTGACCCTCAAAAGTATAGCGTAGTACAGAACTGTCATATTTTGACTTTTGTAAACAAAATATAAGGCAGAGTTCACCTGATGTCAAATGTATTAACCAAAGAGCTGTACATTCCCACTCCTGGTATTTATAGACCTTCGCAAGAAAATCACTCTACACATTAACCTTACTTCATGGGATTGTAAGCAATGTGCATTACACTCCTTGAGTACATCAGCTTTGTAAGAATATACTAGCTGGAAAGCGAATGCTGGTTCTAAGTTTCACCAGTTTTGAAAAAAAGAGATAATTGGTTTGCTGCTTACAAGTCTAAGGTCAGTAAAAAATAAATTATGTGTTCTAATCATTTAGCATGGGACTCCATGTTATTATTAAAACAGATAATTGGGGAAACTTTGTGGTCTTAGACACAGATTATTACATAATGGGAACAGATTCATTTGGGTGATCGGAGCTTATAAGAAAACTGCTACTTAGCCTACAATGCCTGTGCTGTAGCACTATAGGGATTATTATTGGAGTGGGTAAATGATGTCCTAGTTACTAGAGATTAATATGAAAATGTATCTGAGAAGCCTACCAGGAATCCCATCCTCTATGCAGTCCTAAATCTCAAAGTTCGTCTATGGGTAAAACATTACTTTCTGGGTCTGAGAATCTTTCAGAGGTTATCTTCTCAATTATGTACAAATTTCTTTCACTTTTTAAATTCTATTTACTATTGCTGGCTTATTAAGCATGGTTTATATCAATGGGAGACCGATTTATGGTTGGTATCCCTTTAAGTCACTTCCCACTACTCTTCTATTTGGCACAGTAACGGTCTAACTGCAAATAAATACACAGAACAATACAAAATACAACGATACACAGAATACACCAAGATAATGGAAAATAGTTTAAAAGTAAATGTCAAAACGTTGGTCTGATTAAGTGACGAAAACCATGAGATTCAGTAGTAGGGTGAAGTATTTTTTCTACAAATTCAAGGCAACTGACACGTGTTTCATCTATGACAACTTTTTCAAGGATGTAGGGTCTAATGTAACCACCAGGAGTAATACATACAAAAGTAATTCTGCAAATGCCTGGTTTGTGCAAGGGTCCTAATTTATAAACATAAGCCTTTGTCAGGCTATAAACTAGACACAATAGCTTATAGGCAAAGTAAGCCACTCTAGGAAGCAGCCAATGCAGTATACACGGGGAAAACCATGATAAGTTCCTGAATTATTCTATAGAATCCACATGTGCAGTTGGCGGCGAAGTTCTAGGTCTGTATTCCAAAATAGAATTTAAGGTTATTAATGTTTATTGGCATGTGTCAGCATGATCAATAGCACCAAATAAATGGTTCAACCATTAACTTTTGGAGCAGTAATTGCCTGGCGGCGCTATTAGGCTCTAAATTTAAGGATATTTTTACTGTGTTTATTAACACAGATTTAGTTTGTTGCAGGACATTTGGTTGGCAACATGAATTGCAGTCTAGCCATGTTATACACCAAAGAGTTGGAAGGTTATTGCAATGGAATTCACACTCAAGCTTGCAGCAGATTGTAATTGATCATCTTAGAAGGGTCTTCAACACCAGGGTCTTAGGTCACAAAGGAGATGGCAGTCACATGGGAGGAGGAGCTCCTTGGGCAACCTGCATCAAAAATCAGTTCTTGAGCTCCTCTGTCCCACCATAATGATTCCCTTTAGTAGCAGCCCATTTATGGAGAAATGCTGCCACAACTGCATTGCACTTCTTTGAGGAGTTGGGATGTGCAACCGTACCAAGGAACATCATAATCTCCACTGTGTTTGTTTGTGAGACCTAGACATCTTCCTGGCAATAAGATGCTTTTTTCTGGGCTCAGCTCTGCAGCTCTTCAGTTCATAGCAAAAGAAAGGATGACTGTGATGGGCAAGCAGCTGATTTCCCTTCTGAAGGTGTTTTGCAGTGGCAGAACCCTCAGTGCCAGCCCTTTGTTCAGGTTTCCTCTCTCTCTGGTGAAAGGCTGACCTGGAACAGGCTTAATCCAGGGAAGGTGGACATTGAGAATTCTACTTGCTCCACTGAAAGGGAATGTAAATTCAAGAAGTGACTTACAATGGCTGATGCGGAGAGGGGGAAGATGAGAGGGCACTGGAAAGGAAGAAGCAGGAATATGGAGATAGCATGGTTTGTGGCTACAACTGTCACTATGGAACAGTGTTTTGGCCTTCATCCCGAGGTGTCTCACTTTTCATGCATTCTGGCAACACTCCCCACTTAAATACATAGACACACACATTCTTCCACCCTGATTTGTTGCCCACTCATGACAGACTAGAGTGTAGAACTCTGAGGTATAGGAAGATAATAATCATCTGGAATATCTGAAAGAGGATTTATGCTATGAGTCACCTCTACAGGCAAGAAAACCTACCATGACTGTCCGAATGATACAATGAGAAGAATGTTGGCATATGGATACTGCACCAAGGACTTCTTAAACAGGGAAGGTAGCAAAGAATTGCTTCACTCAGGGTGCTAATTCTCCTTTCACTTAATCTTCTTGTCTGCAGCAAACTTCAGATCCCTCCAGCCCACTGGAGATTAACAGTGACTGGCTTTGGAGGTGATGTGTTGAGAATTTCCCCTGTTAGCCCTGTATTAGGTAGGGGTCAGTCTTTAATCAATAAGATACACCTAAGGAACCAAGACCAGTGTAACGCAGTCAAGCAATGTCAGCTACAACTTACGTACAACCTACATACTTTAAGCAGGGCCACTGGAACTTTGCATCAAGGAGGGGCCAAATTATACAGCAGGATTTACTTACGCGGCAAGAAAAGGCAAATCAGGGGGCATAATGTGCCACATTTCATGGAATTAGTACTGCACAATGTTGTAATTTTTACACTTTAACACCATCTGGGCAATCGTTTCACCATATTACTGCCAGTTTAATATCGTAATACAGTAATAAGCAACTGAAAGATGACCACTCGATCTTTGCACAAGCCTTCGACTGGGCAGCAGCACAGATTGCTGCAGTTTTAGAAACTTTAGATTCTTTCAGCTAAAAACATGTTTTTGTTCAAATCTGCAGATTATGGATTATGTAGCAGATCCATAGTTATGCCCCGTCTGCAGATTCACATAATTCCTGTGGCCCTGACTAGGTAACGAGAATGCATTTGTGAGCCTCAATGCATTTAAAATAGTTTTAGATGAGCATGTCAAAATATTCCACAGAGAATTTATTGTGGTACATATTAGGTGAAGATAGCTGTATTACAGTTGTATTAGAAAAGTGAGAAAATATGTCCAGAATAATTCAGTAGGAAGTGAAGATATGTATTTCTAGTTTAAGCAGTTGTAAATATTTAATGAGAGTTCATAAAGTAGAGAATTATTTTAGAGAAATGTCTGTGTTTTAAATATGAGTTTCAAGGGTGACCTTAACCCACTGCCCATGGCAGTCCTTGAATTTATATCTAGAGGTTTCAGCATATCTCTTCAGGCGTGTTCAGGGTGGCACAGATGAGCAATAACTTTGAAATATTTCAGTCTCCGGTCAATTCACCCTAACAAGGTTCTAGATTCTACGTCAGAATTGCTGTCAAGAGCTGAAGTTGATGAGGACATACTTATCCATCCCCCTCAATTATTCAAAGCTTGCATAGTAATATTACATGAACTCCTCTTGAACGTCAACGAAGTGGTAGTTTACCAACTTTGAGGAACCTCGTGGTGGCTCAAGGCTAATTTCAATTTTGCACTGAACCGAAGAAAAGGCGCACACGGCTATTCTGTTGCCGCACATGAAGAAAAAATATTAGAGGGGACATTGGTCATGTGGCCTTTCCTAACCTGCCACTTATAAATGCACTTTGTCAGCAAAAATAAGCTATTATGCACTCATTCATTTAAAGATTATAGGAATTGTGCAAGAGGTTCCAGTTACACTTTGACTGTCAGAGCATCCAAGTGGAGACTGTTTTGTAATTTGGTGTGAATGATATCTTAAAAGTACACTTATATTATTGTTGAATGGTGTGCTTTTCTGAAGATTATCAAGAATTTAGGCTTTGTAGGCACAGTATTTAAAGTGAAATAAGACATTTATCGTGTGTTTATATTTTAAAGGTTTTGTGTCTGTAGTGCGCCCATGTTGAAGTAAGACTGAGTTCACATATTTTATCCATTTGTGGAATTAGGATCTTGCAGCAGGAAAGAAAACCGATGCGTTTTTGCCCAGACAATCCCTATAGGTATTAGAGGTAGGAGAACTTTTATGGTGTAGTTATTTTTTATGTTAGTTTATTTCTGCAGCTAGTACTGAAATTATCGTAAAATACTGCACACAAATGCTTACTGCATGGTCTTCTCTTCTTGTTTGTTTGGCAATACACTGTCATGAAGGCCTTACTAGCAGAATTGACCCAATCATCAAAATACAATTTTTTCCAGGATTCACATGGCAAAACTTGGGTGAAGAAAAATTATTTGATTGCAAATGGTTGGGTGCAAACTTCGATTTGCATGATCACCCTCTTAATTGTGCCCATGCTTGGATTACGTGGGCGCTTAGAACAAAAACTGTAAAGAGCGAGGATCAGAGCCAAGTTTTTCCTAAAAAGAGATGGCTCAGCAGCAACCCGCACGGTGTCTTCTAAAGACCTGGCCAGCACCAGCCACCCTGTGGTGACAGGAAAGATGTCAAGGACAATCCACAGAAAAAAAAAATATCCATGTGGGAACTTTTTCATGAGTCTCAGAAAAAGCTGTAGCTACTTGAGATATTTTTACAACTGATGTCCATTGGCTTTACCTCACCAATGTGGCCAAAACTGAGCATCAAGTACGCCTCTTTGTCACTTTATCCACCCCCTGGGTAGTAAAGTTGAGGAATTCAAGGCTTATTCATAGAGGTAATGCGGGGTAGAAACTCAGAGCACGAGACACAGAATAACAGTCAATAAATAATTGTCCACCTAGTGATTCTACTGAAGAAAAAGTACATGACTTTCAACACACAATACTCAAGGCACGAGTGGAGGGTAGATGCAGATAGATTGCGTTTATCCACTTTTTTCACAGGATGGACGCACCATCTACCCTGCTATGAGTTTGGACCCCACAGAAACATGCTTAACCTGACCTAGGGTAATGTCCAGACACCGGAACACATTTATAAGTGCCTCCACTTTGTCTACTTTCGTTCCGAGCAGCAATGTGGAGGCTGCGAGGGGTCTTATCAGATTCCAGCTGGGCCCATAACAAAAGGCAAAGTTATGGTGATATCAGGCATCCTTTTGTTGGAGGTATTAGGAGCATCACACCTAAATGCAATGGAGGGGGAAAAAAGGCACACAGCTTATCGCTTTACACATGTATTTTATAGATCACTGTGACCTACAATTTATAAACTGCAAGTAACAAAGGATCTTTGTGTTAAAAGCAGTAACCCACTTATGTAAAAACAATCTGTTCTTTGCGTGTTACATAATGTGCATTGTAGGAGACATTAACCTTAAATGCTAATTCGATTCAAAACTGGGACTAGACAAAACACCTATCTCTCCAGCAAATACATTAACCTCCAGAATTATCTTACCATTATTATTCCGTGAGATTTAGTTGGCACACAGATCTCTTCAGCAGGTACATAATCCCTTAAGATATTTTAAAACATGACTGCAATCAATTAAGCAGAACAGTTTTACTGCCATGTTTCTCCTTGTTGTCAATTTCCTTTTGGCAGAGTTTTAAAAAATAAATGTAAAAGTTGAGGCCCAGATCATTGCATCACTTTTTTTGGCACAACCCTAACGTAAAATCTAATTTGTTAAACATTGTAATGTGCTTAAATGTACTCATGATAAGCCTGCTAAACGTACAAGTGATGTCCTATGATATGATGTATCTCCGTGTGATGTCAAGTCCAGAGAAGTCCTGGGTTGTGATGCCACGTGCAATGTCACGCACTGTGATGTGTTGCACCATGATGCCATTTGCATACCATCTTACTTGGTTAGTCCCCCCACATCTTTTTTTAGGACTTATGCCCTGACAATACTGTACTAGATGTTCAAGTCAAAGGGCAACAACGCATACGCAGTTATCAATGAAGCAATCACTGTACAAGGGGATAAGGCACTGTTGACTTAGGCTCATCCCATTGGTAAAGTAACTTACGGAAAAACTCAGTGCAAATTAGATCACATTGGCCACTCAGGGAAAATGGTGGGGAGGGATCTTGTGATGTCTGTCTCGGTTACCTCTCTAGCCCCACAAAAACTCGATATCGGCTAGGATTTTGGTTTTGAATTGTCTCAAGGTTTCCTTGCAGTATCTCGCCGTTGCACTGGGTCTTTTGTCTTTAGTCCTCCACTGGCCTGGCCTGCTTCTGCGAGTTGGGGCAGGAGTAGTGCTACTCTCAGTTGGTAGTGTGTAGTCCCACATGGCACTGACTCTTCCACAACACATGCTTTTGCTGTCCCTGGTCTCCACTTCTTGTGCTCAAGTGTGCACCTCTGTTGCGGGGGTAGCTTTCAGTTCCACTGAAAATGGCCTAGATTGTCAATTCAGGTTGCAGGCTAGGGTCTTGCTTTCAGGCTGGATGTGCTGTCATGACACAACCAGGTTTCCTTGGCCCCATTCTTGTCAGAGCCTCCTGCAGTGTATGTCAAAAGGTCTCACACTGCAAGTGGCAGTCATTTGTGCCAGCCCCGAGTTTGTTTTTCCATTCCTGTCCTTCTAGCCTCTCATTTTGGCAAGTGTGCCTGAAGCACTCCCTCCTCCTCCACAGTCTGTCTGCTCTCTTCTCGTTAGGTTTTAGAACTTCCAGGTTATGTTCATGATCCTGGCAAAAGGGGGCGTTGCCCATCAGGGACCCCAGTACTTGAGCACAGAATAATTTCTTGGTCTCTATTGCTGTGGGACCATGGATACTGGTTGATATAAAAATCTTGGCACCAGGACTGGTGGTTTGTGCCTCACCCTCAAATGTGATCATTAAAAAAGTCTGGCCTGACCTGACTCCACTGTC
This sequence comes from Pleurodeles waltl, assembly GCF_031143425.1. NCBI lineage: Eukaryota > Metazoa > Chordata > Amphibia > Caudata > Salamandridae > Pleurodeles > Pleurodeles waltl. The sequence continues at coordinate 1,069,216,130 of NC_090445.1, forward strand.
CACTGATGCCACCTCGGTCAGCCCTTCTCTGCCCGGTCAGCTGACTTTAGTCAAGCACAGTAAAGGAGGGTGCACATGGTGTGCCCTCAACTTTCCCCTTACACCTCCTACTTCCCCCGGCCACGGCGCCCTACTTTGCATCTTATTCCATATCGCAGTGGGCCTTCAGGACATATGAATGGATGGCAAGTGGTCCGAGGCCAAAGATCCACAACCTTCTGAGACTTTATATGGTAAACGCAGGGGATGGCTGCACGCTCTCCAGGTGCCACACAGGAAATCTTTTCTGTTCCAACAACCAATATCAAACAATCAAAATATTACCCAATGAATGATTTACAGGAAGACAAGGATATTTTGCTGCACCTGCCGATGTAGGTCACCGTTTTTCCTAATAGGCGTGCATGGGTCAGGGGAGGCAGTCCCCCTCGACCTCCCTGTGGTCCAACAAGGCCCATATTCATACTCGTACAACATAAAGACCCAGCACCATCCATTGATCTTTAATCTTTAGACAATAGTAAAGAGTTTATTCACAAACAGTCCCAATGTGGCCACATGAAGCAATGACTCTTCAAGTGCAATCTTTTTTTTTTTTTTTTAACGCATTTCATCCCTTACAGAGGCTTCCTCAAGGCTGTACCTGGTTTGTGTTAGATGAAATATGTGAATGTAGTGTCAGCTTCGTGATATGAGAATCCTGAATCTTTCAGGTCACATACAGCAAAAGTTCTCTGCACTCAAATCAGACCATTGTAGGGTCCTCTGGGTCAGTGCCGCCCACTTGTAACCCCCAATCACAATATCCAAAAACTGCCAAAGATGGGACTGTTTGTAATTCCCAGTCCCATCTTTGGCAGTTTGTATTAAACTCTTTAATATTGTCTAAAGATTGAAGATCAATGGATGGTGCTAGTCTTTTATGTTGTACGACCAAAATATTGTCATAATAGGAATTGGCCAAGCCTGCTATCAAGGACGTGCCCCCAAATTTGCAAGCACAAGTATTAATACATAATAAAATTTACCAAAACGTAGTACGTTGTGCTAAGATTTTGAAATTAACATTGTGGTATTTCAATAGGCCGATATTAAACACATGCAGACACTGTTGCAGTCAATATTACTGTGGCTGTGCTGGGATTGGAGCTTGTGGTCTCCAGTTCACTGCATGTTTACAAGTAAATGGTGAGCGTTTAACTCCCTGAGCTCTCCTTCCAGCTGCTTGTGTTGTCAGACCAGCACTTACAGTGTTTTCCTCTTGTGATGTGCCCCGCCCATACTTCCTTGTACAGTCAGAAGCAATGTAAATGTGCACAACTTCTAGAAGAAACCAGCATTTGGCAAGCATTCATGATTGGGTGAGGACAAGAAAATGATTTATTACATTTCCTCGAGGTAGACAGAGGCAGGAGAGAGCAGTTTGGCACCCACTGCTTTAGCCTAGAGGGAGGGTGGGACAAGGGAGGTTTCACCTCTTTAACTCTTGCAAGTGACAGGGAAGTTGCAACCACCCTCCCATGGGCGGGAGAGTCATATTACGCTTTCTCCATGGTTGCTGTAGGGTGGGAGTTGCGAGGATGAGATTTGTTCCACTACCTTCTCCGGTGGAAATTTGAACTAATCTGTGCTTGTGGGTAGGGGAAGCTTCTATACAGGCCCGGCTCTAGGATTTTTTGTTTGGGAGGGCCGTAAAGAAGCATGGGTGGGCCATGAAAATGAAGGGGTACTGGCCAAAAATAATAAATCGATTTAACTGATCTGATATTTTAGGTATTGGCATCTGTCCACTTTTGACTTTTTTAACACAATAATCATTACTCAAGGAGCTACATACTTCCCTTTCTCTGATATGCTTTGGGTTGGAGACGAGAAGCTCCTTGTCAGATCTTTAAGATGCAGAGCTTTCTGCTGCCATACAGGGCCACTTTACAGCTTTTCATGTTTTAAAAAAAAAAAACGTTGCCAGCTTTTTACTTTGCAAAGCATTGAAGTTTAAAAATATGATGCAATAAGCAGAGAATCCTAACTTAGTTTTCAGAATATGGGTGCATCATAGCAGCTACTAAACTCTGCTGACTTCACACGCCCCCCCAGGCCTGCAAATGTCCAATGTCAATTGTATTAATCATTCAAATAAACGATAAGGGAGAGCCCATGGGTTTGCATGCCCATTTTAAACATTAATGTGAAAACCTTTTGTTTTTCATTTCTTGGTGGCTTTGGGTGGGCCTGGGCAATCCTTGGGTGGGCCTGGCCCACCTGGCCTCCCCTCTAGAACCGGGCCTGCTTCTACAGCTTTCTCTTGTCCAGTGTGGAGAAGGGTGGGGGTTAGTCTGCTTTGGAATGGATAGAGAGTAGCCCTCACCCCTTACCTCAGGAAAGTTAAGAAATTGAACGTGCGTGCAGTTTAAAGACCATTCTTTAGAAGTCAATTATCCTTCAAGAGGATGAAACTGATACAGTTCTAGATGTGCAAGGCCCAAGCCTGCAACACCTCCAACCCAAACGTGAGATCTGAACTCAGGTACAAGAGGTTGAGGCACATTTTGAAAACAGAACTTGTTAGGTGTGTCTTCTATTGAACTTAACACCAAACAGCAGTCACAATGGAAGGATATCAGACATGGCTACTAAATACTTTACCCCGTCTGGACTCCAAAGTCCCCTTCCAGCCATTGGGCCATATAACATTTTTGTAGTATATCATTGTGACTAAAACTTTTTCATAAATCCCTCAAGTAACTGACAGAAGAAATGCACTGCTTTCAAAACTCTTTGTTATATTATAGATAATAAAACGATCAACACAAGCACCATTCAAATTCTCTGCAGAGAGAAATTACACAATAAGATACTGTACCATGTTACTTTTTGACTGAATACTAGGGTGCCAACAGAAGTATCACATCTGTATTCCTGTCACAGAACAGAACTGTAGGCATATCCGATCACGTGCCAGAGTGCTGCCAGTGTATGAGGGTACTGTGCCCATGTGCAAGATTCTCTCATGCGCTGTCTTCCCATTCGAACAACCCCTTCTGGGCCTTTTACGCTGCTCATAATCTCCGCTTCTGAAACAGTTAAATTAGCGCTATTTCCTCACTTTAACCCCACCAGTGTGAGTTCTTGGTCTGGTATCCTGCCAGTTCTTCACGTGGCTTTCCAGTGTAAATCTCTCACACTGGTTACAGCGCTCTCAAGTTCCCAAGGTCCATGAGTGAGTAGCTCATCCAGGCAGGGTTTTTCCTTGTATTCGAGCTGTCTTTAGTTTAAAATGAGATCAACAGAACTACAAATCCCGGGATGCAAAGAAAATACCTGGCCTGCATAAATTGTTCATCCTTGGAAATGGGAAAATGCAGGGCTTTGTGACCACCACTTTCACTCAAGTCCTAACAGTACCAGCTTTCTAGAGTCCCTACCCATCTCTAGAACCTGCTTGGGGAGTTTAGGTACGTGCCAACATTTTGGAACAAATGAGATGTCGTTTATACATGCGTGATGTGCGTGAGAAGTCGAAGAGGGAAGGAGAAACAGATTTATTATACAAAACTAAAGTAAAAAGATATTAAGGTCGACATTTATGAAAAGGTTTTGGTCAAAATGATATGCTACAAAAAGGGATGTTATTTTAACAGGTTTTTTGAAAGCGGAGTTTTGCAAAGATGCTGTGGAAAATGATCTTATGTCCTTAAATCCCTTAAACAACAAGGTCCCGCCTACAGACGTGCCAACAGACCCGATTCGGGCGGGAGGCTCACAGAAAGATGCTTAACTTTAGCTGTTGCCAGCCTAAAATTGCCTGTTTGATAACGGATAAAAAAATCCTTTTTTTTTCACTGACTCCTTTTTTCATATTTTAAAATCTTAGTATGTATCGGCCTTACAAACTAAACTGATGTCATTCTCAGTAAGTTCGTAAAAAACAAAAATAATAATTTAGTCTATTGCCCAAAAACACAATCAGGCTAGGCACTGTGCTGAGGGGGGTCACCCGGAGCTCGGGGACCCTTGTTACGCCACTGTATGAAACAGTACCTACAGGCTGGCTGCCGCGGGAAGCTCCCTAATTAATTCACAGCGGTGGAACTCGCAGGAGTTTCAAATCAGATCGGAAAGGCGCGCGCCGTTTAGGACGGGAAAGCTTTTAGAAAATGCATGTTCCTGATGAGAATAAGCCGAAGTGTATTGGGGTGGGGCGGACCTGTCATCTAGGAGACTGCTAAAAGGAGGCCTCCGCGTGGCTCAAATGCTGCACGTTCAGTGCACACGGAATAAACGTCTGTAAAAGGCGCCCTAGGCCCCAGGAACACATGGTCCTAATCAGCACAGGAAGTTGCGAAAATGAGAAAAGTATGTCTTTAATGGTTCGGTTTAAGGTTACAGATACCCACTCGGTCTTTCTCACGAGATCAAAATTGTGTTTTTTCCTGTTTTTGAGAGAAAAAATGCAACTTTTCATAAAACCTCTATTCTTACAGCCTATTGTGCCCAGAAGGAAGATTGAGTAGGGATATTGCTGTTGGCATAAATGTTATTTTGCTCGTTTTGTGTTACAATGTTGGTGCGGAATAACACAATTTAACCTCTGAAAGAAGGCAGCTGGCCGCGGTTCAAGGCTGAAACCTGCATTGCTCAAGTTTGTTGTGTACTCTAAGCCCGTGGACCTTGGGTGTTACGGTGTTTGAGGCCATTTTCCTGCAAATGAAAAATCCAGTATAAAAAAATTTGTCCAAAGGTAATTTTATAGCATATTTTCAATGTTTCTTAATAATCCTTGAATTGAAAATTAGTTGCGGGACACAGAACACAGGGTCAGACTTTTCACAAACTATTGCGTGACAGATTTTGCACAATATGCTGATTTTGTGGTAAAAAAACAAACACGGAACAAACCACGGGCTGGCCTTTTATTTACATTTACGTTTACATAATAAACTGTTTGATAAAGTGTTAATATCTAGGAATTATGCTTTTGCTACAATATGGGCTGAGATTGGGGTTGCCACCATAATGTAGATGATCAAACATCAAGAGCAACTATTGTAAAGTAGAAATGATTAAATAGTAACAGTTTATGTTTTTATGGGATTTTATGAAGAGCAGAATTAGCAAAGGTACAAAGTTGAAACAAATAATTGTATACAGCAGCAGTGGTAAGGTGAGTGACAGGACCAGATTGACAGTTGGGGGGTTTCAGCAGAGAGACTGTCAGTGGGGGAGCTATACAAAGAGGAGATGTTCTTGAAGAGGCCGGTCTTCTTATATTTACTGAAGTGAAGGAGGGATGGAATTTGCGGACCTGGTCGGGTAGCGAGTTCCAGACACAAGGGGGGTCATTTTGACCCCGGCGGGCGGCGGTCGCCGCCCGCCTGGAGGGAACCGCCATATGGCCGCTCCGCGGTCGAAAGACCGCGGAGGCCATTCTGGCTTTCCCGCTGGGCTGGCGGGCGACCGCCAGAAGGCCGCCCGCCAGCCCAGCGGGAAACCCCTCCCCACGAGGAAGCCGGCTCCGAATGGAGCCGGCGGAGTGGGCATGTGCGACGGGTGCAGTTTGCACCCGTCGCGTATTTCAGTGTCTGCTAGGCAGACACTGAAATACACAGTGGGGCCCTCCTACGGGGGCCCCGCGGCACCCCCTACCGCCATCCTGTTCCTGGCGGGCGAACCGCCAGGAACAGGATGGCGGTAGGGGGTGTCAGAATCCCCCATGGCGGCGCAGCAAGCTGCGCCGCCATGGGGGATTCCAAGGGCAGCGGTAAACCGGCGGGAGACCGCCGGTTTACCCTTTCTGGCCGCGGCAGAACCGCCGCGGTCAGAATGCCCTTTGGAGCACCGCCGGTCTGTCGGCGGTGCTCCCGTGGCCGGTGACCCTGGCGGTCACCGGCTGCCAGGGTCTGAATCAGGCCCAAGATGTGTACGGGAGACTTGATGCTCTGTCTGCCCTCTTGATCTGTTTAGGATAATTTGATTCTGTGAAATCAAACTGATCACTCAGTGCGATTCTGGAGCATATGCTCCATGAGATCCCCTTGACCAAACATTTGATGATGCTATACACAGATCCTACTCAGAGCCTGTCTTAACTCTTAGGAAGGCACCTACTCTGCCGGCATCTCAATCTTAAGGCTTCAAATACTTCCCTCAGCATTGCATGAGGTTGACGATTATGCATATCTGTTGACCAAGACTTAGATTCATACTCACTTCCTGTCCAAGGTTAACTGTTATGGCTGGAAGGCCTTCAGTAGTGCACAGACGTTGGGTCAGGAAGAAGGACAGGAAAATTGTTGTTCCTCAGAAGGGCAATTTTGCAAAGTTTCCATTTCTCAGCAAGAAACCTTCTCTCCTTGTGAAGGAGCCAGTGAAGGAAAGGAAGGGGATCAAGCTGGATATTGGATCTGGCAGATTTTATTGGGCCGGATCTGGTCTGGCTCGAGAAAAATATGCTGAATGTGTCCTGGTGTAATTTGCTGGCACTTGGGCACATTCTGCAGCACCCCCACATTTTCTGCTTTAGTTTGGAAGAGCAATCTGTAGCTGCTGAGGGTGCTTTTTTACTTTCACTTCAAGCTATGCCCAAAACAAAGGCTTCATTTAAAGGGCCATTAACCCTCCTTTTGTTCAGATATCACCCTGACTGGGAACTATCTGTAGCCTAACACCGAGTTGTGAATGCAAAGGAGGAAAACAACAGCACACAACTTGTTCACAAACATTTAAAAGTAACTATGATTTGGAAGCAGGTTTCAACTTTGTTCAACCTCTTTATGTAAAGGTATGCACACACTGTAAGAATGTCAGATATATCTGTATGAATAATTAACCATATGATGATTTAAATAGCTCCTAATTAATTTTTATTTAATTTCTTTGTCTCTACTCAGTATAGTGTAGGGTGTCAGAGCGCTTTAAAACAGACACATCATAAAGAGTCTGTAAACCATATAAGTGTGTAATTCAATCTACAAGAAATGTTACTTAAAACAACGAGGATTACAAGGTGTAGGAGTCAAATATTGACCTTACTGGTAGGCATTATATATTGAGTGCATGGCCGGGAGAAACAAAACGTCAAGATTTAAAACATAACACATTAGTTGGGGTTGTCCGTACTAATAAGACTTTCTTACTACACAACCTTAGCATCCCTAGTATGACAGATTGAGGAAAAAAAACAATTAGGTTCTAATCCCATGCCTTGTAGCTTGCATGTTGCTCCGTGTATGCCGGGGCATAGCTCACTGTGATATATTAGATGGATTGCAATTTATGACCCACAAGTAACATAAGGGACTCCGTATCAAAAACAGTAAACCACTCACCTACCTACACAAAATACAAATCTATGATCATCATTTTATATGCTGTATTTCATAGCAGGAACATTAACATGTGATGCTACTTGGAGTCGAAACTGTGAATAGACAAAACGAAGATCTCTCCAGCAAGAGCATTAGTCACCAGTCTTATCTTACTTTTATTTTTATTCCCATAAAATTGCTTGGCACACAAACATCTCTTCAGCATTTGCCTTAACCCTGTAAGATATTTTAAAAAGCAGCAATAAAGAAAGTCAGATCAAATTTATATTTATATTTGTCCTTGTTGCCATTTTTTGTGGCAAGGTATTAAAAGTACATTTATAAGCTTACTGTTGAACTCTGCTTTTCTGACACCGCTGCTTGTGACTCCAGCCCCTTTAGCTTCTACAGCTTGTACCCCAATCAAAGTGTAGAGCCTCAGTCAATTATTGGTCCCCGGAGTAAATTTGTTCAATTTTCAGCACTGGCTGGAGCTCAAGCTTCACATGGCATTTAATGTTCAGATCCACAACCAAACTTTCCTGGGGAGGTGCAAACCTGCACTCTTTTTAGAGTTTTCCTCGTCACATATTCTCTTTCTGCCTCAGGCCTTACGATGCCTCTCATCAACCCTCAAGGTATTTGTGGGAGAGCATTCAAGGGAAGCCCTCAATTGGAGGAGGAATCAAGAAGTCTTGCTGTCATAGCTCATGACTATGTTGAGAGCCAGGAGGAGGGTAGCATTCTTGCTGCTGCAGATTGACTTATTTTCTGGATATCTGGGAAAGGTTTGTGCTGTAACTCTGTGCCAGGAATATCATTCACAAAGGCACATCTTTCATATCCACAAGTTGTGCCACGTCTTCCTTAGAACCATCAAGATGAAGGTGTTCTGCTTGTGTATATATAGACAATAGGCTTCAAGATGGACTCTCCTATGTACCACTACCATGGTTATTTCTGGGTAATACCTAGCTTGATAGGATGTGAAGGGTGTTGATGTCCAAATGCCCATCCTGGTGGTTCATCTTTGTTTTCTGCATTTTGTTATCAGTGACCTGAAGTATGGGTATGGTACTATCATATCCTTGTCGGAATATTGTAGGACCTACGTAGCTTGTCATAAATATTAATCACTAAAATATTGCTTAATTGGTGTAAATAGAAAATCTAAAACCAATAGGCTGATATTTTTGTAAACAATATTTAGCACAAGAATTGTAGGTTAGGCAATATTTGTGGTAGAAGGGTTCTTCACTGTTGTAGCTAATCAGCTCAAATGATCTTTTTAAGGGTGTTTGCCCCAGTTTCATAATGAGATACTCAGCGAGGCAGTGAATTATCTTCTGGTCACCCTGTGATTGCTGTTGAACCATTAAAGTATCATGTGATTTCCTTTAGAAATTTCCAGGAGAGACCTAGTGGCAGTGTCACTCATCCATGCTTGGACAGAGAGTTTGGTGCCACTTGTCAGGCCTGTGTAAAGAAGAAGTCACTAGGCAGTGGCTCAGGTTACAAGAAAGAAACGTGGATAATCTCAGGTATTAGTTGTCTCTGTATTTTCTGCAGTCAGTGATGACCTTAGTGGAACCTTGGGGCAGGCTGCGTCTTGCCTTTTGGTGAGACACATACTAAAGTTCTGAAAGCTACGCTTTAATAATTGGAGTTTTGGTCCTAAGTCAGATAATATAAGGAGGAGGTGTAATGGTACATAGCCAATGGTTCTGCTCTTCTCTTTCTGTTTGTAGCAATTCTGACTCTGGCAATTTCTCCACCCAAGGGCACTGGTTTCAGAGAGGGGTGGATAATTCTTTAATTCTGAATAAACTTTGGCCATCTTTATAGCCCACAAGTCGTCCCTTTGGAGACTCGGTGGATTCTTGTTGCCTGAACAGACAGTATGACTTAAAAAGTCTATGTGAACCTGAATGAGTGTGTTTAAGAGTTCTGGTCGAGGTCAATTAACTGTCAGGCACTTGGGCAGAGGCAATTCGTCTTCCAATTTCAGCTGTCCATATAAAGGACATGGACAAGTTGGTGTAACACTGAGCAGTATGTTCCACTTCTCACTCTGCTACTGTATATTCACATGATCTGTCCCTCAATTGGTGAGTAGCTCAGGGGTCCACTGATTGCCTGTTCACATCCTTATAACAATGGCCTACCTTTTTAGGTTGAGCACGCAAGCGCTTTCACTTGTTGTTAGTATTGTGGCCTTTTATCCAGGCCCACCTAACGCCCATCACTTTCACTCGTTTCTGAGCTTGCCTTTCAAAAATCACTTGACGCCGTTGGTAGTTGCTTTATGTTTGTCCCGCCTTAAGGCTGTTTATGTCATGTCTTGCAGACTGCCCCTGTTACATGAATTATTGCATGATTGCCGATATACTTCAGCGTGGGCTATTTTTTTTCTCTTTTGTTGTTCCACTTCGTGCTGCATGATGGCTGTGGTGCTCACAGTGCGAACAGGCACAACAACGTGAACTTGATCGGTGGTATTGAAGCGCTGGTCATATTGTTCACAGTTACCTAATCAGAGTAATTTCTTGTGACTCTCCTCTTAAAATACTTGAATTTGGTGAATGCTTTACCTGAAACAGAAATCCTCAAAGTGAAAGCGGCTCTTCCGGCACAGGGGAGAGCCCATACTACAATATTCACTGCACTCGGGAAAACTCGACCCATAATGCTTTGCAAGCATTTTTTTCACAACATTTTAGCCCATAACCCAGCCTGTGGTGGTCCTAGGACAATGGGACCACCACCAAAACTTTCAGCACTACACGCTCTTTCTGTCTAGGTTATCTTTGGGTCCCACACTAGGTTAGTGGGGACTCCAAAATAATAACTTCGATTACCATTCAGTATCTTTTTAAGAATTTGCATGGCTGGAACTTTTTTTTTTTTTTTTTTAGTATAGCTGGGAATAGCTTGTGTTTTAAGGGCCTTGTTTGTAATATCATTACTGTAGACATGTTATCTCTGAAAATGTTTTGTCTATATCATCTCTGGGTCTCCACACTATGTTAGTGGAGACTCCAAAATAATAACCCCTCCCACCATTCAATGTTTGCTAAGTTTCTCACGGCTTGAACTTTTGTTTTGTAACTAGGAAAAGGTGTTTTTTTTTTAAGGCCTTGTTTGTAATATAATTACGGTAGGACGTTCTTTAGGGGCTAAGTATATGGTTACAGTGTATTACATTCTTTTGTTTTTTTCATGGGGTTATGCCCTCTAGGGCCTAACAAGAGGGTAACATGCCCATGTTTCTTACTGTTTTTAGCATTACAGTCTAATGCCAAACGTTTATTTCTGAAGGTTTAAATTACAATTGTATGTTTTAATAATCTCTCCTTATTACAATTATGATCATAATTCAGGCCAATTTAACATCCTTATTACACTATGACAGTTTGAAAACTCTTGATATGTTTGGGTGACCCTTCTAGTTTATTTCTCCTTTGTGGCTGTCTTGTGTCTTTTTGGGGGAATGGAGTTAGCCAGCCAGCAACTCTGATAGTGGTGTGGTGAAAGTGGTATTCTATTTGAATTAGCATGGCAGATTTAAATTAGGATGCTAAAGGGCAACATTTTTGTTTTTTGCTGCAGATAGAGAAAGAAGGTAAATGGAAGTGCTTTAGTTACATGCAGGGCCACTGGAAATATATGGCCGGAAAAGATGAAATTATGAGTCAGGGTTGATGAATTTATGTGGCAAGAAAAGTCCAGTTAGGAATCTACAATGCCAATAGCTCTAACAAAAGCAAATGTGAGACCTATTGCATTGCAAATGCTTGTTTAAGGTCCAGGATTCATGCCTGGGCCTGATAATGGGTGCTCTCTTTTGGCTTTGGCCCATTCATTCTTTTTGCCCAGATATTCTTTGGAGTCATTGGAAGATGCTGTCTGTGGCAGGGAGTGGATGTCTTGTTTTTCCTGTTGTGATGGTCGTGGAGGAGTAGGTGTTCCCAGGACGTCCATTTTCCCGCAGACATGTATCTGAGTTGCCATGCTGCAGTCTGCATCTCTCTTCTGTGTGAAATCGGAGAGCGTGGGGCATTAGGTTATCTAGCGAGTAGGCAATTCGATTGAAGTCTTCCCATAGGTCTTCATGATTAGCACATAAAACAATCATTTGACCTTGTTCTAGTCTCAGTGTGTGGCAAGAAATAGGCATTGGAATTTTGAAACTTTTCTTATCTGCAGAGGGCTTCAAGTAATGTCTGGTATCCACTCTTCAGGCTTAGTGGGCCCTGAGCCCTGGTCTGGCCTTGAGATGGTGAAAGTGTGTGTTGTTCACTGTACTGGGAGTTTTAAATCAGTCCATCTTGTATTCTAAATGCTCACACCTATCAGGAATAATGCATGATCGTTTCCTTTCCTCCCTTCAGTTATATCCTTCCTGGTGGAGGAATTCCTGAAGGAAAGGGATACAATTATTTGATAGTCTGATTTGCAGACTCAGGATCAGGACAAAGAACGCCCTGTGGGAGAACATTGTGGCCAAGCTAAATGCAGAAGACGATAAGAAACAAACACAATCAGGAATCAAACCGGAGGATCTCCTGTTCTGTGACTCTGGGTGATGTGGTATTCACAGGATGTGGGTGTTTCCATATTCCTGATATGTGTGCAATTAAAGCAGCCACTCTAGAACCGCCTCTGTTTGTGTTGGCTTTTATGCACCAGTCTACATGAACTGCGTTGCCTTTGAAGTGGGCTTATGTTTTGGACGCTTTTAGTTTTGTGTTTGAGTCTAAGGGCCAGATGTATCAAAGGGTTTTACCCATTCTGTGTCAATGGGAAAATGCTTTGGTACATATGGCCCTAAATCCCTTCTGTAGTAGCAACGTAATGGAAATGTGGTGTCTAATTTTAGAGTTGTACTTTTCATTGCTACTACTCCACTCAAATTACAGGGGTAGCAGAAGTAACATTATATGTCCTTTGAACACTATTGATAACCTCACCTGTTATGAAATCACAAGACTTTTGACCCAGATGATATCCGAAGAAATTACTTCCTCTGACTTTTGATCCTTGCAGTACTATTAAACAACTTAAAACTCTTATTTTTTAACTTGTTTATTGCATTTGTTCTTCGATTATACATTGCATACGAGAGTGTCTCATGTCAGCTTCTCCTTCTTAATATATGACAAAAGCATGATTCAGAATGGGATCACTGGGGTGCAGTTGTAGAGCCTGATGACTTCTAATTAATGCCACTACTATCACTTACTCTTCCACAAAACACGTAGCATTCACGTCTTGGAGGCTGCTGTGGGAGGGGCATACTGCACCAAACTCCTCCATCTAAGCTCCTCTGAGCTCTCGCTTGGAAATGGCTCATTTCAAAGTAAAGTCTTGGGAGTATAACACTCTTTAGGAAAACAACAGGGTTGGACTGGCACCAGAAGTATAAATTTGGACCAAAATAAGAGTGAGAGCCATTAGCAAATCAGACATAGCTACACCATTTCCTAGGTCTATGCGTAATGTCCTCCTCCTGTCCAGTTTTTATTTTTAAATTCTGGGACTTGTAGTCCTGTTTTATAATAGAATAACTAAGACTACATGTTCTAGAATGGAGAAAAAAAACTGGACTGAAGCAACACATCACTCACGGAGCTTGGAAACTTGACGGAGATAGCAAAACAAGCATTGACAATGCCAAAAGGTCTCGTCTGTGGGTGAGATATTGGCTTTGCTAATTAGGTAGAGGTACACAACTAGAGGGTGGGCGTCAGTCACCTGAATTGTAAACATTAAAAAAGAACCCTGTGTAGTGGACAGTACTGTCCATGTCATTGCATTTTTTTTCCCTTATAGTGGTTGGGGCGTGAGAGAGGAAAAAGCTAGAAGGATAGCGATGAGGTGGGAGTGGAATTAGCAACACAGACGGGGTGTGGGAGGGGAAGAAGCAACACGGAGCGAAAGAAGCAACATGAAGAGAGTGGGGGTAGAAGCAACATAGCAGGGACGGGAGAGGAAAAAAAGACATGGACGGGGTGGGTTGTGTAGAAGAAAAACAGACAGAGAGGTGGGACAGGAAAAAAACACGGCTGAGGGAGCAACATGGATAGCGAGGTGGGAGAGGAAGAAGTGAGAAAAAATTTAAAAAATGGTACCTCAATCCAGTTGAATCAATCAGTACTTTGTCCATACTCTAGCCAAAAGAAGAGGAAATAAAGCTGGCTTGTGCTGCCCAATTAGAAGGCAGCAAATGAGACTAAAAATGAAGCCCATACGTGGTAAACAATGGTCAGGCTCCAAGGCTCTTGTAGAACACAATGGGGGTTATTCTAACTTTGGAGGAGGTGTTAATCCGTCCCAAAAGTGACGGAAAAGTGACGGATTTACCACCAGCCGTATTACGAGTCCATTATATCCTATGGAACTCGTAATACGCCTGGTGGTATATCCGTCACTTTACCGTCACTTTTGGGACGGATTAACACTCCTCCAAAGTTAGAATAACCCCCAATGTCTCTTGCAAGTGAGAATGTACGTGCCTACACAAATGCGACCTGAAAAGTCTCACATTCTGCAAGTCCGTCGGTTTGGAACTAGAAAAGATGCTGTATAGGTGTTTTGCAGGGTTTCGGAGACTTCATGGCTTTGTGCATGTCTAGAAGTCCCAGAGTTCTAAGAGTAAACAGGTCCTTCCTCAGTAGCCACACATGGACCTTTGATGATTGACAGCTACGAAGGGTCAGTCTGACCCTGATAGCAGTAGGTACTTTCAGCCCCAGGGATTGCTGGGTGGTGGCTCAACAGCATACAGAGCACTGCTGACTGAGGGTGGGAAAAGCACCAGAGAGGCGACCTAGTACTTTGCCTTTCCACATTTACTTGAGCATCGGGGGGTGTGAGGTGAGTAACATAGAACGTTAATGCGAGCTAGCATCTCCACGCCAATACCTCTAGTTATAGACTGGAAAGGTTGCAAGATCTACTGCTGGTTGGTTGGGTAACAGGGCGAGCTAAGGTGCAACAGTGAAGCAGGGGCCCTTGTCTGAGGAGGTAACAATGTGAGTTGGGCTTTGAAGTAGTTCCCCAGTCTAAGGGAGTAATAGCAATAGCTCAATTCTGAAGCTGGGCCTAGTTGGATGATAGCCGTGTATTGGAACTGTGGGCCTGCTTTAGAGAAGTGCAACCAGCGCCTTCGCACCAGGTGCCGATCTCGGGGGAGAGGGGGGATGTGGGTTGAAATATTTTCAGGGTTGAAAACACTTGCTGGAGAGTTCCTTGTGGGTTCAGAAATTTTCAGGCAACAATAAAAATGTCAAGAAAACTCTAGAAATGGAACATGTGTGGAATTTTGTCTAGTGGCAGTTTTGACTCATAAAGTAGGGCAGTGGGTAATATACCTTCTGTAAAGATGTACCATGTAGATCACAGAATTATATTTTATATAGGTAGCTTGATGGGTTACTGATTTTGTCAGAGAGATCCTTTTGTTACTTGCATTTCATAACTTACAACCCTAATATAGCACAGTGAGCTATGAACAGGTGCGGCTTCTCCGTTAGGGTGGAGGAGCGTTGCCCCCCGCCAGCAGCAGCTGCAAACCTTTTAAAACATAACCATAATAAGCAATGTTTATTATCATTTTGTATTAAAATGGGCGGGGCCACGGTTGTGAAGGGGATGGAGGGGGAGTGCAAGTCTTGGGCTGGTCAAACACACATGTGCAGTAGGGTCTCTCCAGCCTGGCACTGTGTTGCATGCACAGGCTCCCAGTCTGCCTGGGAGTGCCCTGGCTGGGCGCACCCAGTCAATCCTGATGCTGCTCTGAGCAGCGCCAGGATTGGCTGCAGGGCAAGCTGGGGGCCTGTGCCTGCAGTAAGGACGGAGGAGCAGAGCAGCGCGGTGCGGCATTAAGGTAAGGTTTTAAAAAAAAATATATATATTAAATTGTATTTCTTCCCCCTTCCCCCTCCCCCTGCTATGTGCCGCGCTGACCCTTTTCCTTCGCACAAGCCAGCACTGGCTATGAACTGTCATAAAAAAGCTTCATGCAAACTGTAAGGTATAGGTTAGAAGGTTTAATTGTGTTCCTCAGTCTTTCACTATCCTCATGTTTCTAAACAGGATTCGTTTGGATAGAAATAAGCCAACCCCAAATCATGGTGCTATGTTTTAAATCCTGAGTTTACGCTTATCCAAGTACTCTTGAAATATATTACCTGCCAGTATGGATGACATGTGACTCCTACACCTTGTAGTCCTTTTCCTCTTGTGTAACATTTCCTATAGACTGATTTACACACAGGATTTATTGCCTCTGTATAAAGTGTGTGTGATGTAATGTGCTGTGAACCCCTACAATGGTATGAGTAGCACCAAAAAACAAATCAAACATCTGTGAGAGAGGGGCTATGGTGAAATGAGAAGCACTGTTGGAGGGTGAGAGAATCCGTGTAGAAGGATTACATTGGGGTGTGCCAACAAATATTGTTGCATAGGGCACCACCAGAACTGAAGCCTCCCAGAGAACTTATGTGCATTAAATAAAAAAAATTAAAAAATATGGATAGACCAATCCCAATCATCCCCACCTTCATTAACCTAACTAGTAATTAGTAGTTGTCAGGGCAAATGGAGTTATTCAATATTGTGAGCACAAAAAACAAATGATGGAAAACCAGTTGTTTGGAGGCCAGGAGTTCTTGTGCGGTATCTCTAGCTGACACCCTGTACCCGGGTATAGGTTGACAGCGAGGGCTTTAAGTGGGATAAAAGTTTGGGGGGAGAGTTCCAAAAGGGATGTGGCCTATGTAATTTTGGCCATGACCTAAACACATAAACTATATCTCTGTCATCTGTAGTGTGACAACCAACCTGTATTTTGGTTCTTCTCTGAGCATTCTGTTATTTTGTCCAGATATATAGTACAACTGACATATACCTAAAAGCAGCCAGTACTATTGACTTTGTTAAAGGTTGTTAGCTAACATCAGTTGTAGTCCCATTGTGAGGTGTTCTTACCGAAGATCCCTACACCTCTGTTTCTGATGTTGAGCCTGAGACAGTTGGCTTTCATCTAGTTGCCCGACTTTGGTCATACCTTTTTCTTGTGTTGTAGGTCTTGTCCGAAAGGGAGGGTATGAGTTATGTGACATCTTCTAAAGAGAGGATGCTGCTGTCATATGTATGGATGACAATGGCCAGAGGGATCACTTGTGTGTTGAAGAGGATGGGACTAAAAATGAGCTTTGAGGCACTCCTCACATGAGTGTGCCAAATGCTTCAGAGATGTCCAGAAGAATGAGAACTGCTGTGTTTCCTCTGTCAAGGGTCATGCAGATTTCATGTGTGACAGTGGTGAGTGTTGTTTCTGTACTGTGGTTGGCCCTGAATCCGGACTGAATGGCATCAAGGAGTTAGTGGTTGCTGAACTGGTCTTGAGGCGTCAGTTGATTAGTTTCTTTTAGTCCTTTGGTGGGTATAGAAAAAGGAAGGAGGGTTTGTACTGGCTGAATCAACTGATCATTTCTTGAGTAGGGACATGATAATGGCATGTCTCGAGGTGTCTGGAATGTGCTGAGTCGATGGAGGTGTTGAGGATGGGTGCTAGTGCTTCACTGATCAATAGGAGTCCTTTGGTGAAGGCGTGGTGCGCCAAAGGTCAAATGGAGCCACACAGTTGATTGTCTTGATGGTGGTGACGATTTCGATGGTGGTGATGGTAGGCCATGAGATAAGGGATTAGCTATGGTGGGATTTTGAGATGATGATGGGGTATGGTTGGGAGTTGAAGTTGCTGTATATGGAGGTGATTTTGTTACTGAATAATTCCAAGAGTTTGTTTCAAAGGTCTTGTGGGGGGGGGTAATGTTGCTGGAGGCGGCAGGAGGCAAGGTGAAATCGTTGATGATGGTGAAGATTTTCTTGCTACTGTTAGTGCTGGCATCAATGCAATCTGCAAGAGCTGTGCGCCTGGTGTTTGGTATTTGCTGGTGGTAGCATCTTAGTGATGATTTCAAGATGTCTTTATCTGCAGGGTCTCGACTTGATCTCCATTTTTGCTCCAGTTTCTTGGTGTGGCAAGAGCCTGAGTTCCTCTGTGTACCTGCTGGCCTGTGTTATGGCTCTTTCAGATAATTTGCTCTTGAGCGGAGCCAAGGTGTTGGCACATGCAGTGATGCAGCTGTTAAGGTTTTTGATGGCTTTCAGCAAGTCACTGGTGTGCTTGGGCCGAAGCTCGGAGAACAGATCGGTAATGGGAAAGGAAGTCCTCTTGCTGGCTTCTTCTTTTGAAGATGATTTTGGGGGGGAAACAGTCATGTCACTTCCTATGCAGATGAATGGGGAGATACAAATGATATTACTTCCTGAGCAGATGGATGATGGGAAATCCAGTAATGTCACTTCTTGTGTGGAAGGATCATGGGAAATCCATACTTCCTATGCAGATGAGCAATGTGTAATATGCTTCATGAAAAAAATGCAGGACCACAACATTCTCGAAATAGCTAACAATCTTAGGGTGTGCAAGATTAAGTAAAACATGTGAAATATAAACCAGAACTGAATGTCTGATGTCGATAACCTTAACATTTTGTATATTTTGTGTTAAGAAAGCGATCAGTGTTTTTGCTAGTAAAGCTAAGGACATGAACAGGGACTTGTTTCAGTGTCCATCTTTTATTATTACTGCGATGGACCTGGCCCACTTAAAACCCTGCAGACAGCACTAGAATTTCCTCTCCCTCGATTTTAGACCTAGCTACAGAGAAGTGCCTGGGTGAATTTCTAGGAATGATTGGGTCAAAAGCATTGTCTACAAGGAAGTAGTTGGAATGGAGCAAAAGCACATAATACATAGAGAGAGAATTCCTCCCCTAAACCCACATCTCAGACCACTGCCCTATTTGTTAAAAAGAGGGTCATAGTTGGGATTCAAGAGGTAATGATAAGAAAGCCTCACATTTGTATCACTTTCTTCACCACTGGATCTCCATCTCGACTGCTGCTTCACTTCTGTGCAAAGCACCTGATATCTCGATGCTAGCATAAACAGATCTCAGTCACCGTCTTTGGCCTAGTACACCACCATTACGTCAATGTAAAGGAAGAGACTAAATTATCATTTTGATTGTAAAGTACTTGTGTTATTGTTGAACTCATTGGAAATCATCTCCATCACCACTGTATCTTTAAACATATTTTAATCACCATGCATCATGACATATACAGCATATATCAGTAGCGCCCCTATAGCTCATCCATCATTATAGTCTGTAAAAAAAGCAAGACAATACACCAGGACTTGTATGCAATGACCAACATGTGCCAAACTATGGACTCAATAGAAATTTCATGCTAATAGATCTGAAAATTTAGTTAGAACCAAAGCAAACATTAACATGTGGGATGGTATGCAATGTGCAGGTAGGCATTTTCGTAGCTAATTTTAGAGATTTTACAATTATGAATGGGAGAGTATGGATAGGTGGGTTAAGGAGGGGGATTCTAACATTTATACTTTGGTGAATAACCTTTTAAAGACCTTGCAGCCATAATGATCGGTAACACTTTGTCGCAGTAGGACACCCTGAAAGGACAACACCAGACCATGTGATAAGAATCTGCCTCTTCCTCTGATGCATGTAGCATGCACGTTTAAGAACATGCAACTGATTCTTTTGTGGGTAATATAAATCCTGTGTAGATGCTATTACTGGATCAGCTTAATCATGGTGCTCCTAGCTGTTTTTGGTTGCATTTCAGTATTCTAGTCCAGTCTCCCTGAATCGGAGGCCAGCCCAGATCCTCAGACCATTTGTCTTGTAACGAGGTCAGCTCGTCTTTGTGTGATGAGTGATTTGTACAAGAGTAACCATCCCATGTTTTTACTCTAATTAGGTATATGTAACTCTTAGGCAAGTGTTAATGGGTGGTTCCAGTTTTCAGAATTATTATTATTGCCAGTGTATTCAAAATATTACTGTGGGATATCGTAGTCTCTGTGAAGCTCCTGAAACTCTACAAAACTTCCCCCCTGCACCCAGCATTACATGATTCTTCTCAAACTAGTCATGCAGCCTGATCCAGTTGCCCTGGTGTAGCAAGACTACTAAGGAAGTCAGTGCTATATCTGGCACGTACGGATTTTCGAGTGTGTTCTCTATAGTACTCTGGCCCAGGCATAGTTAGGTGTCCTAACTAGAATTTCTTCATTTAAAAAAAATATTGTACCCTAATGGGTTAAGCAATAGCTGAGAAGAGAGTATTTTGTACGAATGTATCTTGGTTACTATCCCCTTGGTTATGCCACCTATTTTCTCTCCATCTAGTCACACGTAATTGCGCATCAAATACTAGAGTTCCCTGTCTGGAGCAACTAATCCGCCGTTTCTTCACCCGAAGCCCCAATTTAGCCAGTGCAATTCTATATTTGTTGTGTCCCACATCAGGTGTAGGGGTAGCATATCTAGTTTGAGCAATGTTCCTCTAGGAATTTATAGGGGCAGAGTGGTAAAAAGTATAGAAAAAAGGTATTCTCCCCATGACTGAAATTGGAAGCTTTTGCCGGAATTTAACAATATATCTTCAGAATTTCATAGCAACTACAGTGTTTCCTTCCAATACTTTTTCAGTTCTAACCATGCCGATACCCAGGTATTTTATAATGGATTGTTTCCATATTAAACCATCAAACTGGGGTCTCTGCTGGGGGTCTTTCTTTCCCCTTAGGTAGATAAACAGAAAAGTCCTCATTATCGCCTATAATGTCTGATCTTTACCCTCGCAAATACTAAGCCATGTTGTCTACATATATAGTAACATACAGCAGTGAGCCATTTATCACAAGGCCCTGAAATTAGACCCCAGCAGGTTCGTTGTGGCTAGTGGATCTACCGCTATAACAAACAAAACTAGGGGGGCAGAGCAACCTGTCTCGTACCTCTGCCAATAATACAGGTTTCCAAGACCAGGCTTCTGTTCTAATCTGGGCCGTCGGGCTGGTATGTAACAATGGGGTCCATTTCTGAATCCTATTGCCCATGTCGTCCATAGCGACATAAAGGAACTCCCACTGAAGAGAGACAAAGGACTTCTCAGTATCTATGGCTAGTACTAGAGGTCTTGCAAGGGGTGATCTAGTACCCGTATTAGTCTCCTAATATTAGATGTTGTGATAAACTGAGGGTTTAAGCCACTTTGATCAGGGTGTATCAAATCACTTATTTAGGGACGGATTCTTACACCGAAATTCCGATCAGCAATGAGCAATTGCATTGAGCGATGATCGCAACCTGTAGGAAGACACATTTGCCCCAACCTTGTATCACTTCTCTCATTGTAGGGAGCAAACAGCCTTTTATGCTTGGTTCATTAAAAACTTTAACTAATTTAGGATTAAGATGTATGTTGGATTGAATAGAGCCAGGCAATTTTTCCCTAGCCATCTCCTTGAAAGCAGCTCAAACTTCCTATGCCTAGAAAGTCTGCATCCTTCAGAGGGAATTTTTGGGATATAGCACCCGATATAACCACATAATTACTTGCCCATTCCATGTCTCCCCAGGATGAATATAATCTGCTGTCATGAGCTGTGAACACAGGATTTATTTTGCCCTGTGAAAATACCAACTCATTCTCCTCAATCTGCATGCTTAGACTCGGGGAGCCTCTCTTTTCTGAGCTAGCTAGCCAGGCCACTAAACCCCTGGCCTTGTGCATTTCGTCTTGTGTTTTATAAAGAGAACACTTATAAACAGTACTTAATTTGTAAAGGAATGATTGCCAGAGCCTAAGCTCTGCTCAGAAAACCGCAGCTGGTGCTGTTAAATGTCGGCGTGCTGAACACCAAGGCTGCATATTCTTGAATTCACCTCATGCCTCTAATCTACCATCAGTCTCTTCCTGTCCCTTAATCTCACTCTTTCAGGTTCCTAGTTTGCCCCTTTGTGATGGGTTTGCTGTCATTCTCCTCCTTTTATCCGTCCACTTAGTATTTGTTTCCGGCTCTTGTTCTCGGTAAATGTCTGTGGAAATGCTGATCCCCAAAGATGAGTGCCGGTGGACCCCACCAGCAACAATGTGCTCAAGCTAAGCACTGCTTATAATCATAACCCTTTTATCATTCTATCATCTCTCTCTTCCGTGAAGAACTCTCTAGTTTCAGGGATCTCAGTGATTCTCTCCCCAGAACATTTTGCACCTGCTCATGCTTATTTATGTCTTTATTTTACCGCACTTGAATCCCAGATGAGGTGGCTATGCAGTGACCGCTGACTATAATTTTGAACGCTTCCCATTCCAGCACAGTTCAAGCTGTTCCCTTGTAGAGCGTCCAGTTGTGCTGTTTTAAAACCTCAGTCATCTAGTGCTCCAGCTTTAAGTTTCCAGGTTCGATTGCTTGTCCTAGCTGCCCCCAGTCTACTGATAATATCAGAGGATTATGGTCTGAAAAAGTCTTGAAAAGTATGCGTGACCTTTGTGAGAATTTGCCAACAGTGCAGAGATAAATCTAATCTAACAGGCAGATTGTCATACTAGAGTAGAAGTTGTATTCCCTCTCCCAGGATTATGTCCTCTCCATGAGTCCATCAACTCTCACTGTGACAACCAGTTATGAAAAGCGCTGGCTGATTTATGTGTCGTCGACATGGACAGCAAAGGGTGTAATCTGTCCAGTATAACATCAGCAATGCATTTAAAGCTGCCTCCTGCAATATGTGGGTAGTGAAGTATGTTAGTGAGGACGGGGCATGATGCCAAAAAAAAAACCTGTTCTACATTTGGGATATATATTTTTACTAATACAATGTCCTTGCCTTCCAGCCTGCCTCTGCAATAATAGATCTCCCCTGTGTGTCTTCTACCATAGGTTGGAAAGGGGTACTGTGTCTGATCCAGATTAGCGTACCCCTGGCAAACACTGAATAGCCTATGAAATATCCAGCCCTCACTATCTTTTCTGTAGTGCTAGGTCTTCTGCTTTCATGACATGTGTTTCCTGGAGAAATGCAAGCTAGACTCACTGCCTTTTGATGTAGACCGGAACATTTTAGCTTTTACTATGGGAGTTTAGTGCTCTCCCATTCCTTGGAAGTAATTTATTATGTCCAATTATTCTAGTTAATGCAGTCTTATTGCACCATACTTTACTTATTGGCACCCTTAAACTGCCTACTTTGTTCACTCTAGTGTAAAAAAAGATTTATTGATGTAACAAGTTATGTGGGTGGGGTAGAAGTTATACAAATCTTCACTCCTCTGGCCACCATATAGGAAGCCGAAAATTACAATAATTGTAGATTTGCCTGTCAGCAGTAATTAAACCATTAGATGCAGGTGAGACTATGCTGCTAATGTTAGTAATGTTACTTTGGCTGCTGTGCTAGGTGTTATCTTAGGCCTAGTAACACTGTCATCTGAACAACTGATACACCCTTCTACCATGCTTGTTTCTTCTCCTATGCCATCATGCTCCTCAGGGTCCTTCACTCCTCTTCTCAATGTTGCAACTGCAGCAGCCACCTGCTCCCTTCCAAATCTGACCTGCTGGTTAATAGGCCGGACTCCCATCTGCTGCCTTGTCCTTCCTGTTTTACGGTTTCTCATTTCAGTAGACTCTGCTGCTGTTGGGAGCCCTCATTTGGCATTGTACTTTTCCAGCCATTCCCATTCTTCGTGTGTGTTTGTAAAAACTATGGATTTTTCATCCATTTGCATTGTAAAATTATCTAGGAACAGCAATACATGTTTGATTCCAGTGTCTCACATTCTTCATGGCTCTGAATGATGCCCTGTATTTCTGCACTGAAGCTGTGAAATTCCAGAAAATCGCTACTCATGCATTGTCAAGTGAGAAGGGTTACTTGGTGCACGTCTGTTGCAGGAGGCAGTCTTGATCTCTTACGTGATCCTTGAGCAAAGTGATCATGGAAGTGCCCTCTGTCGTCTCAGTAAATCCTACCACCTTTATGTTGTTCCTCCTGCCACTCCCTTCCTGGTCTTCCACTCCCTTTTCTAAGATCTCCACTTGATCGCTCATGGAGGTAAGTCTCTTCTTTAGGCATTGGGGTGGAAATCAATTCTGATATGACAGTCTATGCTTTAACTGCTCGCTGTGACATTTTATTGTGGTCATCTTGGAGTTCATTTAATTAGGTCTACAGCAAGAGTGTCTATTCTGCTTGCCACTGAGTCTTTGGTAGAGCTGAAGGCTGCCAAAAAGGCACCTAGTTTGTCCCAAGGCTCAGGCTTTCTGGCAGAGCTCTGGGCTGGGATTTGGTGTGTAGTTTTGCTCAGTTCAATGGGGGTATCCATGAACACTTCTCTTTCATTCAAGATATGTTTATTCCAGGATCAGGCCCCTTAAAAACGTCATAAAATTCAATGCATCCTCTATAAAGTTGTAACAAAGTTTATATATAGGAACAGGAGAGATACAACACATGATAAAACAATTCTAAATGTTTTGAGTTCCGTCCATTATTGCAGGCATATGTGCAACTTCAAATTTTGTATTTCGGTTGGTCATTTTTTCTGCTTGGTCAAATTTCCAAATGGTGGTTCTTTGATATCCAGATGGTAGTCCTGCAGGACTATGCTGCGATCAGTCGATGTTCCAAGCACTGCAATACGCTGTCAGAAGTAACGTCCTATTACGCTTTTATGGGAAGCGTGGTTGCCTCTGTGGTTTTTCAGCAGTGAGCCTCTTGAGTTTCTGTACAGCAAAGATCCTTAAATAACACCTACAAATGGCAGTAATGACAACAGGAATTCAGGGCTCCACTCTTCACCTGCTACTGGTATTATTGCAGCACTATTGCATGGTGTGGGTAGATGGGCTGGTCCTTAGCCCTAACCAGGCCCAGACACTCTCCTCTGACAGGACCCTACCTACTGGTGCCCTTCTGTTGGACTCTGCCACCACTTTCCAGAAGTTCCAATGGAGTGTTTAGCCTGACTCTGCCCTCTGGAGTATGTGGGTTAAGGCAGGCAGATCCCAATGTGTGCGGCCAGTAAACTACGACACCTTTCGCCTGACTCTGCAGCAGTATTGCTGTGTTGTGCAGTTTGCCAGGGCAGGCTGCTTTTTGAGTCCAGCCTGTTCCCCGACCCTGGGTGGGTCCTCCCTTTGTGTGCACTCTTAGGGTGAGCCTGGGCTCGATGCCTACCACACCAAGGAGGCCGTTCAGCCCAGGACAGCAGGTGGTGTCAGCATCCTGGTCCAGTCTTGCATTGGCCACAGGTGAAGATCTGCAGCACCCCCAGGATCTAGTGCAGCTCTAAGGTCTCCGCCCCACCTCAGTGAGACTGATATCTTACTTCTTGTGCAGCTGACACAGGTCTCCTGCAGCACTCAATCAGCTATATCACCATTCCTCCATCTCTTCTGCTGGGTACAGATGGGTCAATCTAGATCCAGCACAATTACCAGTCTTAATTTTAAGGCCGCCTAGGCACCAGGATACTTGGTTTTCCCGGAGCGGCTGGAGATATGAAGTCAGCCAGTCCGCACTCCAGAACAACCAAACCAGGGGAATTCTCGATTACCAATGTATGTACCCATTCTACTGCCTTCGACCTATTGCAGTGATGTTGTTGCTATGTGCCTCATTAAGTACAACTACATATGCAGTTGTTATGAGCCAGTATTAAATGTTTCACAAGAAGAAAGGCTAGGACAGAGCTCTTTCCAGGGAACATTGAGATAGAGAAGGGAGAAAAGACGAGACCCAATGAATATCTCATGTTTTCTCAGGGATATCATGGTTATGTTAGTCCCTAGTAAATTGTACTACATGTACCAAGGGCACTAAGTTAAATACTACAAGTGGGCCTGCAGCACTCCTTGTGCCGCCCACTAAAGCTGCACTTTAAAACGTGTCTCAAGCTTGCCATGGCAGCCTGTGGTGCAATCTTAAACTGCCATTTCGACCTGACAAAATTTGTCAGGCCTAAACCTTCCTTTTTAATACTCTCACGTCACCCCTAAGGTAGGCTGTAAAGGCTCATAGTATAGGATGTACTGTATTTGGAACGCAGCCCATGTAGGTTTAACATATCCTGGCAGTGAAAAACTTTAGATTGGAAACAGATCAGATATATGGTGTGTGCACTCAAATTAACTGCATTTAAAAATTCTCTTTAATGGTAAAGTAATATTTTACGTCACAATTCTGAAAATGCCACTTTTAGAAAGTTGGCATTTTCTTGTCCCAACCATTTGTGTCTACTCCCACTGTCCCCGATCACAAGACCGTGAATGGCTCTGCTCTTGGTGCTTGTGAATTGCTTCCAGATAGTAACATAAAAGGGGTTTAAGTGTCGAGAGGATTGGCCATTCTGGCAGGATGACTGGGGAGGGGCTGTACCCAGCTTGATGTATACTTCATACACTTCAAAGGGATTAGCCTTCTACACACCAAAAGGAATCTGACACCTGGCCAGAAGTGGGGGTAGTCCCCACACACAAAGACTGACGCAGGTATAAATATTGGACCTCCATAGTCACTCTTCAGAACATTCTTGGACCTGTGGAAGTCACAGAACAATGACTACCCTGCTGCCAGAGGACAGCCTTGCTATTTGAAGGACGGCCTTGCTGTCTGAGAAGGAAGTGTAAACATTCTTGCCTTCATCCCAGACTACCCAGACTGACTCAAAGGGTCAGTTGGCTGACCTCCTATTTAGTTATGGAAACAAGCTTCAGAGGCCTCCCTCCAGCTGACCTGCTGCAACTGGACCTGCCTGGAACTGCAGCTGGACCTGCCTGAGCCCTGCTGGCCCCTGCTGGAATGAGTTCTTGATCCCAAGAGGGGCCTCCCCAGGTCCTGGCCTTTGACTGTCATCAGAGTATTTTCCTCCTGATTGAAAAGTGAAATCTTGAAGTTTGGGTTGCTCATGACAGTAAACGGGGCTGTATGCGCCAAGACTCTGCCACCCGCGATGACCACCAATGTGAAACTTTAGTGAAGCCTGCTCTTCGCGCCGACAATGACAGCTAGTGGTGACCTGCAAGGTGAGACCTGTACTTCCCACTCCAGCAACAGCCCGCAATGACTGCGCAATGACCGTCAGTGATGCCCGACGGGCTCATTGTGTTACAGCGACAACCCCCCTGCTCCTCGCTCTACAGCAATGGCCATCCCCAATTCTCAGCCTGCTCCTCGCGGCCTCCATGTCCTCATGGATAAACGTGCACTCTGTAAATATAGTTAACATTAACATTATTTAAATGCAGCCTTGTAAATGTTGCGTTGAACAGAACAAAAATGTTGACATTGTTTTCAGTGTTTGAAAGTTCAGGTCACTGCGTTCATATTGTGCGTGTGTGGAGGGGTGTGTGTGTCTGTGTGTGAGTGTGTGTATATTTTGATCATTGTCAGCCTTTAGTTGTGCTTCTGTGTCTTGTCTGTTCAGGTTCCTGCTTCTCAAAGTCTGGTCACCCTATGTGACTGGGACTACATACAAACACATGAAGCAGACAGGGACATCGGGCCAGCTAGGGGTCATGACGAGGGTGGGTGTCCGCTGTCCTCGCCCATACACTTCTCATTGCCTGGCTCTCTGTTGCTTAATCCCTGGGAATTAGCTGTTTGAGATAAAGAGCTTATTGTCTTTTGGTCGCTGTAGAACGGCGGCCCGTTGTGGAAGTTTCCTTATGTGTGACCCTGTCCCGAATTGAGGCGGCTATAGTTGTTTAGCTGCAGGGCAGGAAGGTTGACCTCGTCAGACCCGCTGGCCCCTTACTTCCAGAAAAAGCACTTTTTTTCAGAGGCCCGGTCCTCCTACAGCAGCTGACGCCATGTTTCTCTCCCACTTCATGGAGCTCCTCCTGACGACCGTGGTCTGCGTCACTCTCTTTTTTGCTGTCTTCACGTTCGTCTGTTGGGTCACCTGTCGGCTGGCCGGGTGAGTCACCTGTCGGATTTTACGTGGGCCAGATTCAAGGGGCATTGTCTAATTTCACCCAGAAACGTTTAAACATGTTTTGGTGAGTTCCAAGGGCTTTTGCAAGCAGCGAGACTGGCATTCAACTGGGCATCTCCTAAGTATAATTTACGCTATTGAAGATGGTGCCAGACAGTGCACATTTGCTTGGGTGGTGGGGGGGTTGTAATGAAGGCGTATACATGCCAACATTTTAGAAGTGGAGATTTTTTTTAAAAAATAAGCGGGAGAGCGTATTTCCTCCCATTGACTTTTATTAAAGGAGAGGCAATTTCAGGCGAGTGACAGTCAGCCGTTTTTGACTTCAGAAATCGGGAGTCTCCTGGCTGAATCGGATCTTTTGACATGTGGAGTCAGGCCGGACTGGAAATCATGTTCATGCAAGCTAGAATTTGGTAATTCCTTCTCAAAAGTGCACTAAGAGCTGGCCTTAGCTCTGCAGTGGAATGCAAAATTACTCTAATTATATAAAGCTTTGTAAATATGGATACAAAAATTAAAACAGACTTGTCGTTCTCCATCAATAATGGGTTTAAATTCCCGCTGGAGAGTGAAGGACTTAGGGGGTCATTACGACCCTGGCCGTCATGGACCGCCAGGGCCGGGGACCGCGGATGCACTGCCAACAGGCTGGCGGTGCATCCAGGCCTATTGTGACCGCGGCGGTAAAGCCGCGGTCAGAAAAGGGAAACCGGCGGTTTCCCGACGGTTTTCCCCTGGCCTGAGGAATCCTCCATGGCGGCGCTGCAAGCAGCGCCGCCATGGGGATTCCGACCCCCTTACCGCCAGCCTGGTTCTGGCGGTTTTGACCGCCAGAACCTGGTTGGCGGTAACGGGTGTCGTGGGGCCCCTGGGGGCCCCTGCAGTGCTCATGCCAATGACATGGGCACTGCAGGGGCCCCCTAACAGGGCCCCACCAAGATTTTCAGTGTCTGCATAGCAGACACTGAAAATCGCGACGGGTGCAACTGCACCCGTCACACCCTTTCCACTCCGCCGGCTCCATTCGGAGCCGGCATCCTCGTGGAAGGGGGTTTCCCGCTGGGCTGGCGGGCGGCCTTCTGGCGGTCGCCCGCCAGCCCAGTGGGAAACTCAGAATTACCGCGGCGGTCTTTTGACCGCGCAGCGGTATTCTGACGGCGGTACTTTGGCGGGCGGCCTCCGCCGCCCGCCAAAGTGGTAATGACCCCCTTAGTCTTCTGTTGTGGGATCCATCTGACCAGCACACCTTTCCTGTAAGTTTGTCCCTATAGCTGACACCACAAGTCCCTCTGCACCTGTCTTCAGGACCAGACCGGGCCATTCTGTCACTCTGGCGATTTCCCAGTGGGCTGTAGGCTAGGAAGCTGCTTTCAGAGCATAGAGTCCCATGGCCCAGCCATGGCTAATGTATAATTTCTTAAAGTAAATGCATAACTAAGTATACACATTTGTTTGTTTAGATTTTGCATTGCATAGCACCTACTCCACCACAAAACAGTTTTCAAAGCTCTCTAAAAATTGAGTGGGAGCAATAGGGCTACAGTGTATTGGGTTGGATACCAATCGAAGCTATTATGCAACATGCAATGAAAAAATCATAAATAGTTGAGTTTCTAATTCGATTTTGAATAGAGCTGTATACAATCAGGAGTGCAGTAAAACCATTAATGTAGGATGAAACAGCCCTGTAGAATCACATTCCATCACAGTTAGCTGAAAGCCCAGCCAAGGGGTTGACAAGTCTGAGGTAGTAGTAGGCATAATTGTATTCCTGACATCTAGGTGAAAGTACACCTAATCAGCCATGCAAGGCATTAGAGTACAGAAACAAGCACAACTTGACTTTGGTATGATAAAGACATAGTAAAGACACAATAAAGAAAATAGGGGCAAGAGAACTCTAGAGGGGGTGAAGGTAAGGTAGGCAACTAAGGAGTTGTAGCGCTTTATATATTTTATGCATTACTTATGAGTAAATGTCAACAAATTTAATGTAAGGACATTGTTGAGGTAGAAGAGGAAATCCATATACTGGCCCATCCGGGGGTCAAAGTACTTTGTGCTGAAAAAGGTAAGAAATGCAAAAACAGCAGATGATTGACGGAATGCAGAACAAATCAAACATTCACCCCCAGTCACAGATCTGGGTTTAATCCATTAATTTTTTTGCTTGCCATGCCATTCCAGTTTGGATCCAGCCATATGCAAATCAGTCTTGACCCTGTTCCCCATGAGAACAGTCCAGCCCAAACTGCCAGGGCAGGTGGTCCCTGGACCAGAAACAAGCATCCTGGGGCCGGTTTCAGGGTATCACCCTTCATCAGCCAGGCTAGCGTGAATCTGGTGGCATAGGATGCACGGGACCCACGTCTAGGCATACCCTTCCCACTTGGGGCAACAAATGCAAAAACAGGTGATGGGCGGAATGCAGAACAAATCAAACTTCTGGTAAGCGTTAGTCATGAGATTAGGCAGCCATGTGTTTTCCAAGGACTCTGTTCTTTAAAGAGTGTGTTAAAAAATGCTTCAGGGTCTAAAATGAACCCTTGGTGGAGAAGCATGAAGAGCCGGCATTGTCCAGCAGAAGCTATAGAGTGTGTCTGCCACAGTCTTCAGTAATAGGAAGTGGCTAGAGAGAGTAAAGTCTTATAGAGTGAGCACCATTTCAAATTGCACTGTAGTGTGGGATACAACAGTAGCAATGACTAGTCATAATGTGGGATCTGACGGATAGACGTCCCATGGCCCTTTTTCTAATTCCTTAATGGATCCTGTGAAATTATATGACATATTTGTCGGGGATATTGTTAATTTTGTTTGATGTTAGAGTGAGCCATGTTCTCTGATTGTTTGCAGTCCATTCATAGTAACAGTGAAGTAGAAGGATGGGAATGCCTAGTGTTTTCTCAGTTCCATGCTGTGATACAATAGTAGCCTGTACTGTGATTTATGAGCATTGGCAGTATAGAGCGACCTTTATATTGTAGCCACAATATTCACAGGTAAGTATGTATAGATTTTCTTTACCTAACTCCAGAGCTATGCACCTTGTCAATATTTACATCTTCAAGGTACGTAGATGTGAAGCTAAGTTTAGGAAACCTGTGCTTGCCTTTGTGCACTTACCTCCTCTATATTTTTGTCCTTGTTAATTTGTCTACAATATTAAGGTATCTTGGATCTGCCTCCTTCATAATTCAGACTTAAATCTGATTCACTAAATTCAGGGCTAGCAGTAGCGATGTATTGCGCCCTTTGACCCCTCATCTGATGACATCACATGGTTAATCCCTTGTTCTATCCCTAGCTTCTTAGATGCTTCCATTTTCGTGCCGTGGGAAAGGTAATGAGTAAAAACTACAGAATGTAAATAGGCTTCTAGGAGCACTGTTCTCTTTTGTTCCGCTACTACCTTCAGGACCTGAGAGACCAACAGTAGCAAGGGCAGAGCTAAGGGAACCCAAGGGTAAGCCATGGGCAGTGACAGCCAAAGCTGGTTACTTCTAATTGATGTCTGTTTTAGAAGGATTGACTTCAGTGGACTTTCTGTATTCTGTTAAGTAATATAGTGAGATTTAGGGGACAGGAATACCTGGGCTGTTTTTAACTCCTTGAAGGGATGCGGTGAGATTTAAGGGACGTATATGTCAGTGATTGCTATTTATTTCAGTTATACAGTACAGTAGTGGCTTAAGTGAATCTTTAGATGAGAGAAGCACAGTACTGCATGTAGCAGTCCATAGTGTTGGGTTAAGCCCTAAATCTTGATGGGATAGAGTGAGGTTTATGGCAAACTCTGTTTATTGAGGTCTGTTGGCAGATTTTGCTCCCTCTCGTCTGCCTAATATATGTTGATCTTTACTGGTGACTTGAAAACATCACCTATTTACTGGCTCTTTAAAGAAATACACTTCTCCAAAAACATCCTCTCATTTCTTTGTGTTTCTTTGCACCTTATGAAAACGGGCTGCTCTTTGGGAGTACTTTGTGGATTCTTCCTGCAGGTGGATTGACGAGGTCTACTGCCTGGCTGACCGGCCTTGTGCACACTCAGATGTGGTCCTTAACCCCTGGTCTGGCCTTGCACCTATGGGAACCTGCTTTGTGAGTGGTAATGGCTGTCCAATATCAGCCATTTCAGGCTTGGCAGGGCAACAGCCCATCACAACTGCCCATGAGCAGGCCCCATAAGGATTTGATCTGTGTCCTCACAGACCGGTTCAGAAATCACTGACTTTAGGAACTTTTCAGTCTGTTTATTCTAGCATGTTCACCAGTTGCCAATCTGTCTACTGCTGACTCCATCAGTTGCGTTACCAGAGCTTGCATCATCATTCCTGCTTTCTTAAGGAGATACAATGTCAGTTTCCTCTCGGTTCTTCAAACATGTGGCTCGCCGGGGCTCTGCCACACACTGCACGCACTGCAACAACCAGCTTCCTTCATGTACACTTGCAAAGTCACCCTAGGTGAAGGAAGGTGGCCCTGCACTGACATTGCTTCTTGCTTTGCTGTGCCTGCTCTTTGTGTTTGACTGTGTGGGGCACATTGCACAGTCACTGCTTCTTGTAGTGCACTTATACTGTTTGTTTAAGGAAGTCTGAAATGCTCTACCACTACCGTTCATTTTCGTGCAAGGAAAGCTTGCATTGGAAAGCTTGCATTTGGGTGAGAGAGAGAGAGAGAACGTACACGCGTGTGTACGTACTTACTATTTTGGGGTAAGAAAAGCTTGCACTGCTGCTTGAGGAAGCTTTTCAATTATATAAATGCCCAGGCCATTGGGTTTGTCTGTTGAACTTCGGTGTACAAAGGATTAGGTGTCTTTGATCAGAAGGACTAAGAAATGAGGGCACCGTGAAGTAGAACAGATCCACCCGTGAGACATTCTCAGCAAAATCATGAACAAGAGTGTTGCCTAGTGGATTATTTGGAGGGCAGGTTATAAGTCCGTACATTTTGTGGTTATCTGTAGAGATTGGCTCTTCCATGCTTGAGAATTGGCTCCAACCACCAGCCAGAGCGGCAAAGTGGTAGTTGGTTTAATTGATTGCTTTGTCCCTAAAGAGGTGGAGGGTTAACATTTTAAACTGCAGGAAGTTTTGACTGTCATATTTTTCAGGGCTTCCCCCAACACTTGTTAAATAAAAAGCTGTTCATCTCAATGCCAGGAGGATTTAGGTTTGCAATATGCCTGAACTAGAAAGAAGAACGGTTTATCTTAACTACTAACTTCTCAAGGTCAAGAGACAGGCTGCACAGTCTCCATGATTGATAATGAACATTTTTCAGCACTAATGAGAAGAAGCGACATACGCTGTTTTCCTGATAAGGAACGAGGTAGTTTTTTCTTGATGTCTGCACTCAGTCACTTTGACCATTTTCTATCTCTTTGGTAATTTAGTAATATGTAGTGGTCAGACGCGGGCTGTCTACCACGGCCGTGGTTCGATTGATGTGAGGGTGCTCTCTTTAGGACAAACCTGAAAGTAAAGAAGGTTAAACCATGACCACTACCCTCTTTAAAATCAGAACGGTCATTTTTCAATGTGTAGAGCAAACTCAGGGATACGAAAATCATGATTTATGTATATTATTTGACATATATTATGGCTTTGGTGGCGCATATGAGCTGCCTGCTAGTGGGGCTTCTCAGAAAGGCTGCTCGTGTGAATTTATACACAAGACGTTTATTTTGTTATGATAGTTGGAACTATATTTTTCCTTGAGTGATCCTGTTGTTTGCTGTGTTACAAAATTGCCTTTTGTAAGGTGCTGTTTGCAACCTCATCTCATCGACAATGCTGCTTCCAACACTCTGCACATGCAGGAAGTGAAAAACCAAACATCGGCACAGGCAATAGGCCTGCCTTTAATGTGCAAACGCACGTGAACAAAACTGGAATGTAATCTGCAATCCAGAGCGTCTCGCCCCAGTGCCAGCAAAGGATTTGCACTGCTCGTGGACAGCCTACCTGCTGTTGTACAGTTACCCTCGCCAACGCTATCGTTGTTCCCGTCTGACAGTGGCAGAAAGATGCAGGAGAGGAGAGGTGCCCAAAACACGCGGGCAATTTCGATACCTGAAGTACTCGAGCGTGATACTTTCCAAAGTCAATTAATTTCACTTTCGTGGCTGCAGTCAGCCACTTAAGTGTGATGTTGGATTTATAATTGGAAGTTTGCTGTACGTTTTTAAGCATTTATGGAGAGCAGCTGTCACTCCCACAGGTGGATCTTGGAGCTATTGCGGGGCAAAAAGGTGAGAATGGTCTGATTAGGGTGAGGGGATCCCATCAGAGAGAAGCGCTAATAACTCACAAGATGAGGGAATTGCATGGAGAATCTGGGATCCCAAAGATCCATGTCTTAAGCTGTTTTCTGAAAATTGGTTCCGAATCGTTAAACCTTAGATTTCCAAGCCTTGGTGCCAGGGGCGTAGGAGACAATACATTTCTGGGGGGGGACAGGGACAGCCTTGGGGACTTTCAATCAGCCCAATACAAATCGCTTGTTGTTTGCGAACTGCAGGCTCCGATAAATATACACAATCATATATATTGGAAGTGAAATAGGGAGAAAGGAAGGCATGTTTACACAGTCTGAAAGTATCTTTTATTGTTATTTATATTCACAAAGTAATTAGCTCAAATGTGAAAATAACATGTTCATTAACCTTGCATCTTCATGCACCAAGCAAATCAAGGTAGGAGGGTAAAAAGGAAGAACATACCCTTTGCGCCCCACACCCATCATGCCAATTGGAACCGCACTGGAGATTTCAAAAGCAATTAGGTACAACAGCTGTAAAGTGTGCTCGGAAACCATAGTTCTAATAACACTTCTACTCCTGTGTGTGATCTTGGGAAGCTCAGCTCCACATCAGTCATAACAAGAAGCATTTCAACTGAAGAATCTCTTGGAGTTACAGGCTATATAAACATGGATTCTCTAATCTCTGTATAAACTGCAGTCACTAATTTCTTTAGAAACAGCTGTTTGTGATGCACCAAGTCACAGCGTGTAAAGAAAAGACATTCACTGATTATAAAGAAAAGACATCAGAAAATGACTATGATAAGGTTATTACAGTCGAGTTCTGACATTACATTGTCTTCTGCCAGAGCTAGCAGCCAAGGTAAAAGGCAGATCACGCCAAGGAGCATAATTAATAAAGCTGGTTAAAGCAAAAAATGTAATGTTGCTTTTCTTTCTTCTGCTCTACTTTAATAGCTTGGTATGACAGAACCTATGCACTAAGGTTTTAAGTGGTTTGTGGGAAAGTTGGTGGTGTGACCATGTATTATATGGGGTTAAATACCCCCTGTGTACATAAGGATATTGCAAGTCACCTTAAAGTTCATACCTTATAAACAAGCAGTGGCAAAGTCAATAGGTCTCGCCTATGTAAGTTCTATTGCCTTTGCTAATGTGTTTTAGCCATGCTGTACACTAGTGAGACTACTATTCAGCATGGCTCAAAGTTAATGGCATGAAGGAGAATGATGTGTCATCGACTGGTGTGGCATAGTATCATGGAGTAAGTAGAGTGTCCTAGAATGGAGCAGTAAACTTAACTTTGAAGGAACAGGGGGTCCCTGGAAAAAAATGCAACACCACTCCCATAAACAATGATATTAAAGTAGTATGCAAATGGAATGTTTTATGCATTTATTCAATCAAAATATAAAAGATCAAATGTAGTGGGAAAACATCAACAGGGGAAATCGAGAAAGACTGGTATTCGGGCATTACACAAGTTATCTGGATGACCCAATGTCGCCAATTACAAGAACATTTTAAAAAGTAACCTATATAGTACAGTGGTTTGGAGGAGGCTGGCCTGGTTTGTAGTGGGTACCTATGGTACTTACACCTTATACCATATCCAGTTATCCCTTATTAATGAAATGTAGGCAGTGCCTAGACGCCAGGCTCTCTAGGGGTGGCTCTAGCCAAGGCTTATCTAGGAGACATGCAAAGCTCATGCAATATCACTGTAGTCACACAGTACTCACACACATGAAAGAAAATACTCAGTGTTACAAAAATAAAGGTACTTTATTTTAGTGACACAAATGCCAAAAATACCATAGAGACTATACTCCCTTAGGAGGTAAGTAATGCACCAATTATATACACTAGTATGCAGCAATAGCAATAAAAACTGAAAACAGTGCAATTAGTGAAAATCACAATGGTTAGAAATGGGCCTAGGGGAAACACAAACTATGTACTAAGAAAGTGGAATGCGAATGTCGGTTTCCCACCTAGGCAAGTGTGGTGTGTAGAGGGGCGCCGGGAGTATTAGAAAATACCAAAGGTAAGTAATAGAACCCACCTCAGAGCCCAGGAAAGCAGGATTAAATCACAGTAACTTTCCCAGAACACACAAGAACACGAGAAAGAAGATAATGCAAGAACCAGAAGATACTTCAAGACACAAAGGGTGGATTCCTGGACCTAAAGACCTGTCGAAGAATGGGACTAAGTTCAAGAAGCACAGAAGAATCCAGGGAGGACAGGAGCCCCCGCTAACCCGAATCAAGGTGCAAAAGAAGAACCACTGGTGAAGAACAACAGTCAGTACTGCACCCAAGAAGATGGATGCGGGTTGGTGCAGATGATATCCCACACCGGATGGATGATTGCAGTCTGGTTTGCATCGATAGATTCCACCAACAAGCCTTGGCACAGGCAAAGCTCATGGTTAGTGGAAAAAGGCACTGCCCGGGACCAGGAGGGACCTGGTGGACTCTACAAAGGAGGAGGAGTCAGAGGGGGCTCTCAGCAACTCAGAGAGCCCACAGAATACCAGCCAGCACACATAGGAGTCCCCCAGCACGGGGACAAAGGAGTTGCAAAAGGAGGCCCACGCAGCACAAAAACAAAGGATCCCATGCCACCAGAGAACCACTGTGTATCTCAGGAAGGAGTGCTGGGGGCCGGAGCTACATTGTGCACAAAGAATTTCATAGAAGGATGCCACACGCCTTGGCAACTGAAAAACACGTGGTGCGCGGGGTACTGTCTTGCGTGAAAAGGCAAGCTCTTACCTCCACCAAAGTTGGACAGTAGGACGTCAGGACCATCGGGACCACTTCAGTCTACCACCCGTGATGCAGGATCCATGCAACTCGTCAGGAGAGGGGACCCATGCAGATGGTCATCATTGCAGAGAGGTGCCTGCTGAAGTAGGGGAGTGACTCCTTCACTCCAAGGGAGATTCGTTCATTCTTCTGGTGCAGACTGAAGACAGGCTGTCCTCTGAGGATGCACGACCGGGAAACAGCTGCAGTTGCTGGCAGGAGCTGAAGTTACAATGTTGCAGAAGTCGTCTTTACTTCGTTGTTGCAGTTTGTGGAGTTCCTGGAGGGTCCAGATGCAGTTTCTTTGGGAGAGGGTGAAGTAAAGGATGTAGAGGATTCCTGCTGGAGTCTTGCAATCTGAATTAAAAGATCCTCCCAAAGGAGAGACCCTAAATAGCCCTGAAAGGGGGATTGGTCAGCTAAACAGGTAAGCACCTATCAGGGGACGGCTCTGACACCACCTGCTGGCACTGGCCACTCAGATGCTCCCAGAGTTCGCTGCCAACTTGGAATCCAAGATGGCAAAACCCAGGGACCCTCTGGAGGAGCTCTGAGTACCACACGGGGGTGGTGATGGACAGGGGAGTGGTCACTCCCCTTTCCTTTGTCCAGTTTCGTGCCAGAGCAGGGACTTGGGGTACCTGAACTGGTGTAGACTGGATTATGTAAGTAGGGTACCAAATGTGCCCTTCAAAGCATTTCCAGTGGCCTGGGGAAAGAAGCTACCCCTTCCAAACCTATTTCCAAAGGGAGAGGGTGTAACACCCCTCCCCCAAAGGAAATCCTTTGTTCTACCTTCCTGGGCTTGAGATTCTCAATCAACAGGAGGGCAGAAACCTGTCTGAGAGGTGGCAGCAGCTGGGGCTGCCTGGAAAACCTCAGAAGGCTGGAATGGCAATACTGGGGGTCCTCTAAGGAGCCCCCAGAGTGCATGAAATCATATAACCAATGCTTGCAAAAGCCTTGGGGTATGATTCCAACATGTTTGATACCAAACATACCTATGTTCGGAGTTACCATTATGTAGCTGGGAATAGGGAGTGACCTATTTCCAGTACACGTGTAAAATGGCATCCCACACTCCTGAAGTCTGGGAAAATGGTCCTGGAGGTCATGGGGGCACCTCTGCTAGTGCAGGGGTGCCCTCACACACAGGTACTCAGCACCCTGCCCTCAGGGCTGGAGGGCCTGCTATAGGGGTGACTTATAAGTGACCTGGTGCAGTGTAACTGTCAGTGAAAGGGTGCATGCACCTTTTCACGCAGGCACCAATGGCAGTCCTGCAGAAGCCTTTGCATGGGCACCCTATGGGTGGCAAAAGAAATGCTGCAGCACATAGGGATCTCCTGGAACCCCAATGCTCTGGGTACCCAAGTACCATATAATAGGGACTTATAAGGGGGCAACAGTATGCCAATCTTGGGTGAAATACTGAGTTACCAGTATGCAACAACCATAATTTAAGGGAGAGAGCATAAATATTGGGGTCCTGATTAGCAGGATCCCATTAGACACACTCAAACACACTGGCAAACTGGCCAAATGTGGGGGTAACCAAGCTAGAAAGAGGCTACTTTCCTACAAAGTAAGCATCCACAATAATGATTTACAAGCTTTTATACACCCACTTTTACATGAATGACTCAAATAGTGATTCAAGAAGTCATTAGCTCATAGTACCTATGCTTATGTCAACTTACGTACAATATCACAAATTCAAGTCAAGGTACTTTGGCCGATGATATTTTGATACCCTAGACAAGTATCAGGATCATCATAAGCCTTCGTTAAGCTTGAGTTAAAAGGGTTACAGAGTGCTTGTAACCAAAACGGCCAAGATAAATCTGACTCACGTCTCATATGAGTGACAAGGCAATCAATGGAGATCTGAATCTCTAATCAAGCGCAAATGCCATAAAGTAGTAGTAGAGTGGAGTAGTGTCACAGTGTAATAGAGTGTCATAGAGTGGAGTGGCAGAGTGTCGTAGTGGAAAGGCATAAATATGAGTGAACTGGAGTAGAGTGAAGTAAAGTAATGTGTACTTGCATAGAGAAAGTTGGGTAGAGTGCTGTTGAGCATAGTACATTGTTGTATAGTGGAGTGGCATAGAGGGTTGTGCAGTGGCGTTGAGTAGAGTATCGTAGAATGAAGTGGCATAGAGTGGTATGGAGTGGCATAGAGTGGAGTAAAGTGGAATGGAGTGGCGTATAGGGAGTTGTGTAGGGAGTTACAGAGTGGAGAAAGTGTTAGAGTTTAATGGAATAGAGTGTCAGAGTCTAGTATCATGGAGTGTAATGTCAGAGTGAAGTGTCATAGAGTGGAGTTGGGTGGTCTAGAGTGAAGTGGCATAGAGTACAGTGGTGCAAAGTAGATTGGTGTAGAGTGTGGTGGTATAGAGTGCGTTGGTTTTGAGTAAAGTGGTGTAGAGTGCATTGACAAAGACTGCACTGGTTTAGCGTACAGTGCAGTAGCGTAGAGTGGTGAAGAGTAGAGGGGAGCAGAGTGGAGTGGCACAGCATAGATTGCAGTGGTTCAGAGTGATGTGTCATAGAGTGATGCGGTGCATGGTGGAGTGGAGTGGTGCAAGGTAGAGTAGACTGGTGTAGAGTGCAGTGATGCAGAGTAGACTGGCATAGAGTGTAGTGGCATATAGTACATTGGTGTAGAGTGGCATATAGTTGAGCGGTGCAGAGTAGAGTACCGTGGTGCAGAGTAGAGAGGAGTATAGTTCAGTGGCAGAGGGCAGTGGTGTAGAGTAGAGTGGCATAGAATGCATTGGTGTAGAGTGCAGTGATGTAGAGTAATGCAGAGTAGAGAAGAGCGGCTTAGAGTACAGTGGTGCAGAGTAGAATAGAGTTGCATAGAGTGCCGTGGCATAGAGTAGATTGCTGCAGAGTACAGTATAGTGGTGAAGAGTAGATTGTTGCAGAGTGGAGCATAGTGATGTAGAGTGCAATAGCATAGAGCAGTGCAGAGCAGATTGGACTGGCGCCGGGTACATTGGAGTGGTGCAGGGTAGATTAGACTGGCATAGCAAAGAGTGGAATTGCGTAGATTGCAGTGGCATAGAGAAGATGATTTCAAAGTAGAGTGAAGTGCCTACAGTGGAGTGGTGTAGTGTAGAGTAGATTAGAGTGCTGTGGTGCAGAAAAGAGTGCATTGGGACAGAGTACAGTGGCATTGAATGCAGTGGTGCAGAGTAGAGTGACGTGGAGTTCAGTGGCAGAGTGTAATGTTGCAGATTAGAGGGTCGCAGAGTACAGTGGTGTATTGTAGAGTGGCATAGAGTGCAGTCGCCTAGAGTGCTGTGGCGCAGAGTACAGTGGCATTGAAAGCAGTGGAATAGAGTGCTGTGGTGCAGAGTAGATTGGCATAGAGTGAAGTGGCATAGAGTGCATTGGTGTTGAGTAAAGTGGTGAAGAGTGCACTGGCAGAGTGCAGGGGTGTAGTGTACAATGGTTAGAGTAGAATAGCATAGATTGCAGTGCATTAGTGTAGAGTGATGTAGAGTGGAGTGGTACAGCATAGATTGCAGTGGCGTAGAGTAGCACAGAGTGGAGAAAAGTGGTGTAGGGTGCAGTGGCATAGGGTAGATTGTTTCAGAGTAGAGTGAAGAAAAGATAAAGAAAAGATAATATACTTCAATATGCTTAAGTATGTAACGATAACAACAACATAAATAATAACGCTAGGCATAACAGCCCAAAATGAAATATGGCTTCTCCCTGTTAGCCACGCTATAATCAGGCCCTTCATTACCTAGATAAAAAAGCATTAAGCATAACTCTTAGAAAAATATACCCTTCTAATACCTAAATTGTTGTGGGAAAGGGTAAAATCTGGGCCCAATTTCGACTTCACTGTTTCAATAACTGGTGTGATCTTAGGCAAATACAAATACTGTGTTTCATAGTCTCCTTTCTAGCCTGCAGGCACCAGGCTGAGTGGGACTCCGTTACCTCCTTAGATCTTCCTCATTGTTCTGCAGCTCCTCTTGAAGGCCTCCTGCAGTGCTCCTCTTCTTGGCAGCAGCAGGTGATGCAGACAGTAATCATCCAAAACTCTTCTCCTCCTCCTGCCCTTTGTTCTTATGAGCACCCTTAATGCCCACAGCTGTGAACAGGACAAACAAAACGGCTGAGGGCCTCCTGACTCACCTTCATTCTGTTACCATCAGATTGGAGGATGGTCCCTACAGGGCTATTAAAAGTAGCGCTTTTCTAATTGCCCTCTGAATAATAGATGTAAAAGGGGAAATAATTTTGTCCCCTTGTCCCCCCCACCTTCGTCCCCCGTGTCCCCCACCCTCCAAAATCTGGGGGGGATACGTCCCCCGCGTCCCCCACACTTCCTATGCCCATGCTTGGTGCCTAAGATGGTAAAGGATTTACATCCTATAGTTTCCAATCTAAAAGAGGCAGGGTTGAACAGATCAGCTTGTGAGGATCTCAAGGTTCTACAAGTCGTGTAACGAGTGAACCTTGCAGCAAGGAATTTTGGTATGGTTGCTTTGTGTGCTTCTAATGTCATCAAGAGGATTTTGAAAAGAACTCTCTTGTGGATCGGCAGCCAGTGAAGAGTTTCAAGGCTGCAGACGGGGACGGTCTTATGGGCAGTTTAAGGACTGCTCTGGCTGTAGCGTGTTGGACAACTTGAAGTTTGTGTATGATATGTTTGGAAGATCCAGCATACAAACTATTGCAATAGTCCTGTCTGGAAGTAATAAGGGCATAAGCATGAATGAGTATGGGAGGTAGAATCACTGGAGCACTATTTTATGGACTCTTGCATGCATGTGTGAACTGGGACTCTCATATGCCTGTGAGAATCGGCAATGAAATTTCCAACTCCATATTTATAAAAATGCAAGGAGGGCATCGTTCTTTTATGTGTCAAAATCTATATGGCTGTTCCCTAAATACTCCTATTGCACTCCCATTTTAAATGATTTGAAGTATGTAAAAGAGTACTACAGGAGTATACTTTACGTACTTCAAAATGCCTTTATCAGTGGGTACTGTTATACGTACAGTTTACACAAGTACATTTTGACTGTTGTTGCAAAGGTATGTGTTCCCACCCTGGAGTAAGAAGACATTATAGAATAATGCAATGCAAATTTATTACTATTCACAGAAAGCTTGCTTAGCCAGTGTGTAATAGGTCCTATGGTACGGAAAGCAATGGACCCGGCCGCAGTTTGAACTGCGAAAACAGCTCTTCTGTGCCATGCATTGGCAGTGCTCATATCACCTCTTAATGTCTTCGAAACCTATGTGGCCCTACAAGTGCACTAATGCTGAAATAACAATAGCCTAACAAAATGTCGGGGCTCCCAGGCAGAATGTGGTGAGGTCGGGGCTCCGGAGACTCCCATATCTTATTCATCTCAAATAGGCCTTAGGCTGAATGGGTGGGCCTCCCTTGCGCCCCCACCCTCCCTGTACCATAGAGGCTGCAGGGGCCTGGGTTACGCCTCTGGCTTCAGCTTAGTTTTGTCACAACGTGGATAGGAAGGGCTTCCATTTACATATACATTTTCTGCATGAAAAGAGCATACATATGGCTGTGTAATGTGTGCATGAAGCACATGTGGGCTTAAAACAAGGAGAGTGGGACACAAATAAGCTTGAATTCCATATGTACCTGCTCGTGCATTTACTTCATGCATGAGAGTCTTGGGAATGCATGTGATCTAATAACTTACGCACAATGGGGGTTATTCCAACTTTGGAGGAGGTGTTAATCCGTCCCAAAAGTGACAGTAAAGTGACGGATATACCACCAGCTGTATTACGAGTTCCATAGGATATAATGGACTCGTAATACGGCTGGTGGTATATCCGTCACTTTACCGTCACTTTTGGGACGGATTAACACCTCCTCCAAAGTTGTAATAACCCCCCATGTTGTCAACATGTCTACTACCATTTCGCATTTGTGAATCAGCCCCTTATTCTTACCCCAAGTTATTCTTCCTCTTTAGAAGCACTGATTATCTCTTCATAGCTGCCACATCTCTCAATAAGTAATTGTTTATGGTGAAAATGTGTTCGGAGTATAGCAATTACTAGTAAGTAATTAAAGCATGAGTTTCTATTGGCTTAGTATGAGCCTCTACTAATGATCAGTCTACATAATGTTGTAGGGGTTGTTTGTAGGAATGACTGCAAAGTCAGAAGGATGTTCCGATAAATGCAGTACAAATTTCACTTGTTACACCCTTTCCCAGTTACATAGGCATGGATAAATGCAAAATGACAACACAGAGATTGTAAACAGGGTTCCTTGTCAGATGCCATTGCTTGATTCGGTTTTCAAGGTATGACTCTAAACTTCAACTTCTCTGTTTTGCAGTAGCAGTAATCGACTAATTGTCTCCGTGTGATCCATTCCTCTGGTCGGACACTCCTCCATTGACGACATCTTGGGCGTAACAAAATCACCCTCCATGATGAACACTCTTCTAATCTTTCTGGTTGCTGAAGTCACTCTTGCACTCGCCATCATCCCAGGTATTTGGCTACCCAATATTTTTATTTGGCTAGTAAATTGGAGTGTAGGAAAATAGATCGGCTCTACCTCATCACAAAGTGGTTCTCTTACCTTCTGTCTGAGCAGTTAACTTTAGATCATCAAAATCCTCACTTGTGCATTAGCTTTTCCACCTTCTCTAACCCTTGCCAGGGATTCAGTGACATTTACGTGCCAATCCATCTGCCTGTTTTAGTACATTTTCTAACCATACAGATGGTACGTGGTCTCCAGCTTTACCCTCCATCCTTTTGCAATACTGTTGCGCCTCTGTGCCAGTCCCAGAACGTTAGGAGACCACTGACTAGTTAACCTTCCCATGAGCAATCTTTTTTAAAGATGTGTCCACTCCAGCGCTTGTCATGGCCTCTTGTTACTGAGTCGCTGCCCACCTATCTTTTATTAAGTCCCAGAAGTGGGCAGCAACTGAAAATGACCGTCATTTACAGTATTTTTTAAATTATTATCTGTGTTTTTAATGCCTCTTTCATTTTCTATCTACATATGTAATCACATTCTCGACTTTAATCACCTGCTCTGATCCATCAATTACAAATGAATTATGTTTTTATCTAGAAAAAGAGAAAAGTTCCCAGTACTGGAAGGACCAGGCGCAGCAGACACTTCAACGGGCCCTGAAACTGCAGAAGCTCAACAACAACGTTGCCAAAAACGTCATCATGTTTCTTGGAGATGGTAAGTGACCAAAACGTTTCATCTGGGGCATTAGAACAATCCAGGATTTGGCGGAATGTGGGTTTGTAGCTGGAGGGTAAAAGGCACACGCTGT
This sequence comes from Pleurodeles waltl, assembly GCF_031143425.1. Taxonomy (NCBI): domain Eukaryota; kingdom Metazoa; phylum Chordata; class Amphibia; order Caudata; family Salamandridae; genus Pleurodeles; species Pleurodeles waltl. The sequence continues at coordinate 1,069,259,756 of NC_090445.1, forward strand.
GACTTTACGTCATATGTTGTTATGTTTGGGGATTGTTAGTCTCACTAAAAGTGACTGTGGAATGTTAGTGACACTCAGTTGAATATTATAATGTATTCAAGGATGATTGATATACAGCTGCTAATGAGCCTCTAATCACTGCTGATGACTGTATGATCACTGACAGAATATATTATCACCAATGGTGGCTGATTTCTGTGTTGTCACTGACAATTAATATATTAACATTGAGGAGCGCACAGTCATTTCCTGGGAATTACTGCGTGATAGTTGTCAATCAGTATTTACCACCAACGATGACAATGTATGTAACCCTTGACAGCAGGTATGTGATTCCGGGTGATGAGTGTGCGATCAGCACTGATAAGTGCAGGATCGCCAATAACGAATGTGGGATCATTGAGAGCAGATATGTGATCTTTGGCAGTTAGTATGGGATCACTGGAACAAGAATGGAATCACCAAAGGATGAGTTTGAGATAACTGATGAAGAGTTTGGAATCATTAAGGATAGGATTCGTATGTGATCACTGAGGGTGAGTGTGGGATCACTGACAAGCTTGGAATCACTTTTGATTGGATAAGTATGTGATCACTGAGGAGGAGTATGAGATATCTGAGGATTAATACGAAATCCCTGTGGATACGATTAGTATTTGATCACTGAGGACGAGTATGAGATCAGTGACAATGACTTTGGGATCCCTACGGGTAAGATTTATGTGTGATTACTGAGGATGACTGTGGGATCCCTGTGGACGAATGTTTGATTACTGAGGCTAGGATTAGTATGAAATCACTGAAAATAAGAAGATCACTGAAGATGAGTATGGGATAATGAGGATTTGCATGGGATGGCTGATGGTGATAGTTCTATCACTAAGGTTGAGTACGGGATAGATGACAATGAGTGTGTGAACAACACATAATATACAAACCCCAGACACCCAGCCAAGCCCTCAGAGTTGGCCACATGGATGCTATGCCCCAACATCAAGTCATCCTGATTGTTAACTATCTGCACACTTATACAAACAGGCAACGGACATACCTTCAACAAGACCTCATATATCCGAATTGGTACAAGTTGGGGAAGAATCAGACCTAACGAAAGACCACAAAACATGGAGTTGGAACGAACAAAGCTCACTCGATGTTCATGTGTCTGTGATGAAGGAAAACTTGGCATTTAAGGAAAACATATTCTTCAGTAGAATGTTAGTCTCACGAAAATGTAGGAAGTAGTACAGTTTAGTGATTATACATGTTAGGATGATACAGCAATGTGTAACATTCAGGGGATGCGCATTTGCTCTCATTGGAAGTGCATAAATGAGTCATGTACCAACAACTGAGATCCTGTTGAAGTGTATGCATTACTGATTTTGGAATGAGAGTCTCCGGAAGTGTACATTTTACTAGAATTAGAGTCAGTGGCAGTGTACACTTTACTGACATGGGAATGAGGGTGTGGAAGTGTACGCATTACTACAGTGGGAATGAGAGTCTCTGGAAGTGTACCCTTTACTGATGTGGGAATGAGAGTCTGATGAAGTGTACACATTACTGATGGGGGAATGAGAGACTGTGGCAGTGTATGCATTCCTGATGTGGGAATGAGAGACTGTGGACGTGTATGCATTAGTGGTGTAGTTAAGTATGAATGAGCGATACAGAAATGAATGAGATCATATGAAATGACATTTCCCAGTGATGTAGGAATGAATGAGACTTCTTGGAAGCACATATGCCACACAACAATGGATCTCTGCCAGCACAACTTTGAATGTTGTTTCATAAGTCCCTGCACGCAATTAACCAATATGACGGTCCCCTCTCCAAGTCTAACACTAACCATAGCCTTTTACACTAGATTCGAATTGACCATATTTTTTTTTCAGGAATGGGAATCTCCACAGTGACAGCAACCAGAATCTTGAAGGGGCAGTTAGCAAATCAGCCGGGCGAGGAGTACCAGTTGGAGATGGATAAGTTTCCCTTCGTTGCCCTGTCCAAGGTAAGCAAGGCAGTTGTTACCTTTGTAGGCCTGGACTAAAGGCAGCTTTGCTATCTCTCCAGCCTCTTCTACACAAAGAAACTGATGAAAAAATATGCTTACACACAAACAGTGGCATTTTCCATCAGGTATGTTCAACCATTGGTTTGTTCAACTGTCATTCAGTTTGCTTTTACCCACCACAGTATTTGGTAAGGGGGTCAGTGAGTCAGCCAACTTCAGCTATTGGCTCTCCTGCCCTGTGAGTGATGTCATTTTTCCCTGATCTGATATGCACAGCTGCTAAACAATTGCACTTCAGTGGCAGGGCTGGTGGGCCAATACTTTTCCTTACCAGTACTGTTTGAGTAATTTAAGGCTCATAGTAACTTTTGTTGCACCAGTATGGATCATATTTTTCTGTGAGGTGCTTTAAAAATAAAAGAGCATATTTATCTCTTCTAGGAGCATCTGCCTGTTAAGAAGAACACGTACTCTTTTATTAAAAGTATATTCAAAGGTTATGTTTGTTGTATAAATTTGCACCTGCTTGGCAAGGCAAAACCTAGTGATTTCACCAATGCTTGTTTTCATTGACAAAGGAGGCACATGTCAAGAACAATGTATGGGCTCATTTGGGAGTAAATTTCATAAGTTTGGGAATATTGAGGTAGCGTAACGAAGTCTCAGTGCAATATATTGCGCTCTGGGCAAGTTAGAGAAGATGTTGAGATGGTTTAGTCCTAAAGGTCTGCACTAGGTATGAAATTGAGAGACTAGATGGGCTTGTTGTAATTTTCTTCTTCACTCAGGATTTGTCTGTGGCTGTAACCTGGATACCTCAGTGAGTCAATGCTGGCCGCTGAAAATATGCTAATCTGCAATTCACACATTTCGTATGCTGGCAAAGCCTAATTATCCTTTATCCTTCCGAGGTCGGTAAATTGAAAACAAATAAAACTAGTAATAGTACCTCTTGTTATGTGAACCGCCTATCCACGATAGAAGTGTAGTATTAAATGCTATAAAATAAGAAGGTATTATCAATGTGTTTTAAACAGCTTGTCCTAGAATGGAAGTACATCAGCGGAGCTGTGCAGATGCGCTCTGTTGGTGACTTGTTCACTTGCAAAGTTATGTGGGTACAATATTTCTGCAGTTCATAGTTCTAGCTTTGAAGATTTGCACGGGTAGCCTTCAAGGTAATTGGGTCCGGCGTTAGCCAAAACCTTTTGGTTTTGCCAATTATACAGATAACACATTACTTACAGGGGCTTTCAGCCAGTCCAATTCATCCATTGGGCTGTTATTGTGTAATTCGTATTGTTCTTCCGCCTAGCACAGCATGCGGCAGTTGGTCAGCCCTCTTCAGCTGTGAGAGGTGGCATTCATCCCTTTCGCAAGGAGCGCATCCACGCCAAGTAGTTCGCTGAAGCACCAGGGACTACTTTGGGAATGTGCACTTAGTGAAACCAAAAAGAATATTTTTACTGTTTACCACCTTTTTTTTTTTTTTTTAAAGATTGATGAGTGCCCAGCAGCTGTCCCAACAACGATTTTTTTTGCAAATGTCATGACAAAACAAAACAAACATTGATAAAGCCAAAAGTCTGTTGGCCATCACCAGACCTACTGGCTTTTCCAATGCGTGTGCTTGATTTTGCATCAGAGATGTATCAGCTTACTTGCGCCGCAGAATAAAGGAGACTGATTTGGGAGTAGGCCGAGCTTTGCACATAGCCCGTGCGACCGAAGAGCATCAGCTGGCCTGTTTTGCAGACGCAGGATTTGGGAGGCAGCTGTGTGGCAGAGGTACATCGGGTGAGCTGCGCTTCAGCAGTCTGAATTAGAGAGTCCCGCGAGGAAGGTACATCAACAGAAGTGTCAGCGATGTATAATCGCTTCTGTGTGCGTCTGTGGTCAAGGGATGGCCGTAGCCTTGGGGAACAAGACAAACATAAAAAGGAACGTTTTAAAATTAGCGAAAACTAAATATTTGCCGTCCAGTATCTTCCAAAAAGCATAGGGGTGGAAATAGGCATCCGGGAAGGGCAAAGTAAGCGAGCCAATGTTCATATATAGCACAGAATTCAGTTGTGGGGGAGAAGTGTTAGTGGTCAGGCCTTGTGGTCAGGACCTGGAATATGGAGTTGGAGTTCCTTTTTTGGAGTTACAGCTACCTGCTGTCACTCTGCACGCTCTTGGGCAACCCAGGTGGAAATTTCAGTTATGTATGGTTCCTACAGGGCCCGGGTGTGAGATCAGAATTAAACAGAAAGCATAAGGTAAGTTCTGTTGGTCAAAATGGTATAAATAAGAACATCGAGTTTTGAATATCATGCTATAAATATTGGCATACAGTACTTAAATCTTGTATTTGTACCTCGACACTCAATATTAACTATATATATAAAAATATAAATATATATATATATATATATATATATATATATAAATATATATATATATATATATATATATATATATATATATATATATATATATATATATATATATATATATATATATATATATTCCAGGTATGCAGACTTGGAATTAACAGTAAATCTACACTTAAATATTTATACGTAGTTTCATAGTATTTTGTCTCCCTATATTTTTGTTACAATGTTCTGGTGGAAGGACGTTTCTGTAGCTGCAGAGGTGGGTGAACCACTGATGGCTCAAGCCAGACGCCTAGCTCTGGCTCAGCTCGGGGTCCTCTTGGAACCTCGAGTCCAAGATGACCCAATCTTTGAGATAGCTCTGTAGGCCACCCACGCTCTAACCTAATGCCCCAAGAATAAACAGAAAACATTAGCTTAAGATGTAAAACAAGAGAGGGAAAGCGGTACCAATTGAGTGGCTGAAAGGGACAAATGTGAAGTCAGAAAACCTGGCTTTCCCGATTTGTGTGATCCTAGGCAAACATTTTATTACCTCATACTTGCTTTTTTTCCTAATTGCATTTGAGAGAGCTTGAAATTTGTGAGTTCAGTGTGTGCGCCATACAAGCAGCTCTCTTGTGTCCTATTTTAATAGACTATAATGTTACTCTAGGTAAGAATGTAGGCATAAAGGGGCTGCATATCAACTGACTTGCATTTTAATTCACTAATAGCATTGTTGTCATGGAAGGGGTGAGGGAGGCATGAATATTTTCAAGTTAAAAAAATAAAAACTAACACTTTTAATAAATGTCCCTAAAAGCAGTGAGATCATCTGATGCACTAAATTGAAATGCTTGAGTAATAAATTAGAGATACACCTCTAACCAAGGGGACAACAAACCCTTGGAGACTCCTGGTGCTCAGGGCAGTCAGGAGAGTTCAGTCCTTCCCCTCCAGGACAGAAGCAAGACAGAAGCAGCAGACCAACACATAGGGCAAAAGCAAGGTGGCAGACCCTCCTACAGTCCAGCACACAGCAGCAGTAGGCCATCAAAGCAATGCAGTGCAGAGTGGCAGTTCCTCCTGGCAGTACCGCAGACCTTCCTGGCAGAGTGTCCTTGTCCCAGTAGAAATCTTATTTAGTGGGGTTTGGGGTTCTGCTTTTATACTTTGGTTTGGTAAACTTCCAGATCTTCCCCTGAAGTCCCTAGTGTCCCTTCCTTGCCACCACCCCCCCCCCAGCCCCAGACAGTATGCAGGAGGTAATGCAGCCCTTTGTGTGAGAAGAGGCACAGCCCTTTTCGGAAGCAAGTGCCAGCTCCTCTCTCCCACCTAGCCCAGGAAGACCAATCAGCCAATGTGCCACTGCCACACCCAAGCTCCCTTTGTGAGTGACTGTCAAGAGGGAATGAACACAGCCCTGCTGTCATCTACTTCAGACTTGTATTCAGGGGCAGGCAGAGGTACAGAATGATTAAAGTAAGAAAATGCAAACTTTCTAAAAGTGATATGTTCAGACTTACAATTTAAAATCCAACTTCACCATAAGTTGTGATTTTAAATTGTAAGTCCAGGGACACAAAACTCAGTATTTCTATCTCGTCCCATTGGAAAGTTATACTTGAAAGATGTTTTAAGGCAACACCGATGCTATTCTATGAGAGAGATAGGCCTTGCAAAAGTGAGAAACAAAGTTAGCAGTGTTTCACTATCTGGACATGTTAAACTTAAAAAAGTAAATGCCCAAACCTTTATGTACCCTGCAGTTGGGGTTATATAGGGCATACCTTCGGGGTGACTTACATGTAATAAAAGGAGAAGGTTTGGGCCTGGCAAGTGGGTACACTTGCTAGGCCAAAGTGGCAGTTTAATAATGCACACAGGCTCAGCAGTGGTAGGCCTGAGACATGTTTGGGAGGCTATTGTAGTGAGTGGTACAATCAGTGCTGCACACCCACTAGTAGCATTTAATTTACAGGACCTTGGCACATATAGTACACTTTACTAGGGACCTACAAGCAAATTAAATATGCCAATTGTGGAGAATCCAATGTTACCATGTGTTAGAGGACACAACACCTGAAGTTTAGCACTGGTCAGCAGTGGTAAAGTTCCCAGATCCCTACATGGCAGGAAAATAGGTCAGAAACAATAGAAGGAGGAAGGCAAAAAAGTCTAGGGATGACTCTCCGGAATGGCTATTTCCATCAGCATCCATGTTACTCTACTGCAAACATGTAGGAACCTATAAAAATCCTTGGCATAAATTAGGTTTTGTAAATGTGAATTAGATAGAACTCAAAAATGTTATCAGTCAATCAATAAGGATTCTTATAGAGCACTGCTGATCACCCATTAGGGTTTAAAGGTGCTGGGGGGGTACTACAGCTCATTTGAAGAGCTGGGTGGCCAGTTCATTCGAAGAGCTAGGTCTTGAGGCCCTTCCTGAACTGAGGCAGAGATGGCCTGAGATGAAAAGGAATAGAGTTCCAGGTCTTAGCGTTGAGGTAGGAGAACGATCTTCCTCCAGCTTTGGTCATGCGGATTCGTGGAATGGTAGCCAGGGCCAGGTGAGCAAAATGGAGTTGTCTGGTGGGTGTGGGGAAGGTGAGGCGATGGTTGAGGTAAACAGATCCGATGTTGTGGAGGGCCTACTAGGCGTGCGTGAGGAGCTAGAATGTGATTCTTGTGTTGATTGGGAGCCAGTGGAGGTCTCTCAGGTGCCCAGAGATGTGGCTGCGTCGAGGGATGTCCAAGATGAGTTTAGCGGCGGCATTATGGATTCTTTGCAGATTCCTTTGGAGCTTCTGGGAGGTGCCGGCGTAGAGTGCGTTGCCATAGTCAAGCTTGCTGCTGATGAGCTTCTGGGTGACAGTTTTTCTGGATTTGAATGGATCCAGTTGAAGATCATTAGGAGCAGGCTAAGTGTGTTGAAGCAGGAGGACGAGACAGCATTGACTTGGTGGTTAATAGAGAGCTAGGAGTTGTAGATGATGCTGAGGTTACGTGCATGGTCGGTCAGTGTGTGTGGCTCCGAGTGCTGTGGGCTACCAGGAGTCGTCCCAAGTGGAGGGGTGGTGCTCAAAATGAGGACTTCTGTCTTCTCAGAGTTGAGCTTGCGGCAGCTGTCTTTCATCCAGGCTGTGACTGCCTTCATCCCGTTGTGAAAGTTGTTCTTTGCGTCTTTAGGATCATCGGTGAGGGAGAGTATAGCTGAGTGTCATCAGAGTAGGAGACAATGTTAAGTCTGTGGTTTCTGACGATGTCTGCCAGTGGGGCTATGTAGATGTTGAAGCAGGTGGGGCTCAGGTAGGAGCCCTGGGGGACTCTCCAGCTGATCTCTGTAGGTTCAGATGTGAATATTGGGAGCCTACCTGTCTTGATTCGGCCGGTGAGGAAGGAGAGGATCCATTCCAGGACTTTGCCATGTATGGCTTCGTGTTGGAGTTCTGTGCAGAGGGTGTGGTGGGAGACAGTGTTGAAGCGGGCGAGAGGTCAAGGAGGATGAGGGCTGCAGTTCCACCTCAGTCAAGGAGATTGCGGTAAGGAGAGCAGCCTCAGTGCTGAGGTTGCTTCTGAAGCTGGATTGGAAGGTGTCCAGGATGTGGTTTGTCTCAATGAATTTAGTAAATTCTGAGTTGATATCTTTCGCAATGACTTTGGCTGGGAAGGGGAGCAGAGAGATGGGTCAGTAGCTCTTGAGGTCCTTTGGGTCTGCGGAGGGTTTCTTCATCAGGGGCTTGATCTCTGCGTGTTACCAGTCTCAGGGAAGGTGGTGGTCTCATGGAGCAGTTGATTGGACAGCAGAGCTTGTGGGCGATGGTGTCGCTGACTCGGTTGAAGATGTGGTGGGGACAGGAGTCCATGGGGACTCCGGAGTGGACGGTCTTCATGATCCGTATGGTGTCATCTGTGGTGAAGGGTGGTCCAGTTGGTCAGACAACCAAACCTTTGGGTGTGGTGATTGAAGGCGGAGCTGGAGGGTCTTGTGTTGGAAATCTGTTGTAGATGTCGGAGATCTTGAGGTGGAAGAAGGTGGCGAGGTTGTTGCAGAGGGCTTGAGATGGGCCAAAGTCTGTGGAATCAGTGCTGGGTTTGGTGAATTCTTTGATCACAGTGAATAGTTATTTGCTGTTGTGTGAATTGGCATTGATTCATTCTTGTATTGTGGTTTTCTTCATGCCTCTGATGAGGTGGTGGAGTGATGTGACAGCGGTTTTGAGGGCTGCACGGTCTGCCGGGGTCTTGCTGCACCTCCATCTTCTCTCGAGTCATCTCCAGGTGCGTCAGGACTCTTGGAGGGCGGCGGAACCAGCTGGCTTTCTGGGTGGTCTGTTTGCCAGAGGGTTTCCTGAGGGGGATGGCCTAAGAGTTGGCGCAGTCAGAGATCCATCAGTGGAAGTGGTGTGCAGCTGTGGTGGCGGGCAAAAATGTTTGCAAATCTTAGATGTTTTCATGGTTTTGTGACTCAAACCCTCCATCATTAATTTAATTTAGCAGAAAGCACTGGAAGTACGTGAGACACCAGGCTTCCTCTGTGATTCTTTTGCCACAGCTGTTGTTTTGCCTGGGCTTGGGGAGCATACGGGCAGTTGCAGCAACAGGAAGTTACAGGGTTCTTTCAGTTGTGTTTGCGTTAAGTGAAGTCCCCTCCTTATTCCTGCTTCAGATGCTCAGCGGCGAATGGGGGCAGTTGAGGGACTAAACATTGGACAAAATCTTATCAACCCTTAAATAGGGGTCAGTGGGAGCATGGTATTATGTCCACTCCGCCCAGAACTTTGATGAGTTGATGTCAATGGTCGATATGTCCATTATCCCATCTGCTGCGAAGCGGAGCCAGGACAGACTTGTTTTAACTAGTCACCTGTCGTACCTAGTAGGTAAGTCAAATTTAAAACCCCTTTCCTTTAACTCATTAACAGGCAGAAACTGGCCTTCACATATTTTGTGAAAGAGTTTCTTTCTTTGATTCTGCATTCTACAGAGTCCATATTTTTAAGAAAATAAGGGCCAGATTTCCAACAGGATTTTGAGGTCACACACATTGTAATCTACCAAAATCACTAGGTTTGCAACTGAAAAACCCCGTTTTGTAAAGCACAAAATCCTTTTTACGAGTTGGGAAACTTTTTCAGGCTTGTAAAATGTGTTTTGTGACCAATGCAGTGTGGCAATTTGGAAGGGGCTTGAAAGAGGGATTCCTTCCAAATATATTTCGATATAGTATTTTTCAGTGGTTTGTGAGCACAGCTCCAGGTGCAACACACTGAAATGCTGCCAACTTCTCAAAGGAGGTGGTAACTGACTCGTATAGAGGAAGTGATCCTCATGGGACTTACTTCTTCCCCTTCGAGAATTAAGGTGACCGCCTCAGGGGAGTTAGGCAGTGGCCCAAGAAACCCTTGCTTGCTCCCTATGAAGTTTTGTAAAGTGGATTTTGTTTTAAGGAACATCGGCTTCTTTAGGCATCTGTTTTGGAATGCTGCCACAATGACAGTGGGTCAGCTGTCCCTTGTAGGCCACCATCCCTGTTATTGCAGCCAAACCAAGGGTGTGGAAAATTAAGACCTGCCTAAAGAACTTTTATTTGCTGGTAATCTTCATTACCCTGAGCCAGAGTCCTCTTGCCCCAGTCTTCACTGCTTGATGTTAGGCCTCAAAACTGTTTTATCTGTGCTTGTAAAGAAGAATTACAATTCTTATAGTAGTGTTTATTCTAAATATTTCTTCATGACCTATGAATACCCTTCTGCATTCCAACATGGCTTACTAATAAGAAGATGATTAGGATAATAGAGCTGCCTTAAAAAAGGAGGGAGGAAAAAACTGGTTGGTTGCACTCTCCAGATGGTTGAAGCTGGGGCAGTGGTCATTATCTCACGGCTAATCTTGTAAAAGCATTGTTATGTTTGTCCTTAATGGAGTTTTTTGACAAAAGTTTCAACGTACCTTTTGATGGATTTTAGAAGACGCTCTAGGTACCTTTCAATACACTGAGGTTTTTGAGTTCTTCCTCAACATTATATTAAGCAGTCTAACATTGATAATGAAAATATGTTTTACTTGTTAACTGGTCAGCTTGGGGATTCTAGAAAGGGTTACTTTTTTTTTTTAGATATCCAAGTTATGCATTTTAAGTTCCCTATTTGATCTTGCCAGTGGCAGCAAACACGTAGAGAAAGCACCGTGCAGTGAAAGAGAACACAGAACACCACTTTTCCGAGATGTAACGCCCCACCCATCAGATAGTACACCACGACGTGCACGTTTTCCTGTTACAGTGGAAGGACTGAAATTAAGTAATCAATCATTGGCAGAAAAGACACAATATGGTAGTATCCAGATGATCTCTGAGAAAGCGATATCCAACTAGAAAGATTAAATTCATATCAGTTTTTGCTTGTCTAATACTAAAACAACCTCAAACACTGGAAGATCAACTTAAGGAATCTAAGCAGCTGCACTTACCAAATTGCTAAACATGCCCGCTCTCAGTCTGTTTTTTTTTTTTGTTTGTTGGGGGAGATTCCCCTAGGTGGTTCCCACAAAGGAAGTAATTGTTCCCTTCCTGCTGGGACAGCTCCATTAGACAAGGTTTCATTTATGCACTGAAAAGACAAACAATCCGTCGCCCTGTGGCTGATAGCAGCTTGCAGGCAGATTGTGGTTTTAATTTATCTTGTTTTAATAGTCTTATTAAACCAAGAAGCGAGTATGTTTATTTCTTTTCAAGGATTTAAGATACAGAACGTGACCAATCATTCCAGGCTCAATAGTAGTTGAAAAATAATCTGATTGTTTATTAATAGAGGGCTCAAGTTGAGAAATAACGTAAAATGACCGGAAATGTATACATTTCTTTTTAAGGCTATCGTGTGTTCTCCTTTGGCGATCTGTCCAGGTTGCTCATTCTCGCTACAGAACTGTGTTAGACACTGATCTCACACCATCCCTCCCAAGGGAGTCGAGCTAGTTATACACCCGTGTCCAGTCCTCCCTGCTGCGGGAAGCACTGAGAGCCACAATCCTGAGTTTAGCATTCAGTTTTCTGGGTGGAGAACAGTGTAGGGATTCACCTTTACTAACCACTTGTCTAACGTTTTCAAAAGCAGCCCAGGATCCGCGAGGCTGTTTATAAAATAAAATTGCATGTTTAATATTTCTGTGGGCAGAAATAATTTAGGTGAGCAGACTACTAATTTCAACATATTTTCTTTACTTTCAAATGTCTTATTTAGACGTGCTACCAACGGGCCATCTGATGGTTCCAGGGCGAGCCAGAAAGACTGCACTGATCAAAGCTTCGCCCACATCGCCCCCTACACTGTGGGCCTCAGTGGCATTTCCCTCCAAATTAGACATCTCGATGTTACATTGTGAATAGGCTTTTCCAAGCCTTTCCCTAAACGGCCCCTAACCCCAAAAGTCAATGTAGCTTTTTCATTTGGTTAAAATAATCCCCTATCCAGACGGTCAGTTGTGTTTGTTTCTGAGATGTGAAGGGATGCTGTTTTCACAGTTGCTGTCCAGATTTAGATCTGCTGGAGAGGGGGCCTCCTAGGTTCCACTGCTCAAGGAAAAAACAGAGGTTGAGAATTACTCACAGTCTGTGACTTGGACGTGTCCTATCATGAAACTTCTAGTGTAAATAGGGTCCACCGGGAAAACCTTTCGCCACAGGCATTTATTAATAGGGTCAACAGCACAGAGCTCTTTGTGAGCCTGGAAGGGCAGGTACACTGGGACATTCCTAGTAGACCAAAGCTCGTTCCCACAGTGCACAGCTTTCCGGTCGCTTTCTGAAATTGTCTCCTGTGAGACCTGACTCTCTGCCTTTTTGTGTATTTTCTCTGGCTACATTTGTTCTGAAGTATTTTGTATTTCTCTTGGACTTATTTGTTTAGTGTTAGCTTCGCTGGTGGTCTGGGGCCCCACTGATGAACCAACTGCAGAGAGTCCAGGTACACAATGCTTCTGCTCTAAAACTTGATTCGAGGATTGCTAGTTGCTGCACTTGTATTCCATGTGCTGTTTTTGTAGGACCTCTGTTCCGATCTGCTTACTGGTGATTGAGGCAACTCACGAGCGGCATTTCCGAAGACCCGTTTATGTTGGCATCCAGATTAGTACAGGAGCTTGCACGCCTTTCACTGCTCCTTCGCCCTGGTGCCACCATTTCATCTCTGACAACTCGCAGGGTTCAATCCTCGGGGTTCTTGCTCCCCATTTCCACCGTGGACGCAGATGTACTCTTTCCTGAACAAGAGCATATGTGCAACCACGTAGAAGGTCGTTAGAGAACGAGCCTCTGAACATTTACAAACTCCTAGCAACATGTTTCTTCGTAGATGTGAACAAACTTGGTTTGCAGTAGAAAAATTAGAACATACAAAAGTAGAATAGCAAAAAGTAGAAATAAAAGTAGAGACAAAAGTGGAGTATACAAAAATGTTGTAAAATATTGAGAAAATGAATGCGTGGATTGAGGTAAGAGGCAGGGCTAAGGAGATATTCATGGTTAGGTTTATGCTATGTTTATTGATGAGGGTTAGAGTAAGTTATAGTGTGAGTGGTGAAGTGAGGTAAACTGGATAATTTAGGGTAGGGGTAATGCTTTGGATTTCACTTGGGGTAAGAATTAGGGATGGGTCAAGGGATTAGTTAAGGCTTTGGTATGGTGTAAGGGAAGGTATTATGATTGGTGTTTGAGCAAGGGTATAAGAAACAAGGTTATTGGTTGATGGGTATGGAAGCCCCACTCTGGCAACGACCACAATCCCTGTCAGGATGAATCACAAAATTCACTAAATTAATCTGTGTATATCCCTCTGGTAGCTTGGCACAAAGCAGTCAGGCTTAACTCACAGGCAATGTCTAAAGTATTTATGCAGCACCCAGGCAGTAATAAAGTGAAAACACAACACAAGAAAAATCCCAAACTAACTTAGAAAAATAGAGTACATTTTAATACATGAAATTATACCAGAATGACAATAATACAATCAGTAGAACCAGTGACATTTGATTGTATAATTTCTAGTGAAAATAGCTCCTAAAAGTACAAAGCGCCACTCAAAGTCATCTAGTTGTGCTGCTCCAGGGAAAGTCACAATTTCAGGCTGACGGTGATGTACAATGGGTCAGATACAGAGACCAGGTTATTCCTGCTGTAAAGTTACCTTCTGCTGAGGAAGCGTGAACTATTTGTGGTAGAGGGGGCTGTGAGGAACACAGAGCGTCACAGATTGAAGTCACCGCAGAACGAAGAGCTAGCTTGGCCTTGTAGATGGTCGTCACTGTAATGTAATGAGTCAGTCCGGTGTTGTGGACAGTCAATAGGGTTGGGATAAGAAAATGCCAACTTTCTAAAAGTGGCATTTTCAGAACTGTGACTTAAAATCCAACTTCACCATTAAAGAGGACTTAAAATTACAATTCATTTGAGTCTAAACAGCATATTTCTACCTCCTCGTAATCCAGAGTTAGCACTGTTAAAAATATTAAGTTTAACCCAATGTTAGCCAATGGGAGAGTTAGGTCTTACAGTCTTCAAAAACGACTCTAGGAGTTTTTCAATACCAGGACAAATAAAAGCGAAACCCACATGGCATATTTTTTAAATGCCATGCTCCCTGCCATATGAGCTGCCAGGGCCACCCTTCGGGGTGACTTGCAAGTATTAAAAAGGAAGGCTAAGGCTTGACAAAAGGTTTTTTGCCAGGTCGGAAAACGGCACTACAGGCTTCAGTGGCAGATCTGAGACATGCTTTGAAGTGCTTTTTTTATTGAACAGCACAGTAAGTGCTGCATACCCACTAATAGCATTTAATTTACATGCCCTTGGTACATGTCGTGCCACACACCCAAAATGCTCAAGAAAATCTTCAAATGGCTCCCCACCAGCACTCACAGAACTGTCACCAAATCCCTCATCACCACAAGCTGAACTACAGCAACACACTCTCTGTGCTGGAACCAATACTCAAATGAACAGAATACTCCAGACCATACAAAACCCAGCGGCCAGGCTCACCTTCAACTTCCCACCCTGCATTCAAATCACCCTACATATTAGAGAGATCCATTGGCTCCCAATCCAAAAACAGCACTCTTCAAACTCCTCAAGCATACATTTGAAACCTGACACAACATTGGCCCCACATTCCTCAACAGCCTCATAACCTTCGGCAACCCTAACAGACACCTCAGCCGGTCTCCTACTTGCAAACACCCCCTCATACCATATAGGCTGAACCAGATTCAGCGGGTGCATCTTCTACCTCCATCCTTAAGCCTGGAATGACTTGCACATGAGAGCCTCAACCTCGGTTCTTGAATTCTGCAAGAACTGGCTCTTCACCTGCCGCTGACCCTGCCCCATCCCATACAGCTCGTGCTTCAGCTCCAAGACACTGTTCTGAATACATTGTGCTCTAGACTAATACACATAGAATAACATAATATATACTAGGGACTTAAAAGTAAATTATATATGCCAATCAAGTATAGGCCAATATTACCATGTTTTAGGGAGAAAACACAAGCTGTTTGGCACTGGTTAGCAGTGCACAGAGTCCTAAAGCAAGCAAAAACGAACTCGGCCAAACAGGAGGGGTGAAGCTCAACGCCTTGGAACATGCTGCCTGTGCTGCCTGCTTGTGGAACATTCTTCCCTTTCTGAATGTGCATGGCCTTGGCACAGCCCTTGGCATGGATGCTACAGACACTCTTTCTACGAATCTCCTGGAAAAGACTTATTCAAGTGAATAACTGTGTGTGAGTATTTCTTTTTATGAGGCAAATCAATTTGCTTGCTTGCACTGATAAATCGAGTTATTTTACCACACAAAGGTACACTTTAGGAATGCAAATAACATTTTGAATGTGGTGTTCAAACAGCAGATTTAGGATAAACTTCTGGAGCCACATCAGACATAAGTAAAGGTCTAGAAAGAAAAGATTCAAGCTTGCCTCTCTGTTTCCTGATGGTCAAATTACTGAAAATGGAGCACAACCTTAGGAATTGTGTCATGGACTATGGGAAATGTATTCAACAACACTTCAAAGCCCACCATATTGATAGCAGAAGACGATCAGACCTGCACTTAGAAGCTCGTTGACTACAAACACTATGCCATGTATATGGTTGTAAGCTCTCTTTCAAGCCCTTGGGAAGGACAGAAGCCTCAAAGGAAAGGCACCAGAAACTGATGTGTGTGAAGATCATGTAATTGACATTCCTCACTTTTTTTCTCCCCAGAGAGTACAGCTAGGTTTAGGATTGGCTTGAAATTACTCTGCACCCACTTGTGGCTTTGTTTAGAATGGGGATCACAAGAACCCCTTTCTGGGGTGCTGACCTATCTCTTTCTTGAAAGGTTTTGGTTCTCAACCTACCGATTCAGGATGCAAAAAAGACTGGTGTTAGATTACATTAATCTCCCAGATGGATACCAGTGGGGGCTCCTGCTCACCTGATGGATTGCACTAGAGCCTCTCGTTGGCAGATTATAGAATTAAAGACTGATGAAGCAGGATTTTGCTTGCGCTGGTGGAAAATCACGGCGTCTACTTACATTCTTTTGGGTGGAGGTTAAAGGGATAAGTCTTAGAAGATGCTGGCTGGAATAAGGATTGTCACATTATAGATGGGGTACCTACGTTAAAGATGCACTTATGGGCACCTTTGTGCTTGGTGTAGAGGCTAGCCAAGAATAGTGAATGATGCCGATTGTTTATAGGATAACTGACTGTATGTATAATTACATACACATCAATGGAGTGTTTACTGGCACAGTGGCTGTCACTAACCAGCCAAGGGTTAGATACTCTGTCTTGGTTAATTACACAATTCTGCTTACTATGGTCATTAGCATAGGCCATATGCTGGGTTGATTAGTGCTGTAACCATGCTGATTGGGATAATAACTGGAGTTATCACAGCAGTATAGTGCCCATGAAGAAGAATTGAAAAATCAGAAAATAGTGATGCTAGTCAAGAGAATGGAGGTTCATGTAAGGAAAATGCGTTAAATGTTTAAAAATAAGTCGACCTGTTAAGATACTCCAATAAAACAAACATATTTTCGGACCTTATGTATTAGTAGCATAACAAATTAGGTTTTGTGTTTATGATCGAATAGATAGTAACTTCTTTTAAAATAACCCTTGCCATTACTACACAATGGGCCTCATTACAAGCTGCCCAGTGGCTCCGTTTTTCGTGCGACAATTAGTGCCCCTGATAAAACCAGACACTGTTGTGTTCCCATTTTAGTAGAGTGATAATTATCACCTTTTACAAAGTTTGCCCAGAAAATGTGTACTAATATGCAAATTTTCTATTTATCGTACCAACATCATGTCTTTTAATTTACCTGCTGTTTTCCCCTTGATAAATATGGACCGGCTTGATCTTGCAATACTTATCTGTGAAATGCAGTTTTAATCACATAACTTGTGATTTCGATACATATGGTAATAGGCGGTACCACACATATGAGAATTTATCATGAAACTGGCGGTGAGGGTCAACATGTCTCGGGTGAATTCTGGACTGGCTTAAAAAATGACCTAGATTGCTTAGCTGTGGTACTGAGCAGTGGTACTCAGTGCGTGCTGTTGGAGGTTATTGTTTCAGTAACAGTGGGCCTGTGGCAGGCCGAATGCGGCTGGCTTAGAGTTTGGCTGCGAGGTTACTTTGTTGTAATGGTGAAGAAGTACCCACTCTGCGAAAATGAAGTTTACCCGTCTGACTTGCAGAAGGGAGGACCTAGATATGTAGGCGACAAAGACGACGCCATCTCTGTTGCTAACATACTCATCTGACGGCCTGACAGAGTAATGTGTGCTGGAGGTTTGGCCATTCGACTACCCACCCGATTTAAAGTGGGCATTTGAATTACCAGTTTGTACTCCCCCCCCCCCCCTACTACTGCCGTGGAAAATATGATGGTATAACGGATAACAAAAATGTTTACATGACCCCACACCATGGGAGATATCTTCAGGTTATGGGGGGGGGGGGGGGGGTGGCATTCGTTTTTGTTTTTTCAAAAACAAAACCTAACTTTCAGATTTGATTTTTGAACAAGCAAAAGTATGTTAAAAGGTTGATGGACTGTACTGCCAACCCGTTAAGCTCACTGTTGCTGTCAATGTTTAGAGTTCTTTGCAGGGCTGGCGAATAACCCTAAATTTAGTGGGCTGGGGACCTTGGTGTGCGGGAGTAAAGTACTCTGCCATACTGGTAGACTTCCCTCAGCACATCAACTGTGTTTTTGAAATACACTCAGAGTGGACATTGCAGAAATATATTCCCAGTCTGTCTGAAGTTTAAACATTATTTAGTAATGAGTCCTTTCACCACGATGGGGCGTCACTTGATTAAAGGTGGGAAGCGTCACAAGAGCAGCAACATTAGTTTCGTTTCACTAGATATTGCAGAATAGTGCAGAAAAATTATATTGCACTTCTCATGCCCCAAGCACTATCTATCCCTTTGAGTCAACTGACATAGAAACCTCTAGTGAAAAGTTGAGTTGTGCGAGTTTAAATTTACTAATAGTAATTTTACAACTGTGGAAAATCTGCATTTGGGCCTCACAACTCCGCACAAAAAAAGAGTACTCCGTGTCATAAGGTTACTAATAGTAAAATAAAATTTATAGTTTGGGACTACCAAAAAATAGTAAACTTGCACAAAAGTGTAAGTTTACCTTTGTGAATCGGCTCACGTGTACCTGATATTTGACCTGCTGTAGCTGTAGGCTAATGTTCTGTTCTTGCTGGTATTCTGACTATAGCTCTGCTCGATGTAAATGATGTGGAACTGTTGACATGGACAGAGAACCACCCACCAAAACTGTTGACGTGTTTACAGATACAAAGTGGGCAAAACAGTCTCAACTTTAATGTCACCAAGCTGAAAGTCTTGGTGTTAAGCCAGCATGAAACCATACAAGAACAAAGTCATAAAACTAGAACAAGTGGATGTTTTGATAATCTTACCATCAGCTTTGCGTACACTGGAGTGGGGACTGACCGTTGCTAGAAAACACAGCTGCAGTCCTGAGGAGGGTTAGTAGGTACCATGCTGAATGTGCTACAGTTACCACAATCGAAGGGTACAGACCTGAGAGCATTGCTGGCCAGGCACACTTGAGGGAGCAGAACTTTAGCGGCCAGCTGTTGGCCTTTTTGGTGCTATAAGTTGTCTCTAAGTCTCCTGCCTGTTACTCCACCGGCCATGTGAGGAGCTGATCATGGCATCAAGGAAGTAGAGATGCTGGCTATTATAAGGCCATTGATAATGTGTGATATGGCGATGAGTAAGTGGAACCTAGAATATGACTGGTTGATTTAATGATTATGGAGAGTGTTCTGCGGCCTGTTTCATAAATATCAATGGTTCATTTACTAATACAAACATTTCTGAACTGTGGCATCCATCCAGTCCATAAGATCAACGTCAAGAGTTAGACATGGGTAAGTTGATTCCTGATCAAAAGTCATTGGCTTCCAGAATCTTCCCACACCGAATGATCCCGTTACATCTACATATCACCAGGAAATTAGTGCTAAAACCTCAGAATGACGTTCCTGGAGGCATGAAACATTCTGAGCACGAATCCATTTTGTCTTTATTATTTTTTCTTACTCCTATATCCTGGCCCAGAATGGCAGAGTTACAGCAGGGTCTTTAGGCTGGAAACCACCAACCAGACGTAGATGAGCTGAGGCTTGAACTTTATGTGCAAGGTCCAGATGCAGGTATAACACCAGAATTGTAAATCAGGTACTCTCATGTCAGAGGTGCCCTGGGCTGGAACTAAGTTGAAAAGAAAGCCTGAAAAATAAGCAGCACAGGATCAAATGGCTCAGCAGAGCAAACCAGAGGAGCTGCAACAGTGTCTCTCCACTTCACGCTGAAGTAGATAGAATTGAGAAGGAAACGTCTGACTGAAAGAAACATTCACAAGAGTCTTGATGGATGAGTAGGGCTTGTCCTTTGCTAATATCCTTACTTATGATGGATTGGTCAGTTTCATTAGTTATTTGCGTAGCTTGATATCTTTTTCCAGAAACCAGCTTGCAAAAGGACACTGCATGCCCCATCATATCCTTAGGTGCCAAGACCATAAGTGCAGTCACCACCAGCGCAGACATAAGGATGATGGCAGAGCAGGAGTGGTATGTCTTGGGCAACAGGCTGTGTATCAGTGCAGAGCACATGAGTGTCGTCTCTCAGTGTTGGCACTAGTACATGCTGGAGGATTAGTACTACGACTACCAGTAATATAACAAGAAACTGTAATATTGGTATCACCAACTTGTGCAGAGTAGTCCCCAACTTGACTCTATGTGCCTATACCAGGGTGAGCCGTGACAGCCACAGTGGGCATGTGCCCTATAGTAAAACATAGATTCATATGTAGAACCGAAACTCTGGCTAACTTGTAGCTCATCCTCTCTGGCTAAGATAATATCACGTGAAATTTACATTAGGGATATCCTCGGTGTAAATCGGACATAAATTGATTTACTGGCACTACCTTGGACCTGCACTGCCTACCATTGAGTAACAATAGATTTCAAGAGGTAGGAATGATTCATTTGCAAAAAGAAGTAATTGGGACATTAACCGCAGGAACTAAGCACTGTAAATAAGTTTCATTATTAGCCATTTCAATGGCTTTCAGCGAAGGTAGAACTGATGAGTTTGTTCTTTCGGAATTTAAACATGTGACCTGCTGACCATTGCAACTCAGATTTAAATATGTTTTATTCCCTACACAAACCCTCATTCCAATGGTAGTTGAAATGTCAGTTTCCTGGACTAAATGCAGAATGGTCACTATGCTTTGATTCCAGACACAGGTCAGGGTCAGCATCCTATTTGGCTAGGGTAATTTAGATCCAGCTAGGGCTCAAATAGGTGCAAAAGCAGTTTTCACCAGTTTTAGAAGTAATTTTTCTACTAAGGCTGCTTGCTCCTTGTTTGCCTGAGGTCTTTCTCAGCTTTTAGCTGGTGTAAAGCACTGGTGCCCACTATTCATTATTCTTCAGAACTTTTTCAAATCATTGGGGCAGTGCTCCTACGGGAAGGTGTAAGGACACTCTTTAACTTTTGCCGTCAGGGAATTATTTTACATTATGATACCTGTCCTAACCTGAGCATTCGTGCCATTTCCAAGGTCAAGCAACTCAGCAAATGCATGTGCTTATCCATTAAATAAAGGCTGTTGTTGTCAAAGAGTGCACACATCAGACTTAACACATATTTTCATATAAAGATGAATGTTACACTTGGCTTGAAAGTCAGTTGGTATGAAACAGGCTAATGAAAGGGATACTTTAAGGTCATGTCCACCAGACCTGCAGGTTTCCTAGCCTAATGCCCGGTATAAGGTCATTGACTCCGTATCCATGGTTGGTATTCTTGGATATTTCTCTCAGGGTGAACCCTGAATAGCAATATGGCAGTTTGCAAAGTGGGCTGTGCATTTTCCACCACAAGAAAGATCCCCGCAGTGTCCTTTCTGGCGTTTGTGCTGCCATGCATGTAAATCGATATACTGTACACTGGTGTGTGCACACCCAAACCCACAGGGAAGGGAGAGGAGACGTAGTATGGTGGGGTGAAGGACAAACTCCAGCAGTCATACCCAGAAGTGAAGTGACCAGACCAAGTGTCTGGTGGCCCATGGGTTAAGAATTCAGAAACTATTTGAAACCTGAATTTACAAAGCCAATAGCTGTGGCTTGTGCTTGCCTACAAAGCAGCACACTGTATACATGCATACATCCTCATAAGAGCACATGGTACACACCTGTGGAGAAGCGTGGCTCAATGGTTAGAGCGGCAGACCCTGAAGCGGAGATCTGGCTCAAGACCAGGGTTCAAGTCCCGCTTCGGCAGGTCTTGGGCTCAATTCCCCTTGACCAGATAATTCTCGCCTCGGTGCCTAATCTAATTCATGGGTCCCACTCTGCAACTCTGGGCAATAGCTTGCTTAATCTCCACAACGGCCCCAACAGTGCTTGGATGCCTGGCTTCACCCTGGGGGTGCTCAGGAGTGGGCGCCTCACAGGGAAAAGCCAGGAGGGGTTCCATAGCGGTATGAGTACAGCGCCTTGAGACCCTAACGGGTGAGTAGTGCGCTATACAAGTGCTAATTTACATTTACATTTTACCCGCTCAGGTACACATACTAACAGGAATCCATACACACGGACACCATCACCAGAAATCAACATTAATACTGATGCAGTGCAGATGTCCCTAAGCAGCTTCCCCAGACATTTCCTGGACAGGGCCTGGAAAAGCAGGGGGTAGGTAGTGTTCCCATGGGAGCAGAAGGAAGCACACTATGCAGAGGGGAGACCACACAGGCATGGAACACTTGGGGTTCTAATGGTGTACCCAAGAGAATTGTGCTCAGAGAGCAGAATGTTACACACTAGAGGACCGCACACACCAGAAACAGATGAATACAGACGGAGAATGTTGCAGACACGAAAGTGCAGTGATTGCAAGGATAAAATGGAGTACATGGGAAAGTGGGGGTTACAGGACGGAGACTGGAGCTGACAGGAGGTAGATAAGGATTTGATTAGATAAGGAGAGTGAGGCACATGAAAATTGTGCACATTGGTTAGAATGGATTGTACATATGGCTTCTTGGCCACTATTTAAGGAAACTATGCTAAAAATAAAATGGTTACTTATCTGTGGGAGTAGTTTTGCAGCTTGAAGAATCTTCTGGATTCACATGCAATCTGTCTCCCTCCCCAGAAAAGAACATGAATTCATGAATTTGCAAGGAGCGGGGTGGTGGGGTTATGTTGGAGTGGGTGGCTGGGGGACATCAACACACAGAAGGAGAAGAGGATCTCCAAAGGAAAAACAAGTGTGAACATGTGGTCCTTGCAAAGGAACATCTTGTGTATACCTCTGACGTTATCGGAGAAGGGACCTAGCACTAAATGGTCAATGAATCGATGATGCCTAAAAAAAAGAGAATAAAAAGACAAGACAATTCCAGACCCATCCAGTAGTTGGCGGAATACTGCACAGGTTGTGAATAGAGAAAATATTTCAAGCTGCCTCCACTACCCATACAGCGAAGTAACTGTTTCATTTTGGCAGTGAGAAAGGACAACTAATAGTGGTTGTTGGTTGAACAATTTTTGTAATCTCTGAAAATCTGGGATTCCGAAAGGGGTTCTCATAGAAAATCCAATTGTGAAGCAAAGATGAACAGTCCTTCTGTAGAGTGCACGGACTAAGTTGAACTTTTAGCCAGAAAATCTGACCACAAATTGAGAATATGTGTAGATCTCTGAATGTAAATGAGCATAACTATCCTCAGTCTAACATCAGTGAATTTGTTTCTAGTTTGGAAGTAGCAGGTTGGTCTCCATTCTTCCTTTACACTCTACATATCACCAAGCCTTATTGACTCCAGAATCAAAACATCTCACTTCTTTCCGGGCTACATTTAGCCAATACCCATTCAGGAGGATGCCTTCTGGCTTGACCTGATTCGCATCTGTATTTCAGAGGGCCAATTTGCTCAATCTTATAGATATTGAAATGTATGTGGATTGCTTCCAAAATGACATCTTGTTTTTTCAAAGTCAGTGGAGGAACACAGAGAGCACTTGAAGGAGGTATGCAAACGTTTGAAAGAGAATTGTTTGACCCTCAGGAGTGAGAAGTGCAAGCAGTTCCAGAACAAAGCGGAATAGTTGGGACATTCTGAGTCTGGAGAAGGAATAGCGCCAAAAGCTCGATTGTCGATGCTATTCAGAAAGCATCACCTCCTGACAAGGAGGAAAATGCTGTTATTTGCTGGATCATGCGAGCACCACAGTAAAGTTGTAATTCATTTTGCGGAAATTATGGAACCTATGAGACTATTAGTAATTGTAATAAGAAAAAATACTGAGCTTTATTGTACAACAAAAGGCTCAGGAAAAAATAAACACAGGTATTACTTACACACCAACTCTCAAACATTTCTTTGTGGCCAAAGAATGTGTGCTAACAGTTGACACCAATTGATAGGAGGTAGGAACAATTCTCTCTCAGGGTGTTCGGAAACTGGAATGGAATGTACCATTTGCCTCTGGGACATTGAACGCCACAGAGCGGGTATATGTTGTGATTTAGAGGAAACTGGTAGGGCGTGTGGGGGCTCCTTGAGCATTTTCAAAATAATGTGTAGGACAATTAGTTACTTCTGTGCACTGACCTCAAATCTCTGTCCCTGTGAAGAGGCTGGAATGTGACAGGTAACGCCCAAGTTGCAGGAATATTGTTTTCTTGTGGAGTATGTACCAGGAAAATTAATTGTGACCACCGACTCTCTGTCAAGGTTGCCCTTAGATGAAGATGTTACTGGTAGTGAGGTTTTGAATTAGACCAACAGAGTTATAGAAGTTATAACTGTTTTGGGAGAGGTTGTTTCTCCTGTTGTGAAAGCTGTTTTTAAAGAAGAATGGTAATAAATGAGAAAGGCTGATTATTCAGATTGCTGTGCAAAGGGGTGGATAGCAGAAGACTGGCCAGAGTGCAGGGATAGTACTCCAGAGACACTAGTGTACTGGAAGGGGCCAGGCAACTGGAGGTAGAAGGAATGTTACTATTCAAAGCAGGTAAATGTGTGCTTCCTGTAGCAATTTGTGATAAAATTCTGAGTATGGCTCATATAAGGCACCCATGCATATCTTCCATGAAAAGATGAGTGAGAGAGTACTTCTGGCGTCAAGGCTCAGATAAAATAGCAGACAGGTGGAAGAGAGAATGTGTGGAGTGCAGTAATCGTGATAGAGTGCTAATGGCCAGGAAGGCTCCTCTCACTCACGCTCCTTGGCTAGGATGACCCTGGGAAAACATTGCCTCTGATATTGGGACATTTTCAAAAGTTGACTAGTGACTTCCGGCTTGGTTTTGGTGGACTACTGCGGAAAGTGGCTGGAAGTAAAATTTGTGTGCAGGGCCACTACTAATATAGTGATTGTTTTTTTTGTTGTTTATTTTTAAAGAGGTTTCAGTAGAGGACAATGACTTACAATGTTATTGATAATGAGGTGCAGTTAATGTCATGGGAGATGAACAAGTCTATAGCGAGTGTGGCATCAAGCAAGTAACATCAGAACTGATTGACCTGCAGTGCAATGATTGAGTAGAGAGGTTCAGTCCTGTTCTCAGGGAGGATTGCACCATGTTGGCACACACTTATGGGCATGGGTGGGAAGCGCATGTTTGCGATAAGATGTGGTTATTTTGTGTCACATTGAATACTCTCACTGGAGTGAGTAACCTTCTGATTGCTCAAGTGCATTGAACCTGTCACTAAGGTGAACCCACAGGCGTTTACAGAGGAGATTGGTCCCAAAGGAGTTGTAAGTTGTGACTGCAGACAGAGAGCTTCTGAGGTGCCAGTTAACTA
Source organism: Pleurodeles waltl (assembly GCF_031143425.1). Classification (NCBI taxonomy): domain Eukaryota; kingdom Metazoa; phylum Chordata; class Amphibia; order Caudata; family Salamandridae; genus Pleurodeles; species Pleurodeles waltl. The sequence continues at coordinate 1,069,284,604 of NC_090445.1, forward strand.
AGAAAATATTAAGAAAGGTTTGGCCAAGGAAAACGGATTATGGCTTCAGATTTTAAAGAAGGGGATTTGGGGAGAATTCTCAAAGACTGCATAGTGTGGGTATGCAGTTATGGAGTTGACTGGGAAGTATGTTAGCTATAAGATATGGTTATGTCATGTCATACCACATACCCTCAGGATGTGAACCCCTTCCAGTTGCTCAAATGCAGAGGACCTGTCAATAAGCTGAACCCATGGTGGTTTAAGAAGATTGGTTCCATAACAGTTGCAAAATGTGGTTGTGGACAGGTGGCTTCTAAAGTGGCAATTAAACAAGAGAAGACAAAGCAAAGGGATGACTGAGAAAATCAGGTTGTGGTTTCAGTCTTCAAGGAAAGAGACTGTGTGAAAATTCTTAAGGCTGATTGGGTCACCAAAGGCCTTGCAAGTTTCGCAAGGCGATTAAACAGTGAAGGTAAGTTCTCACAGTGTGGTCGCTCAGGATGGACAAGTTTGAAATATCATGCTGGTTGTGAACTGTAAAGAAACACATTGGTCCTGTGAGAGTTATTTGATGAATGTGGTACCTAGTTGCATCCTTCTCAGGATTTGCTTAGAGTTGAGAGTGGTACTTGTGGTATCAACCTTGGTAAAGGTGGAGTGTACTTTGTGGTGTGACCTATTGAATCGGGTGTGTGTGTTGATTATTGTGTGTATGGCGATCCTTCAGAACCTGATACTGATTCTGCCATGGTGTAATATAATGGCAGAGTTAAAACTCCTTCTGTAAAACCTATTTGGTGCTAAGTTTCCCATTCACAGTGTTTGCTCCTTCTAAGATTTTTATTCTTGGTCATCGTCTTTTTACATATTACATTGTGTATTATATTATTGTTCAGTGTTCCGTTCCTTGGCCTTTCTTGCGTGCCCCTTGTTTTCTTCTCAGAGGGGTAGGTGTGTGTGTCTTCCTACCTCACTGTTATGTTGTATCCAAACAATGCTCCTACTGTGTGGGCCTTTGCTGATAAGATTAGTTTGTGGACAGCCTGCACCCTCAGCTGGGCACTGTGCTGAATAAAGAACCCTTACTGCACCACTCCCTTGTTTTACTACCCGGTTGTGCATGTTGGGAGCAGGACTAGCATGCCACTGCCCTGCAAAATCTGCACCTTCTCAAAAGTGGAAATACCTGGTCCTTCTTATTTGTAAAGATGCGCTAACTATGAAGATGGTAGGCTGCTGCCCAACTTCCAAGGACTGCAGTCCCACTCAAGTACTTTGAAGAACTACAGCTCCCCGACCTGCTTGGTCCCTGCTCCTGTTCCTTCCTAACTCATCAACTCACGCATCCTGTGGATAGGGTGCTGTCAACAGGAGCAGTGCCACCCATTCTTAATTTGTAGAACTGGAAGCTATTTCCAACTTCAAAGAGCTACTACTTCAAGAGACGTTTTAAGGTATGACCAAAGTGGGCTCTGTGCCAGGGCCCCAATCCTTCAGCGAGCCCCCGGATAGAGCCAGCTCTGTTCCGAAGAGAGTATTGGCCTGATGACCTTGAATAATTCTTAAACAGATTGTTTTAAATACCTTTTACCTGTAATATATTTTAAATTTGAGTGATGTGTGAGAGTCTATTTCGGTCATTTTGTGCTTAATGTTTCATGCAACATCCATAAAAAAGTTCCTTTAAGATCAAAACAGAACCTCATGTTTGAGGAATGGGAGGGTGTCACAGAGAATATATGCTGTAATAGTAGTGAGCTGCTGCTGTGTTACAATATTATAAACACACGTCACTATCCCTGATTATTAGATGTAAACAGATTTAGGGGTGTGCCAGTGAACTGTCAGTGACCTGGCCAAAGGGGGCATGAAAGAGCTGAACCTGGATCATAAATTCAAAGCTGGTCCTAAGAGGGGCCCTAAAATACACTTAGCTCAGGGCCCCCAAAGTCCTTAAGATTCTTAATATGTCCCCGATTACCTCATATCCATAACTCATTTATAGACCCTTTTATTCTGTGCTGGGGGTGTGTAGTATTGTATTCTGGTCACAGACTTTTCTAACTTTACTCATAATGATCAACTTTGCAGTGAAGGGCTTCAGTTCTTCCTAACTTCGGATGTTAATAATCCACTTAAAGTACAAACTGTGCTACGACAGTCTCAAGGTGGAGGGACCCAACCCATATGGGTTAATATTATATTTAAACATTAACCCCTGCTAATTAATCTTTTGCAGCATGAATCCTTTTCTGGATTCACATGCTGTGCCTTATTGCGCCATCTAGTGGTTGGGCCTGGAATTGTCGCTTCTTGTTTTTTTTTTTTTTTCCTCTTGGGCATCGTCAACCACCATTTGGTGCTTGGTCCGTCTCCTGTGTGACTTGAGTCGGAGCACCAGAAGTTTCTGTGGGTAGGAGCCAGCTTCAGATTCTTTTTTCTGCCTCTATGTCTGGAAGCAAAAGGAGGAGCTCTGAGGTTTTTTGAAACAACGTAAAAAAAAAATCAGGAAAAATCCAGGCAGGATGTTGAAAAGGCATTAGAAGTGGAGAAGAAGAGGTGTCAACTAGAGGCTGAAATGGCAGTGCTCCTACTATGCAAAAAGGAGTTCAACGACGTGGTAAAACAATTCAAAATCCCACAAAACCTTAGACAAGCACAGACATCGAAGAGGAAGAGACTGCTCTAGAGGTGCCGACAACCTCTGAGCCCCATGAAGAGGAGGCAGTGGAGACTTTTTATGACCCTGTAGGGGAAGAAGCAACAGAGAGCTTAGAGGACAGTTCGAATGACCCCGACACAGAGAGCCCAGAAGAGGAGGTCGACAGCTACCCTTTGAGGCCTTCACCTTCAGACGGCACCACAGTCTACAACAGCATAATTAAGAGGGCAGCAGAAACATATGGTGTACCCTTAGACGAAGAGAAAGGAGACTCTTGCTTCCTATTAGAAACCCTCATGCCATCAAGCAAGGGGATTCTGTATCTCCCACTGCTACCCATCATACTGCACCAGGGAAACAAGGCATTCAAAGAACCTACTGCATCAAAAGGGGTGACACCAAGACTGGAAACAAAAATAAACCTTCCCTGAGGAACCCCAAATACATCCAGGGGAACACAGTGGCAGACTTTATCGTTGTCACTACTGGAAGAAGGAGGAACAATGCACATACCTCCAAAGGCCCCCTCCTGAAAGGGAAAGCAAGATGCTGGACATGGTAGGGAGAAAGATGGAGAGAAAGGCAGCAACACAATGGCATACAGCAAAACTCCAACACCCTCCTCAACAGATATGGCCATCAGCAGTGGGTCGAGATTAAAGAGCTAATAAAAGGCTCCCAGAAGAGGATAGGAAAAGAGCAAAATCAATCATCCAGGCGGGGAAAAACATTGCAAACACCTGCCTAAAATCAGCGCTGGATCAGTGTCGGATGGGCCGACACAGCCAGTCGACAAATGTGTACAGGGACAACCCTGAGGAGGCATGCATGGCTCAGAATCTCCAGTTTCAAGCCCGAAGTTCAGGCCTCCATCATAAACATGCCCATCAATGGAGATGCCTTGTTTGGCCAAGAGGTAGAGGGGAGGAAACACACTCAGAAGACCCCCAAGAAGGGGACCTTTTGCGACAGGGCAACTGCAGAAACAATAGCCCCAGAGGAGTACACAACAGACTGGCCAACAAACCGGATACCAGCAAAGGCAACAGCCCTTTCAAGGTAGAGGGAGAGCGAGGGGCCAACCCTCCAGAGAAGGAGGAATATCCAAGTGACTCGTAAATATCCCCAAGCCCACACACAACACCGGTGTGGGGGGGGGGGCAGAATAGCCCAATACCCACAAGAATGGGAAAAGATTACCACAGACAATTGGGTTTTAAACGTGGTACGCCACGACTACTGTATAAGAGCTCACAAACCCATCAACACCCAGTGTCTAATTTGAGCTAGTGGTTTCCGGTGCGGGGCACAGGAACTTATTTTTGAGGGCCGGCACTTAGTTTTCTGCATCAGGCATTTATTGTGAGAAAACGGCACATTTGGGGAAGGCAGAGGAAGAGAAAAACCCACAAATGTCACAAGGGAGAAAGCAGAAGGCTGCAAGAGTGAGCTGAAGGGGCAGGGAGTGGCTATGAATGGATTAAAGAGGCCTGAGATGGCTTTAGGATTACTCTGCCTCAGTGTCTGCGCTCGCACATTTAATTGCAGCAGCCGCATGTTTCACGGGAGAGCTTTGGCCACCGGCACGTTTTTATTTACAAATTAAGCACTGCCAACACCAAACCCACTAAAGAAGAAAAGATATCAGAGAACAGAACTGGTACAACTAACGAAAGAAGTAAAAGAACTTCTGCAAAACCATGCAATAGAAAGAATACCAAAAGGGGAGTTAAACAAGGCAAACTACTCACCCTACTTCCTGGTACCAAAACAAGACTTAATACTAAGGCTGATCCTGGACCTCAGGTTTATAAACAAATTCATCCACACACCACATTTCAAGATGACAACCTTACAAGAGGTAATTCCACACCTACAAAATGGGGACTATGTGGCAACCATAGACCTAAGGGACGCCTATTTGCACATACCTATGAATCAAGCACACAAAAAATACCTCAGGCTCGAACTAGAGAAGGTTCACTATCAATTCAAGGTCTTACCCTTCGGAATAAAGTCAACACCAAGGGTTTTTACAAAATGCCTGGCAACAGTAATGGAATTCCTAAGAAGAAAGGGAATTCATGTATACTCCCACCTGGATGACTGGGTAATAAAAGCAAGTACAAAAGGGAAATGTCAAAGGGCTGTTCAAACAGTGATCACAACCCTACAAAAGCTGGGTTTCAGCATAAACCACAAGAAATCATCTCAAGGCCTAACTGGAGAAGATTTTCCTTGGAGCCAGACTGGATGAAAGGAAAGCACATGCATACCATACCCAGAAGAGAGTGTAGGCAATCAGAGAGCAAACTTGTCTTTACCAGAGGGGAGAATCTCTGACCGTGAGGACAGTAATGAAGCTAATGGGAATGATGGCATCATGCATCCCCCTCATAACCCATACAAGACTCCACATGCAACCATTCCAGGAATGGCTAGGCAATAACGGGTCACAAGCCACTGGAACTTTGGCGGATCTAGTGGTTGTAACAGAGAGAATACACAAGGAGATACATTGGTGGGTGTCCAAAGACCAAGGGGAGACTTTTCAAGACGACAATTCCATTGGTGACCTGCACAACAGATGTGTCTCACAAGGGATGGGGAGCACACACAGACAACTTGAGAATTCGAGGCCAGTGGAGCAAGGCAGATGCAATAAAACACATCCTTTTCCTAGAGATAAAGACAGTATTAGCAGCTCTGAAAGCTTTTCAAATACAAGTATCAGGTAAACCCATACTAATCCAGACAGACAATACAACAACAATATTCTACCTGATCAAACAAGGGGGCACAGTCTTTCACTGCAAGCCAAATAGCGCAAAAAATATGGAAATGGACGATACCACAAGGGCAAACAGTCCACCTACTGGAAAAGGACAACATATAGACAGACAGACTGAGCAGACAGGAAAGCAGCACACACAAATAGGAGATAAAATAAAAAAAGTCTAGAAGAAATCTTCAGGATTTGGGGCACACCAACAATCGACTTGTTCACATCAGCAGAAAGCAAAAAATTCCAACTCTTCGCCTTTAGGTTTCCACACCACCAGTCCGAGGAGAATGCCCTTTCACTAGACTGGTCAGGGAGATTTGCCTAAACCTTTCCTCCGACTCCCCTAATACCAAAGGTTCTAGCTAAGGCCCAGCAACCAGGGATGAATCTCATCCTACTAGCCCCACAATGGGCCTGACAAACTTGGAATTCGAACCTACTCGAGCTGTCCAAGGGACAAATGATCAAGATCAAAGTGGAGTGGGACGTGCTCACAATGGAAAGGGAACAAGTGTTCCACCCGGAAGCAGCAACACAGTCTAACAGCATGGTGCCTGAATACATAGAATTCAGACACCTAAACCTACCATCTAGGACCATGGAAATACTAAAGGAGGCTATAAAGCCAACGACAAGCAAATGCTATTCATCAAAATGGAAAAAATACCTCCTATGGTGCACAGAGAAGAATATCTTGGAGACAATATCAGGACAGAAAACAGTAATAACCTATCTTACACACTTGCTGGACAGTGGAATCAACTACTCTTCTTTCAAGGTACGCTTGGCAGCAATTCTGGCCTACACCAGGGGAGCTTGTGTAAAGGTTTTTACAAAGCACCTGTTATAAAAAAGGTTCCTGGAGATATCCAAACGAATTGCCCCCAAGGAAATCACCAGCCCCAACGTGGAGCCTGAACACTGTATTAACACAGTTGATGATAAAACCATTTGAACCTATGCACTAATCAGAACTCTGGTGTACCACATTAAAAACTGCTTTTCTGATAGCAATCACATCGCTATGAAGACTAAGCGAGATTCAAGCGCTAACAATACAGGAACCATACATGCAAATTCACAATAACAATGTAGTCCTCAGAACAAATCCTCAATTACTATCTCAGGTGGTGAGCAAATTCCAGGTCAACCAAACCATCCAGTGGCCAGTTTTCTTTAAGAATCTACAGACACATTTGGAAAGGTCATTACATACCCTGGATGTGAGAAGAGCACTAATATACTACCTAGGGGAGACCAAACAGTTCTGTAAAGTGAACCAAGTGTTTGTTTCATATGCCAAATCCAGTAGGAGGTCACCCGTCACAAAGGGAACTGCTGCATGATGGATTGGGGAGACAATCCAAACATACTACACATCAGCTGGCAAATGCCTACTTCACTGCCCTAAAGCACACTCAACAAGGAAAAAGGGTGCAACACTAGTATTCAAGGCATATGTGCCCATGGACACTATCTGTGTAGCAGCAACATGGGTGTCCCCACACACGTTCACAAAGCATCATTGTGTAGACATTCAAATGCATAAAGAAGCTCAAGTGGGACTGAAAGTACTACAGCACCTGTTTGCAAGTTCATCATTTCCATCCCAACCATCCCAAGGAAGGGGAAACTACTACAAAATCTAATGCACAGCATATGAATCCAGAAAAGGATTCATGCTGCAAAACAAAATGGTTACTTACCAGTAGGAGTATTATTGCAGCCTGAAGAGTTTTCTGGATTCACATGCGACCCACCCACCTCCCTGGAAACGAGAACAGGACAAACAGGTGGGAAAAAGGTCTTGTGTATATAAAAGCAAACTGAAAAACACACAAGAACGGAAAAAGAATCTGAAGATGGCTACCATGCACAGGAACTTCCAGGGCGCCATCTGAGGTCACAAAGGGTATGGACTAAGTATCAACTAGTGGTCGACAATGCCCAAGAGAAAAACAAATACAAGAAGAAAGAAGAAAAAGACCATTCCGGACCCACCACTAGATGGCGGAGTAATGCACAACATGTGAATCCAAAAACTCTTCAGGCTGAAAAACTACTCCTACTGGTAAGTAACCATTTTGTTTCTAGGTGAGTAGCACAGACTTATATAAACTTGAAAGTTAATGTGTCCAACTTTTACAAATGACATCTTGAGCCATCACAATGTCCCACATTTTTTCTCCGTTGTAGTTAATGCCGGCCAAACTCACCTCACAGGAGATGGACAAAAGAGATTGCAATCCCAAATTCCTCCTGACATTTCCTGTCTCCCAGCAGAGAGAATAGTCCTGTTATGCAGGGCCCTTTCTGGGCTAGAATCCTGATTCTCTTTCTAGAAGATAATTGCAGTGTGAAAGGTAGTGATTCAACACGTGCACCAGGTAAAGAGACTTTCAGTGAACTGTCTTACCATTCCTACTCATGTTAAAGGTTTTATCTCTCAATGGGCAGTGTATCTCATAACTGTGCCACACAGTATCTGAATTCCAAAGCTACTACCCTCTCCTTTTGTAGGCCTTGACTCCCTGAGGTTGCTACCCTTGAAGAGTCAAGGGTACAAAGGGAATAACTTAGGGCCTGATTTAGATATTGGCATATGGGTTACTCCATCACAACAGTGACGGATATCCTGTCTGCCGGAATCGAAATCCCATTATGTCCTATAGCATTTAGATTTTAGCGGATGAGATATCCATCACCGTTGTGATGGAGTAACCCATTTGCCAATATCTAAATCAGGCCCTTAGTTATTCAATTGAGTGCAGTTGTACCTGAGACTGTGCATCATCAGTGTTAAATGACAGCACTACCACAGATGCTTCCTAGTCATCACTGACAGCTCGAGGACCAAGAGAAACTACATCTCGGAAGCTAAGCGTAACTAGAATAGTTTCACTGTACTACAGAAAGCTCAGTTCTTTCAGGAAAGCATCAATTTTTGCCTTTGTAGCTTTGGGGGGTTGCAGTGCTCTCCCTGTTTCTGCACTTAGATTGATAAGGTCTGCCATTTGTAAGGTGCATTCCTTGGTGCAGGTCTCATTCCAGCACAGTCTCAGGACACTTCCACAAGCTAATGGAATTCTCTTGGACTGAGGTTCAACTGGGTCTGTTTGACCAATACATGTGTGTATATATATATATATATATATATATATATATATATATGTTACTATGGCATTTGCTCATACGGTCATGCAGAATTAGTGTCTTCAAGTGGACCACTACCTATAGATCCAGTATCCTGTATGTGGCTGGTAAGTGGTTTCTTTATGTGTAGAAATTAATTTAAAAAGAATTGTAGCTGCTTTGACTTTGGTGCCTTATGTGTTGCTTTGACATGGTCAGATACCTAGTACCCTGTTACTCATCAGTTTGCAGCTCAAGCCCATACATGCCTTTTTAAAGTGATGCATTGTCGGGCAGTGGACAGCTGTGCTTATAATCCGGTTTGTTTTTCTTTATAGACATACAACACTAATGCTCAGGTGCCAGACAGTGCAGGTACGGCTACTGCCTATCTCTGTGGGGTGAAAGCTAATGAAGGTACGGTGGGGGTGAATGCTGCTGCCGTCCGGGGCCAGTGCAACACCACCCAGGGCAATGAAGTGGATTCCATTCTAAAGTGGGCGAAGGCGGAAGGTGAGTGTATGGAAGAGGGTACGCCATGGTGCACCATCTTTTTATCCTTCTTTAATTGTGAAAGTTCGGAACAGCAAAACATGAACGTAATAGGGGGCAACCCCTAAAATGTACTAAAATACTGGCTCTGTATGGCTGCACACAAATCTGCTTTTAGACCAATGCTGTCCCTTAGGAGCATCAGTGTTGCCTGACTTTTAATAATTACGGGCAGTGGTAGGTTATTCTACAACTGTCAATCAAAGCTTCTGTCAAGGTCATTCTGATCTGGAGTTCGGGCTTGGATTTCAGTCATATTTCAAATCTGTGTGAGGATATATATGATTTGTGCACACCTGTGACCCTTTGTGGCTGAGGTTCTGCATATGTGTAACTCCATAATTATCCTTCTAGATAATTTACATTTCATTGACATGGGGATCCAAAAGTCTGTACTGTCTTCTGATCTCTGTTCTATTTGGTATTCACATATTTTTAATTAGACTTGACTGGGACAAAATAGAACATGATCAAGTGGCAATTAATGGTAGACAAGTTGGATTTAAGCTAATTTTCACAGCTTTCGGTTTTGGAATGTGTGGGGTCTTATGATGTTGGTTTTGGAAGTCAACTTCCATCTGCCTTTTGAACTTGTGTCTGATTAATCAGTGTGAGGTCTTTCATTGTGTCCCCATGAAGTCAGCGGTGACTTCGCACCCACTGTAACAAATCATGTTATTTACCAGTGGTGTTCTGGGGACACATAACAATAAACTGTTACCACTTAGCTTTCTCAAGATTGTGAGTTGGAGCAGTCGAAATCATTCTCATGGAGCTGGTGTGAGGTTATAAACCCCAAATGCAATTTACACATCAGTAACACTCAATAAGGTAAATGTCCAGCCAGTTTCTTTACTTTCAAAAGGTAAAAGGTTTAAGAGCAATAATATACACATAGAATCACAAATCACAGTGAAAACCAGCAGTCTCTAGCATCTTCCTAGATGGAGATCAGACTCGAACATTAGCATAGCTCTGAACTGTTAAGCGCTATAATAGTTGCCATTTGGCATTGTGGCCCATGTTCGTCTATTGTGGATGTTTACGATCACCCTGTGACACTCCGAGGTGGAACAGAAGCCAAAACTAACAATCGCTCTCTAGCACTTTGGATACTGAAATACCGTAGCAGATACAAAGACCCACACTGCAGTGGTTAAAAAAAATTCTTGAGGGGTTTGCTTACAGTCATGTGATTTTTGATGGTTTTTTTAAAAGGGTTTCAGCCTTTGCTCACGATTGTTTTGTTGCAACGGGTACAAAACCTCAGATGTATTGACCAGTGTACCTGTGGACCCACTGCTCAAAGAATGAAGTGCCTATCTGTGTGGTATCTGGTCAGGCTGTTAGTTCACTCTGGGTGTTCCTGAGGGTGATATTCTATTTCAGGGGATGGTATCTGTTGTGTCAGGATTTTCTAGTGGCAGGAGATTCCAAGACAAAGACGCAGGCTAAGTTGACTTGATCTATTTATGTGGGGACTAAGATGATATTTTCAAAACTGCTTGGGCATGAGTAGAAATTCCTATGGTTCCGGTGTCTGGGGATCTACTATAACTGCCATAACTAGGTCCTTGGTTCAGGTGCGAAAGCTGAGAATATCTAAGAACTAGGGGCAATCAGAGATTACGACACAGGCTGCCTAAGTCATAGAGATTTTCAAGGCTGGAGCATGCTCTCCATGGGCTTTCGTTTAAGTTTTGAGCAACCCATGCTGGAGGTCTACTTTTGTGGTCAAATGTCTGGGACCTACCTTGTATCTCAGAGGCCTGCACAGTCTTTTGGGATGCTCTCAGCTGGATGCATGTCACTCCTTGTAGTTGCGGTCCAGCCACTCAAAACAACACATTGGTCAGCAGCAACATTGCTTCCAGATTCTTCCCAGACTTTGTCCCAGTCTCAAATTGTAAGGATGGCAACCAAAAGGGATTCCATTACTCGGTCTTCCATTCTTCAGAGTTACACTGGTGCCGGTCTTTGAATGAAAGATAAATATTAACTACTGGATGTGTGAGAGGGTCTGTATTCATCATCCCTCGGTGGCCTGGTCTTGCCAATCAAGTTTTGTGCATCCTTCAAATCTTAAGGGAGAAAGGGGCTCCTCCAAACCTGGGTATACATGACCTTAGCATTATCAGCTCATAGCGAGGTGATGCATTATTTCAGCGTGTCCTGAGGTGGCTGGAACTGCCTGAGGTCAAAAGGGTATTGACCTTAGGCAGGATTCCAGATCTTAAAGAATTCAGAATTAGGCAGGAACTGGAGAAGTGATGAGATTCACACAAGCTGTGGAATTGAAGCTATCCTCCAATGGCTGGTGTTCTTCCTCACCCCACCCAAAGAGACAGATGTTTTGGGTAGGAGAGCAAGAGAATGTGTACATGTAGGGTTGCCACCTTTCTATGAAAAAGGCACCAGCCATACATTTTGCTGATTTGGAACAGCATACAGGTGGTAGGTAAAAAAGTATTCTTGTAAAGTTGGCATGATTCTTTTGTCAACCTGCCTGTTAACCCTCTGTTGCTAATAATCATCTAGACAGCTCTCAAATACTTTTGAGCTGATTTCTTTATGCGTTTGCGGTTTTTCATTTAGGTTTTAAAAGGGAAAAAGTAAGAGATTTCACTGCTTTCCCCAACATTTTTACCATCCTGTACTTAGAAAGACAGGTCAGGTTGGTAAAAAAGTGCCTTGTGGCAACACTACGTGTTTGTCCCCACTTTGGCCCATGATAGATGCTAACCAACATTACACAGAGAAGACCACAATCTCAAGTTCCTCACACACTGAGAGTCTAATGAACTTCACTATTCATACACCCAGGCACACATGTGAATTCACACATGCATCAACATTCACATGCATATAAGCATGGACCCCAGTTAAAGAAGACTGGACAGACTTTATATTGAGGGAGCTGGGAGTATGTCCCTCCAAAGATTTTCATGGCCTGGACCTGTGACCCCCCAACTATAGATTCTGCTGTGACTGCAGTCAGTCTCTTACAGCCTGGGTTGAGGGGCACTGCAAACAGATGCGCAGAAATTGGTGAAATGTAGGTGCCCTCTCAACATGAATTTCTTAGCAAGGTATCTCACAAGAGTAAAGCAAAGTTATCTAGATGGGCAGGTGTGGTAATCCGGCATATGCTCAGAAATATGTGAAGTAACCTGGCATGGGTTTAAGAATGTGTTTGTAGAACATTATGATGTTATGTATTCAGCGTCTTTTAAGAAAAGCGGCCAGCACTATTTGAAGCTTTTGGAGACCATATGTGGATAAGACATCTGGAGAGTAAATCACAAAAGCCCTGCAGTAACTCTTTGGCTGAAGCTGTTTCTCTTGAGGAATATTAAATGATTTAACGCTGGTGATGAGGGGTAAAGAAACCTAACTTCTAAGGAAAACAATTGGAGAAAATTCAAAATTCATGATGCTTCAATACTCAGAAAATCAATTGAGAAGAAGCTAAAACTTGCCAAGGATTGTTTTTCTACAAGTTGATCGTTCTGGATAAGGAGAGATATTACAAGACTGTTTTGCCTCGTTTCGTTGCACAAACCAATCAAAGTAATGACTTCGCATATGGAGACAATTTTTCAAAGGCTGTTAGAAGGGGAGGACTTTATGCATTATACTGAATGTTTTTGGTACATACAGTAAAGCCTTTTGGATACTGTCATTGTTCCTCAATGGTTCACAGCATTAGAGTAGAATGTGGTGAGTGACGACTCCAGGAAGCATGGTCTCAGGAAGGACATAGTATGTGTATGTTCTGAAACACTCCCTTCTGAGGCAAATAGATGGTGTAATCCGAGATAGAGTGTGTGTGAGATGCGCACAGTGCATTGAGCGGACACAGGATATCATTGCAAAATAACATATTGTATCATCACATGATTTCTAGAAGAACAGAATCGATGCACAGAGCATCTAGAAAGGAGAAAATGTGTCATATTAGCAACTGGGAAATTGGATTAGTGTTCCAGTTTGAAAATTTGAAAAGTGGGTCATTCTCTGTAAGGATTAAAGACTCCATCCCAAGAATTAAACATTGTACCAGGGATTATAATGAAGAAACTACTACCTGATATCTGGCATTTATGAGAATTATTTTCCTTAGGTTTAAAGGGTCATACACTGGCAAATGGATCCCAAACACAGCAGAAGACCATTGACTCAGACATTGCTTTACCAATGTGCAATCAGTATCTAACCATACTTACCTTTTAATTCTGAATAATTACATTAATGTAAGCCCTGCTTAGTCAATGTATGTTGTGATTAACCATGCTCACTTTTGTTTTACATCATCATATGTACATGTCTCCTTGAGAATGATAATGTATAATAGTTACATTTGGTATGTGAATAAGTTATTCAGTTTTCTTGTAGGCTACTGGATTTCATATCTAATTTGTTTGACATATTAGTGGTCTTCCTAATTTTGGTTGACATTGTATGTGCTGTATAGTTGAGTAACATGAAAAATATGAGAGCGGAAAGACAGGAGGCTTTTGATCTCCCAGACTTGAGTAATGATGAGTCAGCCTATCTTAACTGAGTATGAATTTTGTATAAAAGACTTGATATGCATTATTTACATAACATGAGTGTAGGAAGTTGGCTCTGTATGTGCTATTTCAAAGTAAGGAATAGCATGCACAGAGTCCAAGGGTTCCCCTTAGAGGTAAGATAGTGGCAAAAGAGATAATACTAATGCTCTATTTTGTGGTAGTGTGGTCGAGTAGTAGGCTTATCAAAGGAGTAGTGTTAAGCATTTGTTGTACATACACACAGGCAATAAATGAGGAACACACACTCAGAGACAAATCCAGGCCAATAGGTTTTGTTATAGAAAAATATATTTTCTTAGTTTATTTTAAGAACCACAGGTTCAAATTCTACACGTAATATCCCATTTGAAAGGTATTGCAGGTAAGTACTTTGGGAACTTTGAATCATTACATTAGCATGTATACTTTTCACATAAAGCACAATAAGCTGTTTTAAAAGTGGACACAGTGCAATCTTCACAGTTCCTGGGGAGGTAAGTTTTTGTTAGTTTTTGTCAGGTAAGTAAATCACTTACAAGTCTCAGGTTTGGGTCCAAGTTAGCCCACCGTTGGGGGTTCAGGGCAACCCCAAAGTTACCACACCAGCAGCTCAGGGCCGAGGTCAAAGAGGTGCCCAAAACGCATAGGCTTCAATGGAGAGAAGGGGGTGCCCCGGTTCCGGTCTGCCAGCAGGTAAGTACCCGCGTCTTCGGAGGGCAGACCAGGGGGGTTTTGTAGGGCACCGGGGGGGACACAAGTTAGCACAAAAAGTACACCCTCAGCAGCGCGGGGGCGGCCGGGTGCAGTGTGCAAACACGCGTCGGGTTTTCAATGGTTTCTTATGAGCGATCAAGGGATCTCTTCAGCGTTGCAGGCAGGCAAGGGGGGGCTCCTCGGGGTAGCCACCACCTGGGCAAGGGAGAGGGCCTCCTGGGGGTCACTCCTGCACAGGAGTTCCGTTTCTTTAGGTGCTGGGGGCTGCGGGTGCAGGGTCTTTTCCAGCCGTCGGGAAATGGAGTTCAGGCAGTCGCGGTCAGGGGGAGCCTCGGGATTCCCTCTGCAGGCGTCGCTGTGGGGGCTCAGGGGGGACAACTTTGGTTACTCACGGACTCGGAGTCGCCGGAGGGTCCTCCCTGAGGTGTTGGTTCTCCACCAGTCGAGTCGGGGTCGCCGGGTGCAGTGTTGCAAGTCTCACGCTTCTTGCGGGGAGTTGCAGGGGTCTTTAAATCTGCTCCTTGAAACAAAGTTGCAGTTCTTTTGGAGCAGTGCCGCTGTCCTCGGGAGTTTCTTGGTCTCTTGGAAGCAGGACAGTCCTCTGAGGATTCAGAGGTAGCTGGTCCTGGAGAAAGCGTCGCTGGAGCAGGGTTCTTTAGAAGGCAGGAGACAGGCCGGTAGGACTGGGGCCAAACCAGTTGGTGTCTTCTTTCTTGTTCTGCAGGGGTTTTCAGCTCAGCAGTCTTCTTCTTCGGTAAGTTGCAGGAATCTAAATTCTTAGGTTCAGGGGAGCCCTTAAATACTAAATGTAAGGGCGTGTTTAGGTCTGGGGGGTTAGTAGCCAATGGCTACTAGCCCTGAGGGTGGGTACACCCTCTTTGTGCCTCCTCCCAAGGGGAGGGGGTCACATTCCTATCCCTATTGCGGGAATCCTCCATCTGCAAGATGGAGGATTTCTAAAAGTTGGAGTCACTTCAGCTCAGGACACCTTAGGGGCTGTCCTGACTGGCCAGTGACTCCTCCTTGTTTTTCTCATTATTTTCTCCGGCCTTGCCGCCAAAAGTGGGGGCCGGGGCCAGAGGGGGCGGGCAACTCCACTAGCTGGAGTGTCCTGCGGTGCTGGCACAAAGGGGTGAGCCTTTGAGGCTCACCGCCAGGTGTTACAGCTCCTGCCTGGGGGAGGTGTTAGCATCTCCACCCAGTGCAGGCTTTGTTACTGGCCTCAGAGTGACAAAGGCACTCTCCCCATGGGGCCAGCAACATGTCTCTAGTGTGGCAGGCTGCTGGAACCAGTCAGCCTACACTGAACAATTGGGTAAAATACAGGGGGCATCTCTAAGATGCTCTCTGTGTGCATTTTTTAATAAATCCAACACTGGCATCAGTGTGGGTTTATTATTCTGAGAAGTTTGATACTAAACTTCCCGGTATTCAGTGTAGCCATTATGGAGCTGTGGAGTTCGTTTTTGACAGACTCCCAGACCATATACTCTTATGGCTACCCTGCACTTACAATGTCTAAGGTTTTGCTTAGACACTGTAGGGGCATAGTGGTCATGCACTGGTGCCCTCACCTATGGTATAGTGCACCCTGCCTTAGGGCTGTAAGGCCTACTAGAGGGGTGACTTATCTATACTGCATAGGCAGTGTGAGGTTGGCATGGCACCCTGAGGGGAGTGCCATGTCGACTTACTCGTTTTGTTCTCATCAGCACACACAAGCTGGCAAGCAGTGTGTCTGTGCTGAGTGAGGGGTCCCCAGGGTGGCATAAGATATGCTGCAGCCCTTAGAGACCTTCCCTGGCATCAGGGCCCTTGGTACCAGGGGTACCAGTTACAAGGGACTTACCTGGATGCCAGGGTGTGCCAATTGTGGAATCAAAAGCACATTTTAGGTGAAAGAACACTGGTGCTGGGGCCTGGTTAGCAGGGTCCCAGCACACTTCTCAGTCAAGTCAGCATCAGTATCAGGCAAAAAGTGGGGGGTAACTGCAACAGGGAGCCATTTCTTTACAATGAGTACAATACTTGAGGTACTACTCTAGTAAGTGGCTACAAAAAAATAGGGAGACTGTTGAAAGTTATGTTACAGATTTAAGTATTGTTTCTAGTGAAAAAAACAATTGAACATGAAATAGATCAAAAGAGGTAGTGAGCATGGTTAAACAGCACAGAGCATAAAAATGAAAAGGTCTACTGAAAGCAAAAGAAAGAAAGGTACCAATAAATTTTACAGATTTGGAGTATTGCACACTTTGCCAATACCATATAGTGTCCAGCTTGGAAAGTGACATGCAGAGTGTGTGTAAAGAAGGGGCATTAAGCGAGGACTTGTAGAACAAATGGGCATAAAGAAAGAATTTGTGAATTAAATTGAGAAAGCGACCACTTCTAATGATTTTGATTCTGGAGCGATTGTAATGCAAATAAGTAGTGGAAACAAAAATAGCCCCATGGGTGTGGTAAAAGTTTCAGGTGCAGATGCTAAATTGTTTTTAGATTCTGGTGCTAAAATAACTTTAGGACTCAAAGAGGTTTATCACAGGAAACTGGAGAATACCACCACACTTTTCAAACCATACATACAACCATTAGCACATGTGGGCAGACCTATAAATAGAAGTGTATTTTAATTGTGAGCTAGAATATACTGGGAGATATACCATGGGGAAAGTTTATGTTTCCTTTAAAAGTGACAACATTTTTAGTTGGATCCATCAACAAGTAATGGGACTGATCTTAGATCCCAGTAGTAACCATCCTATGAGACTAAGAGACTTAGAGGAGGTTACCAATGTAAGATATTATAAGGACTTGATTGAACACACAACCATCAGCATTTTGAGTGAATTCTCTGAAGTATTTAGAGATGTTCTCATAGGGTTGTATTGAAAGCTAAAAGTGTTCCGGTGGTGAACAAAGTAAGAGATTTCCCAGTCGCTTTGAAAGATGTCGTGCTGGCTTAGTTAGAGAAGCTAAAGGAGATTGTCATCATCAATGAGGTAGAAGCAACAGTGTTTGGCCCCTGTGGGCGTGGCACTCAAATCCTCAGTTGAGGTGCGACTATGTATCGACCTCAGAGGGTTAAACAAGCATGTAAAGGTGGGCATGTATCCACTCCCAACTGTATCAGAATTTCTATCCTTACTAAAAGTGTGAAAATATTTTCAAAGCTGGATTTAGCCTCTGGATATCCTCAGAGTAAACTTCATGAGTGCTCGAAAGATCTTATGGTATTTATTTGCAATATTTAGGTATTGAAAATTGCCATTTGGTCTCATCTCAGCAGCTTCAGAGTTCCAAAGAGCAACGGAATGTGTGCTGAATGGAATCCCAGGCATGTGAATTTATTAGGGTGATGTTTTGAAATATGAAAATCTACTGTCAAACATGAACATAGACTCAGGCAAGTCGTCTCTTGATTTTGGGATAGTGGTCTCATATTGAAAAGTTCTAAGTTTAAGTTTGACAGACAAGAGCTAACCTATCCTAGGCACCTAATCACAGAGAAAGGCATCAGGCCAAAAGATTGGTTAGTAACAAAAATAAGTGAGTTACCAAGTCTATAGAACAAAGATGAACTGATGAAATTTCTAGAGATATTTAAGTATTTTAATAAGTTTGCTCCCAGACTTGCTGATCGCCGAAGAATGCATTGCTGTTAAAAAAAAAAAAAGGTGCTCATTTTGGTTGTTCAAGAGTGTGTGAAGATTAATTGACTGACTTAAAGAGAAGCCTGGAAAATGCTCCTAATCTGCAAAGATTTAATCCCAATGGAGAATCTGTTGTGTTAACTGATGCACGTTCTAAAGGACTAAGGGCCAGATGTACGTAGCTTTTTTCTTGCTGCAAACAGTGAAAAAAGCATTTTGGTATGTACAAACCCTATTTTGGGATTCAGTAATCTATTTACCAAATCACAAAATAGGTTTGCGAGTCACAATTATGAAGGGGTGTTCTCTTCCTAATTGCGAGTTGCAGTGCGATGTATGATTGTTTCATGACCGTGAACGCAGTCCCAAAACAATTGCAGTAATTTCAAATTGGTGCTAACCCATTTGCTAACCGGAAGGGGTCCCCACTTGTGAATGGTAGCAAAAAATTTTTTTCGGAGCAGGCAGTGGTCCCAAGGACCACTGCCTGCTCTGAAAAAAATAAAATAAAACTTTTCATTTTTGTTTTTGAAATGCATCCCGTTTTCCTTTAAGGAAAACACAATGCATTTAAAAAAAAAACAGCTTTATTTAAAAGCAGTCAAAGACATGGTGGTCTGCTGTCCCCAGCAGGCCACCATACCTGTGAGTGCAGCCATTCCCAATGGGGTCACAAATTGCGACCTACCTCATGAATATTAATGAGGTGGGTCATTTGCGACCCCATTGGGAATCGCAAACAGTGTGAGGTACACTGTTGCACATATGGTTTTGAGACTCGCAATATGCGACTCGCAAATGAGTCGCAAATTGCGAGTTGCAAAACTCTGGGTCGTACATCTGCCATAGGTACAGTTCAGAAGCAAGGAAATTGTGAAAATGAAAGAACTATTTTCTTTGTTTCTAGAAGTTTAACAAGGACTGAACTAAAATATTCACTCATTGAGAAAGAAGCATTAGGTAATTTCTTGGCACTTAAGAAATTAAAGACATTTTTGTGGTGTGGCATTTTTACAGTAATGACTGATCACAAACCGTTGAGGGAAGTATTTATTTCCAAACCCATTGAGTGTTGTTACGAGTAGAATGTGTAAATAGGTCAAGGTGCTGCAGGTTTTAATTTTACTACCAGAATACATACCAGCTGTATACAACTGTGTAGCTGATTGCTTATCTAGATTTGTTGCAGGTAGCCATGATGTGGTGGTTGAAGAAGATTTTGGTGCAATAGGTGAGGATACCAAAGTATGTAAGATCTTCAAAGAGGCTATGAATGAAGAAGAATGGAAAGGAGAGAAACATAAGGGTTAAGTTCTGTTGGAAGTGACAAATTGAATAAAACGGGTTGGAAGAATAAAGGTGAATGCAGCCAACAGTGCACTACATTTTGGGAGGTAAGAAACAGTGGGGGTCATTCTGACCCCGGCGGTCAGAGACCGCCGGGGCCAGGGTCGGCGGGAGCACCGCCGACAGACCGGCGGTGCCCCACAGGGCATTCTGACCGCGGCGGTTCGGCCGCGGTCAGATGCGGGAAACCGGCGGTCTCCCGCCGGTTTCCAGCTGCCCTGCAGAATCCTCCATGGCGGCGGAGCGCGCTCCGCTGCCATGGGGATTCTGACACCCCCTACCGCCATTCTGTTCCTGGCGGGTCTCCCGCCAGGAACAGGATGGCGGTAGGGGGTGCCGCGGGGCCCCCGTAAGAGGGCCCCACAAAGTATTTCAGTGTCTGCTATGCAGACACTGAAATACGCGATGGGTGCCACTGCACCCGTCGCACCTTCCCACTACGCCGGCTCAATTCTGAGCCGGCGTCCTCGTGGGAAGGTTGATTTGCCCTGGGCTGGCGGGTGGCCTTTTGGCGGCTGCCCGCCAGCCCAGGGCAAATCCCAAAATACCCTCAGCGGTCTTTCGACTGCGGAGCGGAATTTTGGTGGGGGAACTTTGGCGGGCGGCCTCCGCCGCCCGCCGAAGTTAGAATCACCCCCAGTATGTCTGAGCAGAGTGGGTTGATTTACAGAGGAACTAAATTAGAACTACTGAGTGCTGTCATGGATAAGATGATGAATATGGCACTTCAGGGACATCTTGGTATCAGTAAGACTAAGGCCAATTTGAGATTGAATTGTCAGTGGCCTGGAATAGACATTCAAGTGGAAATAACAATTAAAGAATACATAGAATTTCTGCAAAGTGACAAACGTTGCAAGACAATAACACAACCTTTGATTATTTGATAACTAGGAGCCTACCGAAGGGGCCATGGCAAGATGTAGTGATGGATATTCTATGACCTGTCGCTGGGATAGAAGGCCAACAATATATTATTGTGTTCGATATTTTCTCTAGATGGTTAGAGGTTTGTATACTCAGTGACGTTAAAACTAGGACAGTGATTAAATTCCTGAAAGACACTTTTGGGAGAGCGGCACAACTTAAATCAATCTTAACTTACAATGGAGTGCAACTACTGTCTAAAGAGATGAACAATTTATTAAACAAGCATTGGCAAAGCCAATAGGTCGTGCCTATGCAAGGGCTATTGGCTTTGCCAATGTGATTTAGCCATGCTGTTCACAAACATTGCTGCTGTTCAGCACAGCTAAACGTTAGAGGCATAGATGAGAGTGGTGTGGAGTGTCATAGAGCGAAATGGTGAAGAGTGGAGTACAATGTTGTAGAGTGCAGTGGTAGAGAGTGTCTTGTATTGGAGTGGCACAGTGTGGAGTCTTGTAGCATGGCACATACTGGAGTGGCGTAGAGTGGACTGGTGTTGGGTGCATTGGCATAGAGGGTTTCCGAGTATAGTGGCGTAGAGTGCAGTGGCATTGAATTCGGCAGCGTAGAATCGTAGAATGCAGTGGCGTAGATTACAGTGTTGCATGACAGAGTGCAGTGGCGCTGAATGGAGTAGTGCAGAATGGAGTGGCACAGAGTAGAGTAGGGTGGTGTAGAGTGCAGTGGTATAGAGTGCAGTTACAAAGAGTGGCGTAGAGTGGTGCGGAGCGGCTTAGCGTTGAGTGATGCAGAGGGCAGTAGTGCAGAGTAAAGTCGAGTGGCATAACGTGCAGTGGTGTAGACTGCAGAGTAGAGTCATGTAGGCATTAAGTTTAGTGGCATAGAGTGGTGCAGAGAAGAGTGGCATAGAGTAGTGCAGAGTAGAGTGTAGTGCAGTGTGTAGAGTGGAGTGGCATTGAGTGGAGTAGTGCAGAGTAGAATGGTGTAGAGTTCAGTAGTGGAGAGTGCAGTGTTGCAGAGTCATGTCACAATGCAGTTGTGTAGAGTGGCATAGAGCACAGTGGCGTACAGTGCAGTGATGCAGAGTAGAGCGCAGAGGCATAGAGTGCATTTGTATGGAGTGCGTTGGCATAGAGTGCAGTGGTTAAGATTAGAGTGGTGTAGAGTGCAGTAGCATAGAGTGGAGTGGCGTAGAGTGCAGTGACATAGAGTAGATTGTGTCAGAATACAGTGAAGTGGGGTAGACTGAAGTGGTGCAGTGTAGAGTTCAGTTGCGTTGAGTGGTATAGAGTGTAATGGTGGTGAGTAAAGTGGTGTGGAGAGCAGTGGCATAGAGTGCAGTTGTGCAGAGTAGTTTAGAGTTGCATACAGTCGATTGAAATAGAGTGCAAGGGCATAGAGTTGAGTGTTACAGAGTAAAGTGCATTGGGATAGAGTGTATTAGCATTGAGTGCAGTGTTGCAGAGTGGCATAGAGTACAATGGCGTAGAGTGAAGTTGTGAAGAATAGATTGGTGTGGCCTAGAATGGAGTGCTGTAGAGTATGGTGGTGAAGAGTGCAGTGGTGAAGAGTGTATTGGCATAGAGTAGAGTGGTACTGGCTAGGGTAGAGACATAGCGTGTAGTGACATAGAGTGCAGTGGTGTAGAGCAGAGTGGTGCAGAGTACAGTAGTGTTGAGTGATGTGAAGTGGTGCACAGTAGAGTGCAGTGGTGTGGAGTGGTGCAGAGAAGAGTGGAGTGGTGTGGAATGGAGTATTCATGGTGTGGTAGCATACTGCCAGTGCAGACAATACAGTTACAATTGGAATTACCATTATGTTTGCACAGACAAACAGTTATAAGACAATACAGTGCGTGGATGAAAATGTGTGGAAATTGCAACACCTAGTTTAATGATTCATTTTTATCATATTAAAGTATTTGTTTCCAACACTTCAGAAATAACAGAAATTTGCTTCATTTGTGTGTTCATAAATCTGATATATATTTAAATACTTACACAATTACAATTACACAGTTCATTTAAACATTGCCCTATGCTAGAAAAAAATTCTTTCCTACCTCCAGTATCCAGCAAGATTGTCACATAAATCCTCTCACTTTGAAGTCAGAGAAAGAAAAGTAAACTAGCGCCTGACATTTGACCTCGGTCTTTGAATGCACAGCAAATATGATGCGATAAGAACAAGATTTAAAAGCCTGTTAACAGAAAGTGAGTATGTGGGAGGATAAAGAGAACACGGTTAAGGTACCTTGAGGCACGAACTGCAAATGGAAAGCCAGAAGGTATGAGTTACAAACCACAAAGCCAATGGTAATCAACTAGCGGAATGCATTCATAGGTCAACTTTCTGAAAGTCCCCAAGATGTCTTTAGGAAACTAGACAGCTGCGCACTCTGGTAGCCTGCAACCTAAAAAGAAGAATATACGGTACAATGAGTACAATATACGGAATCTCAAGGCCAGGTTTATGGTTGAGAGGCATATTAAAGTTCTCAAAGAGACTATTCAGCTATCTAAGTGCTACGGGAAAAATTGGAAAGAATTGTTTTCCTATGGCTAGACACAAATAGATTGCCCCCACATTCATTCAAAAAGTTCCTTTTAAACTGTTGAGGGGCTGAAAATCAAATTCAATGTTTAAATGAAAAATGTGAGACTTAAGGATTGGATGATAACTGTGAACCAGTGCTTAATTTGTAAATAAAAACGTGCTGGTGCTCAGAGCTCTCCTCTTAAACATGCGCTGCTGCAATTAAATGTGTGAACACGGAATACTGATGCAGCGTAATCCTGAAGCTATCTCTGGCCTCTTCAATCCATTTAAAGCCACTCCCTGTCCCTTCAGCTCACTCCTGCAGCTTTCTGCTTTATTCCACTGTGAAGCTTTTACGTTTTTCTCTTCCTATGGCTTTCCCATATGTGCCTTTTGCTCGCAGTAAATGCTTAGGGCAGAATAATAATGCCGGCCCTGAAAAATACGTGCTGGTGCTCAGCACCGGAAACAACAAGCACAAATTAAGCACTGCTGTGAACATTTGACAAAAGTCCAATGAAAGCAGTGGTTTGAAAAGAAACATGCTTTAAAAGGAACAAGGGTGAGAGTGGGTGATATGATCACAACTAGGAGCCCGGAAGGAATGACAGATGGGTCCAAGTACATCAATGTGATCAAATTGTATACAAATGCAGTGAAGCATGACGATTTAAGAATTTGAAATCATAACAAGGCTGTGGTTGTAGAGAAAGAAATGTCTGACATTGTTTTGAGGGATGCAGGTGAAGTGGAGGAAGATGAGGCGGAGACTCAAAGAGGTTTAGAACCAAGGAAGAGTGGCAGAGTTGTGAAAACTCCAAAATACTTGAAATTGTATTCCTAGAGCAACAGCTTAAGCTCTGTTTCGGGTTGTTCTAGCACACCTGGTGGTATTCTCATCTATAATGAATTATACGTTTGTAGAACATTATGATGTTGTGTCTTCAGTGCTTCTTGTGAAGAGCTGCCAGTACTGGCTGCAGCTCAGGGAGACCAGATGGTGCGTCTGAAGATTAAAGCATAAAGTTCCTGTATTAACTCCTTGGCAGAAGCTGTCTTTCTTAAGAACTATAAAAGCAAGCAATATTGAGATGCGACTAAGGTAAAAATCACCTAAGACCGTGATAACGTAAAACAGCAGGGCAGCACAGATTCCCAAATCCATTCATATTACTTCAGTACCAACAGTCAGAATTTGAAACGCCCCTTTGTCATTAAAATTAGCATTTGGAATTTCTTGCGACCAATCCACACTAACAGAAAGCTGTAATGATTGCACTGCAGTAACAAACATTTGCAATGCAACTGGTCTCGTATGTCTCGAACAAATTAATTGTCATATTTTGACAACAGCGCCACGAGAGCAAAAAACATGAGTGGAAACTTAGAAAAT
The DNA here is from genome assembly GCF_031143425.1 of Pleurodeles waltl. NCBI lineage: Eukaryota > Metazoa > Chordata > Amphibia > Caudata > Salamandridae > Pleurodeles > Pleurodeles waltl. The sequence goes on from NC_090445.1 coordinate 1,069,308,806, forward strand.
ACGACTTGACAAAATAAAATAAAGTTAGCTTTAAAAAAAAAAAAACTTTGCAATATTGTTTGCCCTTCTGGGCGCGATTTGGCCAGTCACAAGCCTCTGTTTGCCGGCCACTGGAAGTTAGATCACGTGGGGGGCAGCGGAGGGGCACTAATGAAGTTGAAATCGATTAGTGCATGATCCCTGCTCCACACAGAGGAACGGACGTGATGCCGGAGATGCCTTGGCTCCAAGCCCTTTACTGAACACAACAGTGTCTCCCATACGAGACACATGCGCATCCGCATACACTAGCAGGCTCGACCCTAAAAATCGAAGTCATGATGCACCCAAATGGCAAAAAATATTTTGAGTATATGATTTTCACATTCATAGTCAATCAATGGTGTTGATGACAGGTGTGTGTGGTATTACCATAAACGAATAATCTCAAGAGACAGTATGGTTATGAATAAAACATTAAACACCACTGAAATTATGGTTATCTATACGGCCACAACTGTCCCCAGTGCTCGGCTCAAGTCCCCCCGAATGAGGTCATAGATGGCCTCACAAATGCCACCATTAACGACACCACTGGGATCATCAGATACCGAAGCTGCACTGACATGAATCAAGGTGTTTAATGCCCCTACACCTCGCAGGCCATTAAGGTAACATATTTGCTAAAGAGCAGTGGTTTGCAGCTTTGGGGATGTTGCGAGCAATATCACAGGTGAAATAATATATATAGTAACTCCTGGAATCGTAAATAATGTACATTTTGTCATCAAGTGAAGAACAAGTGCAGTACATTTGGGGAAGTTATAGTTGCATAGCTCACAATAATTTCTATTTCCATTGGTTTAAATATTTTGGATCCTAATCATAATGTCCCTTCTAAAATAAACTTTAGCTAAAAGCCAGTTTTTTAAATTTTACTTTTGTCTTCCGAATAAAAACCCATAACTTCCAATGTACAACGCGGTTTTCTGTTTTTCTACATTTTTTTATGGTACACTTTGGCACCTGTCTAGATTTTCAAATGGGCTTATCCCGCGGCAATACCCAGTGTGCACCAGGAGCAAGGCATTGTCATTGATCCCCTTCCTTGGCACACAGTTTCTGAGCCCCCAGAATCGCCAGGTAATAATACCTTCTGCTCTGTTCGGCACCACCCCGCCTCTTATGCTGACAGGCCACAAGGCACATCCTTTAGCTATGTCCAGTAGTTTATTTGCCAGGCTCTGAAGCCCTTTGCCAAGTACCACACTCCAAACGCTCTCTGGGCAACGTATTTGGTCCTGCCAAGAAAGTAGTTGGCTCAGAACGGTGCGTGCAGTCATACCATGCACCCTCTCGCTCCTCCCTCCCAGGTTCAAGCTGAGCGCAGGGGTCATTGCACTGGTCACAGGACCTGGTCTTTAGCCTTGCCCTTTGAAAGCTCCACTGGGTGTATTTTTAACAGTTCTGGTCGTTAGGCAACATTTTTGCTTTATCACTTACCAGCGATTCCCAGCAGACATTTTATTGGAAAGTCCAACTTTTGGGATTACCTTTGTTTTTCTCCTCCTGTTCGTTTGCGCGCTTTTCAGCGTGTGTGTGCTCTGCCTGCGTGAGCGTGTGTGCGTGTCCTGCCTGCGTGAGCGTGTGTGCATGTTATGCCTGAGTGAGCGTTTGTTCGTGGAGTTCTCTGCGGATCTGCATGGATGTATTTGTGAGCGTATGTGTGTGTGTGTGTGTGAGAGAGAGAGGTGGAGTGTGCCATTGTGAGAGTGGGGTGTGTTTCTCCGCCCTAGTCTCCTCAGTCTCTTTTTTTTGTTATGGAAATTACTGTTTCAAAACTTGGTGCTCGGTTATTATGCCTCCGAGCTCTAGAGTGATGAGTCACTTGACTAATGCCAGCCCTGACATTCGTATTCTCAGAACTGTAGGTACAAGCATTTCTAATGAAATGGGTCTCGCATTTGTTCCTCGTTAGAGCAATTAGTGCTGTAAACTCATAACTGGACTTTTCTTGCCACATAAATTGAAAATTAAAAGTAAAACAGTTTCACCTAAGGGAGACGATTCGCAGCGCCACGGCCGCCATGAGCATCAGCGCTAAGGAGAGACACAAAAGGAAAACGAAGTTCGCTCGCAGTCAACCTTATCGGCAAAAGTGCAATTAGCCATGTAACAGGGGCGAAGTCCGAGGTGGTAACAAAATCTCCCCTAGGAGGGACTAACGTAAACCATTTAGCAATGTCATCAAAGGAGTTTTGAAGGGCAAGCCCACAAACGCGTGGTAGTGATGGGTGTGAAGTGGACATTGTTAAAAGCCCAGATACATACCAACATGTCGGAAAAGCAGCGCTTGCACGCTGCTATGCTCAACCTAAAAGGGCTGACAATGATTCAGTGAGATATGTGCCAAGGTAAGAGGTGCGAAGTGATTAACGACATTTCAAATTTATAAACTACAAAGTCTCATTTTGGAGTGTGGTCTAATTACAGTCTGCTCTCACTTCATTAATCTGGTTGGCATGCCATGCAAAGGATCCTAATCAGTCACTCTGTTCCTCTCCGAACGTTGTTGAGCCCAAGGCATCAACACTTTAGACCAACTCTGATACAACTCTCATAAAGCTGCACACTCTTGTCCTGCACAGTCCTAGTATTCCTTGAAGTACTGCCATTCAAGCCCTCATTATGAATAGCGATCTTCTCCCTGGAGCGTTAGCTTCAGTGGCCTGGAGGGGGAAAGACCTGGCAGGCTACTGCCCTGAGCTAGCCCAAGAAGGACGGAGACCTCAGACTGTATCATTCTGGCCCTGGAGACCTGCGTCTGCTCGGTCCTAGTGAAATTGCTGCAGGAGCAAGGACTTCGGGCAGAAGAGCAACACCCCCTTGCCATAAGGCTACCTTTGCCTAACCAGCTCTAGCCTCCTGCCCCCATCAGGGGTGCAGTTTAGTCAGCAGGGTTCAGGGAGTGTAAATTGCTGATTTCCCATCTGAGCAGTGGACCCAACTAAAACAAAAGTTGGTGTTTGGAGAGGGGTTTGCATGGCTCAACAAAAAGTATTGGGAGGTTTGTGAAGTGCCCATTTTTTACATGGTCACCCCCACTTTTTGCCTGGTACATGATGCAATTTTGACTGCATGTGCACTGGGTTTCTGCTAAACAGGTCCCCAGTACCAGATCTCTTTCCCTAAAATTGTACAATTGCTCCCCAGTTGGCAATATCTTTGGCTCCCCTGTAAGTCCCTATTAAATGGTACCCCTGGTACCTAGGGCATTGGTACCAAATAGGGTCCCCAAGGACTGCAACATGTATTGTGCCATCCTCAAGGACCCTTCAGCTAGCACAAGCAGACTGCCATTGTAGACTGCGTGTCCTGGAGCAGCTAAAAGTGAAGCAAGCCATGGCATTCAGCCTGTGTGGCATGTCCCCTCACACTGTGTGCAATATACGTAAGTCACCCCTATAGCAGGCCTTCCAGCCCTAAGGCAGGGTGCTTTACATTGCATGTGAGGGCATGTCTGCACAAGCAGATATGCTCCTCCTATGTCTTTGTCAATTCTTAGACAGTGAGTAAACAGGGAAGCCATTTCAAGTACATATGCTGGACACTGGTCATTGCAAGTTCCCGGTTACATGATGGCTTCACTGAAACCAGGGATATTTGGTATCAAACATCTCATATTAATAACCATATTAATAACTGAGACCAGTGATGGATTTATTAATACAGTCACCCAGAGGGCACCTTAGCTGTGCCCCCTGAAGCCCTACTAACTACCAGTGTGCATACTGACTAGTTTGACCCAGCCTGCCACCACCAGACAAGAGTCTGACCTCCCAGAGTGAGAGCCTTTGCTGTCGGGCGGTCAACCAAAAAGCCTGCCCTGGGAGTGGTGATATACACCCCACACAAGAGGATGACATGCAAATCTGCATTCCAAGGCAGGGGGGCATTTAGTACGCAGATCTGACTTCCCTCACAGGAGAGATGCCAACCCCCCCTGCACCAGGGCTCATTTGGCACCTGGACAGGTGGGAAATTTAGTATTCAGGGAGGTGTATCCACCCCTCAGATCAGTCACAGCCCTAACGTGTGCTGCCTGAGGTGCACACAACTTTTAAAACTCTGCCATCTTTATGCTGGCAGATTTAGTAACTGTGGGACAGGGTTATGCCCACTTCCCACAGGAAATGGTCATATAGGGGGTGTAGTGACCCCAGGGGCAAGTCACCCATTGGCTACTACAATACACTCCCCAAAACACTCCTAAATGCAATATTTAAAGGAGCACCTGGCACCAAGAAATTAGATTTCTGCTGACCTACAAAGAAGGACACTAAAGAGCCGCAAAAGCAAAGGAAGAAGCACCTGACCTCCAGGCCCAGCCTGCCGACCTGTCTGCTGCTCCAAAGTCATCTTGTCCTGCAGCTGTTGTGCCCCATCGAGCCTGTGAGGACTGCCTGCCTTCTTAAAAGATCCCGGCATTCCAGTGGAGCATCTAAGCTGCTTCCCTGTTTCTGCAGGCACCCCAAGAGAACCTATGAGGACTCCGGACCACCAAACACCCAACACCCAGAAGTACCACTGCACCCATGACATACCTCTTAGGCCAGCACCATCCCTTACTCAGAACCATGCTTTATGTCCTCCTCATCCGTTAGCTCTTCAGGGACACAAACCCCTTGCATTACTTCGCTTCATGCTTATGGAGGAAGGCCACCTCATAGTGGTTTCTGTTACGCCTCAGTGTTCGTCCCTGCTCTGAGTGCTTGCTTATCTTGCTTAACGTCCATGATTTACCACCACCAATTCATTTCAGGTGTGTGAGGAATTCCAAGCACTGTCGCAGAGTGAAAGGATACTGCCTAGCCACTCCTCACCCCAGATCTGCAGTGTTTATCAGCATTATGATGGATTTTTCAACAGCCAGCAAAAAACTTCCTTACACAGCCTTCTCCATTAGACTTTGGCTGCACCCACGTGGCAGCTTTTGTTGACATATTTAAATTAAACAACAGAACATAGCACAATTACATACACAACATTGAATAACAGCACAATTAAATCATAATACACAAAACACACTAGTCAAAACGAAATGCAATACAACAGCCACTGTGCAACTCAACGGCATCACATTGCAGTAATGCAGTACAACTATATACGAGCACAGAAAAACAATGACTTGTGACCACCACAACAGAATGGCATGCAAAAATACGCACCATTTTTCTTGTTTCAAATTATCATCCCAAGAAACCTGTTTTCACATTAAGGTGGTAAAAGGTGGTCACACCAAGAACTTCCGTAACTTACCAATAAGGACATATATTAGCACCATTCAGATGTGTTCGGCTCCCTACTTCAAACTTTCGAATCAGTAATGACTATGAAGAACCTTTTGAAGATAGTAAACCAAACAGAGTAGATCATCCAGGACAACAATCCTCTCAGGATTGGTTATCCAATTTGCACTGCATGCAATTAAAAAAAAATATATTAATGATTGCGTGTTTGAATTGCCGAACATTTCTGTTATTCCAGTATGAAAACGCAAACGTTCTTTGTGGAAACAATGACAGAAGAGGCTTCCATGCTGCATAAGTGTACAAGAAATTATCCATAAGAGCTTAAACATTGACCTCACATCTTTCCATTTCATGTGTGAGCAGTTGATATGTTGCATTCTGGTACTTGTAGTCCAGGGAAAGCAACAAAAACAAGCACTGGGTTGCCAAAAAAAGATACATCTGACAAGAGAGAGGTTGCTTTGCTGACCTGCAACTTAATATGATAAATTAAATATTTAAATATTAAATTCACTGAATGTTTTTATGCAACAAAAAGGCAATTTGTTCGTTGACTACTTTGGTTTAAAAAATACACAAAGCTCTTGAAAATATTTTAATAAAGTTGGTCAATTTTTGTTTTCAAATGCTGTGCTTTTATTGGTATATATTTGTCAATTATCTTTAAACTATTAAGCTATATTTTAACTTTCGTCTGACACTTTTTGCCTACCATTTTATTCAAAGCATGCTGGAGGGAAACAACCATTCTGGAGCTTTATTCAGATCCTTCAGTAGAAACATTGTAAAATCACTGTCAATGACTAGAATTTATGTCCTGCCTGGTATTTTCCCTTATTAATACATACCTTTAACCGTTAATGTAAAAAGCACTCACTTTAAAATTTGTTTTCAGCAGCCCTAATGGCCTCTGACTAATAACCTAAGTAAACAAAGAGAGAAAGGCCATGTCATTATGCATACAGATTATGTCATTTAAAGTTCTACTTAAGAATCATGTGCAGGCCCTTGCAGAATCCTGAAACCTGGAGAGAGCTGCCATTTGTCCTCAGTGAAACGTGGCAACCCTACAACTTCTCCACTCATTTCTTTGATGCCTTTTCCAGTCTAAGATGAGCAGTGCTCTCTTTAGGGGACCCCATCCAATCATGTAAGGTGCCTAGCAGACTTGGACAGAAGAGAAATGAATACTTTTTTGTTAATACATTATTTTGTTTATTTTCAGTCCTGTGTCATTGCGGTGTCAGCTCAGTGTATGTTGCACACTGCAGCTGCTTTAGAGAGACATGCTGCACAGACATGCTGAGAGCACCCCTTCATGTAGAGAAGGATGGGGGCCCTCCCTGCACTGCTGGGGTGTCCATTACCCCTCTGCCCTTTCCGTTAGGGGAAAAACCGCTGTCTGAGGTGAGTCAACGTCCTGGTGCATGATAGGTTTAAGCAGGGAGGGTACCAGAATTCACCACGAAACCAAAACACCTTGTTTGAAGAAAAACAACTTGTAATGTTCAGAACCCAACACTAAATGAGAGAAATGTGCACAGCATGCAACTCTACATCATTACACGCTGCAAACCAAGTATTATAGGTAGATCATATATTCCATATATGTGTGTGCAGTGCTTAATTTGTGCCAGCGGTTTCCGGTGCTCACCACCGGCACTTATTTTACAGGGCCCGTACTGCAGCTTTCTTTCATGCTAGCAACGTGTTGTATTTTTCCTAAGTCCTCTTCAGAGCCGCTTTCACTTTTACCCATTTCGTCACTGCTCCTGCACCTTGCTTGAACCTCCAGTTGAGTAATTACAGCTGGGGGCGAGACAGGCTTGGAAACAGCAGGCCTAGGATGATCTTGGCAGTGAAGGATCGTGAAAGCAAACGAACAGTGCAGACTTTAGGCTTACCTGTCCCCTAGTAACATAGTGACGGTACCGCCCAACTGGTCGCTCCCCCGGATCCCAAAAACTCGGACCACACCAATTTCGCATTTATGGAAGAATTGAGGCCGCAGTTTAGTAGGCAATTTTTTAACTTACAAGAGATCCTTTAACCATAATTTTATTTTACTCAAAGAGCTTGTGCCCTTCTTTTCACGGGCCTCCCAAGCACTGTGCCCTACATTCAGTGCTGGCCAGTCCGCCCCAGGTGCCCTATCACTTTAGGTGTAACCATTCATTCACCTTCAGGGCAAGCGTTTGCTTCCAGCCCTAACTGGACAAGCCTGTGCCCTCCTTGTCGCGGCATCGAACCCCCCCCCCAAGCACTGTGTCCTATGTTCAGTGCCGGCCGGTCTGCCCCAGGTGCCCTATCACCTTGGGTTCAACCATTCAGCCCCAACTGGGTGACCTTTCACTTCCGGTGCAACACTCAGTTGTTTCCGGGTAAGCGTCTGCTTCCAACCCAGCCGGGTGACCTTTCACTTCTGGCACAACCACACCTTCTTTAGGGCAAGCGTCTGCTTCCAGCCCACCGGGTGACCATTCACTTCCGGTAACACTATTCATTTAATTGATGGCAAGCGTCAGCTTCCATCCCAAGAATGAATTGATATTCTGGGTGAGCGTCTCCACCCATCTTTGCCAGTTGACCAAGTCACCTTTACACCAACTTCTTGCTGACCACAGGCTCTGGCCTTGATTGTTTCCTTCCGGTTCAACACACAAGGCCATTGTGGTAGCGTGCCAGTACCACCCTGGGTCCTAGCTGTCACCTGTTAGTGGCCTGATCCCCTCACGCAAATTGTCATCATTCTTTAGGATCACCTTGTAAGTACCTCCATGCCTTGCTGGGAGCTTTCGCTGCCAGCAGGACCCCCCCCACGCCATAGGTGCGCCTCAATTCTTCCTCTCTACCAATAACCTCTTGCATTCAATGCTGCCCTTATGTTCCTTAAAAATATATCCACCCCAATGTCCGACAGGTACACCCCATTTGGACCATGATAGTCTGGCTTCCGCAAATTAATTAAGCTATGCTTAATCCCACTTAGGCCCACACCCAACAGGAATTTGGCCATGAGGCTATTTAGCCTCCTCCTTGACAACTCTATACCTCCTTGGCATTGAGCCCCTTTCCAAGACCTTTTGGGAATGATCTCTGACCATAACACCTCTGTGGCATCCATGGTCCTGGCCAACTCGGTGAGAGATTCCTTCATAATCTAAAACAGTTGCCCCTGCCCATGGCTGGGAGTTCATTCCCACCTAAGTGAATTATCAAAATTCTTGCCCGGTTTTGAAAACAGATCTGTGCTGTACAATTAGACTTAGTTCTTCTAAATGAGATACGCAGGCTTTTTTCAGTTTTTTTGCTTTTGACAGCTTGTAGAGTTTCGGGTTTATAGTAGTAGTCTGGGTGTCCTAGATAACTCATAATTTTTTTTACGTAACCCAACCATTTTACTCTTCCTACATTAGTGGACCTAAGGCAGCCCCATATAATCTCTTGGTTCAGCTTGGTGTACTCAGAAGTTGATACCTTGTGCCATAGCAAAATCGGTTGAGTTTTAACTAGGTTTGAAATTAGCGGGATCCCTAATTCCGAGTGGCATACATGTGATGTACTACTCTGTGGGAGACAAAGAAGATACTTCAGGAAGGCATTCTCTATCAACTGTAGGGAGTCATTGTTTACATGCCCCCAAAGGCCTGCCCTATACATGGCTTTTGACATTCATTTGGCCTAATACACTGTCAGTATCTCCCTAGGGGGTCTCTTACCAACCTTGCAAGCAAAATTGCATAAGGCTGCAATAGTTTTCTGGAAGTGTAGCCCTCTGGTTCTAATTGCAGTATGCCATGTCCCTTTTACGTCAAACATGATCCCCAGGTAGGAAAAGATTGTTATGTACTCAATTCTAGTATCTTTTATTATGGGGTTGGGGGTTTTCGGTAACACTTTCCTGCACCTAATAGCAAATGTTTTTCTTTTATTGACTAATAGCCCCAGTTCCTCCATATAGGACACAAACAGTTAGTAACTGTTACAGTGCAAGGGGGGTTTGCGCCATTAGGACAGCATCATCAGCGTATAAAAGGGTGGGAACGGGCCGGGACCCTATTTGGGGCAGGTTGTTGCAATTAGCAGATAGTGCATTACCCAGACTATTAATGTATAAGGAAAAGAGAAAGGGTGCCAGAACACAACCCTGCCTTACGCTCCTCTCTGTGCCAAAAGGCTGGGTACATTCGCCCTTTAGTCCGTATCGCACTCTGGCGATGCTTCCGTGATATATTTCCCTGAGAAATTGTATGATCGGTAGATCCACCCCCATGTTCACCATGATTCCCCACAATTTGCTATGAATTACGCAGTCAAAGGCAGCAGTTAAGTCTACAAAGACCAGTTACAATCTCTCTTGGTTGAAAGTGGTGTATTTCTCGATCAGCATGCTTAGGTTCAGACTCTGTTCCACGGTTCCTACTCTCTCCCAGAACTCGTACTGTAAGTCCCGATAAGACATTCTTGTCCTGGGCCCATTCCTGTAGTCTGTTCAAGATAACGCGGCTTGACACTTTCAGCATCAAATCTAGGAGAGAGGTAGGATAATAACAAGTGGGGCTATGTCTATCTCCCTTTTTGAAGATTGGGACAATGATTGATTCCCTCCAAGATTTCAGTAGGCTAACTTGACAACATGCATTCAGGGCTTGAGTAAGCAGTGGCCCCAGAGGGTCATGTTGGCTTTAAACAGATCTACAGGGCTGAAGTCCGGACCCAGCGCCTTGCCGGCCTTGCTTGCGTTTAGGGCACCAGTGATCTCATCCAAGGTAAATGCCAGCTTGATAGGGAAAGTAATGGGGGCAAAATAATCTCTATCAGTCGCAACATCTACTGTCAGCCTTAACCTTTTAATAGGATTGGAATAAATATTGGAAAGGTGACTAATCCAGTCTCCCTCACTAATAGCCATTTCAAGGCGTGGTCCGGTATCAGGCTGGAGGTAGGCTGAATTAATTACCCCCCAAAAAGCTGCAGGGCCTTTACTAGTGCTTGCTTCATGCAGTTTGTCCCATAGATCTTCTTTTTAATACTGTTTTCCTCTGCATTAAACATGCTTCTAGTGTTTCCTAGCAGTGTTTCCTAGCAGCCCTGACTTTGTTAATGCAGCATGGTCGTTTCTGTAGTGCTAATTTCAGCATTCTATGGGCCTTGGTACAACGTTCATCAAACCACCCTCTCATCCTGTTGTTGCTGCTGTCCCTACCTGTAATTTCAAGTCCCTCATAAACATCCCTTGCAATCTTTTGGAAACTCTCAATGATATCCTCAGGGTCAGAACCCAGTTCTAGACAACTTTCAAAAGCCTGCGTACAACCACAGATCAACTTTTTTAGTAACTCTTGGGGATCAATCTTTGACCAGCACAAGGTTACCCATTGAGCTTGTTAATGTCCATAGCTCCCACGGTACAGTAGTTGGGGAGTGGCGCTTGGGATAAAAAAACCCTTGATGCCATATCCAGGTCTATGCTTAGGTGGTAGTGGTCACTGCATGAAATTGTGTGGGTAATAAAATTTCCAGCCCTTGTCTGTTTTTGACGAATGTATGATCTATCACTGAGTTTTTCCCTTGGCCACTGAACGTAGTTGCAAATGGGATTGGAGGGCAGCAAATCTCGTTACAGAATGCAAGGTCAATACTGAATATGAGAACATTCAATTGTTCCCCACAGGTGGAGTGGGTAAAATGTGAGTGCCCATCGTTCCCCCTTTCACTTAAACCACAGATCTTTTCTGAAACCCTAGTGCAAACTTCGGTATTGAAATCCCACTCCCCAATAGAAATACCAAATCCTGGAATTTTCTATTCCTGGGAGCTTCAATAGCCCTTTTTAGTAGAATCAAGGCGTTTTTTAACTCCGCTTTTGGGATGTTATAGAAGTGTTGTAGAGAAGAACAACACTCTGGACTCGTCCCAGAAACCGAGGCCCTCATCCTCCTGGACCCCTCGCCCACCTTCACAGGGATCTACGAAAAAACCCTGGAGTGGATCACCTCCTTCCTCACCTGCAGAACCCAGAGAATCCACCTCCCTCCATTCCGCTCTAAAGCCTCCAAGATCATCTGCGGCATACCCCAGGGGTCTTCCCTCAGCCTGACCCTCTTTAATGTTTACATGGCTCTGCTCGCAAACATCGTCCGATCACACAACCTCAACATCGTCTCATATGCCGATGACACTCAGCTGATCCTCTCCCTCACCAAGGACCCCGCACAGCCAAAGCCAACCTCCACGAAGGAATGAAGGCCATCGCCAAATGGATGAAGAACAGCTGCCTGAAACTGAACTCTGACAAGAATGAGGTACTCATCCTCGGCTCAACCCCCACCACCTGGGACAACTCCTGGTGGCCTGCCACACTGGGAACCGCACCGACACCCACCGACCACGCACGCAACCTAGTGTTCATCCTGGACTCATCGCTATCAATGACCCAGCAAGTCAACAACGTCTCTTCCTCCTGCTTCAACACCCTCTGCATGCTTCGGAAGATCTACAAAAGGATCCCCACCAGAACCAGAAGGACAGTCACCCAATCCCTGGACTACGGCAACGCCCTCTACGCAGGAACCACAGCCAAGCTCCAGAAAAGACTGCAACGCATACAGAGTACCTCTGCATGCCTCATCCTGAACATCCCCTGCCACAGCCACATCACAGCCCACCTGAGAGACCTGTACTGGCTCCCTGTCAACAAGAGAATCATGTTCAAGCTACTCACCCACGCTCAAAAGGCACTGCACAATGCCGGACCAGAATACCTCAACAGACGACTCTCCTTTTACACCCCGATCCGCCAGCTTCGCTCTGCTAACCTTGCCCTCGCCACCATTCCATGCATCCAAAAAACAACCTCTGGTGGCAGATCGTTCTCCCACCTCGCCGCCAAGATGTGGAATACTTTTCCTATCCACCTGTGACAGACACAGTATCTGCTAACCTTCAGGAGACACCTCAAGACCTGGCTGTTCGAGCAGTAGCAGCACCCCTCCTCAATTCCTTGAGACCCTCACAGGTGAGTAGTACACTTTACAAATGCTAGGATTGATTGATTGAAGTTAATTATGGCCAGCACCCATGTTGCTGATGTTTCAACAACAACGATATGATGATAGGGTTGCGGAGCCAGCATAGTTATACTAGTTGCTTTCAGGGTGTTTGAAACATAGGTACAGATCCCCCCCTTTGCTCTCCCAGAGTTAGATGGTTCCGTCGGGGTATGATAGGTTCTAAATCCATTTAGGTGGATTGGGTTTACTGCCCATGTTTCTTGTACATAAAGTACAGTAAAGCTATTAACAAAATCACACCAGTCTGCTATTACCACCTTAAATAGTAAAACTGCCTTGTTCCAGAATGCTTTCCTTATCTTCTCCTCGGGACCAGTACTTTCACAATTCACCAAGTGGTCCTGAATCAGTAGATTGGATCGGTCCAAGTCGGGGGGAGGATGTTTTTAGAGTCAGCAGTAGGAGAAGCAGTCAAACGAGGAGTAGTTATTTTGCATGAAGGGATAGTAAATCAGCAGGGATGTTGGGTGGTGTACCGAGTCAATCATTCTCATCTAGAGTAGAAGAAATGTCAGCTAAATGGTTGGTGAACCCGGCCCTGTCACGAAGGGTAGACTGGGATACTTAAATACCCTGGTGCGCTTGTCCTTGCATCTAAGGCCACCAGATTGTCAACCAAGCTCCTATCTCTGAGTGTCAGCTCAATTGTGTCAAGACAGGTGACCGGATCTGGCCTTCTAACTGCATCAATTATGTCCTTGCATATTATAGAGTAACATCTCTCACATGGCGGATCCAATGGATCGCTTTGTTTCTCACAGAATCTCCCCCTTCCCTATGGGCTGGTAGGTGTAATTTGGGACATTAACCATTAGGACAGTATTGTTAGAATTAGCCAGATTAGCAACAGGCTGTCCAACATAATTTGGAACTTCATCTTTCATTGGTCTAGGCAGTTGATGGTGAAGTCTTGGTTTGTCACTAACATTTAGGTATTTATATGTGGGGGCCCGGCAAGAGTTCTTGATCCCACCGCCTGATAAAGGATGACCAGTGTGGGGTACCAGGCTGGCAGCAGCAGGGGGGGTGTAATTGCAAATCTTGTTACCGGTGTTCGAGGGCAATTTGGTCGAAAATGTTGAGAGACCTGGGGGATTAAGCGTGGTGCTACCATTATGATCCCTGCTGGATGTCACACCTACAGATGATAGATTTGAGCTCAGATACCTCATCCTTTAGATCTTTTATGCATAAGATGTACTGAGCATTAGGCGGGTCTGGGCTTATGTCTGTTGCTCCTGTGCCTGCTATCCTAACCACCAATACACTTAGGTCAGGATCGTCATGTGATATATCAATTAGGGGACTGATTCGATTTGTGCAATGAAGGACCTCGCTTCCAGTAGGTGGAGGCGCATTTGCTGGTGACAATGGTGAATGAGTAATAGCATTTCTCGTTTTGCCCTGCCCTGTAGGAGTTAAAGCCGGTCTCCCACATTTTTTAAACATCTCTGGGATTTTCCCATGGCCCTCCCTTGGCCTTACTGGGGAACATTCACTCTGCGTACCTTTAGAGGCTCTATCCAGAGAGGAGGCCAAAATATCCTCATAGTCAACCAAGAGATTATCCTATCCATTACGCAGTTACTTGCTGCATGCTTCTGCCGTTTTTTTTTTTACTGTGTGCCACCCCAGCCCCGCCCTTGTTTGCTTTCCTTTTACCCATCGCAATTTCTTACGCCAGAGGGTGATCCCTTAGGGATAGTGTAAGACAATATGGCCGTGCCCGGAGTCTATAAAAATACAGAAACACTTACAAAGTCTGCTTAAAAGTGAATGTTAGGGGGGGTGGCACAGCCCGGCCTTCTTTGGGCTCCGATGGGCATGGACTGACCCGCCCTTTGCCCGGGCGCGCCCTGTGCCTAGGTGTGCCCCAGGCACTTTGTAGTGCTCGTTGGTGTGGTCAAGTGGATGTAGGTGCTGGAGAAAATGGCTGCCTCCTGGGGCCACAAAGCAGTCTGGGATATGTAGTCCCTTGTCAAAGTTTCTAGTGCGTCCCGCGCTGCGGTGTGCCCGAACGTGCTTTATAGCACTCGGTGGTCTGGTCAAGTGGGTGCAGGTGCTGGAGAAAATGGCTGCCTCCTGGGGCCACAAAGCAGTCTGGGATATGTAGTCCTTTGTCAAAGTTTCTAGTGTGTCCCCAGCACTCATTTTTAGAGACTGGGATAGAACACAACAGAAAGGATGAAAATGGGAAAAAAAGGAAGAAGAGAACGTCTGGAAACCAAGGACAAAGGGAAACAAGCATTTGCAATCCAATGGGTCTTGCGTTTGCTCGAGTTAGAGCTATTAGCGTTTTAGATTCCTAACTGGACTTTTCTTGCCACATAAATTGAAAATGTAAATTAAAACAGTTGACATAAGCGAGCCAATTCAAAGCACCACAGCCGCCATAAGCATGAGCGGGAAGGAGAGACACAAAAGGAAAGAGTAGTTCACTCGCAGTCAAACATATTTGCAAAAGTCAATTATCTATGTAACAGTGTTGGTGTCCAAGGCGGTAACAAAATCTCCCCAAGGAGGGACAAAGCATTTACCAATGTCACCAAAGGATTTTTTAAAGGCAAGCTCATGAACGAGTGAAAGTGATGGGTGTGAGGTGGGCGTGGTTAGAATCCCACATAGATACCAACACGTCGGTAAAGCAGCGCTTGTGCGCTGCTTTGGTTGACCTGAAAAGCAGAAGTGAAAAGTACCTGCAAAAGTGAGATAAAGGGACAGGGAAAGTCAGGTGGCTGATGGATCAAATGTCAACCCCGCATTCAGCAGCACTGGTAAAAAAACGTCTGAGATATAACTTTGAGCCCCAGTACTTATTTCTTCATAAATTAAGTCCTGTGTATGTATAGTATATATAACTGGTATCTACACTAGAGTCCAATACTGAATTGATGTGTTCTATAGTTCACATGTGTCAGTATTTTCTTAAGGTGGCTCTATTGGACCATAATAAGTGTTATGCCAGTTTCCTACTTCTATTATTAGTCCTTATAATTTTGATGGAATTTGCATGATTGTTTTTTTTTTTTATGGGAATTTTTTTTTTTACATAATTTCCTAAACACTGGACTACACTGACTGACTGAACACAGTTCTTCTGAGCCAAGAAGAGTTTAGTTTACCTGTATAAGTGAGATATTTTTGTATCTGGTGTCTGCTAGGTACGGTTAACAAAGGGCCCTAATTGCAATTAGAATGTGCATGTTTTGACTGATTTTTATGAAGGTGATAATAATTTTTAAAAAGTGGTAAAGATTGGCAGTGTACTTTGGGGAGGTCACTATCGAGCCCTGCTCAGAGTCTATTTAGTTTTTGGTAAGAAAAGAGACCGAGAATCTGGCTTCCATTGGATGAAATAAATCATGGGCTGGACTTATATATGTAAATTATGGAAAATACACTAGTACGAAAAAATCCAATGAAAATGTTATTTTAAAGTCATTGCTTTTTAATATCTGTAAATCATGGAAAATACTATACAGGTATGACAAAATCCCTGTGAAAAAGATTATTTTAACATCACTGCTCTTTATGCAATAAAGTCTGTCGTAATATATGTAGATTATCGAGGCGGAGGTGAAAGGGAAAACTGAAAAGTGGCTGATAGATTTGTGATACACCTTAATAATTTGTAGGATTTTTTATTTAATCTATTGTGCTCAAATTCATGCATTTTCACATCAAATACATCAATTCTCCCACAGGCAAATCAGTAGGGGTAGTGACAACCACAAGAGTCAACCATGCCACTCCAAGTGCTGCCTATGCCCACTGTGTCAACCGGGATTGGTACAGTGATGCTGAGATGCCCGTGGAAGCAGTCAAGATGGGATGTAAAGACATTGCCAGGCAGCTGATGGACAACATTCCGGACATTGAGGTATCCTAACATAGTGGTGGTGTGCTAAATGTTGGATGCTAGATGGATAATTGAATACAGTAACACTCTCTAGCAATGAGGACTAATGTGTGGAATATGTTCGGGTTGGAAAATGAAAACTAAGGATTATCTATTCATTTCAGTGAATGCACGGTTCCAGATCCCAGATTATCCATTCAGTGAACACTACTGTGGCAATGATATTCTCCAAATTGTTCCTGGAAAGCAGATAACTTTCAACCATTGCCCTCATTTGAGAGAATTGCAGCTTTCGCTCATTTCCCTCATTAGTGGAAACAGCAGAATGCTTAAGAGCCTGAGCATAGGGCTTGTCAGCACACCCACAACATGTGTAAACACTATGCTCTCACACTCCCCCGCAAATTTAAACTGTTACACCATTTCATGGGGCTTATACCTTACTATAAAGAGCAAATATTCATACAGTTTGCCATAAAACCCGGACTGTCACACCATGCTACAAAATAAGTATTCCTTATCACTAACACAGACATTTGATCCTAATGTCCTCGATTGAAATACGTCCTTCCTAACACCTTACATTCACCCATATGCGAGCCTTACCCCTATCCTCCTCAAATTAAGAGCAGATGAGCCTCACCCTGGTTGCCTAGTGCAGACCAATGAATCCCAAGTGAGTTGCTAGATCTGGCCATCAGCAGGGCGGGGTGCATTCCTCCTCTAATTGTGGCACTTTTGCCTACTTGAAGCAAGTGCACCCTAGAAGATGAATTGGAGGTTGCCTAGTAACGCCCTGCACTAACCCTGCCAACCTCTTCTTCAGTGTTTGGGCCTGCAGGAAAATGTATCGATCAAGAAGAAACAGTTGGTGAGGTTAGTCTTAGTGCAGACACTGTTAAAGCAAATGAGACGTTAATCATCTGCTCCCCTCTCTCCATTATCCCTCCAAGAGATATTGATGATTTTTTTAAACAATTTTATTTTGCATTTTCAATAGAAAATAAGTGAACTTGACACATCATACAATTCCTCTAGGAATAATAATTACTGCATACAAATGGTGGGAAAAGCAGATAACGTACACCCAAATATGATGAGAAATTGTTTTCACAACTCATACCCACCCCTGTAGATCATGTAGAAATTACATTTCAGCAGATCCTCCTTCACGTTCAGTAGAAAACATAATGCGAATATCAGATGTGCATAGTGTTTTAGACATCGTGTTTGATGTGGATAGTGAAGGGACACCAGGAGGCAACGAATTTGGCCACATGGCCTCGAATGATGGCAGTCAATTTTTCCATTGCGTAGGTGGACCATACCTTGCCCCACCACATATTTAAGGAAGGAGGAAGTGGTTGCCTCTGTATCTGTGCCATGCCAGAGTAGTGCCACAAGGAGTAGATGTAAGAGTAGCCGGCCCTGAAGAGTCGCTGTGTGAAAAATCCCATTGGCCTCTGGGTCGCCAAGTGAATTGCTAGTGGTTCAAGGGGAAGATGAATGTTAGTAATGTTCTTTATTGTGTTCTGGATCTCACCTCAGAATGTTTGAATCACTCTGCATGACGCCATGGATGTAGAAAGGTGCCCTTCTCTCTGCACCCCTTCAAGCATAAACCCGAACTCCCAAACATCTTGGCTAGCTTAATAGGTGTAAGATACCAACGAGTCAGTATTTTATATGCATTCTCTTTGTAGTGGATACAAATCGAAGATTTAGCCACTCTTTGCCAAATGGCCCCCAGGTGTCATCAGGTATCTTTGTAGCCAGCCCCCTTTCCCACTGCAATACCTAGGTGTGTTATCTGGAAGGAGTCAACTGTAAGAGGTATCTATAAAGCCATGATTTGCCTTTATGGTGCACGTTGTTGAGATAGAGGGACTCTATGGGTGTGTCGTTGTGCTGAAAAGCCGGGCACGTTGGGGGCCTACCTGTCCAATTAAGTGCCTGACCCAATCTGAGGTTGTCTTGGCGAGTTAGGTCAAATTTAGTAACTAAGTCACCTCACAGCCTTAAGTTGTCATCGTCATAAAAAATCATCGAGGGCGGGGGACATATCTGAGCCCAGAAGAAGGAGCCAGTGTGAGTCACACTCTGAAGACAGTCAGGATTATGCTTGAGGGGGTGGGTCTAAAGGGGTAAATCGGGAATACCCTGCGCTTTCATACCTCCCTCCAGTAGGCTAGGCGTAATGATGTCAAAGGCAGTAGTGGGGGAGTTGTCTCAAATGATGTTGCTAGCCACAGCAGCACCGGAAGGGGAGAGGGAGTAAAAGCCTGGTCTACTGGGACACAGGGCTTCTTGGCAGGGTCGTGGTTCCAGTCCAGGGACAAATGGAGTTGTACTGCTAGAATGTAAGTAGAAACATCAGGGAAGCCCAGGCCACCCTCTAAGGCTGGTTCGCTCAATGTTGCTTTCGCCACTCATGGAGACTTGCCCCCACACAAAGTCTAACATTTTCGCGCTGATATCCTTACGAAGTGAGGGAGGAAGGGCTAACAGAAATGTTTGGGGAACATTCAGCAGTCGGGTATAAAATACATTTTCAACCTATTAGGACTGTCCAACCACAATATCTCGAGTTTCCCCCAATGAACCAAATTCTTAAAAAGGGGTGTGAGGCGAGGGATATGTTGCAGGAGTGTAAGTCTTTTGTCAGAGGCGGCAAATGAATCCCTAGGTAAGTAATGCCACACTTAAAATATATGTCATGTTAAGTCCATTTGATTAGCACATTCCTATTATTTGTGCGGTGAAGCACTTTTGGAATCTGGGTGTTCTTTATGGTCCTGGGAGTATTTTTATCCAGAGTGAAGGTGGACTGTCGGTCGTCGCTTCAGTTGTGATCTGTCATGTTTAAGTGCAAGCCTTTGTGGAACGTGACTTGGAGGTTGACGTAGACAAATGTATTATTTTTTGATAGATTAAATCACAAAGTCCACCGCTAAATCCTGTTATGGATTTGTATGAAGCAATAGGTACACAGATATTTTTGCCAAAAAATATTCCGTTTTTATTAGTTGTGATGGAGTATATGTTTGTCCATCGTTCGGGATCAAGTGGTTGTTATGTTTTGCAGTGTGAAACTATAGTGTTTGGTTCCGGAAATCTTCTTAGAAATAAATACAATTTTATTTTGGGCATCAACCATAGGCGTAGCTATTTTGAAGCATATTTGAACGCTGTGTGGAATTCATACCAATATTTGTTTATGTGAGTGTGGTACACTTAAGGTGACTTCATCAGAATGGTAATATTGAATGTTATGTAGTTTGCTAGGGTGTGAATGTGTCAAGATTTACTGAATGGATGTACTATTAAGATGGCAAAGTGTATGAATGTTACCCCCATGATGGTGCCAGAAGTTGTTTGAATGTACACTTGGTACAGTGTGATAATGTATAATTTGATCTGCATATGCCTCTCAATTGGCACTGAGCCACTTATATGGCCGTGGAACAGTATTGTTTGCATGATGGTACCAGGAGCCATGTCTAATGTGTAATGTTGTTTGGGTGAGAGCATAACTTGATCTGGATATCATGTTCTGGTAGCAACGCTTATCGCCAATGAAATAGCTGTGGTGACCTGTGCATAATGTTACTAGGAGCCAGAAAGATACCGTTGAAGAGTGAAGTGAGTGTATAGCTTGATCCGGATGTGCCTTTAAAGCGCCAAACATTTACCCAACTATGCAGCTAGGAGCCATTTTGTGTGCATGATGGTCTGGAGTTATCTAAATATTGGTTCAGGTGTGAGGATAACTTGATTTGGATGTGTCAATGTGGCGGTAGATGCTTAGCCTACTAAATGACCTGGAGCCTTGTTTTTCACATGATGGTACCCAAGAATATGGTCTAACATACACACTTGGAGTGATGCTGTGCCCACGAAGATCATTGGATGCACTCACAGACAAAAGAAAGTTCAGTGTCCAGCGACACAGATGCATAGATCAGACACCAGGCACCTGGTTAGTCTTTAGACATCAAATATGAGTTAACGTGACCTCCACTTGATTGTGGTGCACTCAAGGCAGGGAAAATTACATCCAGGTCCTGCTTGCAGTCAGAGGTGCCAAACACCCTTGTTCTTCAGAACCTCTGATGCCCTACAGCACCCCATTTCTCTCCTCTACTCATCAGTGATCATCCAGGAAGGCTAGAAGGTACAAAAAGTGCCAGGCACAGAGATTTTGGCAAGAAAGGGCAAAACAGCAGTCACATGAGGTTGCAATCTCCACCTTAACACCAAGGCAAAGCCTATATCCAACTTTTTACTCAACCATTCCACTATTTAGGAAGCCTGGGGCAGTTAGTCTTAAAATCCTACCAACCATGGAGGAGAGACATTGCTTCAGTCTTCCTCAGCTCAGATGCAAAGTACTAGGGTTTCCCACTTCACCAACCACTTCTATCAACTAGCGTAGAATAGTGAGCTGTTGTTATCTCCAAAGGTTCTGCTGGCCTTTGGTGCAGCTCCCCAGCAGGGGAAGCATAGGCTCTTGTAAGACTAGAAGCAAGCATGTAGCAGTTGAGGAACCATTTCATAACACCTGGCAGAGACTGGTAGACTTATACTTAAGCCGAGAAAAAGGTGCAGCATGTAGGCAAGGAGTGGAATTATGCGATATACAGGCAAGGATCAGAATTGCCATCATAAGGCCTCTGATTCCTATGGACGTCAGTATTCCCTACTGTTTAAGAAAGCCAACCCTCTAGAACTCAATGAGTGCCCATTAAGTAAAGTCTAAATGAGCCCTATTCTGAATTATTGTCAGTTCTTCAAAATCACTGGGCACCAGAAACACTCACCCAATAACCAAAGGCTGTTCTTCAGACCCTGTGCTACACCATGGAACACTTTACTTGAGCCCATAAATTGTAATCTATCATACTGCCCCTGTTTTCAAACTCACCCTCTAGCACTGAGTGGTACACTGGTAACCTGTAACTTCAAGAATACAGCTCCGGATGCACAGCTCCTAGGAACCCACCTGAGTTTAGCCCTGATTCACAGCTCCTGTCAATCTTGCCTTAGATAACTGAACAGTGGTGGGCCAAAGTTATCTATTCACTAGGGCCGTGCCTTGCAGAACCTCCGACTGAAAGCTCATTTCCCTCCTCCCCCACGGCATGTTGGCCAGTTCCAGCAAACTCAACATTCATAGTATATGGCAGGTCCTTCACACATACAAAATATTCCTGCAGAAATGTTGACTCCATGACTGTCATAAACTCAGATCATAATGCAAAGCATGTGGTGAGACAGGAAGAGTTGCGCACTTGCTTGTCCTAAGAGCAAACAACACAGATTGTCGGGTGTATTTGAAAATAAATAAACAAGAGACTAACCAATTTGGGGTCTCCATCAAGGAGGCTTGAATCAGTATGTGAAAAAATAATAGGCAGAAACACAGGAAACAGACTGATAATACTGTGACTCCCCTCCTCACACTGGATCTGGGCTGCAGGGCAAGTTGCCAGGTCCAACACCCAAAGAGGTTCCTTGAGCCGGGTCACACCACACACTATTACTGAGCACCACCGGCACCCAAATCTGTCTTTCTGTTTCATCCTTCATACTCCTCTCTCGTTACCTGCAAAGCATAAGACCTCAGTTTCTCAGGTGACAAATGCTGTGTACCATCCAATTAGGCAGGCAAAACCATTTAGACAGACATCCTCATGACCACCATCTCGCTCCATACCGGTACTCTCTTTGACCCCAAATCCCACCATGTTTTGGCAAAGAGACCTACATCGTGGAACACCACCCAAAGGTGCCTGGGAGCAACAACAGGCAATGGGGTTACATTCCAATGCCAAACATAAACCCCACTCCCTCAGACACTGAGTAGAATCAACGTTACAGGGGTTGCTCTTGTATAGTGATGGTAGGATTTCTTTGCTCCCATATCTTCCTAGCCCAGAACCGCCCCCACGATTAACACCCATTCACAGGAGAGTTGAAATCCCTTGTTGAGCAATGCCCAGAGCGCTGATTCATACGCCTCTTGATTGCTGAAAGCGATAATCCCCAGGGAGACAGTTTAGTGGGTAAAGCACTATCATCCCAAGCTGCTTCTCAGCTTGCTAGGCCAATATGGTATATGCACTTTCACATCAAAAGTATGGGAGCATTCTTCTTACCGGAGAACGGCACACACCGTGCATCAAGTCAGTCTAGAAACACAGTAGAGGTACAGGAAATGCATCCTAGACCACAGCCCACATGAGCTAAAGGAACCCATACACACTGCAAAACACCCCCTCTCCCAAGGACATGCTTGCCTGTTACCAGAGATTCTTGGTGTGAAGTACAACCGGCAGTCTCCACAGAGAAACCTCCTGTGGCATTATTGATGCCCTTGATGCACCAGCGTCTTCTGGATTCCTTTTAATTGTTCTTTCTGCTTCCCTGTTCATATAAGTTCCCCATTATAGCTCCCATCTAGAAACAGCCGAAGGCCTCTGAATGAAAAGGCCTAGAGCCTATCCTAGAGGTTGCCGGTCCACCACTGCCTCCCGGCCAAGCTCAGCAAGGAAAGACTATTTTGACCGCCCGCCTTCCAGCACGGTACTGAAAATGGCTGCAATTACTAAATCCTCAGCCTTGGCTTTGACCTCGACCACCTTGGACCAAGAAATTGTTTCAATCTCCATCCGAACCTCGGAACTAAACCGGAAGCCAACTTCTTTGACCTCAGGGCCGATCAAGATCATGAAGCACAAATCTTTTGCACGAAAACCCTCATAACTGAGGGACTCCGGCAAGTCTTCCACCAACTCTTCTCCAATTGAGCCAATTCTTGAAAAGAGAGATGGTAGATAGTGCAAACTTTGTATTTGAGAGGGCACAGGCCTCCTTCTCCTTCTCACTCTCCACCCTAGACATCTATTCTATACAAGCAGAAGACGCAACTCAGGGGCCACTGCAGTCTTACACTGGGAGATTGGAGGTCCACCTGATAATACTTATCCATGAGATGCTTATGACCCTGATCCCATTACATCTAATGACCCACCTCTTTATCCTGCTCATTCCTCCCCTCCTGATGACACCACCTCATATGAACAGGTAGTTTCAATGGCGGCAGCATTCCACGATGTGTAGCTTCACAAAAATCCCAGAGAACAGGACTTCTTGTTTAATACCCTCTCCTCCATGCACAGGGACTTGCAATATCTTCCCATGCTCCCTGGCATGCTCAGACAAGGGGAGGAAATATTTAAAGAACCTAGCCGGGGGATCAACACCAGTATTCACTTGACAAGGCATGCTTGACTTTGGTGTTCTGACATCAAGCCAGAGGTCCAGCATGCAGTCTTAAACATGCCCTTTGACAAGGAGCATCTATTTGGACTGGAACTGGATACAACACTTGACAAAATGAAGAAGGACACCAACACTGCCAAGGCCATGGGTGCCTTGCAAACTCCCAAACATAGATGTTCCTTTCGACGTCTAGGGTACAGGGGAACGTACAAGTCCTCTTCTACGAAGCCTTCCATGACCCACAGCATGTAGACTCACTCCTCTTGTGATAGAGGCTACTTCAGAGGCTCCTACAGGGGGACAAATACCGAAGGGCGAGGGAAGAGTACAGCCACACGCAGATCTACCTCCACTGACAAACGGTGACTACTTACACCTTCCCCCTGACCATCCAACACCTGTCTGGGGAAGACTCCAACACTTTCCGTCCATCTGCGACACCATCACCAGGGACCAATGGGCTATTGCCAGTATCCAACATGACTATTGTCCGGAGCTCATTACCACACCTCCTAACATTACCCCTTGCACCCACAGATTATCACAAGAACACCTCACGCTTATCAAGCAAGAGGTTCAAGCCACGAGTGGGAACTCCACCCACAAGTCCTCCAGACATACTTCAAAAAGTGGGTTTCCCCTCACATAGATGTTTTTGCCACAGCAGAAAATGCAAGATGCCCAAACTTCACTATGTAAGAGTTGGTCAGGGATATTTGCCTATGCTTTTCCATCTCTTCCTCTCATTCCTTTCATGATTTGGAAGCTCAGGCAAACATCTCTCACCATGATCCTTGTGGCTCCTACATGGGCACGCCAGTCTTGGTCCACCACTCTCCTGGATCTCTCAGTAGTCCCAAACGAGAAGCTCCCCAACAGGCTCGACCTTTTCATACAGATTTGACATCACGGCCCCATGTCACTCAACCTTGCAATATGGCTCCTGAGGTCATAGAGCTTGGCTACCTTGGTTTGCCTGCACAATGTATGGACATTCTCAAGGAAGCATAAAGACCAACCACTAGTACTCGTTTTGCAGCTAAATGGAAACATTTTGTTTGCTACTGCTAACCCAAACACATTGATCCAATGAAATCCATGTTATAAGAAACTGTTTGATACCTGCTTCACTTGCAGAAAGCAAACCTTCCTTACTCATCCATTCACTTGCATCTCGCATCAATAGCTGCATATCTCCAAAATAGACAACATACCTCACCATTCAAAATTCTAGTTATTAACGCTTTCATGGAAGGACTCAAACGAGTCATTCCACCTCGGGTGCCCCCAGCTCCCGTTTGGAACCTTAACATTGTACTCCCTATACTCATAGGATCTCCTTTTGAGCTGCTTCACTCATGATCACTTCAATTTCTCTCTTGGAAAGTGGCTTTCCTAGTCACCACTTCACTCAGACTTGTTAGTGAGCTCCAGGTGTTAGGCTTAGAAGATCCCTTCTGTATCTTAGTAAAATCCAGATTTAAGAAATATGTTTGTTTCAGGTTTTTTTTTTAGAGTTGCTAATAAGGAGCAATATGAAAACACATGCAGGCAGTCAACCCTGAATTATCAGGGGAGCAGTCCTAAATCAGCAGGGCTGGGCCAAAGCCTTTAAGAAAACCTGGTCCAACTTTGCATGAGCCAGACTGAGCTAATGGTCATCCACCTCTAGCTATTTTTTATCTATACATAAAAGGCTGTCTGTCTAGGATACATGTGAAGATAAACATGAATGCTTTGTTATTTTGAAGATAAAACCCAGAATTCCTATGCTCTGTGTGCACAGGGGCATTACTGTTGATTTTACATTTTCCAGCCAGTTTTTTGAGGAAAAAATATCAGTCAGGTGGATACTGGAATTGGTTAGTCGCTTAAAGCTTTGTGTTGGACAGTGGTATGTGACATACGGCCACAGGGTCTGTGCAGGCATTACAAGAACATCCATGTGGGAGCCAGGTTTCTAGGAAACTGACAGGTGGGACTGGTTGAGATGCTAAACTGCCAGAGCTGATTAGACAGAAACTTTGTTTTCTCTCTCTCTCTCTCTCTCTCTCTCACTTAGGTGATCATGGGAGGTGGACGGAAATACATGTACCCCAAGAACCACTCCGATGAAGAGTACCCCACCGATGAGAAGGCCAACGGAACTCGCCTGGATGGCCTGAACCTCATCAACATTTGGAAAGAGAACAAACCCAAAGATAAGGTACCGATGGTTCGAGCTGAAGTGTGTAAGGACACAGTGAGGGAAAGAATCACCCACCCTAAATTTCTCATAACGAGAGATGGGGTTAGGAAGTTTGATGTATTAATGAAGACATGGGCTCTTATTTTTAAATATACCATGATTGTACTGAAATTGAAGATTATTGACCTGAGGTCTGTGTATAAAATAATCACAAATCTCTCAAGACCTCATGGTATCCATTTAATCTGAATGGGTTTGGACTTTGTCCATAAGCAGGCACACGAGTCAGAGTCCTTCTGTGATTCTACATTAGCCACCTGTAAAAAATATTTTCCTTCATTGCAGCCTGTGAACAAAATTAATGGTCCTTTGATTCTTTCTAGTTCCATGGGAGGCCGTCTTCTGCAGATGGGCCGGTAATATCAGCAGGTTGGTATGTTTGACCTGGAAGTGAGTTGGCTATCGTCTGCAGTTCATTGACCATTGTCCTCTTGAGCTAAAATGTCATCTCCTCCTGACCTCTGTGGTTAAGAGCTGGGCAGAGCAGGTGTCTTTTAGCAAAAGTGGGGGTGGGTGGGATCAAGCAGTAGAAGAGGGTTAAGGGTGATAGTGAACAGGAACATTATATTTCTTGTGACCTTATTATTACTGCACAAACTCCAGCACATGCCATATATATGTGCTGGCTACTCTTGGATTGGAACATTTACAAGAAACAAGAAAACAAATCCATTTAGAGTTCAGCGTATCTTGACTGGACGTGGTAAGTAAGGCTTGCCTTTTTAAAGCTGTGTCACAGATTATGAAAAGGCATATCAACACTTTAAAAGAGCAAATATGGAATTTCATAAAGAATGTAAAAGAGATGGCAGACATTCCATGATCAACATGTTTGCAAAGTTAGCAGGAACATTTGAACTTACTATAGGCTTGGGAGAACACTCATGATGCAACAAATTATATGCCTTTCGTTACAGATTAGTTAACAATGAAATCCAGGCTTTTAGATCTTGCATTCTCCGAGATAAAGATCATACATTATCTTATCCTTAGCTCCGAATCTAGACTCAGCCAGGCTTACTTAGAAACATCAGTAGTCTCAGTCCCAAGACAGAAAATGTTATACTCATGCACTTTCGCTTTATCCAAATTTGGGAAGTTAAAGACCAATGGGATAACAGGGAAAGCAAGGGTGACTGTAGGCTGTGCTCACAAGATCCAGAGTCTAAAGCACTTTTTATGCCTCTGTAAATCCTGGTACTCAAAAAGAACATACTATTTTCAATCTGATTTCTTTGGACATGACATCTGTACATGCAAGGACACAGTTAATCTGTGCCTGAAGTCTGAGAAGTCACAGGTTTGAACTAGAAAGAAGTGGTGATGGAGAAGCTTGAGCAACAGAATAGTCAGATATGCTCTTGTAAATGTAATTCATATGCTGTCGCCTTTGCGTGTCTCTGCCTTAAGAGAATGCATTTTAAACACTATTGCTATCTATATGTAACTATTGTTAAGATTTGTATTAATCACAACAACATTTAATTTCTGAATTCCAGGTTCACTAAAAAAAAAGAAAAAGCCTGTGAGATGCTATATCTGCCTGAGATCTTTTTCAAAGGAGCAAGTCTTAAACATGCTTGCCTTTACCACAGCCCTATCAGTCAGGCATTCATTGGTCTGTTGAAGAGATCTAAATATTCCTATATGTAATTTCCTCCATATCTGTGTTGGATTAAAGCATATGGCACTGTATTTCAGACACTGATATGGAATCACCAAAATGACAGGTGTAGAGGAAGGGAGATCATTGATCTTTGACCCAAAATTACTTCACACGATCAACCCATTTGTTCAATCAATCAATCAATCAATGGATGTGTTGGGCGGGCTTATTACTGATTAGGGTATCCAAACGCTGAGTCAGCTGCTAGGGTTCAGTTTAAGGACTCAGACAAATAAACAGGTCTTGAGTTGTCTTCTGAAATCTAGGATACAGGGCGAGGACCTTAGGTGCGGGTGGAGATTGTTTCACGCTTTCGCTGCCAGATATGAGAAGGCACGAACTCAGTTTTTGCTCCTGCAAATACATCGAGTACAGGCGAGGTAGAGGGCTCCTGATCGAAAGTGTCTAGTGGGGTGGTGAAATTTCAGGCGATGGTTGAGGCTGGCCCCAGTTTGTGCAGGGCTTTGTAGGTGAGGATCAACAGCATGAATTGTCATTGTTGTGAATGGGGAGCCAGTGGAGCTTCCTGAGGTGAGGGGATATGTGCGTGCGTCTTGGTAGGTCGAGTACGAGTCTTGCTGCTGTGTTCTAAATGATCTGGAGTTTCTTTGTGAAGTGGGTTGTGAGTCCAGCATAGAGAGCGTTACCATAGTCCAGGCTGGTGATGAGGACTTGGGTGATGGGGTGCCTAGTGTCGGTGGGGAGCCACTTGAGGATCTTGTGCAGAAGGCGGAGGGTACAGAAGCAGGCGGAGTTTGTGTTCACCTGGTTTTTCATGCTGTGCTTATTGTCAATGATGATCCCTAGATTATGTGTGTGTTCTGTTGGGGTGGGAGGGGGGCCTAAGTCCAAAGGCCAGCAGGTGTTGTCCCAAGGCAATGTGGAGTTTCCGAGTATTAGGACTTCGTTTTTTTCTGTGTTCATTTTGAGGCAATTCTCCCTTATCCAAATGGCAGTGGTGCTCATTCAGAGCTGGAAGTTGGTTTTAGACTTGGAGTGGTCTTGTAGGTGTTGAAAAGGGTAGGGCTGAAGGAAGATCTTTGCGGTACTCCGCTGATGATGGGCTTGTGTTGTGAGGTGAGAGGAGGAAGGTGGATTGTCGACCTGAGAGGAAGGAAGCAATGTATTTCAGGGTGTTTCCTTGGAAGCCAATCTAATGAAGTTTTTTTAGCAGGGCCTGATGGGCGACTGTGTGGTGCGTGGTGTCCAGCAGGTGGGAGTTGAGGGCATCTGACCACTGAGATTCAGGCACCTTGTTCTAGCTTCGATGTGAGGTGGGCAACAGTCTGGGCGGTCTGTTCGGAGTGAGGAGGTAACCAAAATGCATGATGACGGCGTCTGTCCAGGTGAGCTCGGTGGTGTGACTATATTTGATTCTGTTGCTGGATGTGAATATAGGGTTAAGGGTGTGTCTGGCAAAGTGCGTGGGGTCCGTGACTATCTGTCAGAGACCGATGATGCCTATGCTGTCCAGAAGGTTGGTGGTGTGGGGTTCCTGATGTCCTCTGGTTGGAAGTTCAGGTCCCTGAAGAAGATGTAGTGTTCGGAGTCGATGGCTAGCGGGCGATGATTTCCATAATGGCATTGCAAAAGACAGGGCGGGGCCCAGGGGGGTCTGTAAGCAGGAATTCCTTTGACGGTGGTGTTGCTGTCAATGTTGAGCTGGAAGTTGTTGTGCTCAATGATTGGCGTAGGTGCCTCTTCTGTTGTTGTGCAGTGGAAAGTTTCTCTATAAACTATGGCAATGCCACCTCCGAATTTGTTAGTGTGGTTGCAGTGGGCGATCTTGTAGCCTTCGGGTATGGCTGCAGGGATGTTGAGGGCTGAGGCGGTTCTGAGCCAAGTTTCAGTGATGAAGACGATGCTGGGTGCGAGGGTGGTGGTGGTGTCCCCCAGCTCGGTGCTGTGTCTGCCCAGTGAGCGTGTGTTCAGAAGTATGCTGTGAAGATGGTGGGGGGGGGTGACCGATGGCAGATGTTTGGTGGGGTGTGCTGGTAGCTCAGAGGAGCAGGAAAATTGGCAGTGGCAGCAGGTGAAAGGGATGGCAGTGGTCCGTGGTGAGGCGAGGCAGCATCTCCATTTGAGTGGTCAGGTGTTGTGTGCGATGAGTTCCGCTCTGGAGTATCGGTGGATGGTGGGCGAGCCAGAGTTCCTGTCACTAGGAGTGGTCCAGGCATAGACGGTCTCAGGAAGGCTGCCTTTGGCGCTCCTTCGGCGCAGAAGCAACAGTGCTGCACAGCAGCCTCCAACAGTGGTCCTGGAATGGGCTAGCAGGGGGGAAGGAGGGCAGGCGCGGGCAGAGGCAGGAGATGAGGCACCAATTTATGGTGGAATGGGCACAACAAAATACAGTTGCACTAAGGGACAAAACAGTGAGCAATAGTGACCAGGGAACAAATGAAATTAATTGAAAATAAACAGATACCAGACACGGGCAGACAATACCAAGGCACAACGCAACAGAGGAGAAGGCGGGCAGGCGGGCAGCTGCATCGAATGTAGGAAGGCTCTAGCCTGGGCAGAGACAGAAGTGCCTCTGCGCTGACAGCTAGCCGCTGGGGAGCGGTGGCTTGACCAGGGGTCAAGGGCTACTACTGGAGCTATGCAGCGGCCCCCATAATCAGTCTTGGGAGGGGCTTACAGAGAGGGCAGGAGTGAGAGCGGTGAGGCATCAACCGACCACGGAACGGACTCAACAGTATGCAGTTTACACTAAGGGACAAAACAGTGAGCAATAGTTACCAAGGAACAAATAAAATGAAAATAAACAGATAACATAAACAGGCAGATGATACCAAGGAACAAATGAAATGAAAATAAACAGATAACAGACACGGGCAGATGATACCATAGAACAAATGAAATGAAAATAAACAGCCAACAGACATGGACAAACCATATCAAGGACAAACGCAGCAGAGGAGAAGGTGGACTGGCGGGCAGCGGGGTCAAACGTGGAAAGGCTCTAACATGGGTCAAGACAGCAGTGCCTCTGCGCTGAAAGCAGCTGGGGAGCGGAGGCTTGACCAGGGTCAAGGGCTACTGGTTCCTCCCCTAATTGTGCCATCACTAAGCTATCAACGCATAAAGTGTAATGAGAAACAAGAGGAAGGATATGGAGTGGATATTAAAGAGGGAAAATATAGCTCCCGTGGCTACTTTCAGGACTCCACATCCTATAGGTCACAAGTGCAATGTGAAGCATACCAAAGACCAAGCCAGAGTAACAACTGCTCCCCTGTTTGAATACCACTTTTCCACTCTTTAGAAGAACCTGGAAGTGCAACTCATTTGTTGTTGATTGTTTCTCATTTTTCCCACTACTTTTCAACTAAAAAGACTGTCTGCTTGTAGGAAAAATATCCACCCTGTGGCAGCCCTAGTGTTTGCTGCTTCCTTCTTTGCTCCTAGCAAACGGACAGGCGTGCTGGAAAAGGCTATCACATCAGTTGTTGCACGTATGCCTCTGCTTTTCACCTACCAGGAGCCCTTTGTGTTCTCACTGCATTGCATCACAAAACCACATCTGTATAGCATGTAACATTGTCACTCTGTTTCTGAGAAGTAAGGCACCTGGCTCTCTTGAGTAATTGTGCAACACTTCAGTGGAATACAGACTAGGGGTATATACGTGTACACATATGAGGAATTTGTGTCCTATCCAGTTTATTATTTCTTATCCAACAGACATCTTGATTTCAGACTAGAGTGGCCACCTCCCTGCAGGTCATTATGGACACTGTTTTGTTTTATACCCTTATGCATTCTGGGTGTTGTAGCCTTGGTTGTCTTCCATTGAGATAATAAGACTACCACACACAAATTCAGTGATTTGTAGGTGACAAGTTCAGGACTGGAAACAATGTCCTTAATGACCTGAAGTGAAATGGCTACCTCATTTCAGAATCACCTAATCAACACATGGGCTAGTTTTCTCGTCCCATGTTTTGGAATTAATGCATGCCTGGGTTAGAGATGTGTTCTATGTTGTGAGAAGTAGAACTACAATAACCATAATACCTTGTTTTCAGAGTTTGAGAATCATTCATGGACTGCCTGAGTTTCCCTGTTACTCTGTATTTATGCATTATTGTTATGGTATTTCTCCATTTCCCCAAAACTGTGAATTGCTAAAGGTGAATAATTTTAGGGCATGTAAGGTGGACCAACCATATGTATTTTTTATGATTTTAATGTAGTAGTTTTAAATAACATATAAATCCAGGAGGTCCTCAGAGCGCTGACCAGGAGACACACAGGTATTAGACCAAGGGATGGATTCACGAAGATAAGTGTCAAAGTATGGGTAGAGTTATCATACTCACCTAAATGTAGTTTTATACTTTTTTTATAATACAGGTGTAATAGTGCATCTGGAAAACCTTCTTCTGGAGCAGGTTTCTAGGTATACTATTACACCTCTCATGAGACTTTGTTAAAATTGCTATTCCCAGTGCACAGTGGAAAGGACAGCCAAATGTGCAAAAATTATTCCCAGTAGAGAAAGCCCTTCCACTACCCCACTAACAAAATTGGGGGTTATCTGTTCCCTTTCCCTTCCCCGAAAGTGAGATACTCCACCAGTGGTCTGGCATAACATCCAATCATTTCTAGGGTGGGAAAGGGTCTGATTCCGATTTGATAGTGCCCACAGACAAATGTTTGTGGCCACAAACATATGTTTGTAGTTGTTTACAAGCTCAGAAGGTTAAACTATGGCTTGGGGGGGGGGGGTTACTACTACAGATTTCTCTGCACTTGTGGCTGAGAATTACCCATTTATACCTGCCATGACGCCTTTTGTGAATTCCTGGCAGGCATAAGTGCTATTAATTTTCACAGTAAATGTGAGCTCAGGACACAAATACCCAATGTGTGGAGTATTTAGAATGTAATCATCAAGCGATAATATTAAACTTAAAACTCACACCCAAAGCCAACCAGATGACAGGGGAGCAGGGGGATATATTGCAGGTGTGTGTATGTAAGGTCCACTTTAAGGTCAGGGAGTAAACACGTCCTTAACAAGGTTAGTTGTTAGGAGTGGTGTGTACCTGATACAATCATAGATGCCAAATTTTCAGCATGCATATGTTATCTATGTTTGTGGTTGGACCACTGAAAATCGAACTACAAGAATATCGTGGATAGAATACTGATGGACAAAATAGCAAAAGGTAAGTACATATAGGAAAGTGTAGATTTACTCTTCCTAACTCCACATCTATGTACCTTGAAGATATATATATATTGCCATGGGATATGTATGTGAAGTTAGGTATAGAAAATCAATACTGACCTGTCCATATTTCACTCTCAATATTTTGCCCTCGATATTCGGTGCCTTCGGTGTTCTGGTTTCGATATTCAGGGTGCACACTTATATTTTCACTGTGACATGCCTGACATTTACATCTACGACGTGACATTTTGATGGCACTTTATTGAGAACAATTAGCAATAAAACGTCAATAGGACAACACAGAAAATCTTTCTTATATTGCCATACTTGGATAAGGTTGTTAACTCCTACCTGACATAGGACAGATGGTGTGTGTTTGTTTTTAAATGTAAAATTGTCTTTCTTCAAAAGGCAGGCTGGCTCTCCCAGCCACCATGACTTGAAGAACACTGCCTATACCTACATTGTTGCTTCGGATTTACACGATAGTACAGGAAACAGGAGTAGAACAACTGAAAAATATGACTAAACCCTTTTTATTGTAAAAAGTAACAGTCTGCAGCACTTAGCGTACACAATGGAAAACCTGAATTTAGCTTAATTGCTTGCCTAGGTTGAGAGGAAAACTATGTTTCCAGTCACTCTGTTTCTTAACTACTGTTGATAATCCATCAATCGTTTCAATTCACATGCTCTTATTGGTGACAGTTGCTAGAGCAGGAAAGTAAAATATAAAAGCAGGTAGAACATGTCACGAGCTGAAAAAGGGGACAGTGGGCGAAGACGCATGTGCAAGCAGCCCACCCTCTTGTCCCTCTGGTGACACCAGCCAGTAATGTTGCCCAGACTGTGAAAGAGGTGAAAAGAGGTGAGGGAAACAGCTGCGGCTCTGTGACTGTGGCAGCCTCTGCCGGACCCGCCTCTCCTTCCCCATTGCTGGCACTTGTTGAAACCTGCTTCCCGCCAACAGCAGCTCTCCCCCTTAGGGCTTGTGGCTGTGCATTGGGGTGTACAGTGCTCCCTGGGAAATTTCTGTTTGTAAAACATACACTGAAACAGAATATATACAAACTCTCCACAATGCTGAATGTCTGAGAAAGCTGTTACGATTCATCACACAATCGAGCAACAAACTAACCTCACAACAGCAGCAAGACAGAGACAAACGCAAAAGTCGAAAAGTCACACTGAGCTGGAAGCCATCAGTGCTGGAAACAGAACAACCCAGGGGTGAAAGGACCTGCTCTCGAGAGCCACTCACTTGCAATGCACAATGTATCCTGGTTCTCTGACTTGGCAACGAGATGAATGCTGAACTAACATATTCCGATTCGAGGGGGTACTCGACCCAAGTGGGTCCCTGTCTTGTGTTACACAACCGGACCATCCAACAGGCAGACATGCCATGTGATCCCAGACATGGTAACCAAGCAGTGCCACAGAACCCGAGATACACCTGCAACCTAAGTGGTGAGCTGCAGGCAATTGCAGACAAAGCTTCTGCAGTAGTGTGTGTTCAGCCTGCCTTCAATGCCTAGTATCTCACCTCCAGTTGCCTGGTCCTTACTAGGTCTGCAGGCTCTGGAGTCCTGACTATCTACCTTCCAACATCAGGCCGGTGTGGTGCTGATCCTCGCTGAATACTAAGGTGGAAAGCTCCTCTGGGTCAGCCTGGCCTGCCGGCCTGTGCTGTGTCAGGGAGGAGGCGCTGATACTGTTGCTCCATTGCTACAGTTGCGGTGCCAGGGAAATCTTTCCAGTCTGTATCTCTGAAACGCCACCAGCAATGTAAAAAAAAAAAAAACTCCATGCCTGCTTATAAGCACCTTTGAAGTGGGGTAGAAACGTTTGCCATACTGCCGGCTGATGCTGTCATCCAAAGAGGCGGGCCAGCAAAGCATCATT
The DNA here is from genome assembly GCF_031143425.1 of Pleurodeles waltl. NCBI lineage: Eukaryota > Metazoa > Chordata > Amphibia > Caudata > Salamandridae > Pleurodeles > Pleurodeles waltl. The sequence goes on from NC_090445.1 coordinate 1,069,343,314, forward strand.
TGGTTTTGCCTCACAGTGCCGAAACAGATGTTCACAATTCAGAGACTGTGCTGGGATCACCTTAGCAACGACTCACCAGGGCGCCCTAGGTCGGCAGTCATGCTATTGAGCTGTAAGTTGCCTTGGAGGCAGAGCGCCATTGCAGTGCATCACAAGTGCACACGGCTGCTTTTAATATTTAGCAGAGCGCATGATGATCCCGGAAAAGACATAAATATGCGAGTGATGCATTATAGTACATTGATGCGGACACAGCACTAAAATGTGTTAATCTAACCTGTGATTGGTGGTACTTGACCTGGTTGCTCATACCACAAGAAAGATCTTGTGAAAGATACAGAAACTTAGCAATGAAGCCATCAGTGTCTGGATGCTACACAGTGTGTGTTTAGTCTGTCTAGAGTAAGGGCATCCATTGAGGGCAGCCAGAAGTAGCAGTTACCGCCTGTGGAACTGCTCTTTGTTAAGCTCAAAATGTAATAAGTGGTTCGCTACGCAAGACCACGAAGTCTCAATTAAAGATAGTGGAGTCGAAAGTATATGACTCAGCTGGTCTTGGAAGGACACACACATTTTTAAGATTCACGTTACCAGGGGAGGATGTGTGCTGGACTGTTCTAAAAAAATTCCTCTCCTTCCTCTTTAGTTTTGCAGAAAAATTGATCTTTGTTAGCCTTGGCACTGTCCATGATAGCCCTGACTTCGGGTCCCATGATGGTGACATAGACGAAGGAAAATAAACAGCTGTTATGTGTGAGGTCTCTTTCTTATCTGCCGTTCACATGCCTTCCACATCCACGTCCCCCGCAGCAGCAACGAGTTTGTTGAGGGGCTAAGCACATGGAATAGTGACTGTTCTATGTAGTAACTTATGGTCAAATGGTACATGATATCACTTGTGCTAACCTTGGTTATTTGATGAACAGATGCCCAGGGCCACCGGTCAGAGAGCAGCAAGAAACTTACAGACGGACATTAAAGGATGCTTGAGAATCATTCATGCATGGATATTTGCTTTATTTTTTTCCTGCATGGCCGTGCATAGATCTCTAAGGCTACTTGTAATTGTAATTGGAAATTGTATTACTTTTCGACCTACTACCCCTGACGAAGCGTAGAAGTGCTTTGCGGTGAGCAGCATGCTACTCAGGAACCCAAGATCAGACCGTAGTAGACTAGGGACAAAGTGGGTAGAGGAGGCGAGAGGACTTCAATGCAAATTTTTAAAAAAGTTTTCTTACAGTCTTGAAGCTCTTTGAAAACAATGGGGCAAATTGTTCTAGTTTCTTCTTTACAAATTTAGAGAATGTTAGTCCGCTATTGATGTCAGCTCACATCTTCATCTAGGAAGCAGTGAACACATTCCCATGTTTGATTTCCTCTACAATACTAAGGCGCACTGAGACGAGGTAGACATTCGTCAAGGCCTGGTTATTTTAGGTCGGTAGCTCAGATTGTTTGCTTTCTCTGTTGGCTGCCTTATGTAAGTTTCTTGATGTAGATTGTGTAGGGTATCGAGAGGTGGTCAGAGCTTTGAACTCAGAGGCTTTTTCACGTTAGGGTACAATGCTGACACATCATTTTGTTAACAAGTGCAAACCTCATCATTATATAAATTGGCTCTCGCATTTTTGAGCAACATGTGTTTTATTAGATGATTGGTGTTATGATCAGTACACTGTCCCACTGGAATGCTGGGACATGATTTTTATCCTTTTTTTAAGGAACAGTTTTTACTTCGGCCACCAGACAGCTGAAGGAAGGGAACACATGGGTACACACATTTTAGGTTTAGGTCTGAGTTAGACTACAGGTGTTTCTGCTTTCTGGTGGGCCACTTGCCACAAATCTTTTTTCCTTGGATGGTTACAATGCCAAAGACGTCTTCCCTGTCAAACAGCATTGAAGCGAGCCAAGCTTCTGTGGGAAAGAGGAGATATCAGTTGTATTTGTTGCTCATGTTCATGGGTTGCTTGTGATGGCCTGTGCCAGGTTTGCACTTGTCGAGGTGGCAAAGTGAAGGTCCCTGTCACATTATGGTACTGGTACCTGCTGGATGAGCTGTAGATTAGCGAGCCTCACTAATCATGATGTGGACTTTCCGAGGAGCAGTATGTTGCTAAAAAACAACCAGGATTTTGAAAGCAAGTGTGGTGTAGGCGTCGAAGGCCTAGCTAGAAACTTTAGCTGCCCATTGAGATGCAGAGGACAGGATAGATTTATTTTTTTAATTAAAAAATTAATTGAAACATTTAGGGCAAAGTGTTCATTGCACCAAAAGAAGAACTGTCCCTCCCGAAGAGGCAAATCTGTGAGTTAGTTCTGTGACCTTCACCCCAAGATTACAGAGCATGTGTTTCATCCTAGTTGCGTTGCTCTGTGTCTTGACTGTATATCTGTTATTCTCTTCAGGTTGCTAAGTATGTCTGGAACAGAAACCAGCTCCTGGCTATCAAAGAGCAAGAGGTGGACTACCTTATGGGTGAGTATAGGAATGAAAGATGTACTGGTGGATTAGTACTTTCCTTGTTACCCCTTATCCGAGGCTTTATCAGGCAACAAGAGGAATACAGAAATAAAGATTTGAGTAGCCTAATTAGCTTCTGTAGTTTCCATTCCCCGCTCTTCCCTAGCTTCTCATCCACAAATAAAAGATTGTTAAAGCATTCCAATCGATGATGTCATCAAGAGTGAAATGGTTTATGATGTGACTTTCACTTCTTCCAGTCTCTTGGTGACTATGCATCCATGGCATTGGTGGCAGTATCTTCTCAAGGTGAGGAAAATAGTTTAAACACTTCTGGAACTTTTCTGCCAATCCCCACCAGGCATCACTGACTCAGCCGTTCTTGCTGCCATCTCTGTGGTGAAATACAGGCATATATTTATTTGTCGCACTTTGTGACGTTTCTGTCTGCTTTGTTTGTTAGTTAGTTACAGATTTACTTCTTGATTGTTGCTACTATCACCACTCTTTAGGATCTGCTTCTTGCACCTCACCTAATACTTCTGTGTCCACATCTCTTCGTCCACCCACAACTAATACATTCCACCCCAGTTCCACAAGTGGTGTACCTTTTCTTACCTCCTACAAAACCTGTCACTCTAAAGATGGACTTCTACTCTATTTTTATGTGTATGACAGATCTGGTACTTTTGCACGATTTGGCTCACGCCTCTTAGGTAGACAGAGAAATAACAGCTGTTGATATCGAAATACCAGATGAGACCATCCAAATGTAACATATTCTGTTATGCTTTAGGTTTTTCTGAGGAGAACATTGCTCTACGAGACAACATTTTTTGTTAATACAGTAACACACCATGGCAGTACCTGCAGATTTCTGTCCTTCGGCACTGGCACTTCTTGACCCGTGTGGCACCTCAACTACCATCGAGAGTTGTTGAGCATGGCTTTTATAAAAGATAAAGCAATAAATGTAAAGACTGGATACAGCAACTGCCTCGGCTCCTCACATATATCCGAACTGATGGTTTTATGCAGAGATTTGTAAAACAGCTGTTCTGTCTACTGCGATGCTCAATAGACATAGTAGACATCATGAAATCAGAGTCTGTGGAACTGTGTCAACTAAGAACAAGGGCATATCATGGCCCATAAAACAAACAGAATGGTAACCAAATTTACAAAGCAAATACAAAGCTCAAAAAGAAAGGGTTTCTGAAAATTCAAAGCTGAACTGAACTAATATGAGAGTCCTGATCAAGTGAATATCGTTAAATATGTGTTGGATGTATAGTGGGAATAGTTTGAATTTTATTGGTTGCTCCGTTCAAAGAATATGTCTAACTACGCAAACAATAATGAAGACCACAAAATGAAATGGCTCCAAAACTTTTATTGGATAATATCGAGAAGATTTCGTTATTAATGTATCAAAAATGTTTCATTTGAAGGCCACCCACGAAATTTCTCCAGAGAAAGTCTTGGAATAAGGTCTCTTGAGGAATATAAGTCTGAATCTCTGGTGATTGGCCTTTATTGTCCTGGGCATTATCTTCCCTTTTGACTCACATTGCAAGCCACCAGTTCCAAGTAGCTGGCCCACTAAACTCCTGCTGCGATGCTGTAGACGCTACCCAAACCCTCATTTAGAAATGGTCAGGTGTTGCAAAATATCATGTTGTTACGATTTTGCTTTTTAGAGTGAAGTGGTATTGTAGTATAACTAAAACTAAAGCACCAATAGTCCTTCACTACACAGGAAATTGTATCTGTTAGCTCCAGCAAAAAGCTGGTGCTAACTTTGTACCTTTAAATGTGGAAAAAACTGGCAGAACCACTTTCTCTGTATTCTGTTCCCCATGTTAAAGCTGATTTTGCAGTAATAGTGCAATTACTGGCTGGACCACCGTAATTACAGAATCATGTTATTGAGGCTTGTGATCAAACATGCAGAAAGGAGACTATTAAAACAAATTGAAACTTTTGGTGGTGTTGAGAGTAACAAACTCGGATATGACTGGATACTTTATAGCAGTGGTTCTTAAACGTTGGAGTTCTGTGGGGCACCACTGAATCATTACTAGAATCTGGGGACCACCATGAGTCATTATTGAAATCTTGAGATCCACGGCCTGACCAATTTCTATGATTTGAACATCAAAATAATAAATCATTATACAAAACAAGTATACCGCACACAAATACTTAAATATTGAAATATTTTGTTTAATTCAGAATCAAATATGGAAAGAGTTTTCAAATTTTAAATTTTGCTTCTGTGTTTGTATATAGTTTAATATTTTAAATGTAATAATTTTAATATTCAATTTTGTAAAATAGAAGCCAGATCCCCTGAGTAAGCCTCGCAGACCCTGAAGGGTCCTCGGACCACAAGTTAAGAACTGCTGCTTTGTAGCATAACATCCTAGGGCTTGGTTTTAAATATTTATTTGTCATCTTGAACTCCCAACACTGTCCACTTTGCATTGCCAGATGTGTACGTCCAGTTAAACACCCTGCTAAAAGCGGGTCTGAAGTACCAGTAATAGGTTGAAACAAGACAAGACCAAGGCAGCCTTCCTCCCTACGCATTAACAGATTGAATACCCTTAAATCAAGTATCATTAAATTATGGAATATTAATGACATGCTACTCTTATTATTTAATGAGCTAAGAAATGGCAAAATTGCTGTAATGCCCAGATTACTTACTAGTATTTTTCATTACTCTCTGATTCCATATTTCTTGTTCCATTACTTACTTTTTGCAGTTCTACAGGGGGAAACTAACTAAGGGCACCCATACCAAACACCACTCTCTCTCTCTTTTTAAATAACTCTTTACCCCTTTAACTATTAAAGTTGGATGGGCCCACCAACTCACCATGAATTAACAATATAAGAACCGCAGTACCAAATTCCAGTCCCGACCACTGAGCCAAATTCAACATGTAATGATCAACAAAGATAGAAGGAGATGACCAGGCTGCTGCAGAGATGGAAATACCATCACATTTTTCCCACTCCCAGCCAACCACTCCCCTTGCTGAATGAGCCTGGCAAATCCAGGTGCGCTATAAACACATGGTTTACCCACAAAACGAGTAACTGATACCCTAATCTAGAGTATGGTATTTGCCCATGTTCTAGAACTCTCTTTTCTGTCTTTGAAAGTGCATCGTCTTGGCTTAGTGTTCATTATGCACATATGCTTTCAGTACACCGCAGCGAGTGGACAGGCATTGGCTATGTCCTACTAGTACAGCTGGCCTATGAGGTTACAGGTCACATTTGCACCAGTCTGTGTGTATATTGTTTTAGTTCCAGCTGGTGTAGAACAAGACAGGGGTTTGGATTCCATTGAAAGAGATTAAGAAGTCCTGACCCCCTCCTGCCGTTGTTTATTCTACTGTAAACCCAATCAGAATCTATTTATGCTATTGCTGGTCTTAGGATACACACACCACACCATTTGTTTGCATTAGTACACATTTGTCAAGCAACGTTTGAGTGGACTGCACCATTTCAATACGTTCAAAGATTATATAATACATTCATTTTAAACCAACTGTAAAACAAATCTGAGAGAGCTAAATATGTTCAGCTGATCAAGGTGATAAAATTGGTTAGCCCCACTCTTTGGGGTTATACATTTTAAAGCTAAAGGCCTTTTCTACATAGCTGTAAACGATCACTTGAAAGTGTTGGCACCCCTGGTCTCAAAGTCCTCATGTTTTCCTCTGCCAGGCTTTCTATGTTCAGCTGCTGTCAGATAGCCTACTAAAACTGACAAAGACTAAAAAAAGCTCTCCTAGCTACTACATCATCAAGTTAGACTGAAAAACTCCCTGAGACAATCACAGTCATCAAGGTTGACTGAAAAACTGTGAGGCACTCACATCCTAGAGCTAGACCGAAAAACTCTGAGGCATTCACAGCATCAAGGTAGACTGAAAAACTCTGAGGCATTCACAGCATCAAGGTAGACTGAAAAACTCGGAGGCAATCAGTCATCGAGGTGTCTTTCACAGAAAAATGTTGCAAAACTACTCTTGGTAGATTGAACATATCCAATCACAGTCAACTATTGCTCTATGTTAATTTATCAACACAGTTACAAAAACAATGAACCCCTAAACTGGATTTCGATGGGTTAGTCTGGCTACCTCTCATGCACCTGAGATCTATAGGTGACAAGGTGCAATAATTAAAACATATTGATTCGTAAATATGGCCCAGTTCTTTAGAACTGCAAACCATTCTACAGTATCTGGAATCACAGTGTGATTGCTCTTGTTTTTAACATTTCTGGGAAACACAGTTGTGGCAGGGAGACATAGGAGCTTACCTTCAATTTCATGGAAACTGGAAGACTATAACACAATTTTCTGGTGGTGGTTCCTGTTGGCTGCTGTTGCGTAAGGCATGTTTTAAGCATCAGCCTTTGCACCCCTGGAGCTTTCATCAACACTCTTTTTTTCAGAAATGCTGCACTTCAAGCCTGGGTATTGCTGTCCAAAAAGAACTTAAGTTAAAATGATGATGAGGCCTGGCGTCAGTAGTTGAGACTTAGGGCCAGATGTAGCAAAGGGTTTTACCCATTCTGTGTCTATGGGAAAAATCGTTGGTACATATGGCCCTTAATTTTACAAAAGCACATCATCATTTCACACTCCTACTACTCACTAAGTGCGGGTGCTCAACAGCATTTACACTCGCTAAGTTTAGGTATGATTGATAACTATAGAATCTGTTTGAGGGGCAGACGGGGATTAAAAGTGGGAAATGAAACCTGATGAGAATTGGCAGAAGACACATTTCTAGTGAGAACGATGGTTGGACCATCTCCAGCCAGAACATGCATGGGTACAACTACAAACTGTACATTTTGTGTTGGATTTATTGTGAAATGTCAGTGCTCACACCATCCTTCCTCCATCTGCTGTCTTCAGTATCAGCTATTGCCCAAGAATGCCACTCATATCCTCCTCCCTTCCATGTTTACTCTATAGCCAGTGCACTAGAGTGCCAGTTCACACACGGCCTCCTGCCCCATATAATCTTCAGCAAAAGCGTTGCCATAGAAACCGTGTCATGTACCCTCTTTAACCATTGCTCTCGAATGCTACTTTACACCTCACCTCCTGCCATGTAGTGCCTTCAACGTCGGCCGTTGTACTAGAATTCCAGTTCACACCCTGCATCCTGCCAAGTATACTCTTCATCCATTGCCATCAAATGCCAGTTCTCGTCCTGCCTCCTGCCATTTGGAGGCTTCAGCTCCGGCTATTGCCCTCACAAGCCAGTTAACACTCTGCCACCTGCCAGATATACTATTCATGCATTGCCCCAAAATGCCAGTTCACTCCCTGTCTCCTGCAAGGTATACTCTTCACCCATTGCCCTAAAATGCCATTAACACCCTGTCTTCTGAGGTCTTCTGTCACAGTGCTCCAGACACTGCCTTATTCTCTGCTCTTGTTGCAGGTCTCTTTGAGCCGATAGACATGCTGTACGAGTTGGAGAGGGACAACCAAACAGACCCTTCATTGCCAGAGATGGTGAATGTTGCCATCCGAATCCTAAAGAAAAATCCCAAAGGATTCTTTCTGCTGGTGGAAGGTGAGGAATAGGCATCCAGTGAAGGTTCAGAAAACCAAAAGCACTGATCAATGATGTTTTTTGCTTCTTATTTTTCCTTTCTATTTTTTTCTATCACTCTCCCTATCTCTCTCTTCTCATCCTCTTTCTCGCTCTCTCTCTCTCTCTCCTGATGCTTTTCCTCTCCTGCACATCCCTCTAATCTTGCTCTCCGTCACCCATCTCCTTCATCTGGCTCATGCTCTCTCATTCTCTTTAATTTATACATTTTCTTTTCTCTCTCTCCTTCTTTCTCTTCTGTCCATTCTATCTAATAACAGCTCTGCTCTTCTTTATCTTCCCTCCCCAGGCTGATGTCGGTCCTGGGGATGCTATTTCCAAGGACCTGGCACATATTTTTTAAAGGAGGGGAGTACGTGAGCCCCCTTCCCAGGAAATTTCTGGCCTCAGGACTCCATCCTCTAAGGCTCACCGGTTGATTCATGGGGATGGGGGTATGCAGCCCTCATTCCTGGTCTGATTTCAGCCCTGTGGACCTCATCTCCTGAGGCCCAGCCATATTGATAATGGAGAGGTGGCACACAGCCCCCCCTTCTCGGGCCTAGTTTGGCTCTGGGGACCCCATCTCCCACGGCCAAGTCATATTATAAAGAGGGCACACAGCCCCCGTCCCCGGGCCAGTTTAGCTCTGGGGACCCCATTCCATGGGGACCTCCACCTTTTAGAATGGGGTGGCATACTGGGACCTATCCTAGAGCCACTCTATCTTAAATAGGGGCTGTTGGGGGGACCCCAAAGCCCCTGCAGCCCCAGCTATAGCCAGCATGCTCCCACCTCCAGGTAGCAGCTAAAAATGCTGCTCCCTGTGGGCAGGAGCAATTTTTTCATCTGTTTTCCTGCCCACTTCAGTGCAGGCATGGAAAAAGATAAAAAGTCCGCTCCCAGCAGGTGGGAGCATTTTTTGTATTCTCCAGCCTGCTGGGAGATTGGCAGGAGCTTTGAAATTGCTTGTGCCAAGCAAAAGCAAACACAGGTTTTCCTGTCCACACCAGTGTGGGCAGGGAAAGTGCTAGGTCCCTGGGTTGGGCACCCCGGGGCATAGCTGGAGTAGGTCCTGGGGGCTGGGGTCCCCAGGGACATTAATGGCTCTGGGAGGGGGACCATGCAGTCCTCCTCCCATTTGTGTGCATTGCCGATCCCCCTGCGGTCGAACCTGTGGAGGGAGGGACACGCAGCCCTTTCTCCCATTTTTTTTCAAGGCCAGGCTGGAAGGGTTGCAGTACCCGGTGCCAAAATGGACCAGGAAGGGGTGCTGCGCAGCCCCCCTCTCTATTAACCACATCGGCTGGGCCTCAGAGAATAGTGTCCCTGGGGTTGAAATCAGCCTGTAAGGGGGGCCATGTGCAGCCCCTCCCCTTACTACATTAAATATATCCCCCCAGGTCCGGGCCCACCATGTGGGGCCATGACAACTATGCGCGGGTAACCGCATTTGTTTTTTCCAAAATGTTTTCCCATGAATCCACGGATCTTCTGTGGATTTGCAGGAAAATGTTTAAAAAATGGTTAAAGTTATTAGCAAAACAAAAAACGCTTTTCCTATTCTACTGTGTGACCCAACCTAAGGCTATGGCCAAAACACGTCGGTCATGATTGCACTACTGCACTTTAAAAGAAAAAAATGAAGGATTGTTGGAAACGAAAAGCCATCCGCATACTTCCTCAGATCAATGGTATGACAAGAGCGGCTGCTTGTGTGACAGTGGGCTTGAGAAGTGTTAAACGGAATATATATACATATATATATTCACTGAATAAACCAAAGGTCACAGGGGCGTTATAGTTACGTTCAGAATTTACTCGTACAAAACCATAAAAATTCAGCAGTTATGCTTTTTTCAAGTAACTAGAGATTGCTCTCTGAGGTAACTATAACTCGTGCCCTCGCCATGCGTGGTTGTTTCATTAATAGGTGTATTGCAAATTGTTGCACCTGGCACCTTTTTGCAGGGTCATCCACAATCTTTTTGCCTCCTTCCTCCTAATTTGTCTGACCAGCTTTTGTTGGCTTTAGGTGCATATGCTCTCTGTGTAAATTGTACTGTTGATTGGTTTATCCATAATTGGCATATTTGATTTACTGGTAAGTCCCTGGTAAAGTGTATCAGAGGTGCCAAGAGCCTGTAAATCAAATGCTACTAGGGTGCCTCCAGCACTGGTTGTGCCACTCAAATTAGCTACCCTGTAAACCTGGCTCAGACCTGCCACTGCAGTGTCTGTGTGTGCAGTTTTAAACTGCCATTTCGACTTGGCAAGTGTACCCAATTGCCAGGCCTAAACCTTCCCTTTTACTACATGTCAGGCACCCCTAAGGTAGGTCCTAGGTAGCCCCAGGGGCAGGGTGCAGTGTATGTTTAAGGTAGGACATATACTAGTGTGTTTAATATGTCCTAACAGTGAAATACTGACAAATTCGGTTTCACTGTGCAAGGCCTATCTCTCTCATAGGTTAACATAGGAGCTGCCGTTAAATATCCCCAAAGAGCAGATTCCCCTTGAGAGCAGATACAAAGGTGGAGTTTAGGCTCTATGAACCCACAATTTAAAAATACATCTTTTATTGAAGTTGGTTTTTAAACTGTCTGTTTGAAAATGCCACTTTTAGAAAGTACATTCAGTGACTCTGTCTGTTTGTGGATTGTCTGTCTGCGTCAGTTTGACAGTTGGGCTGTTTTGCACCTCTCTAGACAGTGACAGCCTGCATATCCTGATGAGCCATCTGAGCTAGAGGGGAGGGAGGAATTGTCATTCACACCTGAAAGGATTGTGCCTGCCCTCACACAATGCAGTCTCCAACCCTCTGGTGTGTGTCTGTGGCCTGGCCTGGACAAAGAAGGATCTGTCAAACACTTGAGACTTAGCTTTGAAGTTTGCCAACTTCAAGGGCAGAGAGAGGTGTAAGACGAAGACCCAAAAACCCAGACTTTTAGAATCTTTCTGGAATCAAGAGGAACTTCTGCCAAGGAGAAGAACTGAAGAGCTGGAGGAGGAGTACTGTCCCTTTGCTTTGCTGCTTTGCTGGACTGGCCTGCAGTTGCTACTTCTGCCTGAAGAGAGTGCAAAGGGTGAACTTTGCTGTGTGTGCTGCTTGAGAAAGTTCTCCAAAGGCTTGGAGTAGAGTTTGCCTCCTGTTGGAGGTCTCAGGGACACCAAAGACTTCAGTTTCCTTGACCTCTAGCACTGGGAACTGTGTGTTTTTTGCTGTTCAAGAGGAGAAACCACTGCGACGCCGTGAATGACGCCGCTGGCCTGCACTGTGACCTGCCAACGCCGCACTGAGTTGCATTGCCTCGCTTCGCACCACGACCCTGGTCTCACTGACGTCATCATCAGACGCCTTCACTGTGCCGCTGCTCGCACCGCGACCTGTGGGCCCCGCACTTCGGCATTTCCTGCTCACACCGCAGCCTGGGCCTCTCCAATGCCGCCGCTCATGCTGACACCGGCGCTGCTGCCTGTACGGTGGCCTGTGAACACCGCTCGTGAGGTACACAGAGCACCGCCCCGAACCGCACCTCAGCCCCGGTCCACAGACACCAGCACCATCGACTTCAGTGTCGTCACCAGGCATCCCTGCCTGCACCATGGCCTGTGGCCACCGCTCGTGAGGGTCACGAAGCACCGTCCCATCCCGCACCGCTGGCTTGGGCCTACAGACGACAGTGCTTCTGCAATGACGACCCCGCTGCCTGCACTGTGATCTGTGGACACCGCACGTTGCACCTCCCTGCTTCACTCCGCAGCCCAGGTCTCACAAATGCCGATGGACGCCGTCACCGAGCCCCTGCCTGCACCATGACCTGTGGGCACCGCACGTCGCATCGTCCCCCTTCGCACCGCATCCCCGACGCCATCCACGCCAGCGCTCCTGAATTCATCAGCCCAGAGTTCAATCTGCAACACGTGTGACTTCAAGGGACCAACGACTCCTGCACTGACTCTGGAACCAACACCGCAACGTCAGTGGCGCAGCTCTCTGGAGCTCGCCACGAGGATCACAACATCCTACAAATCCAAGGTACTGTCTGCGGGTCTTCCCGACACCGTAGATGGCCTGCGACGCTACGGCCGGCCTGAACTGTTGGTTTTGTTGATCACGACGCCGTGAAAACCCCAGGTAGAGCTATTGACTTCAAGGAACTGCATTTATGAGTAAATCTTGCAGAATTCATAGTTTTATTGCTGTATGTTAGATTTGTATCGTATTTGGTCTTGTTTTAAATAGATAAATATTGGCTATTTTTCTAAAACTGGTGTGATGTCCTTTTGTAGTGTTTTCACTGTGTTACTGTGTGTTGTGTGCAAATGCTTTACATATTGCTTCTGAGATAAGCCTGACTGCTCATGCCAAGCTACCAAGGGGGTGAGCAGGGGTTATCTAAGCGGGTATCTCCCTTATCCTGACTAGAGTGAGGGTCCCTACTTGGACAGGGTGCAAACCGACTGCCAACTAGAGACCGCATTTCAAACACAAATGTTGAGGTGAGAGTTTGAAATATGGTGTAGAATATGTCAGCAATATTATAATATGTGGAGTAATTAGCTGTACATGGCGAAGACGTGAGTTACCTCAGGGCGCACATTTTAGTTACTTGAAAGAACTCTAACTCTAACTGCTGAATTTCTATAGTTTTGTACAACTAAATTCGGAACCTAACTATAAAGTCCCTGTAAGCTTTTTTTTGTTCAGTGAATTTCTATGTTTTTTTTTTTAACGTATAGTAATTTTAATTGCTATACGTGAATCCAACCCCAGCGGTTGGCCACAGGGCCTGGCCTGAGGCCAACCCCCTAGAAGCACCCAACATTTGTCCGTGCACTGCCGTCTCCCGTGCACAGTAGGGGTTGCCCGCAAGGGCTGCCCTTGCAGGCAGTCACTGTGGCCAGTCCCCCTAACCACCCAACCTGATGTTGTGCACTGTCCTTTGTGCATGCACTGTGGAAGTTAGCCGCAGCCTCTGTAGGTGTGAAAATAGGTATGAGAGGCTGTATCTGGGGGTAAGAGTGGCTGTCAGGGTGTGAGAGTGCATACATCAGTGTTTTAGTGGGTACGTCGGTATGTGTACAGGTCTGTGAGTGGGTGTATCGGGTGTCAGTTGGTGTATGAGTGGGTTTGTGATGGTCTGAGTGGGTGGGTGTGAGTGAGTGCCTAACCATCTGAGTGGGTCTAAGTGGGTGCATGAGGGTCTGACTGGGGCTGTGATTGAGTGCATGAGGGTCTGAGTGGATCTGTGAGTGGTTATGTGAGTGTCTGAGTGGGTCTGTGAGTGGGTGCAGGAGTGTCTGAGTGGGTGTGTGAGTGGGAGAATTGATTAAAAGAGAGACCGAGAGAGAGAGAAAGAAAGTGAGAGGGAGGGAGAGAGATAGAGGCCCAGATTTATGTGGGCCTGGCGCATTCCAACACCATATTAGCTTCATTCTTTGTTTACACTAATGTGGCGTTGGAAGAAAAATTGGTCTATACTACAAAGTGGTGCAATGCAAAGTGGTGCCAGGCATAATGTATGCAAGGGGGGTGTTCTGGCACTAGGGGAGGTAAAAAAATGGTGCAATGAAATCTAAGAGATTTCTTTGCATCATTTTATTGGTTTTTTTAACGCCTGCTAAGAAAAGGCGTTAAAAAGAGGTTTCCTATTGTGTTCAATGGGCGTCTGGGTGCTTTGCAGGATTAGCGTCAACATTTTTTATGCTAATCCTGCAAAACGCGGGACAAGTGACAAAAATTATGCCACTAGTCCCCCTGACTACCGCCATGGGGTGCCGTATTTTAAATACGGCGCTCACATGGTGGTATTAGGGGAGCGCTAAGAGGCGCAAGAAATGTGGCGCTGCATAAATCTTCCTCAGAGTTTTTCAGCTTTTCTGTCTGATATACCTGAAATGAGTTATTTGTCTCCAATTTAAAATAACTAAATGTATTTGTTTTTAAAAATATATATATTTTTTAAATTAAAATTAAAAAAATGGAAATGAGTCCAACTGAGGTATGGGGTTTTATTGATTTATTTATTTTTCTAGCACTTTATGGGCTTTCTTATTATTTATTAAAATAAATAAATAATCAAAAGCCCTTTACAGGCTCTCTGGCACAGCAGGGGAAGCCTTAATGGTTCCCCAGGGTTCCTATATATATTTGTAAATACATTATTTTTTAGGGGATCCCCTTGCTTTTTTTTTTTACATCTTGCCCCTGGGGGTGGTGGTCCCTGAGGCGCGGGGGGCCAGTGGCCCCCCCATATATGACAATTGTAGCCCTGGTGAGGTGGAGGTCTCCAGGGCAGTGGGAGGCCTCTTTTATTTCATTTTTACTTTTTTTCTGGGACTCAGCTCAAGATGGCTGCAAACTCTTCTTGGTTTGAAGTGTTAGCAGCCAATCAGAGCTGTGCATTTCCTGCACAAGCTTGTAGTTGTTCAGCAATACTTTGCGGCGAGAGAGGTAAAAATTTGAATTTCTCAAAATTTCTCAAAAGCTACTGAACAGATTTACTCAGAATAAGCAAAACCGTAATCTGCGTGCCGACAGCTAGCTTTCTGCCAAATATGATGAAATTCCGTCCAGTTGTTTGGCCTGTAGTTCTGTCTAAAGAATCCTATGGAAATTAACATGGGAAAAGCAATGTTTTTTAGCTCCCTTTTTTTCAGCCCCCGCTTGACGGATCACCCCAAAACTTTTCATGCGCAACAAGAATCACAGCGACCCTTTTTTGGAAAATTTAATAAAGATTCGTCAAACGGTGCCAAAGATGTAGGCAGAAGGTAATATATATATATATATATATATATATATATATATATATATATATATATATATTTAGTTTTATATATATATAGTTATATATTTGTGTGTGTGTGCACACACATATATATGTACACACACTGACACATTATAACATTATATAGGCACACACATATATGTATATATGTGTGTGTGTATATATATATATGTATATATATATATACACACACACACACATATATATATATATATACACATTGTTAAATATTTTATAAGATTATTAAATCATTATTCTAATTTTCAAATTGTACTAAACAAAATAAAACTATAACCCTTTATTAAAAAATAAAAATTTAAATTATTCAATACATAATTTTTAATCAAATGTACTTCAGATGAAATAAAAATGAAACTGTAAGTGATTTTTTAACATTATTGCTTGAAAGGTTTTATATATAAATTAAATCAATATATTTAAATTAATCTTTAATCCACATTTAATTTGATGAATTAATTTGCTGTAACATTTTATTTTATTAGTTCTAGGTTAAAGATAAATACTTAAAAGTATTTTACATTTACATTTAAATATGTTTTTGAAGAACAAATAAATTTTAATATTTCCCATATAAATTCTCATATGGAGATCTCTGCCATGGTGGTGGCGAGATCTCCACCTACGTTTGCATGCAAATTTACATATAGTAATTTTAGACTCACAAATCCTGTTGTAGGAAGGCCCACCTCCTTATTTGGAGGGGGAGACCTGTAAATGTACAACTAGATGTAAATCTACAATCGAAAATGGTTAATAGCAAAAATGCAGTTACAAAAGCAAAAATATGTAGAGTTACACCTAGTAATAGTAGTATATATACATGTGTATAAATACACACTTGTATATTTTCCTTTGTGAATAGGCCCAAACAGCTACACTGCACCCTAATTTTAAGCTTGTGAGTTGTATCATTCCTCCATTTGCTTTAAATTAAGAAAGTGTTTTAATGGCTTTCTAACCATTGATGGAGCATATATGGGTTGAGAAACGTTGGGCTGCAACTAAAGATTGTTCTGCAACTAAATTCCAAGCACTGGAAATGTTCCATTCCATCAGGAGAAAGATCTTGCTGTGGAATATACAAGCGTTCTTCTTTCTTTGATGATTAAACTTTGTATCTTCTGTTCCAATTCGGGGGCCATTTTGTCTGGCCATTTCTCAGTACTATATGAGAATCACAGTCCATTGTGTGATTGCTCCCCGATAGTAATGGCCATGGCAGTAATAAATGGGCCATTTTAAGATGGAGGTGGAATTCAGTTCAATTGACCATTTGTTGCACGCTACAGTCATTTATATAATGCTAAAACACAATCAATGCAACCAAGCATGTTCTGCTGGAGGGTTGCCACACTCTTAATTATAGCTGATGGACCACGTGACTTGAAGAATCGGGTAGGTCAAGAGGTGCTTTTTGAAGACATGTCAAAGATGAGATGAACTACTTTTACGACTTTGTGAGGTCTGTAGACATTTGTTTAGCATAACAAGAAAAGTGCAACATCGCTTTGCAGTGTAGCAGCATCTCCTTTCAATTAGCTGTGAGCATCGAATGCTAACCCCTACCAATTAGCACACTTTATATAGATTTTCTTAATATGTTTCAGGCAAGAATATTTTTGACAAACAATGAAAATCAAAAAACAGGTGTACATCATTCTCAAGGGAACGAAAAAGAACCTTAAAAAAACCTTGAAAAAGAAAAATCCAAACCTCCAGACGATGAGCTCGTAATTTCTGAATCTTCGCTTACCAAGGCCAATCTTAAGAGTGAGGATAAGTACAACAGAAGCTCCAAAGCAGCACGGGCTATACACAAAATCGACATACAAAATGACAGCAAATGAATCAACATGGCGTCATCTACAACAGTGATTTCAAAGGAATTTTGGGCAAATTGTCACTTGTTAGATTGTGTATCCTGGCAATTGATATACGTTGTTGAGAGAATCCCCCCTTTGGAGGTTTGGGGAATAAGTGGTACTTGCGGGATACTCATGGTGATGGAGTTCAATTGATTTTTACCCTCCTAGGATGATTAAACTCCTGATTTATTACATGGTAAGTACTTGTGAAGTGTTTTACAGTAGTAGGAACTTGATTTGAAGCTAGTGGGGTTGTTGTTGAGCAGGAATAATGTGAACCCTCCTCTTGATTCAGGGAGGGCCCTAGCTGGAGTAGGTTTGGAGAGGTGTTAGCGTTCTCATTGGTTTTCATGTACCACTATTGGAAAGTCACTGTAGTTCTAACTTCCCTTATTTATTCTATAGCATCATTTTAGGGTTGGTGCCACAATAAAATGGTCATAATGGGTCTTTGTGACTCTTTATAGTGCTGCACTGATTATAGGTTGAGTGCTAATAGTGCTTCCTCAGGTTTTATGGCTAGTTTTTCCACAAGCATTTAATAAATGAGAAAAACGTGTATAAAACATTAAAAATGTGGGACAAACATTTGCAATATGATTGCAGAAACCGTTTGCTGTAGTTAATCTCTATTTTTCAGGCTGATCAGTGAACCGGACTGAAAACCTGGACATCGCCGACCTCAAAATGTATTTTTTGCTATACTGTATCGTGGAATTGTTGTCATCACTAGTGGGCGTTTACAATATACCCCCAAAACTAAAGAGCAACTGCAAGTATCAACATGACAAATATGCTTGACATGTTGAGGATTCTCCCAGCACCACAGGGTCACTTATATGACATTTCATGCAACACTACAATAATGTCTACTCTCTTTTATGGAATACGTGCTACTCCAAATAATGATGACTGACTGGTCAGCCAAAATTGGAAGCCAACTTCCCTCTATGGTGACGCTTCCACATGGCGTACATAGCTTTCTCATGTGCTGGAGTCAATGGAGGTTCATCCATCAGGAAAACCACCTTCCGTCGCCTGAAGCTTTGAGCAGTGGAACACATAGAGTTGGTAAATGCAGTTCCTTCCTTTACTTCGCAGCAGTTTAATTACCATCCCCCTCTAAATGAGGGCTCCTGTCTAGTTTCCTTGTGCGAGCTCTTGATAAACAATTTCGAAACTTTACAATAATGCTTTGTTCACTATTTATTTTTCTTTTTTCTTCACAATTGCAATGTTGTTTTATCCCTCAAAATTGCCAACACCTTTAATGCCAAATTTATCTCATACAATGTGCCAGACTACAATTTAATTATGCCGACTCAAGCAAGTAAATTAAGTAGTGTGCTATTACAGGGCCATTATTTCTTGCTTATTTCAAATGAAAATCAAGTAATTAATTAGGCAGCAGCTATTTTACTGTTGAGTGCTTCATCGTATCCAGTGATCTTGTCCACGACTAACACAAATTGTAAAAAATAAAGTTAGAACGTCACATGAGGTAAACACTCTGCATATCTTGCCAGCAGGTTTCGTCTACAGGTGTATGCTGTCTATATTTTGAATAAAATGCATATTAGGGCATATCAAGCCAGATTAGTTCAATGTTTTACACACTCCCTCCTCCACCATTTCCTCTTTATCTGCAGGAGGAAGGATTGACCATGGACACCACGAGGGCAAGGCAAAACAGGCTCTCTATGAGGCCGTGGAAATGGACAAAGCCATCACTGTTGCCGGGACTCTGACCTCAGAAGAGGACACATTGACTGTAGTAACAGCGGACCACTCCCACGTCTTTACTATGGGCGGCTATACCCTGCGCGGAAATCCCATTTTTGGTGAGTGAGTCTTCCTTCCTGCTGAGAAGTACTGGCTCTAGGAGCATTATGGGACGGTACTGCACCCCAAGATAACCTTGAAAGTGTTCATATGAAGACTGGTTGAATGAAAGTCCTGTTAACTGTTTTGTTGTGTTTTCAAAGACCTTCTGTTTTGCCAAACTACTGGTAACTAATTTAACATCAATGTCTACCTTACATTTTCATGTGTCTGACAACAATATGAGTGGATTTACAAAGCGGAACATAATAATGCTTTCACACTGTCACAGAGGAGTGTGATAGGTAGAGGCTTCAGCATCGTAAAATGTCTTACCATGCATCAATACAAAAGTTGCCATCCTTACCAGAGCAGCATGATAAACATTAACTCTTTGTACATAACTATGATGGGAACAATGATTATGCTAAGGTCAAAACAAGGCACATTAAGTTTACGTAATAGATATAAGGCTAAGATTGTTCTAATGTATTGTTTCTCTGTTCTACTTATTCATTGTGTTCATTTAAAATTAACATAATTGCAGATCAATTTTTTTTTTTTTTTTAACAAAAGGCAAGTCCAATGAGTTATTTTTATGCAATGCCATTTAAAGTCCATCAAATATACTGGCACTTTTTTAGTATGCTGCAAAGTATGCATAGATACTTTTTTCATAACCAACTTTATTATGTTTAGGTACATCATGACATCACATTTTTACAAGAAACCACAGCCACTTTCTCCAGCCCTCACTCCGGCCTTCCCCATCCAGCCCACACGCCCCCCTTCTCCTCAGTGCTTGTTTGTTACACCTGAATAAATCCCCCATTTCCCCCATATCTTATTGTGTTTCTTTGGAGACCCTCTGGCCCTATAAATGGGTTCTTCTATCTTAGCACAGCATGCCTTTGCAGAGGTCCATTATGTCACACTAGTGTCTGTGGTGGTAATCCAATAATGCGCTAGGTTGCTTTTGGCCAAGAGCATGTAAATACCGATTAGTGTCAGTTTGTGGTGGGGAAGATCCAGATCCCCCAGTATACCTAACACCATCACCCTTGGTTTAAGTTACACTGGTTGCCTCAAAACCTCTGTCATTATTACTGCCATGTTGTTCCAATGTTTTTATCACTGGGCACGACAACACCATGTGAAAGAAATCCACTTCCAGTGAGATGCAGCGGGGACGTTTGGGTGAGGTTTGTTTGCCAGTTCTCCAGGGCCATATTGTGTGATGTAAGTTGTATGTAAATAATTAAGCTGGAGCAGTCATCGGAAGGCTGGAATGACTGTGGTGCGTGGGACCATACAAGCGTCCTCCAGTCAGCCTCCTCAAGGGTAATACCCCAGGACTCCCATTTCCTTTTAAACAAGTCAAAGGTAGTGGGGGAGCTAATTATAGGTGTTCTGCAGATTTGCAACACCCCCTCTTTCCTCTGTGCAGTGGGCCTTGTAGGAATTTGACTTCGAGTGGGCTACATTATAGGAGGTCTTGCATGTTCGTTCGGTAGCGTGCCTCTGCTATAAATACTTTTGGAATTTGGTAGAGAAAAGCGAGTACCGGGCTTGTAGATTTTGAAATGACTTAATGGTTGAAGACCCCCTGACAACTCCCAAAAGTGTGATTCCTATTTTATCCCACGTGGCAAAACCGTGTTTATTGCATATGTTACATTTTGCAAACAATCTAAGTTTATCAATAAATCCACTTGTATGATGCCTTTTTACCTCGTTTATGTCAAGACAAGGCAAACAGCACACAAGAAGCATCTCCCATTACCACTTGTAAATGCCAGTGTAAAAATAAATATGTGTAAACTGTGCAATAATGGTAATACCATGTGTCATTTCTCAATTGTATCTAAGACATATAAATTAGGAGGTGACGTCCAAATAAAATGTTATTCCCACTCTCTGGTTTTACCTCATGGTTTAGCATTGGTCTCTTAATGCACATCATTGTGTTTCTTAAAACTTTGAGATCATGATTGATCCATATTGTTACAGAGTACCATATGTATCTTTTGTTTACCTCTAATTTTCGTATATTCCCTTTTTTGAGATGTGGTTCAGTTTATCCAGCAGGTACTCCTAATGCTCCAGATCCATGTTCAGGTGGTCTGAGATCTTTGTTGCATGTAAGGTGGTTGAAATTCAAGGGGTAGCAAACTTTACACACACTATTCAGTGCGTTTGTGCCCATATTTGAATATTTGATCATGGCAATTTAAGAAACTAAGGAAAATACTTATTTAAATAATAGTCTTTAGTAAGTAGCACATTTAGATGCCCACATATTCTCCTTTATATCACAAACAAAGAGTAAATAGCACAACCTCAAGCATAGATATTATCATACAGAATGGTAATTTAATCAATAATATACATTCATCATGTCTAACCTGGGGGGTAGCAAGACTGAGTGAGTTTTAGAGTGACAGGCTGTGTTCAGCTCAGATTACCACCACAAGCGCAGCCATCATATTGTATATTTATCCTGCCATTTGCGGGTGTCAACATTGCTGAGAGTGCTGTGGGGTAATTTAATAAATGGCTGCCTGCTCAGCACAGCCTCTGTGCTGCAAGGGCTCTTCCATGTGAAGCCTTGCCCACCCTAGGCAATGTTACAAATTGTGTTGCCAGACCACCATCTTTCACCACGACAGAACACAAGGCCTGCAGAACTGGTCTGTTATTTAGCAAATCAGGGCCTTCAGAGAGTTGGAGTCTCCATTTTTTTCATTTGAACTAACTGTTCAATGTTGTAAAAGGAAAGGGCGCGGGGAGCATTTTGAAATCTTTTTAGGGAGCATGAAATGGCAGAGGTCAATAAAATGTGCTTATTTGAAATCTGCTTTTGTCTCAATGAATTCATTTCACAAAGCCATTTTTGAGGACGAACATACGTTTACAGATCAAAATGGCTGAATTTGCACCCTTCAGGTATCCAATAAAAGTCATGCATTAATGAATTTGCTATTCTGTATGTGTTTACCATGACTGTTTATAATATACGCAACAGTAAGTCGCAAACAAGGAGTGGGCAGCTGACAAATCGATGTGTTAGCCTTGTGAGTTTGTGAGCACCTACACATTCGTGAATTTGTGATCCTTTTGCATGCTGGAAACAGTCAGAGATTTGCTTCGGAAAAAGGGTTGAAATAAATGGGGTTCCGGTACTTGTAGGGGAATAGGACACCCCTCAAACTTAGTGGTGAGATATGCAGTGTGTTTCTCTTTGAGAAAAATGTTTTCACCTTGGAGAAAAAAAAGAAAAAAAGTTCAATTTCACAGTGGGTCTGCTTTACCCAATCACTATTGTACTGTGTGTAACTCTGCTTTGAGGTAATGACCATGAGTGAATGTCACTTGACACTGCCAGTGCTGTGCCTGGAAACCTCTGGCAGCACAGTTTCTCAGGGGCAAGAATTGCAAAAAGTAGTAAATCTGCACTGGGTTCCAGGAGTATCACTGTGAATACAGATCTAAAACTTTTCTGGGGATTGGACCTAATATATTTTATACTTGGCCTTTCCCAGTGTTCTGAGAAGCCCTGGCTAGGGGCATTGTCTTGTTGCACATTAGGTGTATATTTTTACTGGGTGGATTGGACATCTAATAGCAATATGTGCCCGGCATGAGAATCCTTCTTGTATTTTTTCCAATATCAAAACATTTTGGAGGGTGCTTTTCTTCTGGTGCAGTATTTGTGCAGCGCTCAGAAGTTCAGAAGGAGATAATTGTCCAAAGTTACCAAAGCAAGGCACAAAATGTGTAAAGCTGAATTCTGCATCAAGGGACTGTTGAACAGGGTATTGTACTACATGATTGCCATTGTTGGCCAGCACCCCCACTTAAAAAATTCTCCCACACCCTCTATTCTGCTGTTATCTGATGCTGGGAACATAACCGCAATGCAGTGTTCCCAGACAGCAACCCTTGACAGCAGCTAGCCTGCGGTGCTTAACTTGCGCACTCAGTTGCAGGCGGTGGGCACCGGCTCTCGATTTTGGGGGCAATGACTTATTTTTCAACATCAGACTGCGCCCCAGAACAAGTGAAAGAAAGGGATTAAAGGATGAAAGGAGGATGGATAGAAAGACATGAAAAGGGTGGCAAAGAAAGAGGACAATAACTTGCAAGAGTGAAATATAGTGACTGGAAGTGCAAGGTGGTGAAAAAAGAGACATGAGGTGCAATTAGTACTTGACTGCCTTGGCATTCATCAACTCCTGCAATTGGCAGTGCAATTGGCAGGCCCTAATAAAATATATGGGCCCTGCTTGTATTACTATTATGATTATTGTTGTTGTTGTTTATTGGTATTATTATTATTATTATTATTATTATTATTATTAACTTAAACATTGGGTGTAGCATAACTATCAATAGTACAGCCGCTACAGTGATACCAGGACCTGGGCATGTGAGAGGCCCAATGCATTACAATTATAATTGGCTTTCACTACCCAACTTGGAGTGTGGTTGGCCATTTTCCTTGCTTATATTAGGACCCTGACATGCCCTAGGCTCTTTTGTAGTGGGCATGTCACTCATTACTGGGCATGACAGTCCTTTTTTTGCAGGTGATACTTATGTTAGCAAGGAACTGTAATTTTATTCCCATTGAAACACGGAGTTTACACCATTAGAAACTAATGTGTTAGTGCTCAGTTCCACTGTGAGGGCCTTTGAACTGCAGTAACTGTGATGAAGAACGTGAGAAGAACACATTTGTTAAATGGGGAAACAATACTTCACAGGAAGGCTTTCAGCATATATCACTTAAAAAAGAATATTGATCATTTATATTTTGGTCACTTTGATAATATGTCTATACCAAGTCATTGTATCAACTTCAGAAGGATGGCAGGCTGGATCCTAAATGTTTGGACTCGAACTGCACGACCATCACTGCAGCAGCTGCTCGATAAAGTGCTCTATTTTACTAGCATTTGACAGGCACTCCTTACAGGTTAGGGAGTTTGAAAAGGTTTGACAGTATCTACCCAGAGTACGGCGCCTTCATAAAACAACCATTGGCAAAGCAAATAGGTCCCTCCTATGCAAGAGCTATTGGCTTTGCCAATGTGTTTTAGCAATGTTGTGCAGCAGCGTGGCTGCTATTCAACATGGCTAAAAGTTAGTGGCATGGAGAAGAGTGGCCTGGAGTGTCATAGAGTGAAATATTGAAGAGTAAAGTAAAGTGTTGTGGAGTGGAGGGGCAGAGACTGTCATGCATTGAAGTGGCATTGTGTGGTCACATTGAGTGGCACAGAGTAGAGTTGACAGCTGTAGAGTGTAGTGACGCAGAGTGGAGTGGCACACATTAGAGTGGCGCAGGTTAGAGTAGAGTGGAGTGCGTTGGTATAAAGTGAATAGAGTAGAGTGGCATAGAGTGGTACAGCGTGGAGTGGCGTAGAGTTGAGTGATGCAGAGTGCAGTGGTGCAGAGTAGAGTTCAGTGGCATACATTGCAGAGTAGAGTTGAGTTGCATAGAATACATTGGCTTGGAGTGGTGCAGAGTAGAGTATCATAGAATGATGCAAAGTACAGTATAGTACCATACAGTGCACTGGTGTAGAGTGCAGTGGCTATAGTGGAGTAGCATAGAGTGGAGTAGTGCAGAGTAGAGGGGTGGAAAGTGCAGTGTTGTAGAGTGTTGGAGTGCAGTGGAATAGAGTGGCTTAGAGAGCAGTGGCATAGAATACAGTGATGTGGAGTAGAGTGCAGTGAGGAGTGCAGAGACGGAGTGCAGCTGTAGACAATGCTTTGGCGTAGAGTGCAGTGATTAAGAGTAGAGTGGCATAGAATGCAGTGCCATTGAGTGGAGTGGTACAGAGTGGAGTAGGGTGATTTAGAGTGCAGTGGCATGAGGTAGATTGTTTCAGAGTAGAGTGAAGTGTTTGCAGTGTTGAGTGGTGCAGGGTATAGTGTAGTTGCATAGTATGTCATGGAGTGCAATGGCATGGAGTAAAGTGGTGCAGAGTGCAGTGGCATAGAGTGCAGTAGTGCAAAGTCGATTAGAGTGGCATACATTGGATTTGCATAGAGTGCAGGGACATAGAGTTGAGTGTTACTGCTTAAAGTGCATTGGCATACAGTGTACTGACACAGAGTGCACTGTTGTATAATGTCGTAGAGTACAGTGGCATAGAGTGGAGTTGTGCAGAGGAGATTGGTGTGGCCTAGACTGGAGTGCTGAGAGTGCAGTGGCAAATACTGCAGTGGTGTAAAGTGGAGAAGAGTGCATTGGCATAGAGTACAGGGTAGAATAGAAAGGCATAGCTTGAAATGGCTTTGAGTGCAGTGGTGTAGAATAAGTGGTGCAGAGTGCAGTGGTGTGGAGTGGTGCAGGGTAGGGTTGAGTGACATAGAGTGGAGTGCTCATTTACTCATGGTGTGGTAGCAATTACAGACACATTTTCAACTGAAATGATCATTACATTTGTACAGATATAAAGTTTTACTAATAATACGATACAGTGCACAGACAAAAAGGTGTGGAAATTGCATTCCCTAGTTTAATGATCTGTTTTGATCATATTAAAGTATTTGTTTCCAATATGCGCCAGAAATAACAAAAAATATACGTCGTTTGAACATTCATTATTCTGATATATCCTGAAATACTTAAACGGTTCATTTAAACTTTGTTGTGTGCTAGAAGAAAACTCTTTCATACCCCCAATATCCAGTAAGATTATCACGTAAATACTTTCACTTTGAAGTCAGAGAATAGAAAAGTAAACAAGGGCCCTTGAAAGACTGTGCCTAGCAGTTGACTTAGATCGTTGAATTCACAGCAAATGTGATAAGATAAGAACAACATTTTCAGCCCTGTTTGCAGAGTGGGATTCACGCTGTGAATAAGGTTTTGGCAAGGGAAGGACCGAACTCAAGCTGGCGAGCCTATAACAAATAAAACCAGCAAATGGAAAGGAAGAAAATGTGTGTCACAAACCACAGAGCCAATGGCAAGCAATGGGCAGAATGCATTCCTAGGTCAACTTTCTGATTTTCCCGAGATGTCTTTAGCAATCCAGAACGCTCTGCTGTCTTGTTGGCTGTCACCTAATGAAAGTTCCTGCAAAACTATTTGTGCAGACTTTACAGCAGCAGCACTTTCTTTGAGGTTAGAGCTGATCTTGCAACTGTCGTTGGACTATGGCTTGTTGGCTGGCCGTCAGTAAAATCCAGTCTGATTTTCTGGATAAATCATGTGATCGAGGCAAATGCACATGTAATGAATTTCATTAGAGAATATTTACACACTTGTCGATCATTTTGAATTCCGTCTTGATTTTACTATTGGGTGAGTCATAGAACCAATGCCTGCTTGATTTGCTTGACGATTTGCTTAAGAAGCAGCACTTTAGCAGCTACCGAAGTGTGTTGGATGTAGCCTGATTGGCTTGTAAGAGGAGAACCCCTAAAACTTTGATTTGTTCTCAATGGGGTATTTTATCTGAAAGTTTACAAACAAAACCTCAAAAATTATGCTGTGATGGAATACTAGGGCATAAAGATGTTGGGGGGAATGATCGTGGAGGGGCAATGGCTGATAAATGTGTTCAGCTCTGATTAATAGGGAAATAAAGCAATCAAGTAGAGAACATGGTGAGAAGAAAAATTAAGAAGGAAAGATAAGAAAGAAAGATGTGTAGAAAAGACAGGAAAATGAAGGAGGGGAGTGGGAACAAAGGAAGGTAAGAAGGAAGGATAAAAGGAAGCACAGGTGAAAGAAGGAAACAGAAGGTTGGACGAGAGGATGAATGTAAGTGTGAAGGGATGGACTGCTAGAAGGGTGAAAGGAACAATGGTTGACCATGCTCGAATACAAGGGTGGAAGGATGGGTAAATGGAACGATGGATGGACAGGAGGATGTGAGAATGGACGTAAGGATGCATGAATTATATGTAAAAAGAAAGACGGAGGAAAAGGGCAGTGGATGTAATAGTGAAAGACTGGTTAGTCTGTTGAAAAAGTGGAAGATGGAAAAGTTGCAGTAAGGGTTCATCGGTTGTAGCAGGGATTCGCAGCCATCACAGTGCTCTTACATCTTGTATATATTGAAAATATTGAAAATGCAATCAAAAGGAATTATACACACACACACGCACACGCACTGGACATTTCAGTCCTCATTTATGAACCCAGGAAACAAAGGCCTCCAAGTGAGTCTGCAAAGATTTAATTATGAGAACTTTCATCTGGGTTTGTTTCTTGTGTTAATAAATGAGGAATGCAATGTGGAGTGCATCTCTGTTTGGGGAACATTGTTTGAATTACTTGCCAGCAGCCCAGGAGGGAGATTGCACGACCGCAGAAGCTGCGGGTCGAACTTGGGAGGCAAAGTGTGGAACATTTCGGCTGTGTAAATATTGAGACAAACCAACAAGATATGGCATTTCATTCCCTACTAAGGTTGAGATAATAACCACTCCATCATTGCAGACTCACTTGGAGGTCCACTTGGGCAAGATTAATAATACCTAGGAGTGGCTTGAGTTGAACTGCCTGACCTCATGAGGAAGAAGGTTTCCCAAATGCGTTGAGGTTTGTTCATTATAAAAACGTTCACCTGTGTTTGTTTCTTGTGTTAATAAATGAGGACTGAAATTTTGAATGTATCTCTGTTTGGGGCACGTTGTGTATATGTGTGTGTGCATATATATATATATTTATATATATATATATATATATATATATATATATATATATATATATATATATATATATATTTGTGTGTGTGCATATATATATATATATATGTGTATATTTGTGTGTGTGCATATAAATATATAGGTGTGTGTGAGTATATATATATATATATATATATATATATATATATATATATATATATATATATATATAATCAAAAAGCTGGGTCTTTGGTGGGGTTTTTACCAATGTTAAAGTGAATCGCTTAATTAAGCCTTTTGTTCAATGCTTGCTTGTCAGTGGTTTCAAAGCTTGTAATTCACAAAAAAGAAGTGTAAGTTAGAATTACTTCCCATCATTTGCAGGATATGTAGCTTCCCATAACAAATGAAAAATTAAAGACAGCATTTCCTCTTTCTTTCAGTGATTGGAAAAAAAAAGATTTCACAATGACACTGCTGCTTTTAGAACATTATTCCGCACACCTGACAGGTTCACCCTTGCAGGCCAAACCTTGATGCAATCACCTACCAAAGAATCCACCCCAGTTTGGGCACCTAAACATTGTAAACAGAAAAACTGTCAGCTAAAAGCTACACTATTCCGCATTGCACTTTCTTTTCTTTTATTATAAATATCTTGTTAAACTACTCTATATTGCCTATGTACTACACAACAAAAGCATGTGTTTTTAATTTACCTAAATGCAACTTGCATTTAAAATTAGATTTTTAATAATATTGCTGTTCTCGGTCCTACCTTGTGGCACTCACTACCTCTAAAAATCGGGACTTGCACTCCCTCTTAGAAGTTTCAAAGATTGTTGAAAACCTCCCTTTTTAGATACTTGCTGTCCCTTCCGTTACTTAAGACTCAGGGGAAGTCTTTTAGGTTAGCCCTGCGCTTTACCAATGCATTAACTGATTGAATTAATACACATTGTTGTATAAAACAAATGTTAAATATTAGCATACGCTCCCCAACAAAAATAAACCGTTTTCAAAACCTTAACAAACGTATACCTGCAGCCTCCGGTAAACAACGAAACACTATACAGATGATGTTAAACTGTTCTAAATCTTTCAAAAAATATACATAACAATAAATATGTGTATTGTGGTCCTAAATTGTCATCTCTGGGTTTGGATGACATTTGACAATTATAAATCACTCGGCCGTCGGCTTCGTGGTATGTAAATGGCACCAGAACCCATCAATGTCAAAATAGGCCTACACTCTACAGTTACAAGACAGACAGACAGATAGTTAGATAGGTAGATAGTTAGATAGATAGATAGGTAGATAGATAGATGGATGGATGGATAGATGGATGGATGGATGGTTGGATGGATGGATAGATGGATAGAGAGGTGAAGAGATAGTGAGATAGATTGATAGATTAAACCAGTCATTGCAAAGAGTATATCAGTCACCTCTGGGATGATGCAGTTTACTCTGGGAATGCTTTGCTTTGCTGTGCTTGCTGTCCTTCTGTCACGTGGTTCCGCTCTGTTTCATGAGAATGATACTCCCATACTGGCCCTTCCATGCCCATTGAGACCACCCTAAACATGCTATTATGATTACTGGTCCTGGCACATCCTTCAGCCATTGTGCAATACCAACAACACCCAAAGGTTACAGTTTAATAACCAATATTTCTGTGTTCATCAATTTTATACGAAAATAATCCCATTTCGGTGTCTCCTACTTTATCGTGGAATGATTGTGACATTCGAATGGCTTGCTAAATGTCAATCCCAGATGCGCTTAAAATAAAATTGAGCCTTGGTAAAATTTCAGGTCAAATGAACTGGACGTGAAGGTGCTTTGCGACTTAATTTACTAAGAAATGTTACTGCTGTTTGCACTTTAATACAAGACCTTTACATCCATTTCCCAGCAATGGAAAAAGCATTTTTGATGAAAAATTGTTCTCACAATATGATTTATCTGATCTGTATTACAGGCACGCCAAGTTTAGAATTTGAAAACAGGCATACTTCAGTATTGAATTTAAAGCCGCATCTTTTCCATACGCTTGTTGTGCTAAGAAACTCCACATCATAGAAATACTAGACTTTTGTGACTTACCCATGATACAAATATCATGTGCTACATCTCTTGAATTTTCACTTTTTCATGAATATTTCTTTATTAACATTCTAATAGTGATGTAAAATATTACAGTGCCCCCTTTTGTGGGGATAAGCTTTACAGTACAAATAAAAATAATGTTTCTTTTTTCTTTTCTTTTCTTTTCTTCCCTTTCCCTTTTCCTTTCCTTCTTTCTGGACCTCTCTTCCTGCAGGCCTGGCTCCGACCGTGAGTGACATCGACAAACTTTCCTACACCGCTATTCTGTACGGAAATGGACCAGGCTTCAAGTTGGTGAACGGCCTGCGAGAGAACGTTTCCACCGTCGATATCAGTGAGTTCTTGTGATAGCAACACTTAAGAAGTTACTCAGATCTAAGTGATCCTTGAATGAAGATGGTGCACCTCCTGATTATGATCTTGAGGACCCTAGCCACCTCTGTCAGTGTACCGCAATCGTGACCTAAAGCACCACTATTTCAGTACTGAAGCCCTAAAGCCCCTCTATTAATGCAGCTTAATCATTGCTGGCAGCAATCCTTGATGTTCCACCACTGACACAGGCAGTTCTTCCACTGCTCCTCAATGGTTACCTTCAGCACTCCCTGTAGAATCCGCAATGATACTAGTGTACCTCCAACTTGACACCCAGTACCCAACGCTGACCTAGCACCTGGAGGTCCAAACTCACATTGGTGCTGATATGTAGCATCCCCAGGCACTCCAGAACAGTGACTCCAGTGTAGGTCTGTTGGGTACATCAGAGGTTAGCCGTGTGATCTTCAATTTGAATACATGTTTTATTTTGTTCTCACATGAACTTTAAGGTTTCAGTGCACAGTTTATTCATCACCATTTACATAAATCCCAAAGTTTAAGTAGAGCAGGATATTCAATCTGTTATTTCCTTACAACTGCATAACACTTTCTGCATACTCCTGACATCGAAGAGGAAAATGCTTCAAATTGTAAAGAAATCCCCCAGGTCTCTCATGTTCACTCGCATTTTCAGCTACTTACAGCTTGGCCAGGGACAGCTTGCAAAGCACCTACCTGTCTCTGACCTGGTTGCTTTTGAGACTTCTCACTCAACTCAAAATGCAGGTGGCTCCCTCTGTTTGATCTGATGTCCATGGAGAATACAGGGTATAAAGCGAAAGAGGGGGAGACAAGAAATACCACACAGTCAAGAAAGTAGGATCTTGAGGTGTAGAGGTAAAGGTCAAAGATGGCACCACGAAAGTGGACAAGAAAGCTTCCAATGGAGACAATGAAGTTAAAGGAAAACATTAACCAAATGCCTACCATTAGCTTCCAACAACTGCAATAAGTCGGAGCTTCTGAATCGATCAGCCAACCTCCGAGAGCGGCTGTAGAACAAGATCACAATGCTTTGCGTTGTAGAACATCAAATCCGCCGAGCTGGCCTGTGTCCTTCTGCTGCACATCACTTGCACCTCTTAGCGCATCATCATGAGAATACTACCCAACTGAGTGGAGAGCCATGGGCTCCCACATATTTACCACTTCTAATCTGCTCAGCAGTTGTAGTTCTGTAGCTCCTAAATTTCTCCTCCTGCAGCTCAGGTTGGATCTCTGTATCTCTCTGAGCAAGATGAATTGTTTAGCTTAATTATATAAATATATAACTTGTGAGGCCATTGCAGCCAGGCAGCAATGGAATCTGATTTACAGATGAGGTGCTTATTGTGTGAGTGAGCAGCTCCTGCAATGATGTAACCCAGAAGTTTCGGAGTAGTAGAACCGCTCAGATGCATGCTCAGTTTACTCCGTCGTCAGGTATTCTTGTTATGTTTCTGCAGTAAGACCATGCC
The DNA here is from genome assembly GCF_031143425.1 of Pleurodeles waltl. Lineage (NCBI taxonomy): Eukaryota > Metazoa > Chordata > Amphibia > Caudata > Salamandridae > Pleurodeles > Pleurodeles waltl. Next base: position 1,069,374,522 of record NC_090445.1, read on the forward strand.
ACTCGCACCATTGAAAGAGAATCCAGACTGTCTATGCCCCTCCCACCCCTAATAGTGAAGTTATTCATGAACGTGTGAAAGCAGATGCTTTAAATGTCTATAGGTATCTAGTAGCACCATTTGACCATGAAATTGTCATGGGAACTGGACTTGGATGTTGACTATTGCCTGTATCCAGCCACAATGGTGCCTAGAAAGGGAACTAGAGAAGGGCTATTTGGAAGCTTACTGACCGAGGTGAGGTGGTGTATGGAGAGAAATGCAAAGTCCCGATAATCTTCCTCCATATGCTGAGCCAAAATTATTTTCACTTAGTAGGAAAATAACTGACCGTCACAGCCTACGGCTCAGTAAAACTTTCTGCCAATGCGGAAAATGTAAATCCATTTGCAGACTGAGGCAAATGAGGGTTGCAGAAAGAAAGATGCATTATTTCAATGTGATTTTAGCATTCATGCACTCCTATCCATCACCAGTAATGGTTTGTAAGTTTTCAGGTGAACTTCTATCGTGTTTATTTCCGTGATTTCCCTTCTGTATAACACTTATCCATGGATATCAATCACTTGCTGTGCTAATACTGGGTGACAAACACTTCATTGACTGTGAGTTTAAACATTATTCAGGACTGCATCGAAAGCAGAATGCATTAAAGGGCTGGTACAGACGGGCATTCAGTGTGCTGCCCCTCCACTGTTCATCTTTTCATCACAGCCTGGCAAATGGACTTGGCGACTTGTTGTGACATCAGAGACCCCACGTTGACCTGTACATGGATCATGCCAAAATGAACACCGACATTATGATCATGTAGAATGGGTCCTTTCTTACTTGTCATAAATAGTTATGTGGGAGTTTAGTGCCGCTCAGGAGTCCCTGGATGTTTTGAAAAGCAGCAAATAAAAGCTGGACCCAGTGGGGATGGCCAACATGGGAAGATGTAGACGACAAGAAAGGTGTACCCACTAAAACAGTTATGCAGTTATAAACTGGAGGTTGGCAGGTTGCTAGGAGTGTCTACACTTGGAAATGTATGCATTCTCAGAAAGGCTGCATTTCCCAGGGGTCCAAGGCTGTGCCTTCCTATGTCAATGTTGTTGTTAATATTATCAAATGCGTGAAAAATATTCTGTAGCTTCAGGCATGTCACATTTGGCATTATATTCCTCTATATTTCTTGAGATACTTTAATCTTTGCCTCTTGGGGATTTACTTCCCATATTTGTCTTGCTAACACTTCCTTTATTTTGGCAGGGAGTTTGCCTGTTGTGAGCATTGGACAACTATTGGTGACTCCCAAATACTCTTCATATGGAAAGCATGGAAAGCGTCATTTCTTTCCCATTCTGTTTCAATTGGATCGATTCCTACCATTCACTTTAGGGCTCCTAAGGGGAGTTCAAATGTGGACAGTCACCATTCACCCCCTGCACTTGTTCCTAGGTCGCCAAAGGTATTTTTCTCTTTGTCTCTCCTTAGCCTCGTTTGAGCATGTCACATTCTGAAGACCATCTCATTATTGGTACAGGGACTGATTTATCCATTTGATGACACAACAGTCTTTATAACTGTAACCTTTCATTTGGAAAGATGCTCATTGACAGTGTTCTTTTACCCCTCACGGGGCCCTTCCTTGCCACTCTTTCATTGCTTCTCCACTCTCCTCTCCTCAGAGAGTGAATTCCATTCTTGGGATACTAGACTCTTGCAGTCCACAGCTGAAAAGCTGGCAAGGTGACATTATCACAGCGGAATTATTCAGTCTCCTATCAGCTCCTGTCAACTCATGTCAAGTTACTCACCCCTTTACCTCCTAGTTTGCGGTCTTGCACATGCTGATATATCATGCACTATTGAGGAAGCAATCTGTTAATTCCAACTGAAGCCACCTCTATCATTGGGCCCATGTCTCCCTCTCTGCTACAGGATGTGGGATTGCTGTTTCTCTGGTGCTGGGCTGTCGTTTGCTAAATAGCTCCTCTTTTTTGGTATCAGTAGGCCCTTTGGAGTCTTTTTGACACAGCAAAGCTTGGGTACTGTAAGCGAATTCTGAAAGATGTGTTTGTTTTTGTCTGATAAAATATTTGCACATCCCGACCTAAGCCATTTATCCTGTTCGACCACTGCCTAGAAACATCAAAACACAAAATGTGATGGGAGGAATGTTTGCAATTTGTATAATCACTGGCAATTGCTTGGGTAGCATTCTGGCACACCAGTCTTTTGCACACTTTGCCACTTCAGGTTAGACCTTGCCATATGCAGATCGGTCTTGGTCCTCCTTTTTGTCCTTCTTGTTTTTTTGATGTAATACCATAAGTGGCTAGGGGTATGCCAGATGTCACTCTGCCAATGGAACGAAGCTACACACAACTACATTGGCTCTTGGGTTGCTTGTGTTCTGGTCCAGAGAGGCCCCACCTTAGTAGCTGGGGCTGGATTATTCCTGGTAGAGCAGGGCCAAGGCTGATTTGCATATGGGTGGATCTAATCTGAGGTGCCATGAAGGAGTTTCCATCACCTTTGTTGTGCTTGATGCAACTCCATAAATACCGACAGTTATGCCCAGACGTGGGCCCTTTGCTGACTGTGCCACTGGAATCATGCTACACCCAAAATGAAAAGGACCCAATCAGGCTGAAACCTGTCTTGGGTTCCTTGTGTTCCAATTTGTAATTGGCTTGACAGTTCAGGCTGGACTGGTACTGATGGAACCGGATCAAGACTGATTTGCATATGGCTGGGTCTGATTGGGAGTGACATCATGGACAAAAGAATAATGGGTTGGAATGCTACCGGAGTGATTGCCAGTGATTAGGCTTCCTGCAAACATTCCCGCCATCATCTTTTTTGTGTTTACTGCATAGAAACAAACAGGGTTGTCAGTCAGCTAGATACAAGGGATATGATATACTGAGGAGGAGCTTGTCACATGGATGCTGTAAAATGAATTTGCCTATCCATTAATTTCCTTGCTTTGTTCTTTGTGAATGATGGTCTTGGATTTCCATTGCATAGCTGTGTGTTTCGACATCAATTATGCATTATAAAAATATAAATACATTTTTTGTATTTTTTTTGCAGCTAGTCGCAATTACTTGGCCCAGTCTGCAGTCCCACTGAAGCAGGAGACCCATGGTGGAGAAGATGTGGCTGTTTTCTCAAAAGGTCCGATGGCACACCTCCTGCATGGCGTACATGAGCAGAACTATATTCCACATGTCATGGCCTATGCCTCATGCATCGGCCAGAACAGAAACCACTGCATTTCCGGCACAGCAAGCCATGGGCCCATGGCTTCTCTGTCACTAGCCATCACTGTCCTCTCCCTCTCCTTACTCCATCTCTTGTTCTAATCATACTAGCCTCATCTGACCACCTTGAGTCCCCATGAGGCTCTATCTCGGGAACAGGAAATTGGACTGTTGTTCAGGGGAACTTAAGCAGTGATGTGGGCACCAGCTGGGGTGTATTTTTTTCTGGATCTCCATGGTGCTAAATACCAAATATCGAGGACTTTTCTGAATTGTTGCCTAAATGTTCTTCCACTGGACAGACTGCTACTTTGCGAAAAAAGAACACTGGAGCAACACACAATTGTCTTATTAGCTGCCAGTCCATGAGCAGGTTCATGGATTTTTCATGATGGCTCAGGGGACGCCAGCTCTCTTTTATGGTGATGGAGTACAAGTCTGACCTCTTCTTTTTTGTGATTTTTCAGGACACAAAGGGGTAGACCATCCCACTTTTATGATATGGGGCATTGCGGTTAGACAAGCCCTCTTTTATGATGTTTTAGCCAGGGGAAGGCAAGCACTCTTTTGTGAGAGTGTGAAGGCCAGCCTCCTTTAAGATGGTAGGGGGTACTGACTGCCCTTTTTATGATGGTAGTGTGGCAGGCCAAACTTTTATATGATTGTGAGTTGGCTGGCTAGCCCTCTTTTATGAAGCTGGGGGTAGGCTGACTCTCATTTATGATAGCAGGGTGGAAGGAAGGCCAGCCCTCTATTATAATGGTAGGGTACCAGGCCTCTAACTTGTGATCCCTGATATCTTCCCTTTTGGTACTCTACACGGATCATAGTTTTTAATTTTAGAACACTAGTGTGTTGCTCTTGTGGGGTCCATCCCAGCTATGGTTGTCCCTACTTGTAGTGAAGCCTATGCTTGGAATTTGACACCTGGTCAAATATGAGTCGTGCTCCAGCCCTGGGTTTATGTGACCATAGAAGGGGCACTTTATCCAATCCAGAGTTCCCTATTTTTTCATAACAAATCTTGATTGTGGTGCATGGGGAGGTGTAATGTGAAACCCAGTGCTGGATTTGACTACCATGAAGTCCGGATGACATCCCCACAAGTTGCTGCTCTTTTTTTGAAAGTTTGACTCAGGAATACAAAATTTGCTCCTTCGCCCGACCACAGTACATTTGTTACTTTCTTGTTAATTCTTTCTGCAATGCAGTACTCACCATGGGTTTCACTAAATAAATCCCGGTGGAAGGGATTATGTTGATCTTAATTAATTTTAAGAACTATATTTGTGCTTTTAAACACGTTTTTCACTATTAATGCTCCCAAGAGGCTTGAGGTCTATGCAAGTAAAGTTCCTTGAAGAATGAAGAAGACTTGGCTTCCGTCACGGGAAGAAGAGATTGTTCATTTGAGATTGACCAGCCGAAGGTCTCTAGGCATCATTAAAGATGGAAACCTGGTGCTCATTGAATGATTCAGAAAACACACTCTCTGTGGCACCTTAGATAATTGAACTGTGGTCATATTCTGAGACAAGCTTGTTGTGAACTATGTACTGTTACAAGAGGAATTATGTCATATTATGTTAAACGAGATTCGTTTAGTGCAGTGTAGCCCTTAATATGGCCTTATAGCCCCTTTGCAAAATATTTATTGCTTAACTCTCAAAGGATCAACCATGGTTATGACAGTTGGATACAATGGGGAGTTGAGAGTTGTGAAACAGAGTTGAGAGAGGGCACAAATCAATGAACATTCGTTAAGCCATGGATGAGGCTTTTTGCAACAGGGCGTGTCTCTCAGTGGACCCCAAAATTTAAACCTACCTAATTATGACATTATTGAAGTGTTGTTTAGAGGAATTCAAGTGATTCTTGCAAGAGTAGAAACCCCAAATCATCCAAAGCTGATGACACCTGAACACATGAATCACATGTCTGAAAGAGTTTATGTCGTTTGGAACCCCTGCTGATGACCGGTGGACGGTAATGTTGAGTGTTAAAAATGTAACTGAGGTATAAGCTCTCCTGTCCAATTTTAGATTTCAATACTGTATCAACACTTGAGAGAGAAGGACTTTTACATTATTACAACTAACCTGTATCAAGTATTTTGATGAAAATTAATCAGCGGGTGCCATTGGTATACCTCCATTAATGTTTCACATTTTTGGGAAAATGGCCAATTGTGGTAAGAATCGAAAACTACCCTTAAAACCTGTAATAATAACAGAGACCAAGCATGTATACCATTTTATTCTGCTCCCTTTTGTCCACCGCTCAGCTGAAGTTGCCGTTTGCATCAGCACTTGACTTGCGCCTGACATGTGACTCACTCGGTCCCAGTCCTGCTGGCCTCTTCAGATCTAATACAATTTCATTTGTAGTCAGGCTACCTTTGCCGACCCAAGTGTGATACTCCTTCGAGAGACCAAATATATTTTAATAGTGAAAAGATAAGCCAGTTCTGACTCACTTTGGTTGTTTTTAATGTCAATAAAATATGTTTTAAAACAAAAAAACTGTTATATGACTCATTCATGTGAAGGTTTTAGAAATCAAAGGCTATAAGAAGTGCATGATCATAGTGATGCATTGGTAGAATCAACAATTTTCCATAAATGAGTAGATTCAAGAATTTTACTGCAGTTTCCAGCGTTTTACTTTCGAATGTGGTACGTGGGTCCACATGCTCATTGGCTTGTGGGACCTCTGGCATTTAGGGGATGGGTCACCTGCAGCTCCGTACAAACGTGTCCTGAGTTATGTGTTCAGAAGGTGGTTGCCCTATACGCAGATGTCTTCCAAAGATAGCACAGCTCTGTTTCTTCTTCCATTATGGTCTTTCTCCTCCTGATTAGACGATTTATATTTATTTGGTTGGAACCTATTACTCTTCTGCTGCTTTTATGTTTAATGTGCAGTGTATTATGTTCTTGTCATCCAGAAAAGGTGATAAAATGCACTCCCCATTACCATTATCCCATTGCCCCTAGACCCTGCCCTCATTCCGCTTCCTGGTCTTAACCCCTTAGCTGCTGGGCCTTCTCCCCCCCAGTGCTGAGCCTTTTTTTTGGCTATTTGGGGAAGTTTGGATTTAGGCCTTCATAACTTTTTGCCCACATAAGCTATCCACGACAGATTTGCGTCCTTTTTGTCCAACAGCCTATGAATTCTAAAGGTACCCAGAGTTTGTGGGTTCCCCTGGCGGACACCAAGAAATTAGCCAAAATACAGCTAAAATTTCGTTTTTTTCTGAAAAATTGGGAAAAAGGTCTGCAGAAGGAAGCATGTGTTTTCCCCCTGAAAATGGAATCAACAAATAATTTGTGGTGCTAAAATCATCATCTTCCCAGCTTTCAGGAACAGGCAAACTTTAATCAGAAAACCCCACTTTTCAACACAATTTTGGCATTTTACTGAGACATACACCATTTTTACTATTTTTTTGTGCTTTCAACCTCCTTCCAGTTAGTGACAAAAATAGGTGTGAAACCAATGCTGGATCCTGGACAGCTAAACATTCTGAAAAGACGACAGTGTTCTGAATTCAGCAAGGGATCATTTATGTATACCCTTCAAGGTTTTCCTACAGAACGTAACAGCTAAAATAAAAAAATATTGAAATTGAGGTGAAAAAAGAGACATTTCTGTCCACGTTTTCTACTATAACTTTTTCCAGCTATCGCAGATTTTTGAAAGCAATATATCATTACATCTGCTGGACTCTTCTAGTTTCGGGGATATATACAGCTTGTAGGTTCCTCAAAAACCCTAGGTACCCAGAACCAATCAATGAGCTGCACCTTGCAATGGGTTTTCATTGTATATCGGGTATACAGCAATTCATTTGGTGAAATATAGAGTCACAAATGGGTATCAAGGAAATCTTTGTATTCCCAAAATGGGCACAAGATAAGGTGTTGAGAAGCAGTGGTTATTTGCACATCTCTGAATTCCGGGGTCCCCATACTAGCATGTGAATTACAGGGCATTTCTCAAATAGACTTCTTTTATACACTCTGTCTTACATTTGGAATTTAAAAATGTAGAGAAAGACAAGGTGCAATAACACCTGTTCTTCTATTCTGTGTTCCCTTAAGTCTCCCAATAAAAATGGCACCTCACTTGTGTGGGTAGGCCTAAGGCCCATGATAGGAAACGCAACATGGACAAATCAGATTTTTACTTTGAAATCTGACGTGTTTTTATGGAAAGTGCCTAGCTATGGATTTTGGCCTCTAGTACAGCCGGCACCTAGGAAAACCTAACAAACCTGGGAATTTTTTTAAACTAGGCACCTAGGGGAATCCAGGATGGGGTGACTTGTGGGGGGGCGCTCACCAGGTTCTGTTACCCAGAATCCTTTGCAAACCACAAAATGTGGCAAAAAAACACTTTTCCCTCAGATTTCGGTGACAGAAAGTTCTGGAATCTGAGAGGAGCCACAAACTTCCTTCCACCCAGCATCCCCCCAAGTCTCCTGATAAAGATGGTACCTCACTTGTGTGCGTAGGCCTTGTTCCCGCAACAGGTAATGCCCCAAAACACAACATGGACACATCACATTTTCCCAAAGAAAACTGACCTGTTTTTTGCAAAGTGTCTGGCGTTGGATTTTGGCCTCCACCTCAGCTGGCACTTAGGGAAACCTAGCAAACCTATCTATTTTTGGAAACTAGAAACCAAGGGGAATTCGAATGGGGTTCTCACCAGGTTCCGTTATCCCGAATCCTTTGCAAACCTCAAAACTTTGCAAAAAACCACATTTTCTTCACATTTCAGTGATTAAAAGTTCTTGAATCTGAGATGAGCCACAAATTTCCTTCCTCCCTGCATTCCCCCAAGTCTCCCGATAAAAAATGGTTCCTCACTTGTGTTGGTAGGCCTTATTCTTGCGACAGGAAAGCCCCATAACACAACGTGGACACATCACATTTTCCCAAAGAAAACTGATCTGCTTTTTGCAAAGAGCCTAGCTTTGGATTTTGGCCTCCACCTCAGCTGGCACGTAGGGAAACCTAGCAAACCTATATATTTTGGGAAACTAGAAACTTAGAGGAATTCAGAATGGGGTGACTTGTGGGGCTCTCGCCAGGTTATGTTATCCCGAATCCTTTGCAAACTTCAAAACTTTGCAAACACTTTTTCTTCACATCTCAGTGATGAAAAGATCTTGAATCTGAGAGGAGCCACAAATTTCCTTCCAACTGTCTCCAGATAAAAATGGTACCTCACTTGTGTTGGTAGGCCTAGTGCCCATGACATGAAATGCCCCAAAATGGAACACGGACCCATCACATTTTTATATTCAAAACTGACATGTTTTTTGGAAAGTGCCTAGTTGTGGATTTTAGTCTCTAGCTCAGACGGTACCTAAGAAAACCTACCAAACCTGTGCATTTATTAAAACTAGACACCTAGGGGAACCCAGGATGGGGTAACTTGTGGCACTCTCACTAGGTTCTGTTACCCAGAATCCTTTGCAAACCTCAAAATTTGGCAAAAACACATTTTCCTCACATTTCAGTGATAGAAAGATAGATAATGTTGATGTCTCCACAATATGATTTGGGCAGTGGAATTTGGGGCTGAACTAAATTGGGGATCTCCCAAGAGAGCACTCTCTCTGTACTTGCCACCACATGCACCTGCTCTCTGGGTTGGGCTAACCTGCTATTGTCCCGCTGCACAGACCGTGCTTGTGAAGGGACAGCAGGACTGTCCTCATCACCTTCGTCAGAAACAATGGAAGAGTTGTTGTTGGAAAAATCACTCCCAGAGTCTGCGCCATTGTCCAATCCCTAAGATGCTGTCTCATTATCTGCTGTCTCAGTCTCTAATCCTACGTCAGAGCTGTCCTCTATAACCCGAGTTAGGGCTTGAGCAGCAGTCGTCCAACGAGACGCCATCTCTGCTACTGCCAATATTTCTGAAAAATGTTCCTGATTTGCCACTTTCCTTACTATATGATAGTATGGCCCTTGGTTCAAATGTTTGTATCCATTTGGTCTTGTCCTTATTTTGCTGTATTTGTACTAGCATGTCACTATGGTTTCTCTCTCTCACTTTCTCCAAACCTCTACGTATATAGTCTAATCTGTAGTTTCTTGCTCTAAATCTATTTATCATGCTTACCCCATGTTTTTCAAATTCTTTATCAGGGGAACAATTTCTTTTTAATCTCAAGAACTCCTCATATGGGATATTTTATCTTATATGTTATGGATCAAAACTTGATCCATGGAGGATAGAATTTGTTGAGGTTTCCTTTCTATATAGAGTTGTCTGTAATTGATTATTCTCTACAGATAAACTTATGTCTAGAAAATTAATTTTCTCCATGTCCATTTCTTATGTAAACCTCAATCCCACTCGATTACAATTTAAAATATTAAAGAAGTTCTCAAAATCCTTAATAGTCTGTTTCCAGATGATAAACAAATCATCAATATATCTTGTCCATAGTACCACCTTTTGCATGTATTCCTTATGATGTTCACTCCAGGCAATCTCTTTCTCCCACCATCCCATCGTTAAATTTGCATAACTAGGTGAAAAAGCCATACCCATCACTGTTCCAGATTTTTGTTTGGACATTTGTTTATCAAAAATAAAGACATTGTTATTTAAGCAAAGATGTATCATTTCCACCAACATCATTGAAGGCTTGTACTCTCCCACCCTTCTCTTTCGAATTTTTTTTTATGGCATGCATTACTATTTCGTGTTGTATTGATGTATACAGGGCTATTACATCTATAGTTACCAAATAATAATCTTCTTGCCATGTAATGCCATCAATGATGCATAATAAGTCACTGGTATCTCTGATGTACAAACTTAAATTTTGCACCATGGGAGATAGATAGTATTAAATGTATTTTGCAATGTTTTCTATCACTAAACCACATGCTGATATTATAGGTCTGCCTGGAGGATTTTTTAAGCTCTTATGAATTTTTGGTAAGAAGTAGATTGCTGGCAGTATGGAATGTTCCACTTCTAAAAATTTTAACTCATCATCTTTAAGCAATAAATCTGTATGCCATTGTTTCATTTTTTTTTCAATATCTTTCTTCATTGTCATCATTGGATTAAATGATAATATAATGTAGCTATCTGTATCATTCAATTGTCTCAATGCCTCAGCCTTATCTGCATTTTTGTCCCAAATCACTATGTTACCTCCTTTATCAATAGGTTTTATAATGATAGCTGAATTGTCTTTTAATGTTTGAAGTGCTCATCTTTCATCTCGAGATACATTTTCAAACCTCCCATTATTTCTACTTTCTTCATTTTATCCAAATCTTTTCTGACCAACTCATTAAATTGATCTATTTTATTTTCTGGTGGTAACATTGGACAACGTTTTGACTTAAGATCAGAGGACGTCACAAAGGGGCGGGTGTGAGGTCGGGGGGAGACACGGAAGCTCTTCTGTGTCTCCCAATGGGTCCGGAGGATTTTTCAACCCCCGCCCTGGTGTCGGCCACTGGTCATGACCTACACCAGGGAGGTGGTGCGGGCGTCAGCTGGCCGACGCCCACACTAAAGAGGTTAAAGCTCTGTGACAGCATGGCAGTGATGAGTCAGCATGTACACTGCATATGGATGGAACAAACCAGGCATAAACCCATAGTCAGTTTTTAGGTTTTGCATACAGACAGATTTGAGTTGTGTTGTTGTTGAAAACATATTATGGACAATATTAATACTTACAGTGAGCTTTGAGGCAGTCAATTGCCTAACATATGTTTACATTCTTCTCAATATAATTGTCTAATCCATATGTGATGGCTTTACTTCCTCTTTTTCTGTTTATCCCTCACTTGTTGTACCATTTTCTTTAGTGGATGACTTATATTGACTTATATCCTTCCATTTCTTCAATTGAGGCAACCACTTTTTCTTTTTCTGTGAGTACTCTTTATGACTGCATGTGTTTTCTTGTTTTCTCCCTAATGTGCTGCTTTCCCTTTCAAATCCATGCACTCTGCATGTGCCTTCTCATCCCCTAAAGTTCTCCTTTTGCTCCACGTCTCTTCCCTTTCTCCTTGGTTTTCTCTTTCACTTTTTGTATCCTGTCTAAGATAGCACAAGCACCATCATTTGTCACCTTACAAGGGCTTAGAGACCGCCCCATTGCGTACAATTGGTTGGCTTCATTGTTACACTTGTTTGCTCGCTTCTCATTCATCAGCTTCCATTGGCTTTCCTTCCTTTTCTTGTACTTATCCCTTCCCTTTTGCATTGACACCTTACTATGTCCATCCACTGATCACTTTTAGAGGTGCTACTTTTCAGATGGACAAGGGTCCGTGTGTTTTCTTTCTTCTTTGTGTTCCTACCCCATTCCTCTCTTACACACTTGTCCATGTGCTGCCTCCGCCTCAGTGCTTTACAGCAAGGCTACAAATGATTTGCCATAGCCAATATCTCTAACAGGCAAGATCTATAGGCTTTGCAGTGGAGTGCAGCTGTCTGGTTTGCTAAAGACATATTTGGGACTTTCAGAAAGTTGACCCAGGTGCAGTCCGTCCCTTCTGTTGCCTAAATCATGTTTACTGTATTCTTCCACAAACTTACTTTCTTTTAACAGGCCTTTAAGTCTATTTCTTATCTTGTCACATTTGCTGTGCATTCAAAGACAGTGGTCAAGTGTCAGGTTCCCTCTTCCAGGGAGCTTGTTGCCAATTTTTCTTTCTGTGACTTCAAAGTGAGATAATTTATATAACAACTCTGCTGAGTACCAATTTAGTACCAGAAGGGATGTTCTTTTTGTTCTAGCACACAACAACAAAAACATAAATGAACTGTGCTGATGTTTCATATCAGAATTAGTACAAATGAGGCACATTTTCTTTGTAATTCTGAAATGTGATGGAACCAAATATTTAAATATGATCAAAACACATCAATACACTAGGATAATGTGTGCAATACATTTGCACACATTATCCTTTCTGTGCAGTAAAACGGTGCAAGTGTAATAGTTATTTCAAATTAAATCTGTTTTTGTAACAGTAGTGAGCAACCACACCATGCATAAACCACACTATGCCACTCCACTCAATCTAACCCAGTCAACCCCACCCCACCCCACTCCCATCTACACCATCCCACCCCCATCTACCCCATCCCACCCAATCTACTGCACTCTACTCAAATCTACACCACTCTGCTCCTATCTACTCCGGTCTACCCCACCCCATCCCAATCCAATCCAATCTACTCCAATCCACCTCACTTCAGTGTACCTCAATCCACCCCACTCCACTCCGATCTACCCCACTCCAATTTACCAGACACCACTCCAGACTCCCCTGCAGTCTAACCAACTCCTCTCCACTCTATTTTACCTCACTCCACCCCATTCTACCCCAATTCACCATAATCTACCCCACTCTACTCTATCGCACTCCATTCTACAACATTTTGCTCCACCCTACCCAAATCTACCCTACTATACTTCACTCCAGTCCACCCTACTCCTCTGAAATGTACTGCAGTCCAATCTAACCCACTCCACCCCACCCCAGTCTATCCCACTGTGAGAAAGTAGCCTCTTTCTAGCCTTATTACCCCCACTTTTGACCTGTTTGTGAGTATATGTCAGGGTGTTTTCACTGTCTCACTGGGATCCTGCTAGCCAGGGCCCAGTGCTCATAGTGAAAACCCTATGTTGTCAGTATGTTTGTTACGTGTCACTGGGACCCTGCTAGCCAGGACCCCAGTGCTAATAGGTTTGTGGCCTATATGTGTTCCCTGTTTGATGCCTAACTGTCTCACTGAGGCTCTGCTAACCAGAACCTCAGTGGTTATGCTCTCTCTGCTTTCCAAATTTGTCACTAACAGGCTAGTGACTAAATTTACCAATTCACATTGGTATACTGGTACACCCATATAATTTCCTAGTATATGGTACTGAGGTACCCAGGGTATTGGGGTTCCAGGAGATCCCTACGGGCTACAGCATTTATTTTGCCACCCATAGGGAGCTCTGACAATTCTTACACAGGCCTGCCAGTGCAGCCTGCGTGAAATAACGTCCACGTTATTTCACAGCCATTTACCACTGCACTTAAGTAACTTATAAGTCACCTATATGTCTAACCTTCACCTGGTGAAGGTTGGGTGCAAATTTACTTAGTGTGTGGGCACTCTGGCACTATCCAAGGTGCCACCACATCGTTCAGGGCAAATTCCCCGGACTTTGTGAGTGCGGGGACACCATTACATGCGTGCACTATACATAGGTCACTACCTATGTATAGCGTCACAACGGTAACTCAGAACATGGCCATGTAACATGTCTAAGATCATGGAATTGTCCCCCCAATACCATCCTGGTATTGGGGGGACAATTCCATGATCCCCCGGGTCTCTAGCACAGTACCCGGGTACTGCCAAACTGCCTTTCCGGGGTCTCCACTGCAGCTGCTGCTGCTGCCAACCCCTCAGACAGGTTTCTGCCCTCCTGGGGTCCAGACAGCCCTGGCCCAGGAAGGCAGAACAAAGGACTTCCTCTGAGAGAGGATGTAACACCCTCTCCCTTTGGAAATAGGTGTGAGGGCTGGGGAGGAGTAGCCTCCCTCAGCCTCTGGAAATGCTTTGATGGACACAGATGGTTGCCCATCTCTGCATAAGCCAGTCTACACCGGTTCAGGGATCCCCCAGCCCTGCTCTGGCGTAAAACTGGACAAAGGAAAGGGGAGTGACCACTCCCCTGACCTGCAACTCCCAGGGGAGGTGCCCAGAGCTCCTCCAGTGTGTCCCAGACCTCTACCATCTTGGAAACAGAGGTGCTGGGGGCACACTGGACTGCTCTGAGTGGCCAGTGCCAGCAGGTGCTTCAGAGGCTCCTTCTGATAGGCTCTTACCTCTCTTGGTAGCCAATCCTCCTTCCTAGGTAGCCAAACCTCCTTTTCTGGCTATTTAGGGTCTCTGCTTCGGGGAATTCTTTAAATAACAAATGCAAGAGCTCATCAGAGTTCCTCTGCATCTCCCTCTTCACCTTCTACCAAAGGATCGACTGCTGACTGCTCAGGACGCCTGCAAAACCACAACAAAGTAGCAAGACAACTATTCATCCTGCCGGCTTTCTCAACTGTTTCCAGGTGGTGCATGTTCTGGGGGTAGCCTGCCTTCACCCTGCACCAGAAGCTCCGAAGAAATCTACAGTGGGTCGACGGAATCTTCCCCCTGATAACGCAGGCACCAAAAGACTGCAACACTGGTGCTCTGGGTCCCCTCTCATCCTGACGAGCATGGTCCCTGGAACACAGCAACTCTGTCCAAGTGACTCCCACAGTCCAGTGACTCCTCAGTCCAAGTTTGGTGGAGGTAAGTCCTTGCCTCCCCACGCTAGACTACAAAGCTGTGTACCGCGTGATTTGCAGCTGTTCCGGCTCCTGTGCACTCTTCCAGGATTTCCTTCATGCACAGCCAAGCCTGGGTCCCAGACACTCCTTCCTGCACTGCACAACTTTCTGAGTTGTCCTCTGGCGTCGTGGGACTCCCTTTTGTGACTTTGCGAGGACTCCAGTTCACTCTTTTTCCAAGTGCCTGTAAGGGTACTTTTGCGTGTGCTGCCTGCTTCGGTGAGGGCTCCCTGAGTTGCTGGGCGCTCCCTCTGTCTCCTCCTCCAAGTGGCGAAATCCTGGTCCCTCCTGGGCCACAGCAACACCCAAAAACCTCTACCATGCCCCTCGCAGCTAGCAAGGCTTGTTTGCGGTCGTTCTGCGTGGGAACACTTCTGCAAGCTTCATCGTGACGTGAGACATCCGTCTTTCAAAGGAGAAGTCCCTAGCTCTCTTCTTTCTTGCAGAACTCCAAGCTTCTTCCATCTGGTGGCAGCTTCCTTGCACCCTCAGCTGGCATTTCCTGGGCTCCTGCCCACGCTCGAGACTTTCGCGACTTTTGGACTTGATCCCCTTGTCTTACAGGTACTCAGGTCCGGAAATCCACTGTTGTTGCATTGCTGGTGGTTGTTCTTCCTGCAGAATCCCCCTATCACAACTTCTGTGCTCTCTGGGGGGAGTAGGTGCACTTTACACCTACCTTTTAGGGTCTTTGGGTGGGCTATTTTTCTAACCCTCACTGTTTTCTTACAGTCCCAGCGACCCTCTACAAGCTCACATAGGTTTGGGGTCCATACGTGGTTCGCATTCCACTTTTGGAGTATATGGTTTGTGTTGCCCCTATACCTATGTGCTCCTATTGCAACCTATTGTAATTCTACACTGTTTGCATTACTTTTCTTGCTATTACTTACCTAATTTTGGTTTGTGTACATATATCTTGTGTATATAACTTATCCTCATACTGAGGGTACTCACTGATATACTTTTGGCATATTGTCATAAAAATAAAGTACCTTTATGTTTAGTAATTCTGTGTATTGTGTTTTCTTATGATATTGTGCATATGACACCACTGGTATAGTAGGAGCTTTACATGTCTCCTAATTCAGCCTAAGCTGCTTTGCCATAGCTACCTTCTATCAGCCTAAGCTGCTAAAAACACCTCTTCTACACTAATAAGGGATAACTGGACCTGGCACAAGGTGTAAGTACCTCTGGTACCCACTACAAGCCAGGCCAGCCTCCTACACCCACCCCACTCTACTCCTCTCTACCGTACTCCAATCTACTCCTCTCCAATCAAACCCACCCAAATCTACCCCTATCTACTTCACTCCAATGTACCCCACTCCAAACTACTCCAATCCATTCATCCCTCTTCAATCTACCCTGCTCCATTCCAATTTACTCAATTCTATTCCACCCAATCTACCCCACTGTCCTGCCCTAAGACACCCCAATCAATCTCCCTCCACTCCACTTCAATCTATCCAGCTCCACACCACACCACCCCACTCCACTCTACCCTGATCCACCCGAATTCCAATCTACCCACTCAAAATCACCTAATATACCCTATTTCACTCCACCCCAATCTACCACACTCCATTCTACTCCATCGAATATACCCCAATGCCACTCCAGTCCAATCTAACCCACTTCACCCCAGTACACCTCACCCCACACATATCTACCCCATCCAATCCACCCCACTCCAATCCACTCTACTCCAATATACACCACTCCATTCCAATTTACCCCAATCAACTCCACTCCAAAAGATCCCACTCCTATCTCACTTCACTCTGCCCTACACCACTCCAGCCTACCCCACTTCACTTCTGTGCACCCCACCATAATCCACCCAATCTATCTCACTCCAATCTACCCCACTCCACTCTAATCTACCCCAGTCCACCCTAATCTACCCCACTCCACTCCAATCCATCCCACTTCACTCCACCCTACCCCTCTCCACTCCACTCGAATCTACTCCTCTCTACTCCAGTCTATCCACTCCAGTCCTTCCCACTCCATTCCAATCTACCACAATATATCTCAATCCGCTCTACCCGAAATACCCTACTCTATTCTACCACACTCCAATCTGCCTCACTCGAATCTACCCCACATCAATCCAATCTACCCCACTTCACCCAAATCTACTCCACTCAGTCTCCTCCACTGCACCCCAATCTACCCCACTCGACCCCAATTCAATCCACCCCACTGCCCACACCAATCTACCCCACTCCAATCTACCCTACTCCTATCTACCGTACTCCAATCTACCTTTCTCCAAACTACCCCACTCTACCTTACTCCACCCCACTCCAGTCTACTCCACACCACTCCAATCTACCCCACTCCTCTAGTCTATCCCACTTCACTCTACCACATTACACTCTATGTAATTGTAATTAGTGAAGTACTCTGCTGCCCAGAGGCATCTTGGTGTTGCTACTGTTTGAAGGTGCAGCTGATAAGTTACTGATTAAAAAGCCATGTTTTAGGGACCTCCTGAAAGCAATGAAATTAGAACTTTACTTCAGTTCTTGAGGGAGAGCATTCCACAGTTGCATGACGCTACTTTCTCCCCAAGTGCTTTAAATTATATCTGCTTTTTTATAGGCAGCAGGTGAAGCTTAACTAATATCTGAGAATTGGATTTGAATTTAGGAATCCCCAGTAGCAGACGAGCAAAAGCATTTTGCAATATTTGTAGTTTGTAGAGACATCTATGTTGTGCATTCAGGAAGTGAGCACTGCAATAATCCAATTTAGATATGGCCAGTGCAATCACTACAGCCTTCTGAAGACCCGAGGGAATAAAATGACACATTTGCCTGATGATCTTCAGGGTAAAAAAGACTGATGAGGTTAGGGCATTAGCCTGGTCTCTAGAAGTCAGCTCTGCCCAGTCAAACCCATTCTACCATGCTCCACTCAAATCTACCTCACTCCACTCCAGTCTAACCCACGACACCCCAATCTACCCCACCCCATTCTGCCCTACCCTATCTAGCACCCCAATCTACCCCATGCCAATTTAGTGCACTCCAATCTACTCTACCCCATCCTACTACACTTCACCCCACACCACCCCAACAACTGCAATCTACCCCACCCGCTCGACCCCACCCCACCCCACTCTACCCCACTCCAATCTACTCCACTCCAGTCATTCATCTTCAATATACCCTAGTCCAATCTACTCCTTTCCATTCCAATCTACCCTATTTGAATCCAACCAGTCTACCCCACTCTGCCCTAATCTACCCCGCTACACTACACTCTTCCCCAATCTATCTCACTCCACTCCAATCTGGACTCTAGTCTAATCTATCCAACTCATGGCTGGACTGGCTACGTAGGACACAAGGCTTTTCCCCCAGTGGCTGGAAAGGTGGGAGGCTGCTTTTTTTTTACTGGAGGTGGGCAGCATTAAATCAGAGCAGCAGTTTTGAAAGCACTGTAGAGTTTCTTGTAAATCCAACAGTTTTCAGGCAACATTCAAAGTGCCAAGTTACTTCTGATGATTAATGTACCTGCTGGAGAGTTTTCTCTAGTGGCAGTTTTGACTCATCTACGGTAGCCCAGAGGGTTATTATGCGTGCTGCAAAGAACGTGTACTATGCGGATCACAGGACAGTATTTTATGTGCAATGATCAGTGGGTTACTGATTTTGTCACAGAGGTGCTTTTGTTACTGTGCAGCCCATAAGTTAAAATCAAAGACTAGCACAGTGAGCTATGAAATACCATCAAAGAGCTGCATGCAAACTGCTTTGTACAGGTTAGAAAGTTATGGTTTTTCTCAGTCTTTGATTATCCTAATTCTGATTAAAAAAGGGTTTGTTTAGGTAGAAATAATTGTTTTTAGCAAAGGCAACCCACACCACTGTGTTACATTCTGAATCTGAGTTTATTCTCCCCCCACCAAGATCTCTTTAAAAATGCCTTGCAGTCCCCTTTGTATTATGCAACATTTTCTATACACTGATTACACATGTATGATTCATTGTGTCTGCATGTGCGTGGGATGTAAAGTGCTCCAACACCCTATGCTGGTAAGTGAGGCACTATAACCCAAATAAAATGCATGTGAGTTAGGGGCTATGGAGAGAAACAAGGCACTGTTAAAGGGTGATAGTGAGGGAATCATTGAAGAGCCCCAATAAAGTTTGTCGTGTCGTGGTGCATTGTAAGGTCATTTACTATATTTAAAAAAAGAATACAATTTAATATAACATGAAAAAAGTGTTGTAGAAAGCACCATGTTTGCCATTTTCCCCACATTTCTTAGGCAGAGAACCACCCCCCCTTCCCACCAAGCCCCGCTGAAGTGATCAGGCTCACTTGCAATGCACCATATTGGGGGGAGGGACCGGTCTGACAAAAGTTGCCAGGGCTGCTTTGGGTTCCCAGTCTGGGACTGATCCAACTCCACTCCACCCTAATCTACCCCACTCCACTCTACCACATTATACTCAACTGAGGTGTTTTGTCTTGCTTTTTTTTTTTTTCCTCTCACTACAAAACTTCGCCATGGCTGGCCGCAAGCCCAGATACAAAAGAAGGAGGGTTATGCAGGTGGCTACCTACCCCACCATGTAAAAAAAAATCCTAGCTACAGAAACTTCAACCAAAAGACATCTGGGACTTGGGAAGAGAGGAATCTCCTTCATGGAGAGCTATGACACCTTGTGGTGAATGTCATAGATCCCTGGAAGCCACAAAGGCGATCCACCTGCTTTCAAGCAAGACCATCACCATTGGCACATGGAACCTGAGTACCATGTATGAGACAGGCAAGACTGTCCATGTGGCAGCAGAGATGAGAAAGGTCAAGAAACACCTGGCACCGAAGCCGCAAGCCTGACTGCACCTAGAGTAGAATTGAAAGGAAAGCTCAAGTCAGAGGTGGCTGAAGAGTTCTGGTTGATGGCCCATACCCCAGGAAGGGTTGTAGGTATACGTAAGTAAATAAGTCTCACCACAAGCTTCCCATTTATCCCCCATCACTCATGTGTTGCTCCCTCCCCACTGACTTCTCCCATCACCACTCATGATCTTTGTGCTCTTTTAAAAAAAAAAAAAAAAACGTTTTTTGATTATTTGGAGAGCATGGCACATGCAATTTGCTGCAGGGTAGATCCTTTTTCAAAACACAATTTTTCACTCATACATGCATCAACATCACTACACAAGGCCACTTCACTACGTTCCTGTATAAGGTTGTCTTAGTTTCCAGTTTCTTGACTCTCTGGTCACCCTTTTAGATGCATTGTTCCTCAAACACTAGGTCCATGCCTCATTGGTGTATCCTGTTTCTTACTCACTATTCTAGAAACCGCCTGGCCACGCAAAATAGTTCCCAAGCTGTCAGCAGCCAACCCTCACCAAGCCTTTCAATCCATGGTAACATTGTCCACACGGACGTTTACCATGCAAGCGGAACATGGCTTGCCTAACCCACTACTGCCTTTTTCTCTGCCTTAACCATGCATTCAGATAATTCAGAGAGCAGTCTAGTGGTGCGGAGATGAGAACAGGAAGGATCAGGAGAGGGTTCTGTGAGGCAAGTGGGGCTGGGACAGGGTTGGAGAGGTTAGTTTTTAGGGGTGGTAGTGGATATAAAGCTTAGGGTGGGTAGGGGGTTCGGGACAGTTTATTTTTTAGGGGCAGGATGGGTCGTGGGGGTAGTTTATTTTCTAGGGCTTGAAATGGGGTGTCTGAATATTTTTGTTTTTTAGGGGTGTGGGATAGTTTATTTTTTAGGGGTGGGGTGGGAGGGTCAGGGTAGTTTATTTTTTAGAGGTGGGGAAGTTTTAAGGCAGGGCGGGAGAAAAAGGGGTGGGAGAGGAGAAAGGATCGGGAGAGGATACAGTGAGGCAAGTGGGGTAGAGTTTGGGGTAGTTTTTAGCAATGGAGGTAGATTTTGGGCTTAGAGTGGTTTGGGGGCGGGTAGTTCATTTTTTAGGGTCAGGTTGGGGTAGTTTATTTTTTAGGGCTTAGAGTGGGTGGGGGTTAGGAGTAGCTTTTTAGGCTAAGAGGGGAGTTGTATAACACAACACAACTAAGCATGCCGTTTCCACATAGTCCTTTACTAAGCATACTTTTACAATGAAATTCGTTATAAAGGCATGCATGGAAAAGACATGGACGTGGTTCTGACCGCATTGTTAAGGCATGCGTGGTTCCGACATGCATGGTTGTGTCATACAACCGTCAGACCCTTCTAGTTGAGGCAATATATAGAGTTTATAAGTAGTCTGAAAACAGGTGATACCCAGAGCCTACAACTGAGCTGCAGCTTACTATTTTCTTTAGTATGTGCCGACCATGCATCAATTCATAATGTAAAATGCAAAGAATGAAGGGATACTAGGCATTTTTAAATGTGTTTTGGTGTAGGAAGTTGGCTCTGTATGCACTATTTCAAAGTAATGAATAGTACGCACAGAGTCCAAGGGTTCCCCTTAGAGGTAAGATAGTGGCAAAAAGAGATAATACTAATGCTCTATTTTGTGGTAGTGTGGTCGAGCAGTAGGCTTATCAAAGGAGTAGTGTTAAGCATTTGTTGTACACACACAGGCAATAAATGAGGAACACACACTCCGAGACAATTCCAGGCCAATAGGTTTTTGTGTAGAAAAATATATTTTCTTAGTTTATTTTAAGAACCACAGGTTCAAATTTTACATGTAATACTTTGAATGAAAGGTATTGCAGGTAAGTACTTTAGGAACTTTGAATAATCACAATAGCATATATACTTTTCAAATAAATCACATATAGCTATTTTAAAACTAGACACAGTGCAATTTTCACAGTTCCTAGGGGAGGTAAGTAATTGTTAGTTCTTGCAGGTAAGTAAACCACCTACGGGGTTCAAGTTTGGGTCCAAGGTAGGCCACCGTGGGGGGTTCAGAGCAACCCCAAAGTTACCACACCAGCAGCTCAGGGCCGGTCAGGTGCAGAGTTCAAAGTGGTGCCCAAAACACATAGGCTTCAATGGAGAAGGGGGTGCCCCGGTTCCAGTCTGCCAGCAGGTAAGTACCCGCGTCTTCGGAGGGCAGACCAGGGGGGGGTTTTGTAGGGCACCGGGGGGGACACAAGTTAGCACAGAAAGTACACCCTCAGCAGCACGGGGGAGGCCGGGTGCAGTGTGCAAACACACGTCGGGTTTTCATTTGGAATCAATGGGAGACCAAGGGGTCTCTTCAGCGATGCAGGCAAGGGGGGGGCTCCTCGGGGTAGCCACCACCTGGGCAAGGGAGAGGGCCTCCTGGGGGTCACTCCTGCACTGGAGTTCCGATCCTTCAGGTCCTGGGGGCAGCGGGTGCAGGGTCTTTTCAAGGCGTCGGGATCTGGGAGTCAGGCAGTGGCGGTCAGGGGGAGCCTCGGGATCCCTCTGCAGGCGTCGCTGTGGGGGGTCAGGGGGGACAACTTTGGTTACTCACAGTCTCGGAGTCGCCGGAGGGTCCTCCCTGAAGTGTTGTTTCTCCACCAGTCGAGTCGGGGTCGCCGGGTGCAGGGTTGCAAGTCTCACGCTTCTGGCGGGAAACGCTGTTGTCTTTAAGTTGCTCCTTTGGAAACAAAATTGCTGTCTTGGGTGAACAGGGCCGCTGTTCTCAGGAGTTTCTTGGTCCTTTTAGAGCAGGGCAGTCCTCTGAGGATTCAGAGGTCGCTGGTCCTGGGGAAAGCGTCGCTGGAGCAGTTTTCTTCCGAAGGGGGGAGACAGGCCGGTAGAGCTGGGGCCAAGGCAGTTGGTGTCTCCGTCTTCTCTGCAGGGTTTTTCAGCTCAGCAGTCCTCTTCTTCTTAGGTTGCAGGAATCTGAGTTCCTAGGTTCAGGGGAGCCCTTAATTACTAAATTTAAGGGCGTGTTTAGGTCTGGGGGGTTAGTAGCCAATGGCTACTAGCCCTGAGGGTGGGTACACCCTCTTTGTGCCTCCTCCCAAGGGGAGGGGGTCATATTCCTATCCCTATTGGGGGAATCCTCCATCTGCAAGATGGAGGATTTCTAAAAGTTAGAGTCACCTCAGCTCAGGACACCTTAGGGGCTGTCCTGACTGGCCAGTGACTCCTCCTTGTTATTCTCATTATTTCCTCCGGCCTTGCCGCCAAAAGTGGGGCCGTGGCCGGAGGTGGCGGGCAACTCCACTAGCTGGAGTGCCCTGTGGTGCTGGAACAAAGGGGGGTGAGCCTTTGAGGCTCACCGCCAGGTGTTACAGCTCCTGCCTGGGGGAGGTGATAGCATCTCCACACAGTGCAGGCTTTGTTACTAGCCACAGAGTGACAAAGGCACTCTCCCCATGTGGCCAGCAACATGTCTCGAGTGTGGCAGGCTGCTAAAACCAGTCAGCCTACACGGGTAGTTGGTTAAGGTTTCAGGGGGCACCCCTAAGGTGCCCTCTGGGGTGTATTTTACAATAAAATGTACACTGGCATCAGTGTGCATTTATTGTGCTGAGAAGTTTGATACCAAACTTCCCAGTTTTCAGTGTAGCCATTATGGTGCTGTGGAGTTCGTTTTTGACAGACTCCCAGACCATATACTCTTATGGCTACCCTGCACTTACAATGTCTAAGGTTTTGCTTAGACACTGTAGGGACACAGTGCTCATGCACTGGTGCCCTCACCTATAGTGCACCCTGCCTTAGGGCTGTAAGGCCTGCTAGAGGGGTGACTTATCTATACTGCATAGGCAGTGTGAGGTTGGCATGGCACCCTGAGGGGAGTGCCATGTCGACTTACTCGTTTTGTCCTCACCAGCACACACAAGCTGGCAAGCAGTGTGTCTGTGCTGGGTGAGGGGGTCTCCAGGGTGGCATAAGACATGCTGCAGCCCTTAGAGACCTTTCCTGGCATCAGGGCCCTTGGTACCAGGGGTACCAGTTACAAGGGACTTATCTGGATGCCAGGGTGTGCCAATTGTGTAAACAAAGGTACAGGTTAGGGAAAGAACACTGGTGCTGGGGCCTGGTTAGCAGGCCTCAGCACACTTTCAAATCAAAACATAGCATCAGCAAAGGCAAAAAGTCAGGAGGTAACCATGCCAAGGAGGCATTTCCTTACACCTGGAGACCGAGTTTAGGAATAGTGGTGATTTGGACAACTCTCACATATCCTATGATTAGGGAAAACATTTTGTGTTCTTTCTTGCCCACTTGGTTACATTTGGAAGCCTAAAATTGAGAGAAATTCAATGGATAATAGCATTTGTTCTACTGTTCTGCATTCCCACACTTCTACCGATGCAAATAATGCCCCATTTGTGTGTTGGGCCATCGTTGAACATGTTGTTTCCATATTAAAATTGGCCCATTTTGAGTTGTGGGTAGCAGGGGTATATCTAAATTTGTTTTGCATTTTATTCACAGTGCACAACTACTCGAACACCTTGACCATGCTAGGTATCTACCAGATACCTTTACTTGGAATATTTCCTTTTGACCCACTTTTAACAATATGAGTATACCACTTTTCATTACTATTCTTTATGTACTGTGTCCATATTCACAACTTAACACCCTGATGATGACCTTAAAATAATTTGCGTGTCACACCGAAGGAGGTTAAAATGTGTCGGTGGTATCTATTGAGTGAGATGGAGTGCTTGATTAACACAGAGCACTCAAGACTCTGTTAGAAACACCACACAACTACAACTCTAGGAAAATATTGTGAAGCAAAACACCCTCCTGGGGAACCTATTTATTCCACTTAGATAACCAACCACAAAAAGGACAAGATTTATGGATTTCTGGGGTGTACTATGCACGACACTCAGTATTTATGTTTGTACTTGTTATGTATATATATCCTTTCAGTTATGTCTTTTTTAGTTGTGCCGTTTATATTTGTTGTTTCAAAAATAATTTAGTGAATCTACCGATGGAATAGGATGGTATAAGTCCTTTTTTGATTTGTTTGAATATTTTTTTAATTAAGAGTAAGTATTTCCACAATTCTCCAGTGTAGGATAATCCATAGGGATGTAATTACAAAATTCGCCCCTTGAATGACTCGACAGCCTAGAGTTTTCTCAAGGCTCTTATTCACGACACCATAAATTATTTCTCCCATCTTTGTCACAGGTTGAATCCAATGAAGATCAATGCCAATATAGAGAGTGATTCACCGACAGAGTCATGTCATCTATTCCTGGATTAAATCCCGAGCAAATTGTCCACCATATTGTTGTACAAGTATGTAGAAATACTTGGCACACTTGGACATCTGCATACAGTCAATCTGGGTGTGCACAAAGAGGTTCAAAGCGGCAGAGGGAGCAGTAGTGGTGGCCTCTTCCCTTTCTGACATTGTATAACTGGCACATAGCTGAGGACTGGCAATAGTTCTGGCCTATGGGAGAAATGAAGGGCACATACCGATTGATTGCATTGGCATGAAACATGCTGTTCCTACCAATAAGGGCTGCTCTGTGATACAACATGGCGCGGTTGGATGGTACGAATTTCACTGCGACTACTTCTCCAATAGCTATCCCTTCACGCCCCCCAGGGTCTCCTTTACATTACTGCTTTATCTAGAACTGTTTTTTGTTTTTGCAGGCTTTTAAAGTTGGTACAGGAAATTTCACTGCCCCTTGAAACAGTCATTAGAGTGCTGGTGTGTGACACACTTCGTGACTAGTCTGTTAACTGCAAGGCATATAAAAGGTTCAGGGCATTTTGTCCATTCTTAGTGGGGGTACCAGCTGAAGTCAGGAAAACTCTGTGCATCACTTCAAACACATACAGGCTTTCCTGCGGCTAGGATCCAAGCTCGAGTGAGATCGATGAGCTCAGCGACTTGAATTGATTTCTCAAAAGGTAAATGGCAGCTCTCCAAAAGTTGATATATAGTACATACAGCACGACCAGCAACTAAGGTACCCTCAGCGTTCCAGAGACATGATCCTTCACAAAGGGGGTCATTCTGACCCTGGAGGCCGGTGACCGCCAGGGTCACCGACCACGGGAGCACCGCCAACAGGCTGGCGGTGCTCCCAAGGGCATTCTGACCGCGGCGGTTCAGCCGCGGCCAGAAAGGGTAAACCGGCGGTCTCCCGCCGGTTTACCACTGCCCTACAGAATCCTCCATGGCGGCGGAGCGCGCTCCGCCGCCATGGGGATTCTGACACCCCCTACCGCCATCCTGTTCCTGGCGGGTCTCCCGCCAGGAACAGGATGGCGGTAGGGGGAGCCGCGGGGCCCCTGGGGGCCCCTGCAGTGCCCATGCCAACGGCATGGGCACTGCAGGGGCCCCCGTAAGAGGGCCCCACAAAGTATTTCAGTGTCTGCAAAGCAGACACTGAAATACGCGACGGGTGCAACTGCACCCGTCGCACCTTCCCACTACGCCGGCTCCATTCGGAGCCGGCGTCCTTGTGGGAAGGTAGATTTGCCCTGGGCCGGCGGGCGGCCTTTTGGCGGCCGCCCGCCAGCCCAGGGCAAATCTCAAAATACCCTCAGCGGTCTTGTGACCGCGTAGCAGTATTTTGACGGGGGAACATTGGCGGGCGGCCTCCGCCGCCCGCCAATGTTAGAATCACCCCCAAAATACGTTAACTCAGAGTCAACGAGGGGCACATTAGTCAAATTGCTACAGCATTTAATGACATAGGCAGTGGCTAGAAGATAGTCATGTAGAGCTGCATCCTCACTTATGGACATTAAGGAAGCAGGGTCTAAAGTGGGAAAGTGGGTCAAAGTAATATGGGAAGCAGATGACAACAGTATTTCATATTGAGGCGTTAAGGCTAGAAAGAAGTGGAGATTTTTTAGTGAGGACGAAAATAACCACAGAATTGGGCACAGCAAGAGTTAATAGGGTACCTCAACACATTATTTTCAGAAGCGTCAACAATATTTGCGGCAACGACCACAGACCATAAACTTGGTGGAGCCCAACCCATGACTGGGTCCAGAACAGAAGAGTCAAAAGTTATGGGCTATTTCTGAACCCCATGACCTTGTAACCGCACTCCAAAAGCAAATATACTTTGTTCATGACAATGCAAAGTAAACAGTTTAGCATAATAAGGCAGCCCTAAGGCGCAGATGTCAGAAATAGATTATTTTTTATACATTTATTTTCAGCTTCACTAGACGATTGCAAAGGTTCAGGGGTATCTATTCGAACGTACTCTTGCATTGGTTTTGCCATTTCAGTGTAACCCAGAATCCGTTGACTGCCTTGCTCAGCTATTTCCAAAAAGGTACATCCTTGGTGGATAATTACGAGGTAGTGCAATTTATGGATGATTTTCACTTATTCTGAGGACAAGTGGCGCTTGTCAGTGGAGATTTCATGACCAGGGTATGACACTCAGGGTAGGCAGAGACGTCATTTTTCTTTTGAAGCCTTGTTCCCTTTTCTAGCCAATATGGTGAGGAGATATACTGAAACCTCCTTGCACTGATCTAAATGAAAAGATGCCAACAATTGGATATTAATATTGGATTAAAGTAGAACCCCGATGGAACTCACATGTCCAAATTCTTCTTTAGGGCCTGGGAAAAGATTTAAGGAGATTCTGTAAATACTTGAGGGAGTTGAGTCCACAGAAGCCAAGACCCTCAGAAGGTGAACAAGACGATATGTCTCTTCCCATGATGGAGAAGAAAGTGGAACAAAGGTTAACCACAGGGAACCATTAGCCTGTTTCAAGGTTGCAAGAGAGGATGGTAGCTGGAGACCACAGAGAAGCCTGGAATAATGACATTAATCAACCTGTACACATTGGCTTTCCCCACCTTTCATATCGGGTACAATCGTGATATTACACTGGTAGCAAAAGATACTAAAACCACTCAAACTCTCACGTAATAATGCAAGTACCCAGCTCTCTTGTATATTCGAGAACACCGCTTATGGGGTACAAGCACAATACTATTCAAGTAACACAATATATTCCTGCTGGGCTAAGCAGAAAGAAACACTTAGCACTATCAGGTTCCACAGAAATTGACACAGAACCAGTTATATGATGGGGGACTCTCTGCAAATACTGACTGTGTCTACGGACATGCCCAAATCTGACAATTTTGAGATTCAAGCAGCTTCCAATAAGGCAAGAAGAAGGATGCTTACCATTAATAACACAATTTACAAAAGGGACCTTATGATCTACTGTTATTAAGAATTACATAACAAATTCAGAACCTATTGAGCTATCCTAAAATTAGCGTTTAGGAATTCTGAGTGATTTGATGATATCCAGGTTGGTCTAGGAGCCCTGAGGCATACAATATAGTATTGGGGCAATCTAATTTCCAATGCCAAAGCTGAACACAAGAAAAGCAAGATCCTCCTAACCCTGAAGCCCCTAATTAGCCCCTTCTGTTCCTTCTCCCAATTCTTCTGCCTCTCTACCCTTCCCCCTTTGCGGGACTCCTTGTTCCACCTCTTAATTGCTCACTGCATATTTTGCAATTTCAAAGACATTCATTTCCATTCAGCATTTTTTCTTTTTCTCCTGTCAGGTTAATAAGAGTTTAGCTAGGTTCTACTAGGTTCTAGTTTGCCATCTAATACTTATACTGGTCAACTGACTCTCACCATTGTGTAATAATCCCTGAGCCATCTCTGTCAAGCCTGCTATACCCAAATACCATTCAGACACATCCATAAGTCTTTCCAAATAATCAGCTGATGCCTCACCCTTATTTTGTTTACAATTCAAGATCTTTGTCCAAAAAGGTTTCATTTGGCATACCGCTGCAATCGCATTCAACAAATCGTACGTAATATCTTTTAGCTCGCTACTCATTCCTAAGGGACTCTCTCGGCTAAGGTGCTTGTTGCACCAGTCCCTCACTTCCCTGGCAGCCAATTGCAATAACTAATTCACATCTGCCCAGTTAGGTCTGCTTAACATGATGTAGTTCTGACAACTGGGTAAGATTCTCCTGAACACTGGGGACTTGTTTCTTAATTGTCATTATATCAGAGGGGGTCCAAAGGAAATGGACCACATACCCCCAGCCACAGGGTAGTCTCTCAAAGGGAGACAGGTGAAAGAGGATGGATTCTTAACATCTGCATCACTTAGACCGGAAGAAAGAGGATACCTTTTAGACAGCCTCCCTCTGGTCTGCCTCAAGCTTTTGAGGGTGATTGTGGGGCTTAGTTCTTGTCTGTCGCACTTCCCACTGCAGTGTCCCAATGCACTTGTTCTATACTGATACACTACTCCCAGCCAATTTCATCACAGGGCTCACTGAAACATTACCCCCTTGTGCTCCAGCTGCTGGCATTCCCTCAGGCCCTGTTCTGTTTCCTGATGCATCACTTACTGCATCCCAACCTCCATCAGCTACGATGGGGAACTTCTCCAAATAATCCTCCACCCTTGTATCTCTTGCGTTCCATCTTTTCTTGTGTTATAGTAATATGAGGAATAGACAGAGAGGAGGGTGAGCTGTTGGAGCACAAGCCCAAACTCTGTCCTGAAGGTGGCTTTTTTGTAGGTCCAATTTTTCCTGAGTATCTTTCAGACACTGGACTTGGAATTCATGTTTACGCTTGTATGCCTCTTTATTACTTTGTATGAAGAGTGGCCATTGTTTGGCATCTCTTTTGTCTTTATGAACTTTCAGTTTCTTCTGCAAATTAGCTAATCTTTTTATATTGAAGATACCATGTTCTGAAAAATATGTCTTCCTGTTCACATTAGTGAGTCCTACCCACGCTTGTAAATATTTGAACATTCTTTTACCATATAGATGGTACATGGTATGTACAGGTGTCCCTTTCGGTGGAAGGTCACTGCCTTTAAACTGTCTGGCCCCTATCACCATTTCTTGTGATTCACTCATACTCGGGTACCAAGCAAAAAGGGCCTGAAGGCCTTGTGCCCGCAGCTCACCCCATGAAGGAAGGAGGGAATGGAACAGAAAACATAATATGCTTCCCTTCAGTTATATTTCTTCCAACTAATCACATGGAAGAAGGTAGGGAAGGTACTGTGCACTCACATTAGCAAATCTCTTTGCTATTATTGAACGTTCAGTCAGCACTTGGAAAGTCTTGTGAAGGGGATGACTAGGTAGATCAGAGGGCCTCTTTCTCTCACATATTCATATTTCAAGCGTCTATGGTCTGGGACCTGGTGCTCCTCCCTGTCTTCCCTGTTACCACACTATTTCTAGTCCTCTCGCTCCATAAATAATCAGAAATCATCACACTCACATTCTTTTTTTTTCTCTGGACCTCTCCCTGTCTTGTTAACCCACACATTCCCCTTTTATTTCTCTTCTATTTTTTCTTACAAATATGACATTAGTGTGCAATCTGTTGCCAGTACATTTGCCACTAAACAGTCAAAGTGATGCAAGCAAGCAACAACATTGATAAGCGCAGTTAGACTTTATATTGGTACATTCTTGCATGAACATTGAGTACATAGGGATGTATGAACATGATACAAACATGATTTAAGTTTTCACAGCCACAAATAATAAAAACATATTAATTGCACATAAAGGCCTTCATTACAACCCTGGTGGTTGGTGATAAAGTGGCGGTAATACTGCCAACAGGCCGGCTGTAATAACTGCGAAAATATGACCACAGCGAGAACAGCTCAGACAGACAGCCACTTTAATACACCGACCGCCACGGCAGAATCAACAGGCACCACAGTAGTAACCGCCTACAGCCAGCCGGAAGACAATGTTCCGCCTACTGTATAATGAGACAGGAAACTGCCACCTGTTCCGGGGCGGTACCAACGACATCAAAAGCCTGGTGGAAACACTGCACAGTAGGGAAACGACTCATCCGTGGAGACTCTGGGAAGAACCACGCCACAATGGAACCCAAGTTGCATGTCTTCCCCATGCTCTTCTACGTGCTGCTCCACTATGAACACCAACGAAGGCGAAGACGACCACAGTGAGTACTGCCGCCTAGCACACAGGGGAGGTGAGGAGGAAAAAGAAAGTGACACACACACGCAACACGCAACACCCCGCCCCCAACACCATACACACAAGCAGTAACATAACATATTCACCCCGTACCTCTCAGGAATAATGCAAGGACTACTACAATAGAGTAAAAAGAGTGTAAAAAGATAAATATAGCAGTAATACGTGCATCCAAATCAAAAAGTATATACATTTTACAAATCAAGGGACACTGCCCAGTCCTCAATGTTTGTGGGCCACAGGGCCACATCACAAAGTCCAAGGCCCCACCTCACTCCTGCAATAACACGGAAAGAACACTGCAGGGGCATCAGGTTGAAAATAGCCAGGCACCTCAGGGGGATGGGGAATGGGGGCACCTCAGCCGGAAGATGGTACAACGCCACTGGTCCTGGAGGGGGCAACATGCCCATCACTCTGTCCTGGGGAGTGCAAGGCCACAGTCTCTCAAGTGGGTGACTTGCCCACATGCTCTGGAGGCAAGTCACCCACTTGGTCCTAGGGAGTGCAAGGCCACAGTCTCTCAAGTGGGTGATTTTCCCACTAGCTCTGGAGGGGGCAATATGCCCTGTGCTTGGTCCTGAGGAGGGCAAGGCCACGGTCTCTCAAGTGCATGATTTGCCCACTGGCTCTGGAGGGGGTAACATGCCCTGTGCTTGGTCCTGGGGAGTGCAAGGCCACAGTCTCTCAAGTGGGTGACTTGCCCACGGACTCTGGAGGGGGCAACATGCCCAGTGAGCTTCACCCTGGGGAGGATGGGTTCAGTGGATGTCTTCTCCACTGGTTCTGGAGGGGGCATCGTGCCCAGTGAGCTTCATCCTGGGGAAGATGGGGTGAGTGGATGGCTTCTCCACTGGTTCTGGAGGGGGCATCGTGCCCTGTGATGCAGATCTTGGGGAGTGCAAGGTCACAGACTCTCAGCTGGGTGTCATACCCACAGGATTTGCAGGGGCCAGGCCGAACAACAGCCCATGGACACAGGACTACACACTGTCCGCCGTCGGTGACGGCTGTTCTGTGGTGGCAGTGGTGGTGGTGGTGCTGCTGCTGGTGGTGGTGGTGGGGGGAGGCTCCAGCCCATCCCCTGCAGCCTTGGATGGCTGCCCACTGGGGCAGGTGGCGGTACAGGTGGCGGTACTGGTGGCGGTGCTCCTGGTGGAGCTGGTAGTGGTGGGGGGAGGCCCCAGCCCATCCCCTGCAGCCTCGACGGCTGCCCCATCATGATTGGATTGTGGGGGCTCCGACTGAGTCCCAGCACCAGGCCCCTTGTCTCTACTGCCTGCTGTTGCCCTTGCCCTTCATTCCTGGGTGAAGGAAATGCCCACCCTCCTGGGTGAGCGGGCATGGGCAACTCGCCGAGGGGCTGCTGGGAGGGCAGTGCTGGTACAGGGGTGGCTGCTGTACCTGGGGTGGGCACAGAGGTGTCCACCACCACCAGGGAGCTTCCATCGGAGGAGGTATCCGTGTCCGAACTGTCCCCTCCAGTCTCCACCATGGTGCTCCCTTCGCCCTTCGTCCCACTGGTGCCCTCACCATCGGTGGATTCGGCCTCCTGGGTCCTGTAGGATGCAGCTCCCTCTGTCGCCGGTGCCTCTGCTCCTCCGCCAGATGATGCTAATGCACATAAGGACAGAGTGACAAAACAAAAAGGGGGGGAAGAGACAATGGGTACAGTTGGTCAGTGGCGGCACCAACACCACTGTTGCTGTACACGACACACTCACACACAGGGAACAGCCCTACACATTAGGCAATACCCTACCAGTCACAATGCTAGTCACCAGCCCATGGATAGGGGCACCTAATGCAAATGGCAGCATACCTGAGACCCACAGACCCCTCCCTAGTAGTGGATGCCTACTAGCTTGGTTGGAGGACTTTCACATCAGAAGCCTGCCCAATATGGAACCTTCTCTGCAATGGCAGGCCTGGCCTAGGGGCACCCACAGGACTCACACCTCCCACCCAGATACCACCCCACCAGGCGTAAGTTGTAATGTAGGGCACTTTACTCGCTCCAACTCCGCCAATGTGAAGGCAGGGGCCCTGTCCGCAGTAACACGAGCCATGGTTGGTTCCAGACACAGGTGACAGCAGCACATGCAGTGTAGGTCCTCTCCTGTTGAAGGTCAGGTAGTAAGTGAGTGAAAATGGCAATCACGTCCGTGGCGGTGCGTACCGTCAGAGCCGCGGTACATCGCCATTGGCCACTGTACCCCATAGGCCCCAATAATAACCAATGAGGAGTTGCACGGCGGTTATGGACCGCCTCCCGCAACGGTGCACAACGTCAGCGGAATTACCTCATTTCCACCTGTCCCTCCATACAGGACAGGCGGACACCATTTCAGGTGGGTTTGCAGGCCATGGATCCTAACTGTGTCACAGTACACAAATTTACCTTTTGGACATATCCTACCAAAATAATGTTACAGTCACAACATCCATTGAACTGTAATGGTTAGAATGTACCGATAATGACCAGCTGCTCATTCTTTTTCCCCATAGATTGCAACCGCTGCGGATGAATAGGAGATGGAGACATACCCCCGTGTACAGACCCCTGGTGGACTTGGCAACAATGAAGGACAGGCACATTATCCTCACCTATAGACTTGACAGGGCCACAATCACTGAGCTGTGTGCCCAATTGGAGCCTGACCTAATATCTGCTATCCGTCACCCTGCCGGGATCCCCCCTCTTGTGCAAGTCCTATCAGTGCTCCATTTCCTGGCAACTGGTACTTTCCAAGTGACAGTGAGCTTGGCAGCAGGAATGTCACAGCCAATATTCTCAATAGTGCTGACCAGAGTGTTGTCTGGTGTATGGTTATGTTGTGGGCCCTAAGGGTGAGTGTGTGGCTAACAGTTGTCCCTCGAAATTCGCAGGTGACTCTGGTTACCCCAACCTCTCATAGCTACTGACCCCTGTGAGAAATGCCAGGACAAGGGCAGAGGAACGTTACAATGAGGCACATGGGCGAACAAGAAAGATTATAGAAAGGACCTTTGGCCTCCTGAAGGCCAGGTTTCGGTGCCTCCATCTAATAGGTTGATCCCTGTGCTACTCACCCAAGAAGGTCTGCCAGATCATCGTGGCATGCTGTATATTGCACAACCTTGCGTTGCGCCACCAAAGGAAAACTTACCTTTTTCACGGAGCCACTGCTGCTCCGTTCCTCGGCAGCAGGCACAGGCTCATAGCCTACCCTGAGTCCAATTCTTCCACTGCTTTCATGCTGCCAGCAGCATGAAAGCAGCGGTAGGATTGGATGGAGCGCCCAGCCAAGGTACTCCGAGGCAGAGTGGGAGCCTCTGCCTCCTCTCACCAACCTGGCACTGCATTGCTGGTTGGAGAGAGCCTAGTTCACATGTATGTTTGGCTGGCCCGAGACGGCCAGCCAAACATACATGCTCATTGAGGGGGAGTGCTGTGCACTTCCCCTCTGTCCCTGTCACGCCTGCCACTTTTGCAGTAAAAATATAATAAATATAGTAAAACATTATGAACATAGTTTATTATGTTTTTACTGTAAAAGTTTGCAGCTGCTGCTGCTAGCGGGGGGATGGGGTGATGCTCCTAAACCATAGCAGAGGAGCCGCCCCTGCTTCTTCCTCCTATTTTTTCTTATCTGTTTTTGTTGGCTTTAGGACTCTGGGCACTTTACCACTGCTGACTAGTGCTAAAGTGCAAGTGCTCTCTGTCTAAATGGTCTGGTGATTGGTTTATACATGATTGGCATATTTGATTTTCTAGTATGCCCCTAATATAGTGCACCAGGTATGCCCAGGACCTGTGAATCAAATGCTAATAGAGGGCCTGCAGCACTGATTGCACCACCCACATGAGTAGCCCTGCAACCATATCTCAGACCTGCCACTGCAGTATCTGTGTGTGCAGTTTTGAACTGCACCCCCTTGCCAGGCCCAAACCTTCCCTTTTACTACATGTACGTCACTCCTAGGTTAGGCCCAAGACAGCCCCATGGACAGGTTGCAGTGTATTTAAAAGGTAGGACATGTACTGGTGTGTTTTACATGTCCTGATAGTGAAATACTGCTAAATTTGTTTTTCACTATCACAAGGCCTATATCTCCTGTAGGGTAACATGGGATTGCCTTTAAATGTCTTTTAAGTGTACTTTCCCATTGGGAGCAGATAGAGATCTGGAGTTTGGGGTATCTGAACTCACAATTTAAAAATACATCTTTTGGTAAAGTTGGTTTTTAAATTGTAAGTTTGAAAATGTCACTTTTAGAGAGTGGGCATTTTCTTGCTTACCTATTCTGTGCCTCTACCTTTCTGTGGAATACACGTATGGGTCAGGATAACAGTTGGGCTGTTTGTGAATTCACTCTAGACAGTCACACAAATGGAGCTTAGGTGTGCCCTGCATATCCTGATGGGTCTTCTTGGGCTAGACTGGTGAGAGGAGCTGACACCTGCACTTGAATAGGGCTGTGCCTGACCTTACACAAACAGGTTTCCAACCCCCTGGAGTGTGTCTGGGGGCAGGGCAGGAAAGGCAGGGTCTTGTGCACTACAAAGAGTTTCCTTTGAAGTTTGCCTACTTCAAAGGCAGAAATGAGTATAAGAATTGGGCCTCTGAGATCACAACTTCAGAACACTTCTGGACTGAGGACATTCTGCCAGGAAGAGGAGCTAGAAGCTGTAAGAGGGACTGCCACTCTACCTGTTTCTTTGCTGCCCTGCTGCTTGCTGCTTTTGTCCTGGGAGTGAAAGGACTGGACTTTGCTTTATACATCTTGTTTTCCGAGATTCTCCAAGTGCTTGAACTGAGCTTGCCTCCTGTTAGAAGTCTCAGGGACATCAAAGGCTTCATCTGCCAGCACCTGGGCTCTCTTGATGAGAGGCCTGACTTGCAAGTGGTACTAATTTCAGTTACTGGGCTCTTGGGAGTGAGTTCTGGTGCAACCAATTAGAAACCAAGTGCATTGACTCCAGAGCGACTTTGGAACTGGTGCCGCTGTCCGACTCTGTGCCGATGCCTGCACCGGAGCCGTGGTCCTACTGAGTGCAGTGACCACATCCACCCTGCAGGCCCGATGCCGCTGCAGTGCCCCTGAAGTCCGTCACAGCGTGAGTCCTGAGTGCTGTGTCTCCAACGTCCAGGACACCCGACTCCGACTTTGCCGCAACACCGAGAAATCTACGCCTCGCGTCTTGAGCTGTTGGATCCATCGACCTTGCCGGATCGTAAGGAACCGACGCCTCGCCACCGATGCCGCATCACCTCCCCTTCAACCAAAAGAAACTGATGCATCACCTCTCCTGCATCCCAGTAAGAAACCCATGCCTCACCTGCCCGGTAGCAGTAAGGAGCCAACGCTGCTCCGGCTCCAGCGATGCCTCACAATCCAGACTACATGCAACATATTTGTTTCAACATTTTCCAAAGGTACTGTGCCTGGGGTCCATGCAACTCCATGACTGGCCCGCACTCCCTTGCAAGTGGCGTTGGACTGTTGTGAGCGACTTCATCAACGTCATGATAGCCCTCAGTTGGAGCTATTGTGTTTCTATGGGCTTTATCGAGATTTAGGCCCTCATTACAACATTGGCGGTAAAAGCCACTTACCGCCATGCAGAAGACCGCCAACACACCGCCGCAGCCGCGGAATTCCGCCACAGCTATTATGACCCACATTTCGGAATCTGGCAAAATTCAGACACCCACACAAGTCCGCCACACCAAAGGTCAGTGAAAAACTGGTGAAAACAAATCCTCCACCGTCACGCCAACAGAAATACGCCCACAGTATCACGACACACTAATCCACACGGCGGTCTTTCAATCGTGGTATTCCATTGGCGGTACACACCTCCGCGCTCAAAATACACACACTCTTACAAAAAACAGCCACATTGGACAATTCGAAATACACACACCTGATACACACACCACTCCCACACACCCATTACAATATAAAACACACACCCACATCACCCACAAATCCCCATGACAAAAAATTCCGAAAGAAGGCCAGAGTCTGGACAATACGTTTGAAAACATAGCCTGGGACATCCCTGATGCTATGGCCATTATTGTTTGAAATGACCCAATGGAAGGAAATGGAGCACTGACAGCACCTGCACTTGAGGGGGGGATTCCTGTGGGATGGCGGATTGCTGACATCAGGTCTGGCTTCAACTGGGTACACAGTTCCTGGATTGTGGCACGGTCAAGCCTGTATGTGATAATCAAATGTCGCTCCTCCATTGTCGACAGGTCCACCAACGGTCGGTACACCGGAGGATGCCGCCATCTCCTCACATGTCCCAGCGGACGGTGCCTATGAAGGACAACAGCGAGCACAGAGTCAAACAACTCAGAGGTGCGTACCCACAGTTTACACAGAACACCAATCATACACAAAAGGTGGCCTGATGTGTTTTGAGTCTAGGGCTAGGTATGTGTGACGCAGTTGGAAACGAAGCCATGTGGGCCCCTGAAATGGCTGCTGCCTGACCTGTAAAGTGAGACAATGGGATGTGAGGTAACTGCGCTGGCGTTGTACACCGTCGCGGTAGGCGGTCGAAGACCGCGGCGCAATGCTGCATTGGATAACATTGGACCCTATGGGTCCCAGGAGCCAATGGCGATGTATGCCGGTGGTGACGGTACGCACCGCCGCGGACGTGACTGCCATTTTCTAACTGTTCAATCACTCGATACCTGATCTTCGACAGGAGAGGACCTACACTGCAAGTGCTGCTGTGACCTCGGTCTGGAAGAGACAATGGCTCGAGTGTCTGGGGAAAGGGCCCCTGCCTTCACATCGGAGGAGTTGGAGAAGCTTGTGGATGTGGTCCTCCCCCAGTACACGCTACTCTACGGTCCTCCAGATAAACAGGTAAGTACACAGGGAGCATGTTGTATGGGCTATGCCTGTGTTGAGAGGGCTGGATGTAAGAAGGAAGGGGGGAGAGTGCGGCGTGCATGAAAGACGGTGAATGCATGTGCCCCATGGCCAGGGTAGGGATGGGGGCCAATCACTTTGACGGTGCAGTTGGTAATAACTTCTCTTTTTCCCCTGTACATTTCATGTAGGTCTGCGCCCACCAGAAGAAAGATATTTGGCGTGCCATCGCCAAGGACGTCCGGACCCTGGGGGTCTACCACAGACGGAGCACCCACTGCCGGAAAAGATGGGAGGACATTCGCCGCTGGAGCAAGAAGACGGCGGAGGCTCAGCTGGGGATGGCCTCCCAACGTGGGAGGGGTGCCTGTCGCACCATGACCCCCCTGATGTTCAGGATCCTGGCGGTGGCCTACCCGGAGTTGGATGGGCGCTTGAGGGCATCACAACATCCACAAGGGGGTGAGTACCCTCTCATTCTGCTGACTTTGCGCACAGTGGAGGTGTCTGGGTGGGGGAGGTGGGCTGTGGGTTTCCCTAGGCCAGGGCGAGTTCCGTTGGCAAGGCCCCTCAGTAAGGCAGGCCATGTGGGACCCCAGCCCACCTCTGTAGAGTGTCAAGTACACCTAGTCATGCCCCTGTGTCATCTATGTGTGCAGATGTTGTCCATAGCCGTATAGGCCATTTCCCAGGAATTGAACAGTGGAGCCCAAGAGCGCGCCGTAGTGCAGGGGGCTTCTGTGTCTGTCGTGTCCGCCAACGGTAGCGGTAATGCATGCACTCAACATGTCTTTCTTCTGTCTTCCCCCCCTTTTTGTGGTCTCCCTGTTCTTGTGTGCATTAGCATCATCAGGCGGAGGAGCAGTGGCACCGGAGCACGAGGGAGCTGCATCCCACATGGCCCTGGAGGGCGACACTACGGAGTCTGAATTCACCAGTGGGATGGAGGGCGAGGGGAGCTCCACGGCGGGGACAGGAGCTGACACCAGCGACACAGACTCGTCCTCTGATGGGAGCTCCCTTGTGGTGGCAGCAACATCTGTGCCCCCGCATCTACAGGTACAGCCGTCACCCCCCCTACCAGCACCGCCCTCCCTGCAGCCCCTCAGCCTTTGCCCTGTGCCCGCTCACCCAGGAGGGTGGGCATCACCTTCGTCCCAGGCACCTCAGGCCCTGCTCCAGTCACCCCTGCTGCCCTCAGTGAGGAGGCCATTGACCTCCTCAGGTCCCTCACTGTTGGGCAGTCTACCATTTTGAATGCCATCCAGGGTGTAGAGAGGCAGTTGCAACAAACCAATGCATTCCTGGAGGGCATTCATTCTGGTCAGGCGGCCCTTCAGCGAGCTTTTCAGACTCTGGCCTCAGCACTGATGGCAGCCATTGTCCCCGTCTCTAGCCTCCCCCCTCCAACTTCCTCCACCCTGACCCAATCCCCCGTACCTCAGCCTATCCCAAGCACACCTACAGACCAACATGCACACAACTCAACACCTAAGCGGAGCTCAGGCAAACATAAGCACCACACATCCCACAGGCACTCATTGAAGCATCACACACATGCAGACACACCAACATCCACTGCCTCCACTGTGTCCCCCTCCTCCTCCCCAGTCTTGTCTACACTCACACCTGTATGCACTACCTCTACAGCCACTACGTCCCTCTCCAGCACACCCACCACCACACCCCGCTCACGTGCAGTCACCACCCCACTACCATTCACACGTCCCCTGTGTCCTCTCCCAGTGTGTCTGTGATGCCCCCTCCCAAGATACACAAACGCAGGCACACAGCCTCCCAACAGTCATCCACCTCACAACAGCCTCCAGCGCATGCACCTTCACCCAAAGTCACCAGATGTACACCTCCTACAACCACCACCTCTTCCTCCACTCCCAAACCCCCTCCAGCTACCCGTCCCAGTGTGTCCAAAAAACCTTTCCTGTCCAACCTTGACCTCTTTCCCACACCTCCCCCACCCCGTCCGTCTCATAGGTCCCGAACTAGCACCTCAGCCACAACATCCCCGGGACCAGTGGTGCCTGTAGTCACCGGAATCTGGAGTGCACCGGCCGCCAGGGCAGCCAGTGTGGCACGGAGCCACAGCACAGACAGTCCCCCACCTGTGAAGCATCAGAAGTTGGCCAGTGCCCGGCGGGAGAGGGGGAAGACTCCAGCCACCAAAGCTGCTCCCAGGGGTCCCGTTGGGAGTGTGGAGTCAGCTGTGACACCTTCCAAGGTGGGGAAGGGCCACAAGAAACCGGGCAAGTCTGGGAAGAGCAGCACGGCGGAGAAGACCGCCAGCATCATCCCCGCTGCCCAGGAGGCCACTGCCAGGACCAGCACAGCTACCCAGGAGGCCACCGCCAGCACCAGCCCAGCTGCCCAGGAGGCCACCGCCAGCACCAGCCCATCTGCCCAGGATGCCAGCGCCAGCACTAGCCCAGCTGCCCAGGAGGCCACCGGCAGCATCATCCCCGCTGCCCAGGAGGCCACCGCCATCACCAGCCCAGCTGCCCAGGAGGCCACCGCCAGCACCAGCCAGCTGCCCAGGAGGCCACCGCCAGCACCAGCCCCGCTGGGCCATGAAGGACCGCCAGCAAAAGGCCCGCTGGGCCATGAAGGACCGCCAGCCCCGCTGTGCCATGAAGGACCGCCAGCAGCTGAGGCCCTGCAATAGAGACCGCCATCTCAAGCACCGCTGAACAGGGCCCCGCCATCTCAACCACCGCTGCACAGGGCACCGCCATCTCAAGCACCGCTGAACAGGGCACCGCCATCTCAAGCACCGCTGCACAGGGCACCGCCATCTCAAGCACCGCTGCACAGGGCACCGCCATCTCAAGCACCACTGAACAGGGCACCGCCATCTCAAGCACCGCCGAACAGGGCACCGCCATCTCAAGCACTGCTAGCCCATGAGCGGCAGGGGCACTGACGCAACTGAGTCCGTTACTGGGTGAATGATGCACTCTGGGCACCATGCCTCCTCCAGAACCAGTGAAGACTGTCATCCACTACCTCTGTCCTTAACAGGATGAAGCACTCTGGGCACCATGCCCCCTCCAGAACCAGTGGAGACTGTCATCCACTTGTGAGACTGTGGCTTTGCACTCCCCAGGATGGAACAGTGGGCAACCCACCCACTGTATAGACTTGTGAGACTGTGGCTTTGCACTCCCCAGGATGGAACAGTGGGCAAGCCACCCACTGTATAGACGTGTGAGACTGTGGCTTTTCACTCCCCAGGATGGAACAGTGGGCATGTCGCCCCCTCGTGGATTTGGCGTCGTGCACTCAAGCGGCTGAGGTGCCCCCCCTTTCCCTCCCCCTGAGGTGCCTGTTTTATTGGTATCTGATGCCCCTGCAGTGTTCTCTTCATCATGGTCGGGGATCTTGTGTGGGCCTCGCCCATACCGTGTGGTCCCAGTGTTCCACTGACTTTCTTAGTGCACTACCTGGACTACTATGCTTGGTATATATTTTGTACATGGTGTATATATATATTTCTGCCTACTTGTTTTTAATATATTACAATGGTTACACTCATTTTCTATTGTCTTTGCATTCTTCCGGGGGTTTGGTGGTTGTAACTGTGATGTATTGATATGCATTTGTGTGTGTTGTAGTGGGTGAGGGTGGGGGTGTTGCGTGTGGCGTGTCCCAGTTTTTTGCCTCCTCCCTCCCCTGTGTCGTAGGTGCAGTACTCACCGTGGTCTTCGCCGCCGGCGTTCGTGCTCCTGGTAGAGGAGCAGGAAGACTATGGCAGGTAGAATTTGGAGTTCCGGGTCCATTTTGTCCTCGTTCCTCGTGGGGTGTGTAGAGGTGAGCGGTTTCCCTTCGAAATTCCTGTTTCTGCCGTGTTTTTATCCGCGGTGAATCCGCCCCGGAAAAGGTGGCGGATTGGCCTGTCATAATAGTGTGGGGGGTACGTTGTCTCCCGCCTGTCTGTTGGCGGTGACAGCCGCGCTGTTTGTTTGTACCGCCGTGGCGGTCGGAGTGTTAAAGTGGCTGTCTTTGTTGGCGGTTTCCGCCACGGCCGTAATTGCAATTTTTTTACGGCCGGCCTGTTGGCGGTCTTACCTCCGCTTTAACACCGACCGCCAGGGTTGTAATGACCACCTTAATCTTTAAAAATTTGTATCTTTGCTTGTGTATTTTGGATTTGTGTGTTTTTTGTCTGTTTGACTCAGATAAATATTGGCTATTTTTCTAAACTGGTGTGGAGTACCTTCATGGTGTTTTCCCTGTGTTGCTGTGTGTGTGTACAAATACTTTACACCTTGCCTCTGAGATAAGCCTGACTGCTCGTGCCAAGCTACCAAGGGGGCGAGCAGGGATTGGCTTAACTGTGTGGCTCCCTTACCGTGACTAGAGTGAGGGTCCCTACTGGACAGGGTACAAACCACTGGCAAATAGAGATCCCTTTTTCTAACGGGATTCGTTCATTTAGACCAACATTTCAGACATCAAATGGTATATCAAGTATTTATTTTTTTCCGACTGTATTTCACATGGGGACCACAACTCTCTGTTCTTGGTGCACTGTGCTTCGATGGGGCACCTTGTTCTGTCTTCTTGTCTTTTTAGATTTGATTCACAGTCACACATTGTGGTCTATATGCTCTCCTCACTGCCCTAGTTCTTCTTGTTTCAGGTCTTGAGGCAGAATCAGAGCCCTGTGAACATTATCAACTGAAAATAAAGCCGATGACCCTTTGGTAAAAGTACATTCATTATCCAATCCTCAATAAACAGTTCTCGATACCGAGGCCTCCACCTCCTCAGGTATTCCAAGAAATGAAATATTGTTGCACGATTGTAGAGGCACTCTGCATCTTTCATCCATTGCTGCATTGCATTGGCAAGGAATCACTTTTTAATTGCTTGAGGCAACCCATCAATTGCTACACATCATTCTTAACTGCTGTACAGATCAGTTTCGTTCTCTTTACCTTCCTTCCTGAGAAAGACATACTTTTCTAGTTTATTTACTTGCTTGTATGGGGTCTTACCCCTTGAGCTTAACGTTAGCCCATTACTCCATAGGCATTTGGCTTAAATATAAAAATCTTCATAATTGACACTAATGACCATTGTCCTTGTTGCATTGATGATGAAACTTTTGCAGTGAGTAGAGATCGAAGTATAATCAGAAAGTTGACCTTCAGACTTATGGTAATGTATCACATCATGCCATGTTGAGCAAAGACGGCCAGCTTTGTGAGTAGTTTAAAAGCGGTAAGCTCTCTGTTATATTGTTTGCTGAGATCAGAGATTGATTTAGAGGGATCAGGTTACTAGTCAGGTTTTCAGAAAATCCTTTTCATAATTCAATTAAGTGGCATAGTGCCAGTATTTGTTTGTAAACTAAGTTAAAAAAAAGATAAAACCATTTTTGTATGGCTGATGTGGCAATCCGAGGAACCTCTAGGAAGGAAGGGATTACTGATGTTAACCTGAGAATGTTATGATGAAAATGTCCCCTGCATGGTAAAGAAGTGTATACCTCTGAGTGATTCAACGGCTGGTGATTTAGGGAATTCTGAGATTTTGGAGCCCCGCTCACCACGCTAATCCAGTGTGCTCACTGACGTCTAGTCCTGTCCTCTTGTTCTAGAACCTGTTTCTGAGACTCAGAGGAGGGCACCAAACGTGCCTTCTAGCTGACATGGAACTACTGGCCATGCCCTGGTTTATCAACATGAAGTGGTGGAGACTGCATACCATTCTTATTATTCCACCACTGAACAGACTTGTTTCTCTGATTCAGGGGCGTGGCCCCTACTGGCCACACTCCAATAAAAGTCTGGTTATTTGGACATCCAGACCCTTGCACTGACATCCCATGTGCCTGTTGAGTGTGCATTGCGTAAAGCCTACATGGTAGCAGGAGTCCATGTGGATGTGAGTGTAAGATCGATAAGGCTTTTGTATTGCATTTTGTATTGCCCCTCGTTTCATATGGTACAAAATGGAAGCTGGATATAGCCTAACCAGCCAGTAATTCCTGAGCTGAAAAGAGTAGCCCCACTGTAGTGTAGGAGGACGGAGACAGGGTTGCCTTCAGAAATTCTGTGGTCCTCTTTTTAGCAGGGGTTTGCTGCCTAGGCCTTTCCACACACAGCCATTTTGCTTAATAGTGCAGGAACGGAGGTGATTCAGCAGATTTTCTCATTGGAGAGGAGAAAGCTTCTAGATACGGCCTGCTCTTTTTGTCTCTTCATGAGTGCTTTTTTGGAAAGTCCAATGACCACCAGGTGCACATGTTTCCCTC
Source organism: Pleurodeles waltl (assembly GCF_031143425.1). NCBI lineage: Eukaryota > Metazoa > Chordata > Amphibia > Caudata > Salamandridae > Pleurodeles > Pleurodeles waltl. The sequence goes on from NC_090445.1 coordinate 1,069,418,250, forward strand.
CATAATTTCATTACCCCTGTAATTACCTGTGCAAATAAGGAGGAGAGGCTGTCTGGTCACTTGAGTGCTCCCGCATGTGCGTCTTTACAGCTATTGCCCACATGCTCACATTTAACCGTAACAAGTATGCAACATCTCAGGTAAAACCATTGCCTAAACCAGTGGTTCCAAACCTGTTGACGTCTATGAACCCCCACTTTATCATTACTGGAACCTGGGGACCCCCACTGAATAAATATTGGAATCCAGGGACGCCCCACTGAGTCATTACTGAAAGCTAAGGATGTAATCTGATAATATTATAGAATTTTCTAAGCAGTCACGGACCCCCCGAGGAGGATTTGTGGACCCCCAGGGGTCCCCGGACCACAGGTTGGTAACCACTGGCCTAAACTGAACAATAACTGTGAACTTTACTTCAGATTTTAATGGGATCCATGCTTTAAAAAGAAACCCACTTAAAGAGAACCGCCTAGTAATGGAAATAGGGACTGACCTATGGGTCACAGAATCTAGGGAAGCTGTTTCTCTGCACCCAAAATGAGGATCCATCTGTGCTTTAATGTACCCTACTGATTTTTATGAAAGTGGCACCACACCACGCAACCCTGTGTTATATAACATTTCTTGTGTGCATTGACTCCTTTTGATGTGATTAAAGTACTTCTCTTTTTACTAAATAAAAAGCGCTGGGTTGGGCATTGAATTGTTGTGCCTGTTGTTTGTCTGTGCGTATGCACCCCACATTACCTCCTTGAAAAGAAATTAACTACTCACACTTGCTACTCCTAGAATCAAGTACAATAAGTGTGAACTTGGCCCAATTTGCAAAGCCATAATATAATGGACCCCAGCACATTAGAGTCAAATGACCCCAACCAGTACGATTATGGCCCAGTAGCCCCTGATTGTCCTGTGGCCTCCTGAAAGCTCTGCAAAAGAGTCCAATTGGAATGTGAATTGGATTGGTGGTGCCTTTATCAAGAGAAATTGCCACTCACAATGGTTCAAAAAAGAGATGGCAAATCTCAGATCTCCTCATTATAGATTTTATGTCTGACCTCCTATCAACTTTAGCTGCGTGTTGTGTTTTACACCCAGATCATGCAACCAGCTGGTTAACATATTGCTGTATGCTGATGATCTTGTTATAATGGCTCAGACGTCAATAGTTCTGCAATAGCAGGTAGACGGCTTGTACTTTTTTGCAGCTAAAATTACCTGACTATAAACACAAGCAACATTAAAAGTGTTGTTCTTGGCAAGTGAACGCTAAAGTCTGCATGATATCTGAACCGTATATGGCTAGAGGTAGAAAGCCAATATGAACACCTTGGTGTTATTTTCAGTAACATCATGATCCTCTCACCTTGATACTATAAAGAAAAGTGCACTTAATGCCTTGATGAGTTTTGATATCAAATAAGGAGTGACTTACTGTGTTACTGTAATCAGAACATGTGCTGGTTAAGTAAAACCAGTTGCTATTTGTGGATGCAGTATATGGCAGTCACTTTCTAATGTTACATACTTGTGTACTCTGTTAAAACTACATGACTGTAAAATCTCTCCCTCCCTGTTCCTTGATTAATTTGTAATTTGAGAAATGTGAAAGTTTTCCACAATGCACAGGATGTTTCAATAGGGGGGCGAATGCAAATGTGGCCATAACCATTAAGAAGGACCATCCACCCTATTTAGAGATCGCTGTGCTGCGATGGAAGCAGCTGCCATGGTGGTCGGAGCGGGTCCCTTTAGAGCAAGTGCAGGGTCATGTTAGTAGCGATGACAGGGCCCTTTTAGTTCCTGATGGACTACGTAGTACTATGATGTAAATGTTGGGGTGCGGTGCCTGGATTTCAGGGTTAAGGTTTAGAATGTTGAGTTTGCACCTGCACACAGAAGAATAAAGATGTGTAAGTCCAAGCTCTGTGAGTGGCATCTTTATTTAAGACTACCAAGGCTGGGGAGGACGCGACAACTGGCAACAAGACAGGGAATACGCGATCAGAAGAACCAACAGTGCTCTCCCAGAGAGCTGGCGTAGTCCAGCAAATTGCTAGTGCGTGCCACACACATGTGTCAGTGAAAGTGAAGATCAACGTTTGCTTTATGTGGAGTCAAAGTGCAGCTCCATCCAGTGAGGAGCTTTTAAAGAAGACAAGAGCCTTGCAGAAAAATGTGTGCATTATTGGCCAGGAGCCTGCTGGTGAGGCTGTAAAAGTGGTACTGCTCCACAAAGCAACACAGAGCTATAAGATATATGGAATGATAATGCTAAAAGCAGTGATAGTTGAACTTAAAGAAATGATAAGGGCAGTAACAAACAGATACAGAAAACATAATAGGCAGCAAAAGTCAGGTGCAGGAGAATGCTCTGAGAGGAATCAGATAAATGCAGAGAAACATTAGACATGGTTATAAGCAGAGACATAGAATATATGATCACTCTTACCAGAACCTGGGAAAGGAGAGCCACCCAACCTCAGCACCAGCCTCTGCAACCCAAGTGAAAGCATAGGGGTTGTGCTTACAGAGCAGTCAATCAATCCAGAGACACAATACCGCAGGTGCAGGGTGGGGCTCACCACAACTCAAAAAGTCTGTGATGCCAGCTTGTTGCAGGGCCTTGCTAATGGTATGAATGATATAAGTCCTGGTGGACAGCAGACAATGCTGGAGACAACTCCGATTTCAACGTCGGTAGGTTTTGCAAATGGTTATAATGCTTTTATTTGCTTGGGTAGAGATGTTTGATGATTTCATTAATGCACTGGAAGAAATAAATGACAAAAAGATTATCAAATATCTTAAGAACCTTGCAGGTGAAGGAATGAGAAGAAGTAATAAAGAAAGTACAACATGCTGATGAAGCTTCATACTGTCAAATCAAAGAAGGACTGAATATCAAAATCAATCCAATGCCGAATGTTGGTTATGAAATATATATTTTCAGTCAGGAAAGACAAAGAGCTGGTGAAACAATCAACTGTTTTGTTGAGAGACTGGGGGGCATATTTATACTCCGTTTGCGCCGGAATTGCGTAGTTTTTTTTGACGCAATTCCGACGCAAAACTAACTCCATATTTATACTTTGGCGTTAGACGCGTCTAGCGCCAAAGTCCATGGAGTTTGCGTAATTTTTTAGCGTGGACACCTACTTTGCGTTAATGAGATGCAAGGTAGGCGTTCACGTCTAAAAAATCGACTCCGAGGCATGTGCGTCGGATTTATACTCCCGGGCAAAATTCACGCCCGGGAGTGGGCGGGTCCAAAAAAATGACGTACGGCCGCTTTTGCCCCGTTTTTTAGCGCCTGCAAAAGGCAGGCGTTAAGGGACCTGTGGGCTCTGAAGGAACTCAGAGGTGCCATCCCATGCCCCCAGGGACACCCCCTGTCACCCTTGCCCACCCCAGGAGGACACCCAAGGCTGGAGGGACCCATCCCAGGGAAATTAAGGTAAGTTCAGGTAAGTGTTTTTTTTTTTTTTTTGTGGCATAGGGGGGCCTGATTTGTGCCTCCCTACATGCCACTATGCCCAATGACCATGCCCAGGGGACATAAGTCCCCTGGGCATGGCCATTGGGCAAGGGGGCATGACTCCTGTCTTTGCTAAGACAGGAGTCATTTCTATGGGGGTTGGGAGTCGAAAAAAATGGCGCAAATCGGGTTGAGGTGAAAAAATTGCCTCAACCTGACTTGCCCCATTTCTTGACGCCCAAGCCCCATATCCCCCTACGCCCGAACGTTTTAGAAGCAATGTTCTACACCCGCCCACAAGACCAAGCAGCAATCTCAGCTTAGGCAAATCAATTCTAAATGAAGTTAATAGTCATCTAAATCCTCGTCCAAGAATTCTATAATTTCAGTGTCCAGTGACAGTGAAGAAGATGGATGTGCAATGTTTACTTCAGAAAAACATATGCATGTCAGACTGGACACATGCAAAAAAAAATAGGATTTGAAGCAAAATCAACAAGAAAAATTACAAAGGTCATTCAAACATTGTCCGAAAATCACACTAAAGATAGATGGCTGTTCTATACCTTTTATTATTGACAGTGATGAGTCGATAAACAATATGCCTGAGGAGAAATACAGTGAACTGTCTTCATTACCCTGTCTTACACGGTCAAAAAAGAGTGTATACATGGGCTTCATCAACGCCATTAAAGAGTCAAGGTTCATTCGTAGCAACACTGAAACACAAAAAGACATAGGTAAAGGCACCCATTCATGTACTTCAAGGTACTGAGTCAAGTGCCTGTTTACTCAGTTTCAATACTGTTGCTGATACGGGACTGATATCGGTGAACTACAACATGAATGCTCATCACAAAATTGTTTCTTAGATCAGGAAAACTGAGGATCAAAAAAGTGAAACTTCATATCAATGAGGACGTTCGCCCTATTGTTCAAAGACATAGACAAATTGCAATTCATTTACAAGAAGCTTTTGAGAGTGAGCTTGAAACATTACTACAGCAGAATATCATTAAGCGATCTACTTGTCCAAAGTTGTAGTTCCCATTAAAGGACAGTGAAGGAGCTGTACGCATTTGCATTGATGTGCATTAAGCTAATGAGACAATTGAAAGAAAAAGACATCCTGGTCCACAGATTGCTGACATGATCACACAGTAGAATGGGCCCAAAATCTTATCTCACCTTCATCTGAACAAAGGATATTATCGGTTGGAACTTAAAGAAGGTTGCAGGTACATTACTCACTTTTCGTACTCACAGTGGTCTGTTTGGATTACGTTTTGGTGTGTCATTAGCTGCAGAACTGCTTCAATATGTAATTCGACATATAATACAGCCTGTCACAAATGCTTTCAATTACACTGATGACATACTGATTTTTGGTGCCACACAAAAGGAACATTATAAAGTTCTCACACAAATTTGTTGACTACTTACTGATGCAGGTTTAACCTTCAATGAAGAGAAGTGTGAGTTCCACAAAACAAAACTCAAATTCTTTGGCCATATCTTTTCTGATGGGGGTATGGCGCCGGATCCAGCTACAGTATAAGCTTTGTCAGCCACCAGTCCCCCAGAAGATGTTACCATTCATTTCTTGGCATGGCAATGTACTGCCCTTGATGCATTTCTTACTTTGCCACAGTAAGTGCTCTCTTAAAAGACTTAACAAAAAAATATATGCCATTCACCTGGTCACATGAATATGAACAGAACTTCAAGAAAGTCAAGCATGCAATTGAGAACGCCACTGAAATGGCCTTCTTTTATCCCAAGCTTCATACGCAACCTGTTGTTGATGCAACCCCAGTCTGGTTGGGCCCGATCCTTGCCCAACACAACGGACACCAACATGGTCGATGAGATATTGTGGCATATGCGAGCAGAAGCTTGTCAGAAACTGAACGTGCCTATTCACAACCTGAGAAATAAAGTTTAGCAGTAGTATGGCCTTATGAACATTTCCACATATTCTTATATGGAACAACTTTCACTCTTGTAACTGATCATCAAGCATTGCTTACCATCTTTGGAAATCCAAAAGCCAAGGAGCCTCCCAGATTTGAATTTTGGGGTTTGGACTCCAGGAATATGACTACCTTTTATGCATTGACCAGGGAAGGATCAAACCCCTTCTGACTAATTTTCATGAGGGCTAGTACAGTGTCATGGTACCCATTCCAAAGCGGCTGAAGCCTACATTAACTTCATTTTAAAATCAAATACCTCTGCCTCTATTTCTCTGGAACAAATTATTACTGCAAAGACAGTGACATGTTGATACTAAAAGATATTAATACACATCAATTCTGGAAACAGCACCCTCCACCTCTCACAAGTGACAGTGAATATCAGAAGCTCAAGAATGTTAAAGAACTCTCAGTTACTCAAGAAGGTATTTTTTTGTGTTTCAAGAATTGCATACCAGAGAGTCCGTGACAACAAGTAATTGTTGTTGTATTGTATTGTATTTTATTGTATTCTAATAGTATTTATATAGCGCTTACTACCCCTCATGTGTGACTCACAAAGGACATCATGGTATTGTTGCTACTAAATTAGCTCTCCGAGACCGAATCTGGTTTCCCCGTCTTGATGAGAGAGTCGAGAAAGTGTTGAAAGCCTGTCATTTGTGCAATTGCTTATCTCCCAAAATCACTCTACATCCCTTGAATATATCACACTTATCGAGCTTCAGCGAACCAATCTGGGCATTTGGACAAAGTTCCAAAGAGACTTATAGAGGAGTTGTAATATATGTATACATGACTGTACACAAATTGTATTTTTTGTTGAACAAGAAGGGAGATGTAGTGTCATGTGAGTAGCGATGATGGGACCCTTTTAGTTCCTGATGGATTCTGTAGAACTCTGTGGTGACTGGAATTACAGAGTTAGAATGTTGAGTTTATGCTTGAACACAGAAGAATAAACATATGTAAGAACAAGCTCTGTGAGTGGCATGTTTATTTAAGAGTACCCAGGCTGGGGAGGACGCTATAGCAAGCTCAGTCTTTAATGGACCCACTTGCTAAATATATTCGTATTGAGAAAATAAACTCCCAAATAGGAGTTTGTTTTCTCACTATAAGAAACAAATAGGCCAATGTGCAGGATCTTTTCTGGCTGTGAGTGGGGGATGTTCTGCATTTCCCCTGCCAATGTGCACCCTGTGTTGCATGGTAGACACAAACAGGGAAAATGAGTGACAGTCGCGGGGTGAGTGTCACTGTAACTTAACTGCCCCTTGGTAGACTGACTGCCCTGTCAGAAGTTGACACTGGTAAAGCCTGTTGAGACTATGCAAGTGTAAACCTTTCAGTATTGTCAATACTAAAGAAAGTGGTGCATCCACTATGTCATATTTTACATACGGTTCTAAGAACTGTTTCTGTTTGCTTTTGAAAAGCCCACCAATAGCTCTTTCACCTCCTAATGTTCCTGGGCTACTGCAAAGAGGACAGTTGCAAAGAATATGGCCACTGGAAGTCATCTAAATTCTACTCAATTGATTGCTATGGAAGAACCACCACTGTAAATAATGAAGTACAAAATCTAACTGTGCTCAATAACCCAACAGATATCAGATACTTAGGTCTGCAACATCATCTGAGCCTTGAACGAGGCCACGGTCCACTGATCCAAGTAGAACAATTTGAAAAGACAACAGATAAAGAATTGTAACTCACGTTATAGCCCAACTACCTCAGTACACAACTAGGCCAGTGGAGGTAGAATACCCTAGCACGACCGCCAGAAATACACACATAACACAAATAGTGCTTGGGATCAACTAAAGGACGTCTACTGTTATTCCGCTACATCTATTACAGGTTTCCCCAGAGCCAGAGATATGGATAGGTCACATCACCTAGCAGATATCACCTCTGTTTACTGGACACAACAATCCAAAGCACAGACTATTGTGTTACATGTATTTATGTTAAAACAAAATCACTGCAAAGCCACACAAGGTGTTCATGCAAGTGTTGATTAATTCAGGTACTTACCCTAAATTTGAGGTGTCTATGTGCTCTGGTTGTGGTGAGGGGGCACCTCCCTGTAGTCACACACTATATTGACAAAGGAGATCTATTTTCCCTAGTGAATGGATTATTATCCCAACTTGAAGGTCGGTAACTTTTCAATGGTTTGTTACTGTAATAGCTGATGACCACAACACGCCCCTTTCAAATACTAAACCGGTATCCATTCGGAATCCCATTTTAGCCATTAGTAAAACTTTTGCAACTCCTAAAATGGGCTTAGTACAACAAAAAACTATTTACCATTCAGAAATGAAACTATTTTGTAATTCACAGCCTTTGCGACCATGAAATAGGTTAGTATATCTGGCACTTTGCATTTAAAAAAAAAAATAATGAGTCACAATTTAAATAAACCTAGAAAAATTGTTGAAACTCAAAGTCTCAAAATCATTGCTCTAAAGATGTTACTTGTGATCAAATACATAAATAAAGTCTTGCCTAGAATGTCCTATTGTTCTGCAGGTAAATACACCCGCAAATATTGACAACATGTCTGCAGCACATCGTTCTCGAAATTCAGTGATTGTTTAAATTTTCTGTGTGGGCTTGCTATATTTCAAAGGAGACAGACAGCAGTAGTTATGTTCTAATTCAACACAGCACAGATTCTTAAACCAACACTGTTTAACCAGTGACTTAAAACACAAAGGAGTTCACACTTCTAGGTAAGTGGACATTGTAAGAAATTGATTAATAATTTTGAGTGGGTGGCTACCCACCTCAAAGAATAATCACAGCCTTTGTCAGGGTGAACGCTCAAAGTCACTTAATTAATCTGATCTCAACACCCTTGTAGTTATGGCACAGAGCAGACAGTCTTAGGGGAATGTGTAAAGTATTCATGCAACATAGAAAAAGTAATAATGTCAAAATGCAAAACAATAATTATGGAAAAATCTAATAATTAGGAAAGTAGAGTAAAATTTAATGAACAAAACAACATCAAAAATAACAAAAGATTGAATTAGGAGAACTGCTAATATGAATTTTTAAAGTTTTGAGTAGCAATAGTGGCAAAACCTTGAGGCTGACTGCGATGGAGCACGGTTGAACACAACAACCAGATTCGTCCTGGTCAAGGATTTTACATTCTGACTTGTGGCCTAATTTATATGTTAGTGGAAATGGTACTTCATTGAAATGGTGACGGAGTACCCTTTCCGTCAACATAATGTTCCGCTCACCTGATTTAAATGCAGATGGACCATTGGTGTAACAATGGTGGAGACTACCTCATGTCTGCCATGGTTATACCCTGGTGAAGACCTGATGGATTAAGGGGCGTCAAAGGTTGACCTGTATGACAGCGCGCCTAATTTAGATGGGTGGATATACAGCTCAGTTTTCACTGGCCATCACCCCCAGGAAAACCCTGGAGGTAAAGGACAGTGAAGATTTAAAAATGCCTCCCTCACCATGGAAGATAAGGTACCAAAATAAAAACAATCAGATAAGTATAACCAGAGTTAAGGATTTTTAAAAATGAAAAATGAATCAGTGCATTAAACTCTTGGAAAATGATAAAATTGCGGTTTATGTCAAAACACAGTAGTGACAATCAGTCACTTGCAGGTCGAGTCCTCTGGAATTTTTTAGCTGAGTTAAGATGCACTGTTCCAAAAGAACAGACTCCATTCCACCAATTAGGGTTGGGTTTTTTTCAGTCACCACATGCATTAGTCCTACAGGAACAGTAGCCCTCACTCACCATGGGGAGACATGCTTCATCATCGGGCCATGCTCCTCGTCAGGCAGCACTGCAATGCCTGACAGGCCCTACTTGAGGGCTCTTTGCCAGAAATCTTTTTAATGATGAATGACAGTAGTGAGAGGATGTGATAGGGGCTGGGAAAACTGCTAAAATTGGCTAAAGGTGCCCAAGACAACTATCTTTAATACAACCTGGCACCCCTGCCAAGGTTAAAAACAAAAAAAGGGGGAAGTACAGAAAACAATGATCTGGTTCCCTACCAACAACTAAATGTATGCCTACCACTCTAATTAGAGATTTTGATATTATGGTACTCTGTGTAGGTATTCTCTACACTACAGAACTGCTGGTCATGGTTAACATGTTTCTCTCCTAATACGGTCACAGAGATCACGTGGCCATTCTTCAGGACTTGCTGTTGTGCCTAACCCTCACTAAGAGAGTGAAAACATTCTACTCCTATTGCCTATTGTAGTATAAACATCAAGGAATGAGGAACAATGGAGAGGCAGGAATGGTAAATTCCAATTTATTAGGTAGATCCTCAGAGGAAGAAACTCCATCCACACCAGTCCCACCTCTCAGCTCCAACTGACTGCTGGAATGTTGGAGCATTCTGATCACACCACACAGAGAGCGAAGGGTGGGAAATAGATCATACCAATAGAGATATATATTACATAATAGATTAAAAGGTACAAGAAAATGCATGGAGAAGGGGAATAACAACTGCACTATAATTTACATCATACACTGGGAAATAAATACTACACCACCTTTCCCCCCAAAGAATAAAACAAAACAAAAGAGAAATAATAAAACAAAACATTCATGAAATTTTGACAACTCTGTTCAAATTCCAAATACGACCGTCATCAACTTTTACAGCCCCCTTGAACACCTTAATAACTTTAAAAACTTTACTATAATGCGACTGGCCACTAGCAGGTTTCCCAGGTAATTTAATCTTCACTGTATCACCTTCCCCCACATGTGTATTTACAGCAGACTTACGAAAATCATAAGCCTGTTTTCTCTTATTCTGCACCTTCAACTCCTTTTCTAGCGCACTACTCTTAATTTTCTCATAATTAAACTGCTCCTTTACATACTCCTTAACCCATGATGGATTAATTTTGGTGTTAGGAATTCTTTTCTTGAACACAACAAATGGAGATTGATTAGTACTTGAATGTGGAGTAAACCTGTACTCCTCTACTTTAGTTTTAATCCACCATTCCCAAATGATTCCCATCTGCTTTGCTAACTGAATAGTTTCTTTTAAAGTTCTGTTAAAACGCTCAACCATACCGTTGGTTTCTGGATGGTACAAAGCACATTTCTTATGAGCAATTCCTCTAGACACCAAAAAATCATTCATCAATTTTGATGTAAATTGAACTCCATTATCTGTTAAGAGATACTTTGGATTGCCCTCACGTCGAAACACCTCTGACAGAAAATTCACAACAGTCACGGAAGTGATTTCTGATGTGATCAAAATCTCAGGCCATCATGATAAGACATCCATAACTACTATTACATACTTAGGGACAGCCCCACAAGATACAGGTCCCAAAATGTCCATTGCTACTTCATCCCACACATCTTTCGGAATATCCTTCAACACCATGGTTTGCGTCCTACGCTTCAAAGATTTATCGGCCAGTTTACACTCTACACAGTCTCTGACTTTCCTCTTTAAAGCTAAATCCATACCTGGACACCAATACGCACTTCTCGTTCTTTCATTTTTTTGCAAATGCCATGATGACCAGAATGTGCAAGACCAATAAGACGGTCACGTAAACTAAACAGGGGTATTAATTTGCAACCTCTTAACACCAAACCATTCTGCACAGATAATTCATGCCAGACCTTCTTAAACTGTAAATTGACTTCATTATTGTTCCTCAAACACTCCCCTGAGTTCAACAACACCTTAACTTTCTGTAATTCAGCGTCATTGCTCAACTCCTGTAACCACTCACTTTCCGAGACACAGCCATCAGTAATGCCTCAAACTTTAACATCTTCATCCATCCACCAGGACACTTCACCTTCATCCTCATCAAGATCCTTCGTACTCATCCTGGATAAACAATCAGCCGTTCTGTTCTCACAACCAGGCACATAGTTAACTACAAAATGGAAATCTTGAAGACCAACCACCCACTTACATATGTGAGAAGAAATGTTGTCTAACCCTTTTTTTCAAACACCTCTCGTAAAGGCTTTTGGTCAGTTTGCACTTCAAAGCACGTTCCACAAAGAAACTGTTTAAATTTCCTGACCCCCCAAAATATAGCCAGCGCTTCTTTTTCAATTGTATAATAATTACATTCTGCTCCACGTAAACCACGTGAAGCAAACACAATCACATTGATTTTACCATCATGCAATTGTTGCAGGACGCAACCCAAACCTTTGTCCGATGCATCAGTGGTAATACAACAAGGTCCACCGGGTTGGAAACTGCTGAGGGACTGAGCTGACGTCAATGCTTGCTTCAAATCCTCAAACTCCTTTTGACACTAAAGAGACCAGATAAAGTCAGTCCCTTTTCTAAGCAATTTCCTAATGGAATAAGATCTCTTCGCAAAGTTAGGCACAAATCTGGCATAGAATTCAGCCATTCCAAAAAAAAACTTGAACATCCTCCTTCTTATCAGGAGCAGACATATTCACAATGGCTTTCACCAAATCGCTTTTAGGTTTAACACCATCACCAGATATGGTATGACCCAGGTACGTGATTTCTGGACTGAAGAACCTGCACTTGTCACCTCTTATTGTAATACCTTTTGCCTGAAATATCCATAACACTTGCCGGACTAGTTCATTATGTTGTTCTAGGGTGTCAGTGTAAACAAGAACATCATCCTGGAAGAACTTGACACCCTTGATGTCACCTAGAATGTTATTCACAAGCCTCTGAAAAACAGATGCTGCAGAACAAAGGCCAAACGGTATCCTATTAAACTTGTAGACACCAAAAAGTGTAATGAAAGAGGTGAGCACTTTAGACTCTTCACACAACTGCACCTGATAATAAGCAGAGCTTAAGTCCAAAGTGGTAAAATACTTAGCCTTGCCTAGAAAACTGACCATTTCTATGATATTGGGTAAAGGAAACTTATCCACTATAACTTCTTTGTTGAGATTGCATAAATCAATACACAATCTGATGTCCCCAGACCTCTTAGTGGCTACAACAATAGGAGCAACCCACTGAGCAGCTTCCACTTTCTCGATTATACCTTGTGATTGCAACTTCTGAAGTTCCACTTTTACTTTATCCTGTAATACAAATGGAACGTTTCTAACTTTAGAAGCAACAGGTATAGTGTTCTCTTTCAAAACAATGCGATGTTTGTACCCCTTAATACAGCCCACTTTATTGTTGACAACTTCTGGAAATTCACACATTAATTCCTCACCAAGATAACTGATTTTCTGTACTTGAACCTGTGGCACAGAATTGGGGTTTAAAATAATTCCCAACAACTTTTGATGCGGCCAGCTCAGTATAGTGTCACCCACAACAGGGACATGTACCTTACTAACAATTTTGTTACCTTTGAATGCAATAGTGGCATCAAAATACCCCTTTAACTCAATAGGTTTCCCACCATAACTGTATGGTGTAACGTCAGGATCCAGAAGAGTTACTTTCCCTTGGAAGTTCCTTTCGTAATCACCTTCAAAAACCAAAGTTAGCTTCGCACCTGAGTCCATCATCATGTGGATATTGATGCCATTCAGTTCCACTACATCTGAAGGATAATCGCACCGAATGCTAGACACACAGTTCACATCGTTAACCACTTGCAAAATGAAATCTTGCTCACCATCAACATCACACTCAACTTCATTTACTTTCACTTTAACTTTACCTACAGACTTACAACACTTTGCAAAATGACCCCTCCTTCCACACTTGTTACAAGAAACATTGAAGGCAGGACACTCCTTGCTATTAGCTAAGTGTGATGGTGAACCACATCTAAAACACAACAGCTTTGTTCTGACGCTGGCATTTGTTTTGTACTTTGGTTTGGTATCTACGGCCTGGACCATGTTAACAACCCCCTTAGATTTTCTAAAATTTTCGATACACGACTCAGAGTGTTCAATTTGTTTAGCAATTAAAAACACCTCATGTAACGTAGGGTCCCCCTTTGACCAAAGAGCTTCCCTAATTTTGTCACTCTTACACTCCAACATGAACTGATCGCGAATGCGTTCATCCACACTGTCACCAAAATTGCATTGTGCTGCTAGTTTACGTAAATTCGTAGTCCTCAACAGATTCAGAATCATTCTGTTTACATTTGCCAAAATGAAATCGTTGAAGTATGATAGAAATTTTAGGTAAGTAATGTCTATCCAATTTGAGCAATATAGTCTCAAATTCATTCAAAGAATGGTTTCCTTCAGCACCCTCGGAAAAATTTATGGTAGGTAGTGTTTCCAAAACTTCCTGACCTTCTGCTCCCAAACAGTGTTGAAGCACAGACGCTTTTCTGTCCGCAGATAGATTGCTGCCACAAACTCGAAAGTACGTTAAAAAACCTTTTTCCCATTTGTGCCATGGAATAGGAGGATCTCCAGGTAAAGACAAGAAGAACGGAGGTGGCGAGATATTTGGCATAGTTCACAGCAACGTTGTGATGTCCTGTTTTGTACAAAAAAACTTCAAACCTTTAATAAAAAAATAAAAAAAACTGTATGTATACTCATAAGAACACACAAATGCAATTGAAGGGAAAAATAATGTGTGTTAAATGCCGCTAGAAATACAAGGTAACTACTGCCAAAGAGAAAACCATCGACAGGTCCAAATTAGTTGAATGAGTTTTCACGTAGATGCTCTCAATAATTTCTTTCTATTCCGTTGAAGAATATTTCAAAATATGTACTAACAGTTCAACAACGTGTAAATTATAACAGTAAAAGTACACGTTGACATTTCTGTAATCAGTTTATATCTTGTGCCACATTGTTGAAGTAGCATTAGATGCTCTCATTTATATCCTTCTATTCTGTTTAAGAGTATTTCAAAATATATACAAACAGTTCAACAACGTGTAAATAATAACAGTAAAAGTACACGTTGATATTATTGTTATCCGTTTATATCTTGTCACACTTTGTCGAAACAGCATTTACAGGCCGAAATTAGTGGAGTCCCAAGATGGTGAGATCGGGTACAAGCGTCTCAGGCGGAGACACCGTCTCCAGGTTTCTGAGCTCATATTAATGTAGCGTGCGATAACAGAGGAACAGACGCCATCTACAGGTTGCTTAGATACACGAGGAGAAAGAAAAAAAAACACACGCGTGCGAAGGAAATTTGATGCAGGAGACTCTGGGGGTCATTCTGACCCCCGCCGGCGGCGGGAACAGCCAGAAGACCGTACTGCGGTCGAAAGACCGCGGCGGTCATTCAGAGTTTCCTGCTGGGCTGGCGGGCGACCGCCAAAAGGCCGCCCGCCCTCCCAGCGGGAAACCCCCTTCCACGAGGATGCCGGCTCCAAATGGAGCCGGCAGAGTGGAAGGGGTGCGATGGGTGCAGTTGCACCCATCGCGATTTTTAGTGTCTGCCACGCAGACACTAAAAATCTGAATGGGGCCCTGTTAGGGGGCCCCTGGAGTGTCCATGCCAATGGCATGGGCACTGCAGGGGCCCCCAGGGGCCCCACGACACCCGTTCCCGCCAGCCAGGTTCTGGCGGTGGAAACCGCCAGAACCAGGCTGGCGGGAAGGGGGTCGGAATCCCCATGGCGGCGCTGCTTGCAGCGCCGCCGTGGAGAATTCCCAGGGGCAGCGGGAAACCGGCGGGACACCGCCGGTTTCCCGTTTCTGACCGCGGCGGTAAGAATGCCCATGGAAGCACCGCCAGCCTGTTGGCGGTGCTTCCGCTGTCGTTGGCCCTGGCGGTCCATGACTGCCAGGGTCAGAATGACCCCCCTGTCTCTTACTTACCGTGCGACGCTGCCTAGAGTCAAGAAAAAACAAAGTGTAAGCAGCAGCCGTCGCGCGCGGCAGGTGAGTATACAAAAAAGAAAAAAACAAAGCACGATATAATAGAATAAAATGTTGCAGCTTTAAAGGCGAATGGAACACAAAAAAATGAAGAGGTCCAGGAAGCGTGACAATGTGCTGAATAACAGTACCTTAAAGATTACTGGTATGTTGAAGTTTCTCTGTATCCAGAGGGTCCGAGTTCAGCAAGTCGTCGCCAAAATGTAGTATAAAAATCCAGAAATGAAGAACAACGGAGAGGCAGGAATGGTATATTCCAATTTATTAGGTAGATCCTCAGAGGAAGAAACTCCATCCACACCAGTCCCAAGCTCTCAGCTGCAACTGACTATTGGAATGTTGGAGCATTCTGATCACACCACACAGAGAGCGAAGGGGGGAAATAGATCATACCAATAGAGATATATACTACATAATAGATTAAAAGGTACAAGAAAATACACGGAGAAGGGGAATAACAACTGCACTATAATTTATATAATACACTGGGAAATCAATACTACACCTATGTAAGAAATCACTGAAATCTTATGTTGGAATCATAAACTTCTGAATGTGGAGACCTAATCAAACAACATAAAACGAGAGAAGATAAAAACAACACTCAATGGGCACATACCAGTGACCACCTTTTTCACCCTCAAAAAACCCTTGTTTCAGGTGTATGTGAAAATGACAAGCCAAACTCATGCATGATGTGTTGTAAAGTGACCACGTGTTCATGCTGAAGCAGAGGAGAAGCATCCTCTCCACGAGTTATTCTTATCCTCCTAGGTCACGCACATGGTTCCCTTGGGGATCACATGGATGCTGGCTGCTCTTCTATAAAGACAATCTTATAGCCATGGTTCTGAAATACATGAGAAATAATTATTTAGGTGTCCTCTGATAGGTATGCATATGTTGTACTGAATTTATAACATCTAAAAATGTATACATTACATGAAATCCTAAAGTGTAAATTCATAACAGAGTAGCTAAGTGTAAATCATATTGGTTGGTTGCTGCTCTGGGCAGCGCTATACTCCCATCATCTAGAAATTGACGGAATATGTAGGATCCATAAATTACTCTAAGAAAAGGTATATGTGTTATGATCAGATTGGTTGGATGCTGCCCCCTATGACAGCTCCCTCAAACTGGACATTGATCGTCAAATCAAGTAGCATTCATCAAAAGGTTCAGGCCAAGGTTAAGATTGATATTGGCAGCCCAAAAGGAAGCACGCATATTGATAATTATGATGAAATTACTGCTAACATGTACCCAAATTGTGACAACTCCCGCCAAAATATTCTTTTTGTCAGAAAGGAGGGGGTCCAATGTTGTCTCTGGACTTCCTTTCAGATCATTAGCATCCTGGTGTGCTCGGTTCAACGTGTTCTCTAAGAATGTGTTATAAAGCCTGCTAGTGGGTTAGGAGACCAGACCGCCCCCCCCCCCCCCAGGACATATGCATCTTGGTGTGCTCCAAAATGACGCATTCCCTAAGACCGAGGTATGAAGCATGCTCGTACACTAAAAGATTTGACAGCCCCCGCCAAGCTGCCCATCGCACAGCAGGTCACAGTGACTCTTTAAAGGAGTCTATCCGGTCACTCATTGACCTCCACGTGGAATAAAAAAATTATTGACAGCACCCCGCCAAGCATCCCATCTCACCATGGGTTGCAATATCACTTCACAGTAGCCCATCTGGTCACTCATAAAACTCAGAGTGCCACAAGTCATTATGTAAGAAAACCAAAATATGGTACTCACTTAACTGGAGAGCGCTGTAGTCAGTCTGACCTACCCTGTTGTCCAAGCTCCCCGGAATGATTTGGAGCTGGGAAGTGCCGCATTTAGCCCCCATTGAAGCGGGGACTAGGACATAGATGGACGCAAAATTACGACCAAAAAGAAGGGTGAACTAAAAGGCGGCGGCCATCTTAGAGTGTGTTTCTATCGGGGAGGGAAACTGAAAAAGGACTCTGAATAGCATGTCACTAAGAGGAGGTGTCCAACCCTTGGATCTACCCACGAGTTGCCAGCGCAAAGCCACAGCCTCTCAGAGCGGAAGGCTTTGCCGTTGCCTCATTGCAAGTTTGCGGTCTTGGGAGGCGCCAACAAACCCTGAACAACTCCTCTCACGTGAAGTGCAGCATTCCTCTAGCATCTTTGTTAGCAGATGGCACCAGATTCTCTGTGATTACGTCTCTCGTTGGGTGTTGAAATCCTTCAATTTTCCAGTTTATGTAAAGGCCTGGACAAAATTTAAATGATGCTGGTGGAATTACAGTAATTTCTGGAATTTTGCATTCGACCAGTTGGAGACACCAGCTTTACAGGGAGGACTGGTGTTAAGGGGTGAAATGGGCATTGCCCTGCCACCCTGTGGGAATAACAAAAGGGTGAGAAGAAACAAATAGTAGCTTGCAATAAATTGTACTCCTCGGTGACTAAGATGTGTAAATCTATGTGTTTTTTTAGGGGGTGGGGGAGGATGGCCCTTGGCCTTGCACATGCATTGGCTGTGCAGGG
Source organism: Pleurodeles waltl (assembly GCF_031143425.1). Lineage (NCBI taxonomy): Eukaryota > Metazoa > Chordata > Amphibia > Caudata > Salamandridae > Pleurodeles > Pleurodeles waltl. Next base: position 1,069,436,068 of record NC_090445.1, read on the forward strand.
TTTTTCTTGACCCGGAAGCCTGAGGAGGAGTAGGAAGACCTCCATTATTTCAATGGCCGAGGGCAGGGCAGGATGTTTGAGACAATAGAGGAGTGGGTGGGACAATGGCCTCTCCCTCTCCACCAAGACCCAGCAACTCCTGTTGATTTTGTTACGATGGGTCGGCTGGTGTGAGGGGTAGGAGTCCAGAAGCTTCCTTTTAGGTTCTTCTACAGTGTGGGTTAATAGTTGGTGCCACTGCAGTCCAGTCACCAGGACCTGGGAGAATAAGCGGAGAATACATACGTAGGTAAGTGAGTTTTGTGTGAGCATTTGACCTGCTGCGGTTCACCTTGCCTTCCCTCGTGTGAAGCCTTCCCATTCTGAGTTCTACAGTAGCCGCACACATGGCATCTAGCATGTGTTACTTATTGTAGAACCTGACCCTTCACCCCATCTGCATAGGGAGAAATGAGGACATGGTTTAGTGATTCTCCTTCCTTGCTTCCAGTAACATTTCCAACCTCTGCTGCTATCTGAAACTGTACTGCCATGAAACTCCATCTGCAGAGGGGACAAGAGGGTGTAAAGAATTAAGCAAGGAAGTATATTGCTGGATTATGGCTTATGTTAGGTATTCAGTAGAGTAGTGGTTTTCACTCTGTCCTTACCCACCTAGCATTCCCTGAATTTAGCAGGAAGGCTGGATTATACTGTGAGATATCAGGTGTAGCAGTCTGATACACAGAGAAGAGAGTTTGTTGTCCTGTTATTTACAGTGCTGTTGTGAGATTTAGGTGGATGATATTACTCAAATTTAGTTCCTCTCATGGCAACACTTTTGAAGAAGGGCCTACTAAAACACAGTGATCAGCATTGTTATCTCAAAGTCTGTCATGAAGTTCTGTGGTTATACTGAATAAGCAGCTACCTACATAATTATCATATGAAATCTTTTTATTGATGACATAACTACACTTCACAATTGCTTTAATAACATTTTTGCTTTCTCAAATGTGCTTGAAAATGCATCATTTGCCCACTCTTTTTTCAAATTTTTCTCAGGTGAGCACCCCACTGAGCCACCCTTATAACGGTTGGCCTCGCTTGCTACGCTCGCTTGCCACCAGGCACTTATCCTCAACTATTATGTCTCACCACTTTCAAATGTCACAAGCCGCCATTACAGCTTTAAGCGCATCACAAATAACTCAGCTGGTGGAGGGCAGATGTCCTCTCAACCCCCTTCTTGTGCCCGGTGCCACTGCGCCAGCTGCAGCATGGGTAGCTGTGCTGCTGCGGCACAGATGATCAAGCCCAATGCACCACATTAGTCCACAATGGCACACTTTTGCACCTTCATATGGCAGTAAAAACAGGAATCCCAAAGTAGAGTGCAGGATTTCAATCAATCAATCAATCAGGAATTTGTAGAGCGCGGCTAATCACCTGTGAGGGTCTCAAGGCGCTGGGGGAGGAAAAGGGGTTGGAGATGAGGATCAGGTGATTTAAGGTACTCATTGTCATGCAATCAACCTTTTCAGTACAGTAGAGTGGAAGATCTAAGATTATCATTGCTATGCAGTCAACCTTTTTGGTACAGTACTGGTAACACATGGTTGCCGGATTATTTGATGCAAATTTATCCCATGATATAAACATGGCACTTTACAAATGTTTTGTTTTGGTTATATTTTGTCTTCTAGGAAACAGAAGAGAACAACATAAACACTCCACATATTTCACTGTCCTGAGGTCCTGATGAATCTGCAAAAATAGTACTGGCAGAGAAACGTGTCGATCTGCACTTACCAAGGTCTACACGGGGTCAGGGTCATACTGGGTGACTGTGGTGACTATGTCAGCAGCAGTTTCCAGGCTCGGTTTGCAGATAAACCGAAGTGTGATCAAGTAGCAGCTTGGCAATGGAAACTTAGAGGCGAAGGGCTAGGACTGTGGCTGTTGACGCCGTAGGGTCCTGTCATAGGCCGAAGCAGCGTCCAACATAGAGACTGGCACAAGAGTCTCAAAAGAGACCCCAGAATGCAGGCTATGGAAAGTGCCTAACTACCCTGCACCCGATGGTGCAGCACTGACATTTGGGGCCAGGAGAATTATTTTAAAATGAAGTGTTACTTTATGCCATAAGAAACATGAAGTTAGAAACTCATTTTGACGGTTTCCCATTAAAAAAAAAAGGCATATATTTTTGTTAGATGCTCTTCATGGAGGGAGGTGTAACCTATGCTGATTGCTCAATTTGCTTGCTTGTTTATCAATAGTGACTCATTTTTGGGGGCTAGTACTTATTTTTCATTATCAGACTTTGTCCCAGAATAAAAGAGAAGGCGGGAAATGTAGGGAGAAGGAAAGAGAAAGATGGGAAAACAGTGGCAAATAGCAGAGATGGAAAAGGACTTACAAGAGTGAGATAACTGGGCAGAGGGTGCATGGTGGAGGATGAAAGTGTTAATGGGTGTGATCAAGGTTAGATAGCTTTGGTATTTGTTTTTCCTGACATTCGGCAGCTCAAGTTTTGGGTTTCTGAGAAAAACTTTGGGCCCCACTAATTATTATTTTGCCAACTAAGCATTGCCTATGCCACACTGCAACACCGCATTATGGGGGCTGCAGCATGGCACAGGCAAACCCTCACCCCATAGGAGCTCGTAGAAGCCATGCTTTCAGTCTATGTGTGATTTAATGGCCACCTTTCTCAGAGACCAGGCCATGTGTTTACATTTTGCTCTTCTGGAGGACCAAGAGTGGGTGAAAAATCGTTCGTAGTCTTTTGTAACATAGTTTAAAAATACTTTAGGAGCTCTCAGACACTCCCATTTGCTTACTGTTTTAGAATATTTCGAAAGGGGAAAATCGTCTTTCGCTCATTTTTCCTAATTTTCCCACATGGGCATAAAAAATACAGGCCACGCCACCAAAATTCCAATCAGGGGGCAACTCTATGTGTAAACTAACTACTTGAAACTGATTCTGAATGGCCTTTCCGGACAGTACTGTGGCACTTAGGCCCATATTTATACTTTTTTTGTGTTGCATTTGCGTAATTTTTTTATGCAAAAGTGTCCCAAACTTACAAAATATAATTGTGCTTTGTAACTATGCGCCACTTTTGCGTCAAAAAGTGATGCAAATGCGGCGCCAAAAAAGTATAAATATGGGCCTTAGTATGAAAGAAACAAAGTGGAATCTATTGTGTAGGTAAGGCTTTCTTATAACCCAAATCCAATGTGATTGTCATTATTGTTTCTAGATGGGGGTCTCTAAGCATTTTGTTCAAACCACAGAGTCGGGCTCCATGTAAACCAGGCTTAAAGTCAATAATCCTTCTGGGAGTTGGCACTCTCCGAGCACCCAAAATAGTGATGACCAGACTTCTGCACAAGTTACTTTAGTGAAATACCCCACTGAGTGTTTCATAGTATCACATGTTCCATGCCATCCTAAAGGCCCATTTCCAAACCATCTATGTAAAAAAGCGATGCTTTCAAGCACCTGATGTGGGAGGATAAACTAATCTAGTGTTAAACTGCAGGGTGCTTTCTTTTCTCCACTCCAAAATTAGACGGGTTGTATTGTCAGTCATTATCGCTCTTTTGCAGATAAGTAACATCTACCCTCGGCTCTGGCATTATGAGTGTGATGCCTGATTGAAGGCATCTGTCAGCAAGAGGTGATAGCTACAAAACTTCAGTCATCCTCGTCCAGGGCTGCAGGAATCTGGAATAATGGTAAAGAAACAATACACTATCAGAGGACATGGAGGAATCGATCAGGAAAGAGGCAAGTGCCTGGAGGCAAGTGGTCGAAAGAATTATAAATGTTATTTGAGCCTGGCAATGTATACTTTGGCATTTAGGGGTCACAGAGAATGTGAACTGCTCGGCAAACTGCAGAGGTTTCCTTTCCACAATGACAATTTTTGCAAACATGACACAATGCTGGAAGGACTGGTAAGCACAACACAAAGTCCGGGAACCATGGAATACCCAACCTCAGGCATAAGCAATGATGACTTGATTGAGATCCTCTCTAGTAACGTCCCAAAAGATTTATAATATCAACAGAGCAACATTTCTTTCAATTTTTATGGACACCACTCAGGACATGGCTAAGGTGGATCAGCTCAGTCAAGAGGTCCCCTATGTGTCAATTGACAAGATTGAAAGTGGGACTCCAAGACACTTAAACATTCATGAGTTTTCCTGTGTTTTTGTGGAATATCAGATAGCCTGTAGCTTAGAAGAGGTGATCATGGATTGGATGGATGATCATAGATGGGAATATTAAAGCTACGTGCCCCGAGTCATGATGGTGCTTCAAATATGAGCAATGTCTCTGCAGGTGTGCAAGCAAAAATCAAAGCCAGACAAGCCAAAGCATTGTTGGTCTGACCTTGCCTGGGTTAGTAAATACAAATTAATTCAAGGTAGATCATTGCGCTGCCTTGCATTACTTTACGTTGGTGATGTTGCTCTACGGTTGGAGCATGGGAGTTCCCATGCACCTGCCAATGGATTCTGATGAAATCCCAGATTTTCCTCTGGTGAGTAAACCTGTGATTGTGCCAGAAATGTATGCCTACCTCCCTGAAGCAGGCAAAACACAGAGACATATCTTTATTTCTACTTGTTACTTATTCTTACCTATTCCTTCCCGCCCATTAACAATCCTTCCTTTAACACCTTGGAGTTAGGCAACACACAATACACCAGTGCTAGAAGACAGCAGACATGTGCCATATCTTGTTAGATATGGCACACTTCTGCTGTCTCCCTTTTATGCAATGCAGTGCTGCAACTTTGCTTGCCGCCCTGTGTTGTGTGAAATGCAAGTGAATATGCTCCACTATGTCCCATAAGATGGTAATCTAGGTACAACTCTTTGGAGTCTCTCTCTTATTATTTCACAGATGTCTTTAAAATGCTATTGAAGATTAGACTTTTTAGTTAAAAAAACGAGTTAGAGCTATTAGCGTTGTAAATTTCTAACTGGACTTTTCTTGCCACATAAATTGAAAATGAAAAATAAAACAGTTGACATAAGCGTGCCGATTCAAAGTGCAACGGCCGCCATGAGCATGGAGGAGAGACACAAAAGGAAAAAGAAGTTCACTTGTATTCAAATGTATTGGCAAAAGTGCAATTATCCATGTAACATGGTGAATAACCAAGGCAGTAACAAAACAGCCACTAGGACGGACAAATGTAAAGCATTTACCAATGATAAAGGATTTTTGAAAAAAAGCCCATGAACATGTGTTAGTGATGGGCGTGAGGTGGGCGTGGTAAAAAGCCCAGAGAGATTACAACACGTTAGAGCACTTGTGCGCCCAACCTAAAAAGGATGAATTGATGAGGTAATGGGTCTGAGGACACAAACGGAAGTTCCAATTTGTTTTTTAATTGAGGAATTTGAGGTGCACTTTGGATGAAAAGATAGGTAGTTCCATAATGAACTTCGTCAAGGCCAGAGACTAGCAACTACAAAAGAAAATGTTAAAATTAATATTTCTACTAGACCTTGGAGATAGCCATCTCACAACTGGACCACTACTTCAAAGGACTATACAAAATAGCTACTACTTTCTAAGCCAACCTCCATCACCACTGTCTTCAGTTGCAACTGACAACCTTTATACTCTTGGAGAAAAGCTAATGATGTGTTTGATCGCTGAGCTGTCACTTTTATTCCCAAATCAAGGGATAATGTCTGAAATTTGATATTTCCAAGAAAGCAACTGTTAAACAGTAGCTGAACATTTTATGACTGATAACCATGGACCGTCTGCTAGCTTTCGAGAGATGTGTACAGCCTGTCTAGTCTTTTTGACCATTCCTTTTTATTTCTCACCTGCTCGGTGCTCATTTTCCAAACTGAATCTCATGAAGAGTTCTTTGAGCAATTCAGTGGTTCAAAGACAGCTCCCTGGACTGTTTTCTCAGTTCATCGAAAATGAATGTGCAAGACAAATAAATTCAACATTGTTGATGTCTTTGCATAGCAGGAAGCACACGGGAAATAACTGATGAATTAAGGGAACTCTGATTCTAAACAGCTGATAGCAAATTGAGAACACATATCAGATGTATCATCAAGTGTCTTAGAATTGTATGATTTGATCATGTTAGAACAATAGCAGGCAAATATGCTTTAATGCTTTGCCTCCCTAATTAAAATGAAAGGCCAGGCTATTGAAGTTATATCCAAGGTCACTTGGTCATTTGATTAAAATCAGAGCTCCTCAGCAGACTGGATGTTCAAGGCAAAAAAACACTTTTTTTTGTTGTGTTTATTTGTGTTGAAAACTGTATTTTATTATTTATAGTTGAGACTATGACACAAACATGCAACATTAAAAAGATGTTATCTTAAAAAGGGATGGGTTACCGCTAAGAGTATAATGTAAAATAACTGCTTATATCTACAATTATAGATGGAGTTTTTCATTGCTTTTGTACTCTCACTGACCAGAAGTAAGATTCTCTAGGCAGGCTCAGGAATCAAGACGAAAAAGCCAATTTGTTTTATTTATTTGAGTTATGGGTCATATTTAATTAGTGCACCTTAAGAGAAAGTCCTCTTAATAAGTGCAGGCATTCTGATAAAAGTTATGCTAAAATAAATGTTTATATAGGGTTATCAGATGGCTCAACATCACCAGGATGCATTACTTCAATCCTGTTCTCCAACCCTGAGCTTTATTTAAACAAGCTAATGCATTCTGGGGGGTTGCAGTCTTGTTTCCCTTCAGTTGATTAACTTGAACTACAGCACAAATGAAACAGCAGTAAAAGAAAAGCCCAGTAGTGAGCACTGCGTCCGTTGTTATATGGGGTAACGTGGTAGCTAAAGTTTTCTGTTACATGCATAATCTCATTGACGTATGAACTTTGCTTTTTTCTGGTTCATTTTCTCATGCTTAACCTTGATTGAATAAATACAAATACCTCCACATAAAATGGATGTGCATACAAGTTGTTGTGGGTGGCATAGTTATGGATGCAGCGCACTATGTTGGATATTGTGGTGTAACTGAGTTATCAGTGGTGAGGTTAGCTTTTTCCTTGCCATGGCATCCCACTGAGCCAATGTTGTGCGGTTGGTAAATCATAAAACTTCGTTGAAATCCCTGCTCAAGCTTTGCTGAAAAATTACGTATATATCAGTGTTTCCCCTGTGCTAATTCTTTCCTAGGCTTTGCTGTTTTTGAGGGTCAGCTAGGTACCACAAAAACCATACGATAAAGGGTTTAAATGGTGAGGTTTATTAGTATTGTTTACTGTTCTTCATCATAGTAAAGTATTATTAGTTCCCAATCTATCACCTTCTCATGTCGGGTGTAGATTTGCTGTGGAATACCACCATTACCTGAATAAGTAAATATCTGAATAGTTCATGCTCCTCAACTGTCTGGCAGGTTTGGTCCTTACTTCTGCTCTCTCTGATTCACCCCTTTTCTCTATGTCTTTCCTGTTTCTCTTTGATATTTAGGATTCTGCTTCTTCTTGGTTAATTATGATTTCCTTTTCTATGGTCTCCTTGAGAATTCTTCTTATGTCAAAGAGCAAAGCCAGCCACTTTTTTTGGTGTGGTGAATGTACCTGGAGCGCCATGGTGGTACTGGGAAGGACAAAGTAGTCTGCCTCTTCTAGCTCTCATGATTGGACCCGAGCATCGTCTGTCTGTCATCTTCGTCCACTGGAGTGGAGTCGGTCATGCCATCATCCTGCTTTTTTGGTATTCAGGAGTCCTCTCCAACTCCTGGTGGTTGACCTGTAGCATGGCTCCCTTTACGGTGCAGTTCAGGGTCGCTGGTGTGCTCCTATGGTGTTCAGATTCTGCAGTATCCTCGCCGTTCTGTGGCATAGGAAACAGTCTGGCTTCACTTTATGTTGTTCTCTCCTCTCCTTCTTCCAGTCTGGCCTTCTCTTTCTGATACCCGTTTCCTTCTGGGTCTTGTTTCATTTTCTCTCTTCTAGAGGTGGCGTGGAGACAAGACAGACTGCCAGAACTTTATGGTACTGGACCACTGATAATCACAAAATCCATGCATTATAGGCTCTTAAATGATACCTTACTTTTTGAGGCCACACTGTTGTTCTAATCAATGCCGTCAACGAATTGGTGAGCAATGCTGAATCACAAAAATGGATAACTAAGAATGAAGCTGATTTTTGTTAGGCTAACCTCAGTCCACAAGCAATAAGTTACATAGTCTTGAAGAGGCACGAGCCGATCCACCCTCCTCCACAGTGTCCTATTGTATCAGAAATCCAATCAGTCTTCGAGTCCTTGTCAAAATTTGTTAACTTCCTCCCTAGGGAACGTATCATACAATAAATATACAATACAAAAGAAATTACAGATCTACTTTAACACACTCCAGGGAATAAACTGTATCCCAGATAAACAAATATTCTTCACACTGGATATGGAGTCTCTATATACTAACACTTGTGGCGTAGGTGAGAACTCTTGGGACCAATGAATGGTTTTATGACACTCCATCCTAATTTTGTATTACAATGAACTGAAATGATGCTCACAAGGAATTATTTTCAATAAGTATAAGACCTATATCTTCAAATATGTGGGACTTTAAATGGTGTTATTTGTGCATTTACGTTGAACAGTTGGAGGAACACTACATTCAGCAGCAATCCAACCCACATAAGAAGTATCTAACGGTCTGAAAATGCTATATTGACATTGTTTTTGTTTCTGGAATGGTACTTAACAGGAATTCACTTTATGGTTGAACAATCAAGACCCATGTCCGTATTTATCATGGACACAAAATGTAAGTGAAGTCAACTATCTAGACATGCACATGAGGTGGAAAACACCATCTTAACGGCTTTTGTACGTCATAAAAGGACTGCCAAAATGTATCCCTTATACTGGAGTTCTCCTCTTCCTAGAGTTCTAAATGATAACCTCCCAGTAGGTCAGATTTTAATTGACAGAAATACTCATCTAAGGTAATACAACAAGGGTACAAAAGAGCTCTTAGATCCTAATGATCAGCAATACTGAACAATGTGCAAAACCTAAACAGGAAAACATCACATATGTAGTGACATTTGACCCATTGTCAATTAATATCTATAACATCACAAGCAAACCTGGCACATCTTAGAGAATGGTGACAATGCTTCTATGTCTTAATATCGAGGTCAAAATTATAGAGATCAAATGCATCATAGAAAAAGAATTGAGAACAAAAATATCGAAATTACATGCTTACCATGTAAAGTACAAAAATATTGCATAGAGAAACTATACTGGACACACATACTGAGGTTGCATAGGTAAGTAAGTATATATAAACATATTTAACGTTATAATAAAAATATAAAAGCTAATTTAAAAAGATTAATTAATTTTAAAAACAGTGAATTTAGAAACATGTATATATAGCCATAACTGGATTAAATTACTCTTTGCAGCAGCATGAGCGTACTCATCTTCTTACTGTTATGGCAAGAGAATATTGTGATATTGTGTAAAATATATATATTTTTAATATATACAACAATTTCCTCACACTGTAAGAAAGATGCATACACTTGATCTGCTGCAAAAGGTGATTGAATCCAGTTGTGGCTATCTCACGCACTCTCCTCTCTCTTTCTCTCTCTCTCTCTCTATATATATATATATATATAAATATATATATATATATATATATATATATATATATATATATATATATATATATATATATATGTATATATATATACATATATATATATTTATATACACAAACCCACATATATGAATGTAAAACAAAAATGTAAACAAACAATTATTAAAATTGATATATAGATAATAAACGGATTAAACAGAAATATCCTAATGAAATAAAAATATACAAATAATAATTTAACTTTATATCCACATGAAGGTACAGTAAGGAATATTTTGGCCTTTGAAGGAGTCACATTTTCTATTCCTGCTCTACCTTAAGCACCATTATGGAAAGTGTAGGACAGTGGAGGGGGTCACATTTATTATCCCATCTCAAACCTAAGCAACTGTAAGGACAGTATTGAACTCTGGACGGACCACGTTTACTATTTCCAGTCCAACCACCTTAGAAATCTGAAAAAACACTGTCAAGATTAGCTAGTCAACACCCTAAATTATAACATTCAACTGGCAGTTAGAAAATGTTATATCTCATAAGAGACTTGGCCTGGAGGATTTTTACATATTTTCTCAAGTTCAGTGATGAATTCCTTCAAATGGGTTTCAAACCCAACGGCTCAACCTGAGGAAGGACCGTGCAAGTTTGGCCTTTGATGTTTCTTTGTGGGGCAAGAGCAACATTGTAGTTTGGCTGATCCAATTTTTATGAACTTAAAAAAACAGACCAGCTGCTTGTCTGAGGTATTAAAACACCTTTTACACATTTCTAATCCCCAAATTTAAAAGGAAGGAAGTAATAAAGTGGCTCGTTCCATGAACACCATGTGAGTCCAGTCCAGAACATGAGCTAGATATTCAAATTCATACTTGCAAAGCCTGCATATGGTGGTGTAAATGGTGCTTTTTCATTTTTGTTTTATTTCTCTGGTATTTAACTGGGTGAAGCGGAGCCTGGCATAGTCCTTTTTAAGGTTCAGAGGTAAAGTCTCTACTAGATATGGTTGCAGGTGTCCCTGGGTGCATGGTACTAGTACACTGTCAAAGTATTTTAATGTTTGAAATGTCCAGTTCGAAGAAGAAACACACTGTTGCCTCTTTAAAGTGCAGAGAGTTCTAGATTTCATTTATTTGCATAAAGTTGAAAGAGATAGAGAGGGTGGTGTGGTGCTCAGATTGCTTGTTGTCACCTTTCCAATTTCAGTCAATAAGAAAACTTTTAATGAATGTGCCCTGCTTTGCATCTATGTTGTGCGGGATGCTCGTGATGCCATTTGATTGATCAAATTATCTTCGAACCAAATGTGTGTCTTTGAAGTGGAAGAGGAAAGCTGGAAGAGCGAAGAGCTGTTGCAACAGATAGCATTGGTTTGTATCCAGCGATTTGACAGTTCATGCTGGGACCAACTCACGGCCATAGTTTAATGAATGCATGTACTTTAGCCCTGGTGACAATCAGCATTGGCTTCACTGAAGGTCCACTCAGGGTGTTTGCCAGTTTGAGCAAAGTAAACATTATGATTGTCGCCTTGGATTTTAATTCGGTCTGATGGAGTGCAAAGCTGCCTGTGCTTTGAAACCAAACTACCAGGTACTTGTAGAAGGGGGCCTTTCCAACCTTCTCTTTGTTCATTTGCCAACTGCTTTTTTGGATTTTTCATTTACCAACAATGAGGACGCTTGATTTTTAATGCCTTGTTGAATGGGTATCATTGCAGCAACAGTCTAGGCATCAGATGGTGTACTGCAACCCCATACTGGTTTGGCCAGTGATCACTGTGTCATCTGCATACAGCAGCACTGATTTTGACGTCCTTCCAGTTTTAGATGGACAGGCTCTTTGGTTGCCTATGACAGTATCAGAGATGCAGAGACTTAATAAAATTGCAGTTAGCACACATCTCTGTTTGAGGCCTCTGTTGGTGAAAAATGTCTTAGATACGGATGTGTTGTCATCAGGTTTTACCTACATCCAGGTTCCCGAGTCAGTGCCTGAAAGTGGCTTTTAGCAGTATATGATCTATACCCCAGGAGTTCAGCTGCTGCCAGTCTGTTTCTGTCTCTGCTATCAAAGGCAGTCCTAAATGCAATAAAACATGCATAAAGGTCTGAAGATTTGATGCTGCATGCTTGCTTATTAGCATTGAGTGGGCCGTGATGTTACTGATGATACAACTGCTGTGCCAGACGCCTGTTCTTACAACACTGTGCTAACTTGATCGAGCCTTGAGAGGACCTCAGACATCCCCCATGGAAGATCCTTCATGGAAAATCTCACAACTGAAAAGGTACGTAGCCATGTAACTATAAAACGTGCTTTTATTAAATATGAATGACATAAATTAATGATGTAGTCTGAAAAAACACAGGGTTGGCTGAATGTCCTAGTCTTGGCATGGGCAAGTTCAAAGGCTTGCAGTGTGTAACGCATGCAGGACTGTATGGAAAGCACACCTAAATTATATTCCCTTTCCCACTTAACCTCTGTGTAAAACGCAGATTTCCACAATCGTTCTAGCATTACCCAGTTTATAGAACTCAGCAGCACCAGCCCCACCTTACCCTGACCAATATGGTGCTGGTGCTCTTGGAATGCGGCTGAGTAGTCTCATTGACTGAGTGCCAGAGAGGCAGAACCCAGGTTCAGGAAGTAGACCGTGGGGAATTCTCTTCAAGTTCTATTATTTAGCTGACTAGTCTGTGTCAGAAATAGGGTCTCTAGTTGGCAGCGGTTTGCACCCTGTCTACGTAGGGATCCTCTCTCAAGAAAGGGTAAGGGAGCCACACAACTAAGCTAACACCTTAGAAGCTCTGCACAAGAAGTCAGCCTTATCTCAAAGGCACTATGTAAAGTATTTGTATATATACACACACACACACACACACACACACAGTAACACAGTGAAAACACCACAAAAGTACTCCATACCAGTTTAGAAAAACAGCCAATATTTATCTGAGTAACTCAAGACCAAAACAACAAAAATCCAATATACATAAGAAAAGATATGATTTTTTTATGATTAAATCTCAGTAAAGCGCATACAAACACAATAGCTCTAACTCGGGCTCTCACGACGACTTGATGGATCGTTCCTAACAGTCCGACGCCACTCGCAAGGAAGTGCAGGCCAGTCACTGAGTCGCATGGATCCCAGGCTCAGTACCTTTGAAAACAAAGAGGAAACAAAGACGTTGCACGGAGTTGGGGAGGTGATGCATCACTGGAGCCAGTGCGGCATTGGCTCCTACTGCTACTGGGAGGTGAGGTGTGGGTTCCTTACTGTGAGGCATAGAAGGTGAGGCATTGGTTCCTTATGGTTGGAGGGGAGGTGATGCGGCATCGGTGGTGAGGCCTCAGTTCCTTACGATCCGGTGGGGTCGATAACTCCAGCAGGTCAAGACGCGAACTGTCAACTTTGTGGTGTCACGATCACATCACAGGGCCACAGGTGCTACAGCAGAGTTGGAGTTGGGTGTCACGGACGTGGATGAGACAGCACTCGGGATGCTCGCTGTGACGGGACTTCAGAGGCATTGCAGCGGCGTCAGGCCTGCATCGTCGGTCACGGTTGTTGTACTCAGTGGGGACCATGGTGTAAGAGTCACCAGATCCTCGGGGTCTGCGCACGTTCCCAACATGTCCACCACAAGACAGCTCCAATACTCTGACCAAAATGTCACAGAGTCTAAGAGAGTTCAAGTGGGGAAAAGGGGATTAGGATGGGAATAGCTGGGAAGGAGACCTTTAAGGAAGCAAAAGGTTAAAACACACAATATCAGGATTATATCATATTAATCTTTACCAGACTATGATTCTAAGCATTGTCATAATGTAACCATGGATAACTTAAGCATGGACTAGATAACTAGGCCTCAAGACATCTGGATACCTGGGAAGGAATCAAGAATGATTAGTACAACTTCTCAATGAACATATTAATGAAATGTTACACATTGACTAGAAATATCAGAACCCTTCTAGAATGATGTTTTCAAAATCAAACATGTTTTTTTGCATGAGGACAAGGAACTAATCTGAAAGTTTTTTCTGGAAAACCATAGGAGTTGTATTAAGGGACTTATTATGCACAAATAAATGTAACATCTAGAATTTTAACACTTAGTTTTAAATGTAGAAACATGAATCGCGCACATTGCTGATTTCCACAAGAATATGCAAATGCCATGAAATGATCGCGCACACTGCAAGCGATCTGAAACATTAAGTTTTAATTGCAGGAACGAATCGCGCATCTTGCCGATTCAAATGTCACCGTGAAAATGCCAAGAAATGGTTGCGCACAATGCGTATCAAAAGTTAAATGCAAGGAACATGAATTGCGCGTCTTGCTGATTCGAATGCCACCAAGTAACTGCCAAGAAATGGTTGCGCACAATGAATACCACGGGTTAAACACAAGGAATGAATTGCGCGTCTTGCTGATTCGAATGCCACCATGTAAGTGTCAAGAAATGGTTGCGCACAATGAATATCACGGGTTAAACACAAGGAATGAATCGCGTGTCTTGCCGATTCGAATGCCACCATGTAAGTGTCATGAAATGGTAGCGCACAATGAATATCATGAGTTAAGCACAAGGAATGAATTGTGCGTCTTGCCGATTTGAATTCCAGCATGTAAATGTCAAGAAATGGTAGCGCACAATGAATATCAAGGGTTAAACACGAGCAATGAATCGCGCGTCTTGCCGATTCGAATGCCACCATGTAACTGCCAAGAAATGGTAGCGCACAATGAATATCAAGGGTTAAACACGAGGAATAAATCGTGCATCTTGCTGATTCGAATGCCACCATGTAACTGCCAAGAAATGGTAGCGCACAATGAATATCAAGGGTTAAACACGAGGAATAAATCGTGCATCTTGCTGATTCGAATGCCACCATGTAACTGCCAAGAAATGGTAGCGCACAATGAATATCAAGAGTTAAACACAAGGAATGAATTGCGCGTCTTGCTGATTCGAATATCAACATGTAAATGCCCCCCAAAAAAATCAAGAGCACATTCACGCGTATAAGGCAAAATCTCTCAACATGAAAATTAGGCCCAAGAACTCGGATGCCTTCGAAAACGGGATCGGGGGCCCAGCCCGACCTCCGCCTTACCGCCCTGATCAAGGATCACCAATGTAATGAAGGGCAAAGGCCTGGAACACCAATGTAGGCCTCCAGAACAGGAGCTCAGGAAGTTGCTGCTGCTCTGCACCAGGATCTCTGAATAGTGAGCATGTGGAGCTGGGCTGGCTCCCTTTTATAGAGTCTGGCCCAGCCCACAAACCACACCCAGTCATGCTGCAGAGAAAGCTTCTAGAAAGCCCTGGAAAGGGACCACACCCTGACATACTATGAAAGCCTGCTGCAATACATTGCAAATGAACATTATTTATAAGCACCTTGAATATAAGTCTTCAGGATTAAACTCTGCAATGCAAAAGGTTAAACAACAGCATATCATCATAATGCATGAATTACGTTATCTCAGAAGTGCTGGGTTTTTGCATTCCAGGCGCCCGTAGAGCACACACTGCCCTGATGTTGACACACGGCTCCAGTGCAGGCAGCAGTGCAGAGTCGGACAGCGGCGCCGGTTCTGAAGTCGCTCTGGAGTCGATGTACTAGGTTTCATCTTGGTTACACCAGAACTCACTTCCAAGGACCTAGGAACTGGATTTGGCACCACTTGGTGAGTCAGGACTCTCAGCAAGAGAGCCCAGGTGCTGGCAGATGAAGCCTTAGATGTCCCTGAGACTTCTAACAGGAGGCAAGCTCTGTCCACGTCCTTAGAGAACCTTTGGAAGCAGGGTGTAGAAAGAAAAGTCCAGTCCTTTCACTCCCAAGACAGAAGAAGCAAGTAGCAGGCCAGCACAGCAAAGCAACAGGTAGAATGGCAGTACCTCCTACAGCATCTGACTCTTCTTTGTGGCAGAATATTCTCAGTAAAGAAGTATTCCAAAGTTATGGTCTCAGAGGTCCTGTACTTATACTCATTTTAGCCTTTGAAGTAGGCAAAATTCAAGGGAAAGTCTTTGTAGTGCACAAGACCCTGCCTTTCCTGCCCTGGCCTCAGACACACTCCAGTGGGTTGGAGACTACTTTGTATAAGGACAGGCACAGCCCTATTCAGGTGCAAGTTTGAGCTCCTCCCATCCAGGAAGACTCATTAGGATATGCAAGGCACACCTCAACTCCCTTTGTGTGATGGTCAAGAGTGAATTCACAAACAGCCGAACTCTCATCCTGACCTAGAAGTGTATTGCACAGCCAGGCAGAGGCACAGAATGGTTAAGCAAGAATATACACACTTTATAAAAGTGGCATTTTCAAACATACAATTTAAAAACCAACTTCACCAAAATAAGTATTTTGAAATAGTGAGTTCAGAGACCCCAAACTAAACAGCTCTATCTGCTCCCAAGGGGAAATTACACCTAAAGGATATATCAAGGCATTCCCATGGTAACCTACGGAGGAGATAGGCCTTGCAATAGTGAAAACTGAATTTAGCAGTATATCACTATCAGGACTTGTAAAACACACCAGTACATGACCTACCTTTTAAATACACTGCACCATGCCCATGGGGCTGCTTTGGGCCTACCTTAGGGGTGACTTACATGTAGCAAAAGGGAAGGTTTGGGCATGGCAAGTGAGTGCAATTGCCAGGTCGAACTGGCAGTTCAAAACTGCACACTCAGACACTGCAGTGACAGGTCTGAGGCAAGTTTACAGGGCTATTCATGTGGGTGGCACAATCAGTGCTGCAGGCCCACTAGTAGCATTTGGTTTACAGGCCCTTGACACACATGGTGCACTATATTAGGGACTTACTAGTAAATCAAATATGCCAATCATGGATAAACAAATCACCAATACCATTTAGACAGAAGGCACTTGCAATTTAGCACTTGTCACCTGTGGTAAAGTGCACTGAGTTCTAAAGCCAGCAAAAACGAAATTCAGCACAGGATCAAAACAGGAGGTCAGAAGCAAAAAGGCAGGGGAAACCTTGCCAAGAGCTGACAGGTCTAACAGCCCGGCATCCATGCTATCTGTAAATAGGGCCAGGTAGTGACAGAGTGTGTGCAGGTTGATATAGCTGCACTAAAAGGAAGTGCAGCAGCAAGCTTGTTAAAATGGTGCAGCCCAAGCTGCTCTCCACACAGAACTGTTCTTGCCAAAACTTGCTTAGTGATCAACAAAACGGAAATTAACCCCTTTAGTGCATTTGACAGCCAATGGCCGTCACAGGCACACCCTCCCTGGTGTGGGTCATGACTATTGGCTGTCACCAGGGAGGGCTTTGAAAAATTCTCCAGTGCTTTGCAAAAGCCCTGGGGAGACACGGAAGACCTTCATGTCTCCCCGCGAGGCGCGCTGATGTCACATTTGTTTCCCTGCCGGAGGAGAGACCGAAGGTAAGGTCGTGCTCTACTCCGGTGGGGAAAACAGGCCCAAAAGGGCCTCCCCAGCTTCAGGGAGGCCTCTTTTGAAAGAGGAGAGTCTCTCCTTTCAAAGGAGGGCTTCCTGGCAGTGAATTGCAGCCGCACTAGACGCCAGGAATTACATCTGGTGGGTCTTCCCTTGTGGAAATGGGCTGGCCACTCACACTCTGGGGGCATGCTTTAAAAAAATGAAAATGCTGGTCTACCCCTGGGGTGTCCCCCATCCCCGCAGCCCTAGGGATCGCTACCTCCCCACTGCTAATACTAAATAATGTAAAGGGGGTCCATTTCAGACCCCCAAGACCTGGGCACCACCACCTCCTGGGGCTTCTTCAAAGATGGCGGGGGCCGAACAGCCCCCCTCGAGGAGTCATACGTGGTCCTGGAGACCAACACCCCCCTGGGACGGCGTCTGCTATGTCCTGGGGTGCCCATCCCCAGGACATAGCTGTTTGCTGTGAAGCTGCAGCCTGGCAACGCAAACACTCCAGTTAATGACAGAGGGACCTGTCAAGCAGGTCTTGCTGTCAGAAAGTGGAGCTTTCATCTCTGTTCCCTGCATGCAGTTATGCATGCAGAGAACAAAGATAAAAAGTTTGCTTCAGCAACCATGGAGTCGCTACTTAAAGCAGCTCCTTGGTTGATGAAGCAATGGGACAGCGGGTTAGGCCTTGAGGCTTCCCCTGCAGTCCCAGATAGCCCGTAAAGAGTTTTTTATCAAATAAATAAAAAACAAGTAGGGACCGCAGTGGGCTCCCTGAGGGATCCCTTATGGTCCCAGAAAGCCCACAAAGGGCTAAAAAAAAAGGGTTTAAGAAAATAAATAGAATACCTCAGTGTGCAGGTCACAGACCTTCCCACTGAGGATTTGAGCTCATCTGGATTTGTTTCTCTCTTTTTTTATTTTTTTATGTAAAAATGTTTAAGGGTCACATTAAAGGTAATTTTACATTTTTTAATGACAAATACATTTTTATTTTTAAATTGTGCAGAAACATCTCATTCTAACTATATCATTCATCAAAGCTTAAAAAGTCTCTATCTTTCTCCCTCTCACTCTCTTTCTCTCTCTATCTCTCTTTCAATCTCTTTCTGCCACTCACACACCCACTCAGACACATACACACCCAGTCACAAACCCACTCTGACACTCACACACCCACACACACACCCACTGATGTCCTTGTGCACCCACCCACAGCCCCAGGCAAACCCTCATGCACCCACTCACAGACCCACTGATACCCTTATGCACACACTCACAGATCCGCACACACACTGATGTACCCATTAAAATCACTGATGTACGCACTCTTACAACTAGACAGACATTTTCACAGTCAATCTCACCCCCAGATACACCCTCTCACACCTATTCTGACACCCAGAGAGGTCGCAGCCAACTTCTGTCATGCACGGTAAAAGGGCTATGTCCACATGGGGTTCGGTGATTAGGGGGGGTTGGCCACAGGGACTGGCTGCAGGCCAGCCCTTGTGGGCCACCCCTGTTGCATGTGGGCAAAGGCCATGCACGATGCAAAATTGGGTGCTTATAGGGGGTTGGCCTCAGGCCCTGTGACCAACTGCTGCCACGCATGGCCAAAGGCCGTGCACTGCGGTTGTTGGATTAACGTATAGTAATGAAAATTAAAAAACAAAGAAATTCACTGAAAAAAAAACAAAGGTTACTGAGACGGTATAGGTTGGAAATAGATTTTTTTTAAACATAAAAATGCACTTTAAAAAAACAAAGGTTACAGAGACGTCATAGTTAGTCTCACATTTTAAATGTACAAAACCTTAGAAATTCGCCAGTTATAGTTATAGTTAACTCAAGTAACTATAACTTGTGCCCTAAGGTAACTATAACAAAAAGTATTGGATATCTTCTTGACCTTCCCTCCTGTTATTGACTATATTCAGGAGACACTAGAACAGGATTATATAACCCCCGTGATTTTATCAAATTTTCTCTGTGATATTGAAAGAAGATGTCAGGAGATCTCTCATCATTAAATCAGGATTTCCTTTAGATCCAGCCCCTCCTCAAGTACTGTCAATGGGTGCGCCAGTGACAGTTCCTATTATCACTGATCTCATTAACCTTTCTCTGTCCTCTGGAGTAGTGCCAGACCAGTGGAAACATGCAATTGTTAAATCACTACTAAAGAAACCTAATCTTGATCCGGTACTGCTTAGCAATTATAGGCCTATCTCACTATTACCTGTTATGTCTAAAATTGCAGAAAAACATGTTAATACCCAATAGTCCGGTTTCATGGAGGATAATAACATTCTACACTCCACTCAAATGGGTTTTAGACCATTACATGGCACTGAAACTGCATTAATTGCTGTCACGGAGGAGGCTAGAAGGCCCCTAGACCAGGGTTTGGAAACAACCATTATCTTCCTAGATCTGAGCGCCGCCTTTGATACTGTTGATCTTGATATTTTAATTGACAGGCTACAGAAAATAGATATCTCGGGGTTGTCTCTAGACTGGATCACTTACTTTGTCAAGAACAGAACATTTCAAGTTCTAGATAGATCTTATTTTTCAGAACGTGCTAACAATAGCTACGGAATGCCCACAGGGTTCCTCCCTTAGCTCCATTTTGTTTAACATCTATATGCGACCCCTGGCAGCAATAGTTAAGCCTTTTGGATTAACTTTAGTGCCATATGCAAATTATACACAGCTAGTCGTTTCTCTATCTAATGACTCCTGTAGTTCAACTACATCAATTGTCCCCTGTATCCAAGCCGTGGCAGCATGGATGCTCAGAAATAAATTGAAACTTAACGATGAGAAAACAGAGGTAATGATACTTGGACAACACACAAAGCCAATCCCTAATCCATCAATTAGGGAAGGCTTGGGATCCTTACCCCACCCCAAAGGATTGATTAAAAGTCTGGGTGTATGGCTTGACCCCCAATTATCAATGACTCATCACGCCAACAAAATAGCCGCAACTTCCTTTGGAATCCTTAAGCTTTTAAGGAGGGTCTTCACAATTCTACCTTGTATAGCGAAAATAATTATTATACAGGCACTGATTAGTTCACGATTGGACTATGGAAATGCACTGCTTCTTGGTGCACCAGGACATGTAATTAAAAGACTACAGACAGTTCAGAATGCCTCCGTGCGTTTGCTGCTGAAAATACCCAGGAATAGCCTCATTTCATTGGCTTCCCGTGGAGAAGAGGATACAATTTAAGACATTGTGCCATATTCATAGAGCACTACATAATAAAGGCCCAGTAATGCTGAGGACTTTAGCCTCCTTCTATGTACCCACCTGATCCAGATGGCAACATACAATGCGTTATGTTGTTTATCATTAGACAACCACAGGAAGACTTATGTCTTTCCTTGACTTCCAGTCATCTGTGATTGAGAGTTTCACTGCTACGACAGAAGCAGCAGCCTCCACTTCATATGTTCTGGAGAATGTGGCAAGGCTGCAAGAGCTGCACTTTGCTGATCGCATTCCTAAAACACCCAAAGAGTATTGTCCGTGTTGTCCCTGTAAAGTGTGCTTGAAGCATGAAAAGCAGCAGGAGAGTCAGTATTACTGTCCCCAGTGCCCATCTCAGACAGGCCTGTTTTTCCCTACTGGCTTTAAGTTGTATCATACTGAAGCAAACTTCTGGGAAATCGACTGAGGTGGAGCTGCTGTTGGGTAAACCTTTTAATGGCTGTGCATGGATACCCAATGTCCGTGGGCCACTACTTCGTTAGGCAAGCAGCCACAGAATTTTACGTCATCTACTTAAGGAAATCATGGACTTCCTTATGGCCTGCTTGACACCTTTCTCTGCTGTCAGAAGGTGGTAGCATGGCCATTGCACCCTGTGCCATGCAGGGGGCCCCCCATGGCACTTTATTTAAAAACAATACTTACCTATACTTACCCTACTCACCTGGGATGGGGTCCTTCTGGTGTAGGTGGGGGTGTTCCTGGGGCTTGAGGAGGGCACCTGTGGACCCATTCAATGGTGTTAACCATGGAAATGGGTCCACAGGTCCCCTAATGCCTGGTCTGACCCAGGCGTTAAATAATGGTGCCAAGCAAGCTTCGCACCATTATTTAGTCCCTCCTCCCACCCGTGCATCATTTTAGCAAGGGGGATAAATATGGGGCTAGGAGATTAGCACCATTTTTTAGATGGCAACGTCTACCTTGCATCTCTTTGACGCAAGATAGGTTCACGCTTCTAAAAAATGGTGCAAACTCCAATATTTTGACGTTAGACGTGTCACCCTATCCTAGATTCAGTACCCCGAGGTGTTTAGTTTTCTAAAATGTATAGGTTTGCTAGGTTTCCCTAGGTGCCAGCTGGGCTAGAGACCAAAATCCACAGCTAGGCACTGTGAGAAAAACACACCAGTTTTCAGTGGGAAAATATGATGTGTTCACATTGCATTTTGGGGCGTTTCTTGTCACGAGCATTAGGCCTACCAGCACAAGTGAGGTACTACTTTTATCAGGAGACTTAGGGGAGTGCTCGGTGGAAGGAAGTTTGTGACTCCCCTCAGATTCCAGTACTTTACATCACCGAAACGTGAGGAAAATTAGTTTTTTAGACAAATTTCGAGGTTTGTAAAAGATTCTCGATAATAAAAAAATGTGGTGAGAGCCCCACATGTCACCCCATCCTGGATTCCCCTAGGTGTCTAGTTTTCAGAACTCTATAGGTTTGCTAGCTTTCCCTGGGTGTCTGATGAGCTAGAGCCCTAAATCCACAGCTAGACAATTTGCGAAAAGCACATCAGTGGAAAAATGTGATGTGGTCACATTGCGTTTTGGGTCATTACCTGTGCCAGGGACTAGGCCTACCAACACAAGTGAGGTACCACTTTTATCAGGAGACATACGGGAGTACTCAGTGGAAGGAAGTTCGTGACTCCCCTCAGATTCCAGTACTTTCACCACCGAAATGTAAGGAAAATTTGCTTTTTGGGTCGTTTCCTGTTGCAGGCAGTAGGCCTACCCACACAAGTGAGGTACCATTTTTATCAGGAGACTTGAGGGGACACAGAATAGCAGAACAAGTGTTATTACCAATTGGCTTTCTCTACGTTTGCGCCTTCAAATATAAGACAGTGTGTAAGAAAGAAGTCATTTTGGGAAATGTCCTGTAATTCACATGCTAGTGTAGAGACCCCTAAATTCAGAGATGTGCAAATAACCATTACTTCTAAACACTATGGGGGTCATTCTGAGTTTGGCGGGCGGCGGTCGCCGCCCGCCAAACTTACCCCGCCGAATGACCGCTCCGCGGTCATAAGACCGCGGGGGCCATTCAGACTTTCCCGCTGGGCCGGCGGGCGCCCGCCAAGGGAGCGCCCGCCGGCCCAGCGGGAAAGGCCCTGCAACACAGAAGCCGGCTCCGAATGGAGCCGGCGGTGTTGCAGGGGTGCGACGGGTGCAGTTGCACCCGTCGCGATTTTCACTGTCTGCTATACAAACAGTGAAAATCATGCTGGGGCCCTGTGAGGGGGCCCCTGCACAGCCCATGCCAGTGGCATGGGCAGTGCAGGGGCCCCCAGGGGCCCCACGACACCCGTTCCCGCCATCCTGTTCCTGGCGGTAAAAACCGCCAGAAACAGGGTGGCGGGAAGGGGGTCGGAATCTCCATGGCGGCGCTGCTTGCAGCGCCGCCATGGAGATTCAGCCCAGACAGGGGAAATCCGGCGGGAAACCGCCAGGTTCCCTTTTCTGACCGCCGCTTTACCGCCACGGTCAGAATGGGCAATGAAGCACCGCCAGCCTGTTGGCGGTGCTTCCGTTGCCCGTGGGTCAGAATGAGGGGCTATATCTTGTGCCCATTTTAGAAATATTTAAGTTTCCTTAATACCTGTTTTTCACCCTTTAAATTGTACTAAATTAATTGCTGCATAGCTGGTACACGATGAAAACCCATTGCAAGGTGCAGCTCATTTATTGGCTCTGGGTACCTTTGATTCTTTGTGAACCTAGAAGCTCTATATATCCCCACAACCAGAAGGGTCCAGCGGATATAACAGTATATTGCTTTTGAAAATTGGCCTTAGCCGGAAAAGGTTACAGATGAAAAAGTAGGCAGAAATGGCTGTTTTTTTTTCAACTCCATTTCAATTTTTTTTATTTCAACTGCCACATTCTATAGGAAAACCTTGAAGGATCTACACAAGTGATCCCTTGCTGAATTCAGAATGTTATCTACTTTTCTGAAATGTATAGCTTTTCTAGATCAACCATTGGTTTCACACCCATTTGTGTCACAAACTGGAAGGCAGTTGAAAGCACAAAACATAGGAAAAATGAGTTTCTCCCAGTAAAATGCCAAAACTGTGTTGAAAATTGTGGTTTTCCAGTTCTTCTCTGCCTGTTCCTGAAAGTAGGAATATGGTGAGTTTAGTATCACAAACCCTTCATTGATGCCATTTGCAGGGAAAAAACAGATGCTTTCTTCTGCAGCACTTTTTTCCCATTTTTCTCCAGAAAAAAACAATTGTAGCTGTATTTTGGCTAATTTCTCGGTTGCCACCAGGGGAATCCACAAACCCTGGATACCTTTAGAATCCTCATGATGTTGAGAAAAATGAGCAAATTTGGAGTGGATAGCTTATGTGGAAAAAAAGTTATGGAGCCCTAATCGTGAACTGCCCTAAAAAGCCAAAAAAGGGCTCAGCACTTGGATGGGTGGGAAGGTCCAGCAGTAAAGGGGTTAATAGATATGTAAATAAATGTATATTTAAATAAATAGTGGGACTGTTTGTCAAAACATCTAAAGTTTTCTCTTTCTTTTCCCTGGTGTGCCATGTATATTCTTTTCATGCTTTCTTTAAGCAGACAATGGCCCATATTTAAGAAAAAGTGACCATCAGAGTTGATGCGTCACTTTTTCTGCACCCCCTACTGGCACCTAATGACCCCATGTATTTATAATATGGCACTCCATGGCTGTCGTTAGCACAATAGCGTCAACATTTTTGATGCTATTGTGGAGCTTCGCTACACTAGCTATCAAAAATGTTGACGCTAGTGTAATAAAGTGCAAGGACGCCCATACGTTTCTATGGGAGCGTCATTTTAACGCCTCCTCTGACTAGGTGTTAAAAATGTCACCAAAAATGGCACAGTGAAATCTGTTAAATTTCACTGCGCCATTTTTTCTGGCCTCCTAGCGCAGGAACACCCCCCCCTTCATACATTTGCCTGGAACAGGCATAATGTGGCACCAGGGTTTACATGCGCCACTGTGTAAATATGGTGCATGGAAAAAAACACATAAGCGCCGCCTTAGCATAAACAAATTACGCTATTGCAGCACTAAGATGGCGCTAGGTGCTCTTAACTATGACCCAATCTTTCTACTCTTGGCCATTTGTGGTTTTGTTTTTTCTCCATTAGATGTCTTTGTGAATCTTATGGCCAATGCAGAGCCCCGCCAGCGGAGCCAGGACTGAGACGGCGGCCTCGCTTATGTTCTTCCCGCCGTGCAGCTCCTGGTGCCAGGAAACTGAGACATTTGACTTCACAGCCCTCCATCCATGAGTAATCATATCTGGCAGATGTTTCTCTGACAGAAATCCGAAGAAAAAAACAGTCATGGGCTGGCAGAAGTACAACACACGGTCTACATTGTCCGGCCAAAGAAGGAATCTCTGAGGCGGGAGAGGGTGGAACGTAGGCGACAAAAGATTGGTAAATTAAGCAGTGACAAGCCTGAGAATTTGGTACTCCACCATTTTATTGGAGCCCTCAAATCAACTCGGTAATTGCATCAGACTTCCAAACGATGCAGGGACGAGGAAGTTGAATAGCCTTCCTTTCCAGGCAAGAGTTTATTTTGGGTCTAACTTGACTAGTGCGTATCGTTCTCGGCACGATAGAATTAACAGCCACTTAATTAACAAGTTAGTAGTGCTACAGAGCACAGCTATCTCTCTGTTCCTTCGTAATCACAGACGCCAACACAAGGCGTCTATTTACCGACAAAAGGGTGACGTCAGTTTAATTATAGACCTTATTACAGGACTTTGCAAAGGAGCTGTGTCAGGATGTAAATGAGAAAATAGTACCTCTAGGGGAAGCGCGACTTTCCACCCCTGAGAAAGCACTACTGACAATACTCATATTGAGATGAAAAATCAACGTTGGTCATTTTAATCAGGCACTGTGCGGCATATTTAAGAACACCTCGCGCCATCTTTGCATCTCCATAGCATCATTTTTTTTACACTAACACAGCACTAAAGTGGCTTTTTCCACGCGCCATATTTACAAAGTGGCACAATGCCTGCATTGTGTCACTGTGTAAACCCTTGTGCCACATTATGCCTGTGCCGGGCATGTTGTATGCAAGGGGGGCGTTCTGGCATTAGGAGGCCCGCAAAAAAGGTGCAGTGAAAATTAACAGCTTTCACTGCACCATTTTTGGCGTAATTTTTAACACCTGTTCAGAGCAGGCATTAAAATGACGCTCCCATAGAAACCTATGGGTCTCCCTACACTTTGCTACACTAGCTTCAAAAGTTTTGACGCTAGTGTAGGAAAGCGACACAATAGCGTAAAATTTGTTGACGCTATTGTGCTAACGACCACCATGGTGCGCCATATTATAGAGTTCATGTGTCCAAACCTTCTCCACCTTGGGGTCCTGCCTTCTTTTCCTGTGGGAGCCCTTCCCAGTCTGGGACTCACCAACAACACAACCAGGGTTCTCTTACTGGCACCAAGACTGAAGTTTAAAACTAGAACACGGCCTTGGGTAGAAGTCTCCTCACCAGAAAAACACACAAATGTACTCAGCAAACTTTACGTTATGTGTATTTGTTAAGCGCAGTATACCTATGAGGATATCCTGACATCGTACATGTGCTCAGTCTCTAACAAGTCTCAGCCGATCACATTTTTTCAATCATCCCTATACTGTTCTGACAAGAGCACACACTTCTACATTCTAAACCTAGTTGCGGCTCAGTTCGCTAATAAGAAGGGGACTTGTGCAGCATGTGGGGGACTAGGGTGGGTGTGGAGCGGGAGCAGATCTAAAATTTAATTTAAAAAAAAAAGAAACTTAACGCGCTTCTTGCCGCGCTGCTCCTCTCCTCCATCTCGCTGCAGGCAGGCACAGGCTCCAAGCCTGACCTGCGTCCAATCGTGATGCTGCTCAGAGCAGCGTCAGGATTGGCTGGGAGCGCCCTTGCTGGGCACTCAGGCTCTCTCCAGCCCGGCAACACAGTGCCGGGCAGGAGAAAGCCTACTGCGCCTGTGTATTTGGCTGGCCCGAGATGGCCGGCCAAACACCTTGCACTCTGAGGGGAGTGCACAGTGCACTGTTCTCACTGCCCGTCACCTCCATGGCCCCGCCCCTTTTACCATGAAGGGATAATAAACCAAGTTTATTATCCCTTCGTGGTGAAAGTTTTGCAGCTTCTGCTGCTGCTAGTGGGGTGGCGATGTTCCTCAGTCCTAATGGAGGAGCAGCCTCAGACTAAACCTGTATCTTGAGGCCTGCTCACAGTCATTCCACATACACCTCTGTTGTGATAAGACCCCAACATGTGTGTATGAATGTAGAAGTTAGTATTTAAGTTAACTGATAAAGGAATTCCTGATGTTAGTGGATTCCGTTTAGTCCTCTTTCTTGGGCCACAAAAGTCCTGACAGACATTTCACAAATGGCCATGTTTCCTCAACATAAAAAATCCCAAAGTAAAAAACAAAAAACAGACTTTGGCAAAGCCAATTTGTCCCAACCTTCATACTGGACTCTGACCTGCAGGGTGTGCTATTTTTTTTCTTTTAGCCCAGGAGATGCCACCGTGCATGCTTTTGCATATGTGGTGGCCATAAAGTAATGGAGTTTCTTACACAGCAGCCACAATTTCATGGAAACTCCTATGGTTTTTGAAACTTCATTACTAAATGTCCACCATAAGTGTTTGCGCATGAACAGTGGCCCTTTTGGAATGGTTTGGGTTTGTCAATGCTTGTGAATCAGTTCCACAAGTGTTGGCAAATCCAAACAAATGAGCCGGCCCAGATGGCGGGTGGCAAGGGTGAACAGTGGGGCATCATCCTGCACAGGTGGGGTAGGGTCTGCAGTTGGGGGTAGAGGGTGGTATAGAAGCAACTAAGGCGGTGGTAAAACAGTGGAGAGGTTATAGTGGGGGCTGCTTAGTACCTCATGTAACTTCCCACTAAATTCTACTTTTTTAGGGACAGCCCATCCAGCCAATAACAACTTATAAACAAGCATTTGCAATGCAATGGAGCTCGCATTTGCTCGAGTCAAAGCTATTAACATTGTAAACTCCTAACCGGCCTTTTCTTTCAATGTAAACTGATAATGAAAAGTAAAACAGTTTCACATGTGCGAGCCGACGGTCGCCATGAGCGTGAAGAAGACACAGAAAAGGAAACATAAGTTCACTCACAGTGAAACGTATCGGCAAGTGCAATTATCCATGTAACCGGCTAAAGTAGAATTATTCATGTAACCAGCAAAAGTAGAATTATCCATGTAACAGGGTCGATGTCTTGCAAAGCACTCGATAACTGTCCAGTGAGATCGCGCTGCATAGGAAATAAAAATAAATAGTGCAAAAGCCATTCAGAAAACACAAAGCCTCGTATGTTTTCAGTAGTTTACCAGTGCTTTAGAGGAGGGCTAAACACCGGAAAATGCATGATGTATGCATGCCTTTCACTAATGAAATCAAGTGAATTTTAAAAGGCAAGCTCAAGAACCAACCAAACTGATGGGTGTGGTTAAAGGTCCACAGAGAGATTACAACAGGGGCCAGAGTGCACGCTCGACCCTAAAAATACCACTAGCTGACAGCTGTAGGGAGCTGACCAAAAGCTCAATCTAAGTGTAATGTGTGTATGAACGTGTTTGTATGATTACATGTTTTTTGACATACAGCTAACCTGTCTGTGGGTGTAACCTATATATATAATAATAAACATGGAACACGCACCAAAGTGTCAGTCTGCCCTTACCCAAAAAGTGAACGAACTAGAAGGCAGAGAATAGAGTGGCCTGTCATTGAGCGAGGCGGCTCTTACCGCTTTCCCAGGCTTTTTAAGTGCATTGTCTTTGACCTGCTTGGAAACTTGGAGCTCATTTGCAGTTCACGCGGTGATGCACTTTCGCAAATCGTAAAACTGCAGGAGGCATTTTTTAATGGGTAAACTTGAATAAATCAAACCCTTTCTCGCCATTTCTTCCTTTTCGCCGCTCTGCTTTCTTTTGTCTTGCTGCAGCTGATTTCCAAGTGCTTAGCGCGTTAACCCTGAATCGAAAACACATTTAGCATTTCAAAGAAGGGAGAAGGTCACACAGAAATATGCGAAATGTAAGATTTTGGCTGTCTTCCCACAGTTTTTTTGTGCTTACACGTTTAACTAACCACACTTTATTAGCACCTACAAATCAGAACTCCATGAATATTTCTTTCTCGGACCTGATTTCCAGATTCAACATAAAAAAACAACATAAATCTTCTAGCAAAAGAGGAAGCATAATCACAAAAAATGTACACGTTATCTCCCTACCAATGTGTAGCTCATGGCATGATGGCATGCTTACATAGGTAGTTTACTGGGCAACAATTGAGCAGCACGAGCGGGGGCACCAGGGCAAGGGATTTCAGGGCCCCCCTGCACCGTTAAAACAACTGTTTTTTCTATCAAAACAAGAGAGGGGGCATATTTTCCTTGGTTTCTTTACAGAGCATGGCACCCTTTGTGTTGCCACTGCACATGCACACCTTTGTCCATGTACCTCATCCTACTCCTCGCTGCATCAGTTTATATATATATATATATATATATATATATATATATATATATATATATTATATAAAATCAGGATTATTTAACATGAATAAGCTAGTCAACACTGATCTTTCTGAATTCCACAATTTTTCGCAAGAGAGCCAGTCAAATCACCACCCTCCCAACCATGAACAATATTCTGAAGAGCGAGTGAGGTCAGCGAGCCAGGCACTGATATGATTGCTTTACCACTGGAATTCAGAAAACAATGTAGTTAAATGGGGCCTTTTATACCTCAAGGCTCCATGAATCTGGTCATATATCCTCTTATCCATCCCTCCATCCACCGTTCTCAATCCACCCATCCATCCTCTCAATTTTCCTTTCCTTCAGGTGCCCATGTTTTAGGTGTTCCTCCATCCCACAACTTTATCATAATGGTCAATTACAGAGGTATTTATGTTTTGTTTGAAGACCAAGGACTCCAATCTAAATCAAAGGAGTCGTAAACAACTTGTTAAAGGTTGTATATTACATACACTGAACCAGTGCACCCCCCCCCCACTTCGCTCAGCTGTTAAAGTGGGGAGTTAATGACACCCCTATTTTTTGAAAGGTCAGAACAGATATTTTGTGTGCCAAGAAATATGGATGTCTAAAAGACCGTTTAAATTTGGGTCACTTAATAGCTTTTCTGGGCAGCTACAAACAGTACTGCAAGAGCATCACAACCTACCCAAAATAAGTATACCACTGGATGATAGATGACGTACTCTGCCTTAATGAATCAGAGATGAACATCCTCAGAGTCATAAACTCATCATGTTGCCCTGAGAAACTAGGAAATACTCCACTCCTCCCTCAGCAGTAAAAGGCTTTGGAGTATGTTTGATGCAAACTGTCGGCTGGCCATCAATGTTCAACTGTAGTTAAAGGTACCAGCTTCTATCCTATGTTACAGAGAAGTATCTTTCCTCGGCTTCAGTTATACACGGCATAGACCTGAAAAGAACATTGTTTTCATTGAGACTCGACTACTGCAACTATATGGACATAGGAACCCCAAAGAGAACTTGAAAGACTACAAAATCAAGCGCCCAGACACTACTTAAATTTCAAGAAATCATCCTACATCAGTTTGGTCATAATAGCCCTGCAAAGAATAAAGATCTGTCATCTCTGTACCACCTCCCACGATAGGGCAGGACACGGATGGATATTCACGGGACATGAACCAAAACACCTTTAGTCTTGAATCTTACAACCAGCCATAACTTGAGATCAAACAAAATTAACTGCTTCGACACTCCAGATTCAACTGGTGAACGATTGTAACTAGGCCCATCCAAGTGCTGGGAACTCAGTTCTGGAAAGCTCTGTGCCTATATTTATAAGTTTGCTTTTCTCACAACTTTTCAGATTTTGCATGTGAGCAGCATTGAAGAGCATACATACAAGGGGGAAAAAGTAATGCATAGTTTTTTACTGGATGGGCCCCTTTCCAGTACAAAAGCTATCCTTGACAGAACACATTCACACTATGGTGCTTGGTTGTCTGCACTGGCTCATGGCAGTCAAAAGTGCACCAGTGGAGTGGGGGGTTGGGCTGGGGCAAGAGAGAGAGAAAACACCATAGTTTTGAAGATAAGGTGCTCATTATGGGCAAGCACAAAGTGCTCCGTCCATTCTGTAATCTCTCTTTGGGCTTGAAACCACACCCATGCCACATCAGTCACTTACATTGGTTTGTGGGCTTGCTTTTTTGCTTACATTTGTGAAAGGCATGCATACGTCATGCCTTTTCCAGTGTTTAGCCCACCTAGACAGCACCGGTAAAGTACCAAAAACATACGAGGCTCGATGTTTTCAGCCTGGAGTTTGGACTACTTTATCTGTTTTTTTTTCCACGCAGCGCGATCGTGCTGCATTTTACATAGCGTGATCGCGCTGCGTTTTTTTTTGCTTTACAACGCTAATAGCTCTAACTCGAACAAATGCGAGACCCGTCGCATGGAAATTGCTTGTTTTTTGTTTTCCATGACTTTGTGCAGCACAACTACTTTGGTTGCTGCACTACATTATCTTAAAAATAGTGAGTCTGCCCCGAGGTTTTTAGCTTCTAGTGCTTCAGACTTTGCTTCATCAACAAAGGACATTACTTTTTTCCCCATAAAGCTGTCTTATGCACTGCCAACGAGGCTTCAAAGTGACTTCCAGGCACTAGCCAGTATGTTTTCAACAAACACAAAAATACACCACCTACAAACTGTCTTCCCCCGTGTTGTCTTGTCTTTGTCCCCAATTTCCCATCTTTTTATTATCCCTTCCTTTCCTTTTTCTACCCCAAAATGACATAGGTCTTATTGTATTGCTTACTTTCTTTATATTCTTAGGTGATTCGCCTTTATATTTTTAGTCCCATTTTACAATATCGCAGAATGCTAAAATGAACCTATAAATTGTACACATTCATACTCGTAAAGGTCACTAGGGAAAATATGGTGTGCATGTGTAACCAAAACTGGTCCTAGAACTAGAATACTAGAACACTCGGTCAGGCATGAGTTCTGTCTCTGTTTACATTATTTTCAGTCTTTTACGAAATAATTATCTGGGGGGGGCGGGAGGAGGGGTGGGGTTAACCGCCAAGCCCGAACACAGATTTTCCACTTCTGCACTGTTTTTGAAAATGTTGGATTGTCAGGCAGATCTAGCCAGTAGACCTAAGGTGACATCTTGGGATGAAGTGCCCGAACGTGCTCATTAGGAATGATGGAACAATAAATACATTTTATAGTAAGACATCTGCCAATTGGCATGGTGTCGTTTTTGCAGATATGTTAAGTTATATAGTTGTAATGACCCTATTACAGTTTACTTTTAATAGTGATTATAGTCACGCAGCACGTATTGACTGTTTCATGTGAAAGCATAAGAACTGAAATTGGCTCTTTCATATGAAAGACATGATGATTGAAAAAAGGCTAATTGCCTGTACTGGAATAATTGTTATCTTGATGAAAGAATTTAAAGGGACACATAAACAAAGAAAGGGACACATGAACAAAGAAGTCGTGGCAACACCAATATAAGTGGCCTAACTTTACTTAGAAGGCCCAATCACCCCTTGTGTGTCAAGTATGCCAAGCACTATTTCAAGTAGATACTGCTAACTATTATTGGTAAATCCAAATACAACAGTGGCCATATTTCCCTCTAACTTTCACGTAATATACCTTTAACTTGGATAATGATGGTCTTCGCATCCATTGTAGTTTTAATCTCTGGCATATGATGGCCATCTTTGGCAGATTGTGGTCACCCTCAATATATTGTTAGCTCCTTTGGCATTATGGTGGTCATCACCTGCCTAATGAGTCCTTCTCACTAGCGACCACAACAGACATAGGACCTGATTACGACCTTGGCGGATAGGCTACTCCGTCACAAAAGTGACGGATATCCCATCTGCCGTATTACAAGTTCCATTATATCCTATAGAACTTGTAGAACAGCGGGCGGGATATCCATCACTTTTGTGTCAGAGAAGCCTGTCCACCAAGGTTGTAATCAGGCCCATAGTGTTAGCCATCCCTGGCTTTATATAGATGTTGTTCATGAGAGGCTTCATTGTGTTATCGACCTGGCAGGATGATGGTGAATCCACCTGATGGTTAGTGAAAGAGAGCTCCAGGGCCTAGTGTCCGGGTAGGAGTTAGAGAGCACTCCTTAGACTGCCCACCAAATCGGCCTGTCTTTTTTTTGCGGAACTTCCCAAGTATTGCTTAGTATTAACTCCCAGATAGAGTTCCAGACAGTTCTGGTGGCTTACAGCCAGGTCTTATTGTTTTCCATATTTCTAATTTGCATGTCAACTATCCTGTAGGGCAGTGCCTGATTAACATTTAGCAAAGGTGTTATTTCAGTTCTCTCCAGTCTCAAGTTCGCAGACGAGAAAAGACGAGACAAACAAGAGAACAGCCCACATTTTTTCGTTTTCTGTTATATTAACTTGTAAAGTCTACTGTTTCTAAGAAGAGTTTCAGTAAGAGCTGCCAAACTCTCTGACAATGTTGAAGGGTATCATACTTATCCTGGAAGCATGAAGGAATGAATGCCTTTTGCCTTTTTGGCTGCATTGGCTCATTTGGCTGCTGTGGCTCACATGAGTTCAAAAGCAGCCGGATCTTATATCACATTAGTCAATGTTTTCCATTAATATTTCATCTATTCAGTACCTCCATCTGGAGAAGAGACTGCCTGTTGATATTTGTATGTCCCTAGGGTTCTGAGTCTGGCAGTGCGGTCTTCCATGAATTTGTTGGCAGTTGTGTTTTTTTTCAAAATATGCCTTCAAATGAAAATCTGAATCATTTGATGTAAATTCGAGCGATGGTGTAGAACACCACATTCTTAGCATATTGAGCTCATTGATTTGTAACCAATCAATAATATATCTCCTATCAGAGAAGCTTTTCCTGCAACAGATTTGAGTGAAGTGGTACTAAGTCAACCTCCTGTACATGGCATGAAAACATGTTACGGCTAAACGGCAACAATGGCCCTAGTCGTGAGTACATATACATTTCCTACATTTTATGAAGTTGTTGCTTTAGCTAGATTACAAAATACAACTGAATGTGATGAAGGCAGTCTTCTGTGATTAAAGAAGAAAAGGCTACGAAGGCCACAGTGAGCAGAGCAGAAGGCTATTTGATTACATCTTTGGATGTAACCTAATAACCCTCCAAATCTTTTACTTTGAGCCTAATGAAACATAAGTTCATAGAGGTAATGTTTCAGGGAGAAGGCCTTCAAACAGTGAGATGTTACATGACACATTTATTTTTGGCCAGCGTTCGTCCAAGTTAGCACCAGGGCATTGTTTATTTAAGAAAAGGGGGTTGTGTGTTGCGCGTGTTACCTTTCCCTTCCTTGTAAGACTGGGACACAGAGTTCTAAAATGCAGCATCATCAGGGAGGCAGCAGGTAAACTCCCAAACTCAAGTGACAGGCAGCGAGCTACTCCAAGAGAGCAACGAGCGAGCTCGAGGTAGCTTGCGATCAATATGTTAGAGGCTACTGTGTTACATTTTTTTTTTTTTTTAAAGTGGAGTTATCATTGAGTTTGTTCTGTACGTATCATAAAAGATTACCAATAGGTGATTCTGTGATGATCTGAGGCTGGTGCCTTTCTGAACCAGTTGCTCTGGTGTCTTATCCTTTCTCCCATGTCCCCCCTGGTTAGTAATTGATGTTTTGCTGTCAATACCTCGTTTCTGGTTAGTAATTGATGTTTTGATGTGAGTAACTTGACTGTGGTTAGTAATTGATGTTACGCTGTCAGTAACTGGATTGTGGTTAGTAATTGATGTTTTGCTGTCAGTACCTCGATTGAAACAGGTGGATGAATTAGACCATCGTCCATATCTGTTGTGATCCACTCGTTTAATCAAATTCTGACACACATTAGACTGCAAAACGACCACATATGACATCAGCTGCTCAAGAAACTTTAAGACGCACTGACCTTGGAAGTCTTATTGACCAGTGCCTTATGGCGATGAACGTGGACAGTGTTGAGCATTATCTAGGTTACATGGAGCCACTATGTGCTAAGCAACTGATTCTGAAATTCCTCATAGGAACCTCACCGCTGGCAGATTTAAATAAATGTTGAGCGCATAGGTCTAATTCCACGTTTAGACTGCATGTCTTTACTTCGCACACTTTACTTGTCAAGACTTTACTCTGCAGTCCATTTAAATAATGATAACTGCCTTTACTATGCCAATTTCACTTTATTTTTGTACTTCATGTTTTTTTGCTTCTTAAAATTGAATATATATATATATATATTTATAGTTAGGACCAGGCCTCCATAGGAACTTAATTTTTTGTTTTGCTAATACTTAACGCCATTTGATGAATCTTCATGAAACTTTACTAAAAACAGTTTCAACCTCCTCAGCTCCTTCCTGGGAAGTTTCGAGGTAATTCAAGTGGGGGATGAGAGAAAGGGGTGGGGGATACCAAAATGCATTTTCCCCATGCAGTTTTTGATAGGAAATATAGTCAATGCTACAGCTAAAATAGCTAAACAGAATTACACCACATTCGCCAGAAGGATAGATCTTTACACAGTAAGGGCCAGATGCAGGAAACGGATAGCGACTCGCAAACGGCAAAAATTGCCGTTTGCGACTCGCTAATCGCGTTTCCCTGTGCAGAAATGCATATTGCGAGTCGGTACCGACTCGCAATATGCATTTCAGAATCGCAAATAGGAAGGGGTGTTCCCTTCCTATTTGCGATTCGGAGTGGTTTGCAATACCATTTGCGACCGCATATGCGGTCGCAAATGGTGTCGCAGTTACCATCCACTTCAAGTGGATGGTAACCCACTCGCAAATTGGAAGGGGTCCCCATGGGACCCCTTCCACTTTGTGAATGGACCCACAAATATTTTTTCAGGGTAGGTAGTGGTCCAAGGGACCACTACCTGCCCTGAAAAAAAAACGAAACTAAAGGTTTCGGATTTTTTTTTAAGTGCAGCTCGTTTTCCTTTAAGGAAAACGGCCTACACTAAAAAAAAAAAACCTGCTTTATTTAAAAGCAGTCACGAACATGGAGGTCTGCTGCCTACAGCAAGCCTCCATGTTTGCGAGTGCCTAGACTCGCTATGGGGCTGCAATTTGCGACCCACCTCATAAATATTAATGAGGTGGGTCATTGGGACCCCATAGCGAGTCGCAGACGGTGTCTGAGACACCGTTTTGCATTGGAAATTGCGACTTGCAATTTGCGAGTCGCTCCGACTCGCAAATTGCAAGTCGCAATTCCCAACTTTGCTACATCTGGCCCTAAGTGTACTTTTTGTGATATGGTGTAAATATGTTCAGTAGTTTTTGGAAATTAAGGTTAAAAATGTATAGATGTTTAGAGTTGCTTTAGTACCACAGAACAGCAGAAAAAAAAACTGATTGGCTGCCTCACATCAACGAAGATGTTGGGCTGCCATGTTAGGACATGGGGACTCAGTCACCATGTCCTGAAAAAACAATAACATTAACGTATAAGGGGGTAGGTTAGTGTAATCCTGTTCCCCACTAGGCCTTTGGGAAGGTCCTAGAAGGATGCCACTGCCACCCTTCGAGGACCAAAAACAAAAGTTGCTTTAAAGTTGTTGGATGCTCTCGGTGGGACAGAGGCACCCACGAAAAAAAGACTGCCAGCACCTACTGGTACCAAGGATGGGTGCTGGCAAGGATGCTGGCAGCCGGGTCATTGGTCTTCCCTGCAGCCCACAACTAATCTGTTTGGTACCCTGGGGAGGCCATGGCACCCAAACATAAACAAACAAATAACTAAAGATGTACATAAAAAAACGCATGATTGTGAAATGAGCAGAATAGCCCTGCGAGCTCTTTTTGTTTCTTTTTAAATTTTTATTCATTCTTGTGGTGCTCCTCACCATGCACTGCTTCTGATGTAATATATATAATCAGTCATGACATGTTCTATGATGTCATTGATACCATCACCGATGACATCTCAAATAATGTCATTGATGACAACACTGTGCATGGTGAGGGTGCAAGTTATAGTTATTTCAGTTAACAACTGGAGAGCTTCAGTGTTTTTTGATTTTAAAATGTTGTGTGTATAATGACATTTTCACCTAACTATAGATTCACTTTAACGTTTGTCTTTTGATTGAATGTCTGAGGTTTTGGTTGTTAATAAGTTAGTATCACCATATCTAACTATTACATCATTTTAACCTTTGTTATTTTCTGTGCCTACATATATATTCATTGAAAAAAACAAAGGTT
This sequence comes from Pleurodeles waltl, assembly GCF_031143425.1. Classification (NCBI taxonomy): domain Eukaryota; kingdom Metazoa; phylum Chordata; class Amphibia; order Caudata; family Salamandridae; genus Pleurodeles; species Pleurodeles waltl. The sequence goes on from NC_090445.1 coordinate 1,069,472,807, forward strand.
ACAGGGACGTTATAGTTAGGTTAAAGTTTTACCCACACAAAACCATAGAAATTCAGCATTTATAGTTATAGTTATGCTTATGTTAAGAAACTATAACGCATAGCATAAAGGTACTTTCCAGCATGCCTTTTTAAAATGCCATTTTAGCATCTCTCCTGTAGTTGGTGTATAAAATGTACCCTAAAAGATAGTGATGTTTACGTCAGGTGTGCATAATCACACATAATACATAGAGACTATTGACAATGGGGTCAATTATTTCCAAAGCTCATGGATCACAGACTAGTTCTTCTGCTACACACTCAAGAAGCCCAGTCCAGCAGCTAACATCTAGGGGGATCTCAGTACCACACAGACCTGTGGTTGGAACTGGTGAGTTTGCTTATGCATTTCACATCTGCATTGAACACCTCAATGCCACAGTGTGGGATTTCATGTGTAGGGGCACAAAACCAGGTCATATGTGGAACATCCGTTGAAGTGAAGATATTTATACCCAATACCTGTGTTGCACCGCATCATGTTATAAGCCAAATACTTAGCCTGTTGCCACTTCTGTCTCCTAGGTGGTGAGGTCGAAGATTTAAGTCTGGAGCAAGGACCAACTACCAGATATGGGCACCGGGCAATTTGATATGACAACCCTCTCCTCTTCTTTTAAAAAAAAAGTATATATTTATTGGTATTTTATCAACAAACATATAAAAAGTCAACTTTTCAAGGAAATAACCCCTCCCTGGTCCCCTTTTCTCATATGAAACTCCATTTCCAAGTTACAGTCAGTATTCCAGTATTGCCTTTCCGGACGATATCTTAAAAGTCCAAGTCAAAGCCAGCACATTTCAATGTTCTAGGGATTGCGATCCTCAGCCATGTCTGAGTACTCCGAAGATGTGATTTGCTCCTGTGTATCAATTTTTGGGTCTTTAAGGCAATCCAGGAGATGGTCTCACTGCTGCGCCATATCTACAGTTCCCGCACCCTTCGCTGTCTCTTGATGTAAAACCCTCCTTTCTGCCTCGGCCCATTTAACTAGCGTGTCCCGCCATCTTGGTAGTTGTGGGCCCCTAGGATATTTCCAGTGCATCGTGATCTCCCTTTTAGCCAGGATCAGTGCCAGGTCAATGTATTTGGTTGTAGTTCTCTGTGTGTGGGATCTGGGGAATCGCCCTAGTACGGCCACTCTTGGGGAAGATCGAATGCTTCTCTCTGTTACTGTTTTTATGCTATGTAATACTTTATCCCAGTATTGCTCCAGTTTCCTGCAGCTCCTTAACATATGCATCAGGTCTGCATCAGGTTCCGAGCACCGGGGGCATGCACTATTTAAAGTGTTGTACATCGATGCTATCTTGGCGGGGCTGAGGTATGCTCTGTGAAATATATACAGATTAATCAATTTAAAATGAGCATTTCTGGATACCGTGATTATATGTGCTGTGATTTTCCCCCACTGAGGTTCATCTATAGGCTCCCCAATATCCTCTTGCCAGAGGGTCCGCAACCTGTCAAGAGGGAGTAGAGTGTCTTTATGTAAAGTTTTATAGAGTGTGGATACAACTTTCTTATCTCCCCCTATTGTGCAGAGGGTCTGGCATCCCGCGTGAGTAGGAGGTTCACTTAAACCCTGTTTCCAGTGTCACTGTATGAGTGCTGTGAGTGATATATGCATAAGGAACAGCCCCGGGGGACTACAAATTGTGCCATTAGTGCTTCAGAAGACATCAGTTCCCCATTACAGAAAAGGTCCCCAATCCTAGAGATGCTGTATGTCGCGAGTCTTGTGACGCCCACAGCAGCGTTTCCACCGGGGAGTACATTAAGGCAGGACAACGGCATGTCCAATGAGTACGGAGATGTGGTTCTTGTGTGCTGCAAACTGCGCTTCCAAAAGGCGCGTATTACCTGGAGGTCTGGTGAACCAATTACCTGCGTCCATCTGGGGATCAGGAGTATATCCAGAAGGGTTGTGAGAGTGTACTCTACTTGTTGCCCCTTGGTTATGTCTGATTGTGCTGTATACCATGCTTTTGCCAGCCACTGTAGTTGGCATGCTACGTAGTACATCTCAATGTCTGGTGCCGCCATTCCCCCTTCTTCAGTAGGTCGTTGGAGTTTATGCACGGCTAGTCTATGTTGTCCCGGCCCCCAGATAAAGCTAGTAAATATAGAGTCAATCTCCTGGAAAAGTGGACGAGGGACTAGTAGGGGCAGTGGCGAGAAATAGTACATTAATCTAGGCAGAGCTATAATTTTTACCAGCGCCACATGTCCCGCCACCGATAAGAGTAATGTCTTCCAGAACTGGGCATCTGATCGCAACTTCCGGATCGCTCTATTCATGTTGCCCTCCAAGAGGTCTACAGGATTATGATAAATATTTATGCCCAAGTAACGGAAGGTGGACGAGGTCCACTCCAAACCCTGGGTTTTTGCAACTCGGGGCATATAATGGAAAGATGAGAGATTTCTGCCAGTTTATACACAGTCCTGACATGTCCCCAAACCTCTCTAACAGGTCCATGGCTCCCGGTAACTCCCTGTCTGGGTCTTTCAAAAATATTATCATATCATCTGAGTAAAGTGCAATTTGGTGAGACTGATCCCCAAAATTTAGTCCCTTGTAGTGACTACCGATTCTTGCCATCTGCGCCAGCGGTTCCATCGCAATGGCAAATAGTAGAGGCGACAGCGAGCAACCTTGTCTGGTGCCCCTGTTAATCTTGTACGATCTCGAGATTGTGCAACCCGTGCAAACACGGGCAGTGGTGGTTGTGTATAGCAACTTCATCCATTTAAGAAATCACTGGCCCAGACCCATCTGTCGCATTATAATCTCCAAATAGTCCCACCTGAGACTGTCAAACGCTTTTTCAATGTTTACTGCTATAATTGCAGTGGTGCATAGGTTCGGAGATTGGGATTGTAGTATCTTAATCAGTCACCTTATGTTGAGGGCGGTACTACGGTGCGGGATCAATCCCGTCTGATATGGATGGATCAGTTTTTGCATATGGGGCAATAGTCTCGTGGCCAGAATCCGGCTAAGTATTTCATAGTCCATGTTAAGCTTGGGGAAAGGGCGGTATGAGCGCACGTCAGAAGTCGGCGACCTTGCTTCGGCAATGGTATCACAATAGCTTCATTTGTGGACGAGGGAAGCATTCCAGTCCGCAGCACCTCTGAGTAGAGTGCACTCAGCTGCGGCGCCAGAAGGTCTATATAGGTACTATAGAACTCTGCGGGCAGTCCATACGCACCAGGCACCTTTCCTCTAGCCATCGCCCCCACTGCCTTAGTTACCTCTGAGGGGGAGATTGTTTCGTCCAATACTCGTCGATCATCCTCTCCCAGTACAAAAAGCCGGAGACCCCTCAGACTTGCAGCTGAGCTGGGTCCAGGGTCCCCGCCGGGGGGCGAAAAGTAGCGAGCAGTAATCAGTGAAGCTAGCGTTAATATCGCTTTGCCCGTAGAGTCTCTTTCCCTGCCAAGTCTATAATCTCCATCACCAGGGAGTGCTGCCTCGGCGGGGCTGAGAGGCAGGCCAAAAATGCTCCTGCCCTATCTCCCTCCACATGCTGTCTGGTGATATATTTTTTATAGCAAACAAGAAAAGAGGGACCAGGAGATTAAGTAAGGTCCAGTGTACGACCTCCCAGATCATTAAACCATCAAAAAAGGTACACTCTGCCTAAGAAAAAAGTGTGTGGGCACAGGTTCAACTCCGGTATTCATAGTGTTTAGGAATGCAGGCCCTCACACATCCTTTGGATGTCATGCTTCATCATAGGGCCCGCTCCACGACAGACCAGCACTGCAATGTCTGACGGGCCCCCAAGAGGGGGCACTTAGCCGGAGATCTTCAGTAACAGCGTGTGCCAAAAACCAGGGTTAGGAAAGAATTCAAATCCACCCTTGTAGAAAGTGAAAAGCAGAAGAAAAACAGAATAAAATTGCCTCAAGGAGCTCTAAACTATAAATTTTATTGGAATAAAGGGCCTTGGTCAAGATTAAAAACAAATCAGGAGTGGACATGGAATAAGGGTCCTCCCCTCACTAAAAAAAGTATAATAGGGACCTTCTTCCCTGTGATTTCAGTACATAATCATATACCTGGTCAACATGTTTCGCTCCCTCGTTGCCCCTACGGATCGTGCGGCGCTTCGTCAGGACCAATAAATGTGACACTCTTTCTGCTGTGCCAAATGTCTTGGATGAATCAACTAAAGAATCAAAATTACTTACTGAAACACTACACTGTAAAATGCCTAAATAAGCAAACCCTCCCCTCCTCGGGAATGAGTTCCTTGGGATCAAATGAACCATAGGACTCACGTGACTATTAGTTGTGTAGTCCAGCAGCCGGAAACCTACCCGGCAAGCGCTTGTCCCGGAAGTTTTTGGCACACGCAGTTACTTAAGATCTCCGGCTAAGTGTGCCCTCTCGGGGGCCCGTCAGACATTGCAGTGCCGGTCTGTCGTGGAGCAGGCCCTATGATGAAGCATGACATCCAAAGGATGTGTGAGGGCCTGCATTCCTAAACACTATGAATAGCGGAGTTGAACCTGTGCCCACACACTTTTTGCTTAGGAACAGTGTACCTTTTTTGATGATATATTTTTTATAGTCAAAGCATCTCAGTTTTTCAATAGTCAACGCAACTTTACCCTTAGTTTCGGAGATAATCGGGCCAATTCCGGGTCTTCGGGTCTTTTGCGTTCTAATCTCCTTAGGTCTTCCTCATATCTGTCTATCTCCCCTTCCAGGGATCTCCTGACCCCTACTATCCCATCCATGCATTGATCTCTGATAGTCACCTTCAATGCTTCCCACTCTTGAGCCCGGGAGGAGGCGGT